>NC_141302.1:14495000-15095000 GCF_037954325.1 Fistularia commersonii
CAAATTTGGTTTCCAGAAAGTAGCCTCCCCCAGGGGAACCTTTTAGTGTTGCATTTTTACTTAAGCGCCACACTGGAAACCAAACCACAGAAGACGATGAAGAAGGCAATGTGGAGGTGGAAGCTGCCACAACGATCATGGAATAATAACCATGAACCATGAACTGTTAGTTGTTTGCTAAGTCTGCACTCAGTTCGGTCCAAAATGTTAATGTTCCTCCACAAGCCCTGGAAAACCATCTACAGGCCAGAAGAGCCTGGACCTCTTTGTTGCTCTGACTCTTGCAGCTTCTCTCCATTTCACCCAAGAAAAATGGCCAATGCAAGAAGCATCTGCTCATGGGCGTGGCTTATGAGTTAGACAATCACCAAACACTTATGAGCTCCCATGAAACCGTAAAGAGACCCTGCTTTGGAGCGGGAGCTAAGGTGGTTCTAGGAGCTGAAGGTCCGATTGCACAGAGAAACGGACTGCAAAAAGTTCCTGCAGTTCAGTCATGACATCTGTGTTAGGTACAAAGTACACGTCAAATTCTTACAACTTTGAGGATCACCTGCAGGGACACTTCGATGTTCAAGACAGGCTTTATGTCCCAGCGACCTCCCAATACCTCCTGCAGCCTTTGACATTCGTCTGTCAGATTCGGGAAAGGACCTGCTATTGAGCCTCGGAGGTCCCCATTCAAACAAGTCAGCGGCTCTTGAAGATCAGAGAGGCCGTGCTGCTCATAGCTTCTCCTTTGAACTGACGACTTCGGTGTCTAAGGATGTGTGACGTTATGCCAAATTAGTTGACGCCGTCACTTCTAATTGCGTCTTCACTCCAGTGCAAACCCACATCTGTCCGACCCCCCAGCGCTCCCCATTACCAACAATACATCCCGTGGGCTTGGTGCTAACGCCGCTAACGCCGCTAACGCCGCGAACCCACAGTCATGCGTCCACCATCTCTGATCACACCTCTCTTGAAGCCGTCATCCTCCCATCACAGGGCCGCTCAAGGAGTCTCTCATCTCTTCATCCTTTGCCTCGCAAACACACACACACACACGCACACACACGCATAAAGAAATGTTGGTTGAAAAGAAAGCGAGAGATTAAAAGGAGCAAATTCACACAACCGTCGCTGTGTGTTTTGTGTGTGTGTATGTATTCGGGGAGATGTTGGGGAGATGTTGTGTGTTTCCATATCTGCAGGTGTCTTGATACATCCCTTGATTTTCACTCCGTCGTAGAAACAAATGTCACCGCGGATGTGTGTGTGTGTGTGTGTGTGTGTGTCTTCATTTCTGAGACCCCATACAGTTACTACTAATGTCCCATTCACCCATTGATCCTAACCCAGGCACACCCAGTCCCCTCATTGGCTGGCTCCTTGGCGTGGACAATTAGCAAAAGACTGTTGCTGGGGTGAATTTTGATTTTTCAAATGAATAATCTGACCCCAATTTGGCGATATTAACCGCACATTAATCACACTTTTATAATTGTCTGATGAATGGATAAATATAAGTAAATATACATCCGCTTTAACTTCAGAATCTTGCTTATTTCCCTGTTCGTTCAAAGCTAATGTTATGACTGCATGCTAATAAAAAGCTAACATTGGCAACCTGCATGCTCATATGAAGCTAATGTTCCTGACCCACCTGTTATTAAAATTTAATCTTACCTACCAGCACAGTTGTCCAAAGATAAGATCACCAACCAACATGCACATAGAAAGCTAAGATTTCCAACCGAGGTGCTCAAACAAAGCTAAGATTAGTGACCAGTGTGCTTGTTATAAAGTTAACATTAGTGTCCTGCATGCTCACACAAAGCTTATGGTACAGATGTACTAATATTACCAACCTGCGTGCTTCTACAAAGCTAATATTACCGACATGCCTGCTGTACAAAGCTAATAGTACCAATCAGCTTACTCATACAATGTTAACATTAATGGCCCATGTGTTTATACAAAGCTAACGTTACCAACCTGCATGCTACTTTAAAGTTAACATTAGCATCCTGCATGTTCCTACAAAACAACCGTTACCAACCTGCATGCTCGTACAAAGGTAACATTAGCATCTTGCCCGCTTGTACAAAGCTAACGCCACCAACCTGTGGACTTATACAAAGTTAACATTATTACTGACGTGCATGCTCGTGCAAACCTAATATCATCAACCTGCGTGCTCAGTTAAAGATAATATTAGCATCCTGCATACTCATATTAAACTACATTACCAACCTGCATGGTGGTACAAAATGAACATTAGCATCCTGTAAGTTGTTACAAGGCTAATATTACCAACATGCATGCTTGTCCAAAGTCAAAATTAGTGTCCTGCGTTGTTCGTACAAAGCTAACATTACCGACCAGCTTGCCTGCTCCAAGTTAAGCGTCGAGGTGCTAACAGCAGGTGGGGTGCGTTGGAGATTCTCAAACTCTTTCAGCTTAATGTGCAAAGTTTAGCATGTTTGTTGACACTTCCATCTGTAAGGTTTCTTATTTTCAAATTTCCCTCCAGCAAGCATCGCTGTGCGTCTGTAATCTGCCCCCATGGAACTTGAGAAAACGTTCCATGTTGCAACTTAGAGGGTGATTAAAATATGAATTCCATTGTTTTTAGAACTGGTTATTTTTTTCTAAAAGTCCAAATCATATTTAGATGTCTATCTATAATATTGAATGTGGCTTTAACTTATATATGCAACAAAACATCAGTCAGGCTCTTCCTTTTTTTTTTTTTTACTAAACGCAGGACTGAAAACCGCTTGCAGGGTGATTTTAACAGGCAAAGCATCTATTTCTAACCCGACGAGCAGAAATCAGTCACTGCAGTGTTATCATTGATTTTCCAGGCAGACCCTCTTTAGCTGCAAAGGAACCCCCAAAGGCTGGGCGCGTCCGTGTTAACCCTTTGCCCTCCCCTCCCCCCCGCTGCTGTCCGCCAAACCTCTGTCCGCTCTAATGCCTGCGCTTCACTGTCATCACCCCATCGTCACCACCATCGTCTCCATCAACATCTAGACGTCGTCTGTCTGTCCCGCCTCTCCTCTCCTCCCAGGTAAGTGTCATGCTCTCGAGAGATGGTGAATCATGCCGGCAGGCCACCGCGGCCAGCACACCGGATCAATGGATTCAACGAATGGGCGGAAATGCAGGGGGAGGAGATGGCGTCTGGCATGTCACGCGGGGTTTCAGGGTGGCGGAAAAAGCAAAAACAGAAGGGAACAGGTGTGAGAAAATGACTTTGAGGGGAAAAAAAATACCCGATTCTTCCGTTCCTGTCTCCTGTCTGTAGGTGTAAAAGTTTCCAAGCTGCCTTTTAATATATAATTGATTTCCCAGGGAAAAGGAGAGATGAGGGAGCGGGAGCTGGGGGGGGGGGGGGGGGGGGGGTCCTGCAGCTCTGCTTAATAATTAACTGACCAATCTCTAGCCCGGGAGAAGAAAAAGCGGCGTGAGCAGAGGAGCGAGTGATGCAGCCAGGCCCTTAATAAGCCACTCGAGTGCATCCAGCGGCTTGGCGGGGAAGACAACCGGGAGTAGAAACGGAGGGGAAAATGGCCTCCTCCGACGTTTTCGGACGAGCGAGCCGCCGCAGGAGGAGCGATCGGACAGAGGAGGTTACAGGCAGAAGGTTATTTTTGGGTGAAATTGTGAGAATGTGCGGTCCCGTTAGCCCACCTCCAAGTCGTTGGAAGCGGGCAGAGAGGCCTCACAAAAGGCGGAGATGAAGATGCGGGGATTCCTCTATGGGAGTGAGGAGGATGGAAAGGATCAGAAGGGCAGCGTGGGTTAGATGTTCTGGAGATAAAGTCAAACTTAGATGGGTTGAGGGATGGTGAAGATCTGGGTAGAAGGATGCTGAGGTTGGAACTGTCAGGCAGGACGGGGAGGACCAGAGAATAAGGCAGATGATTGGCTTTGGCCTCATGAAGGGAGCAGCCCAGAGAAGAAGATTATTTTACTTGTGTTACAGTCTGTACTTTAATTCAGCATCTTCTCCGTCTGTCCCTTCAGGTCTGTTCCACAGGGCAATCGCTCAGAGTGGAACTGCCATCTCCAGCTGGTCCGTCAACTACCAGCCCCTCAAGTACACCAAGATCCTGGCCCGAAAGGTGGGCTGCACCTACACAGAAACGGCCGACCTGGTGGACTGCCTGCGGCGCAAGAACTTCAGGGAGCTGGTGGACCAGGACATCCAGCCGGCGCGGTACCACATCGCCTTTGGCCCGGTGGTGGACGGAGACGTGGTGCCCGACGACCCGGAGATCCTGATGCAGCAGGTGAGGAACCCTGCGTAAGGAGCCCAAAGGGCTTGTTTTTATTCGAAAGGAGCACGTGGAGAATATTCCTGAGGGAAGTCCTCCGGCATAATGCAGAAACATTTGCTCTTTGGCACCTTCGCACATGCATTTTACATCTGAGCAGGGAGGAAAACGCAAATATTTAAAAATATGTAACACAAGCGGTCGCGACCTCGCAAGGGTTCCGCTTCAGATGGCGGTCCGCAGACACCGCTAGCACATCACGGTCGAGAGCAAAGAGGGAAAGAACATATGGCGGAGAAGCAACCAACGGCGTGAAAGGAAACATTTCTGGAACAGATTCATATTAAAATCCCAAAGGCGTTGATTGTAATCTTGTTGCTCGGCAACCGCACGACTAAGGCGTCACCAAATGCCGGTTGGTTGTCCGACAATGCAGCAACGCAGCATGAGAAGGGATCGCTCGTTTTAGAGCAGGAGTGTCCAAACTTTTTGCAAAGAGGGCCATACTTGGTAAGGTGAAAATGTGTGAGGGCCGGCCATTCAGCCTGACATGTTTTGAACAAATAACATTAAATGCAAATGAACTATTTGATGACATTTATTCTTGCAAATGGCATACTTTTCATGTCTTAACACAGAACACAAATCTAAAGTTTTTACCAAAATCACTCTGTCTATGGACTTTGGATATGCCTGCTTTAGAGGCATCTATCTATCTATCTATGTATCTATGTATGTATGTATGTATGTATGTATGTATGTATCTATCTATCTATCTATCTATCTATCTATCTATCTATCTATCTATCTATCTATCTTCCATCCCATCACTCACCTACCCACCTATCCATTCATCCATCCATCCATCCATCTATAAGGAAATGAGTGTTGTGTTTCTTACACAAGTTGTACAAGTTGGTTTTATTTATTGTGGCTTTTTAGCAAAAGGAGATGAGAGATGATTCTTTCTGCATGGAAGTGTCTGGGGTTTATTAAAAACTAGGGAAATAGATTGATTTCTGATGAAGTTGTCGAGGTCCTTATTTCAAAGGGAAAAAAATCCTCTTTGAGGTGTGAGCAGCAGGAGTGTGTGTGGAGGAGATGTCGGACTGAATGTCTGACCTTGAGCGTGCTTTTCTACTCGTCGACCACCAGGGGGAGTTCCTGAACTACGACATCCTGATCGGGGTGAATCAGGGCGAGGGGCTGAAGTTCGTGGACGACAGTGAGGACAGCGACGGCATCTCGGCCGCAGCGTTCGATTACACCATCTCGAACTTTGTTGACAACCTCTACGGATACCCCGAGGGTGAGACTGCTACAATCTCATCTCTTCCAGGTGGTTCTCACACAGGAGATGAAAGGATTACTGTCACCTTTGGTTGAACGCTTCTGCAGGGCGGCTGTTTACATTAATTCATTATCGACACTGCTTACTTGCACTCGTAGTTGCGGGGAGGGGGTGGGCCGGAGCCTATCCCAGCCGTTATTGGGTGAGAGACGGGGTTCGCCCTGGACCAATCACAGGGCCACATACAACCATTCACCCTCTCATTCACATATCATATAAGGACATATGATTACTCACCCCATCACAGGTGATATAAATACATAAGACCTTTCAACCTGTCATTCACATGTCAGGTAGAGGTATACAACATTCACTCGGTCATTCACACATCATGTAGAAACATGCAACCATTCATTCACTCATTCACACGTCATTTAGAGACAATCACTCACTCATTCACATGGACACAGATATAGACATACAACCATTTACCCTCCCACTCACATGTCATATGAGAACATAAGATGCAACCATTACTCGCCATTTCACAAGTCATATAAATACATACAACAATTCACCCTCTCATTTACGTCATAGACATAAGACGGTTCATTCACTCATTCACACATCATATGGAGGCATACAGCCATTCACCCTCTCACTCACCTGCCATATAAGGACATACAGCAATTGATTCTTTAATTCACACATCATATAAGGACATTTTCATACCATATATACATACAACCACGCCTTCGTGAGTTGATACATACGGCCATTCTCCCTCTCATTCACAAGTCAGATAGAGACATGCAACATTCACTTGCTCATTCAAATGTCATATAGAGATATAAGACCATTTACTCTCATTCACAGAGCCTCGTATAGAGACCATACAGCCACACAATCACTCATTCATACATCACATAAAGACGTTCACGCACTCATTCACATGGCCACATATAGAGACATACAACCATTCACGCTCTCACTCACGTGATATATAAGGACAACCATTACTCGCCCCTTCACGAGTCGATACATACAACCATTCGCAAGCATACAGTCACTCATTCACACGTCACATAGAGACAGTCACTCACTCACATGTCATATAGAAGTATACAACCATTCACCCTCTCATTCACATGTCAGATAGAGGCATGCAGCATTTACTCGCTCAAACTTCATGTAGAGAACGACCATTCACTCTATCATTCACAGAGCCTCATATAGGGACCTACATCAATTCACTCATTCATTCATCACATAGAGACTTTCACTCACACATTCACATGGCCACATATAGAGACATACAACCATTCACTCAGTCATTCAAGTGGTATATAGAGGCATGCGACCAAACAACCTGTCATTCACAATCTGGACAATTTAATGTCTCCAGTGAAACTCCTGCATGCATTTGGACCGTGGGAGGAACCCAGAGAACCTGGGGGAACCCAACGCAGACACACAGAGAACATGGAGATACCACACAGAAAGGCCCCCCCCTGTGGGAATCTAACCAGGGACCCTCGTGCTGTGAAGCAGAAGTGCTAAACACTGCTCCACCGTTCTGCCCATTCTGTTAAGTGTAAAAAAAGATAGTGTCACTACCATTTTATTAAACAGAGACAGCGACTATCATTACCTCCTGTCTCGCTTCCATTAAACACGGCGCGATGCAGGAATGACAACGAGATCAAATGTGAAGTGAATCATGCGACGCAGAGAGCTGCAGAGAGCGCCGGGCGAGGAGATTATCTTTCACCATAGTGAGTCTCCGCTTTGGCCTTTGGATGCTCCACGGGGACCGACACCGTCTCTCGTCACCCGCGAGTCAACCGCTTCCCCGTCGTGGTGGTCGTTGTTTCAAACGGCTCAGACTGCGAACGCCTCACAGCGGGTACACTGTGCCGACACATTGGGATAACAAAGTCATGCTCACACTTCAGCGTCTGCTGCTCATTCAGCTTCGCTTGTTTGTTTTCACCGCCCTCTCTGCAAAGCATACAAGTCATTTTGGAGTCCTTGGACAACCACTGACTCCGCCCATTCCAATAACTTTTTTTTCTCACATCTCAATCTTGGTGCCGTCTTTCTCCAGGGAAAGACATCCTGAGGGAGACCATCAAATTCATGTACACGGACTGGGCTGACCGGGACAACGGCGACATGCGGAGGAAGACCTTGCTCGCCCTGTTCACAGACCACCAGTGGGTGGCACCAGCCGTGGCCACAGCCAAACTCCACGCCGAGTTCCAGTCGCCGGTTTATTTCTACACCTTCTACCACCACTGTCAGACGGACACACGGCCAGAGTGGGCAGATGCTGCTCACGGAGACGAGATACCATACGTGTTTGGGATGCCCATGATCGGTGCCACCGATCTGTTCCCTTGCAACTTCTCCAAGAACGACGTCATGCTGAGTGCTGTGGTGATGACCTACTGGACCAACTTTGCCAAAACTGGGTAGGACTTGATTTCTTAACCCCCCCTTGCAGGCCCATTGACCTTTTGAAGGACTACCAGGGGTGCTTTGTGAAACGGGAGAAAGTCATCTTGTAAGCAATACATTCTTTGTATGTTCCTTTCATAAAACTGTACTTTTAGCATACGTTTGAGGCAGCAGTTTTGAAGTGTCCAATGGGGAAAAAGTCAAAGAGGCCAGATTGAGATGGTTTGGACATGTACAAAGGAGGTACATTGTGAAGATCTCAGTAGAAGGCTTAAGAGTATGGAACCAGAGACCAGAGAGGAGGTGGACAGATGCAGTAAAAGAGGGCAGAAAGTTACTTTGGTGTAAGGGAAGAGGATACAGAGTAGGGTTGGGGGAAGTTGGTTAGTTATGGCAATCCCAAACAAATAGAAGTCTTCTGGTGCTTTTAGCCTTTCACTCTACTTCCATTCCTGTGACTGAGATCACCTCTCTGTCTTCCTTCCAGGGACCCTAACCTACCCGTGCCTCAGGACACTAAATTCATTCACACAAAGCCCAACCGCTTCGAAGAAGTAATCTGGACCAAGTTTAACTCCAAGGACAAGCAGTATCTCCACATCGGCTTGAAACCTCGTGTCAGAGACAACTACAGGGCCAACAAGGTGGCCTTTTGGTTGGAACTAGTGCCCCATCTCCATAGTTTACACGACGGCCTCTTCCAGACCACCACCCGCTCACCGCCGGGCTCTGGCCCTGGTACCCACAGACCCTGGCCCAGGACGCCAGGCCCTCGCACCACACGTCACCCCTATCCTACCTTCCCTTCAGACCCCGAACCGGAGGGTTCGGAGCGCCCTCATCAGACCCTGTTCCCCGGAGACACTCGCGACTATTCCACCGAGCTGAGTGTGACGGTCGCGGTCGGAGCGTCGCTCCTCTTCCTCAACATCCTGGCTTTCGCTGCCCTTTACTACAAGCGTGACAAGAGGCACGAGATGCGGCGCCACCGGCTGTCTCCCCAGCGAGGTGGCCCTGCGAATGACCTGGCTCACAGCCAGGAGGAGGAGATCATGTCTCTGCAGATGAAGCACTCGGAGCATGACGCTCACCACGACATGGAGCCCCTGCGGCCCCATGACATCCTGCGACCCGCCTGCCCACCCGACTATACTCTGGCGCTGCGCCGTGCCCCGGACGACGTACCTCTGATGACGCCTAACACCATCACCATGATCCCCAGCACCATCACCAGCATGCAACCTCTCCACGCCTTTAACACTTTCCCCACCACCGGCCACAACAACACCCTGCCACACCCCCACTCCACCACAAGGGTATAGTAGGGACTTGGCCGAAACAGCGCCACCTATGGACCAGGAAACCTGGCTCTGCCAACGATGGGGAACGAGGGCCTCTGGATGTAGGCCCTCTGTTGCTCTGTCACCGTCTCGTTTCTCAAAAACAACTCTGCCTCCTCCGTCATGTGCTGTCAGACTCTCGCAGCTCCTCTCCACGGGCGGTGCGTGGAGAAGCCACTTAACTGCAGGGCAGCAGATGACCCGTTTCTGGGGTGGCGGGGAGTTGATCGTTCAAAACTACTGTTTTCAAAGAAGGTCTGTTTCCAGATCCAAAGCCCCCCGCTGCCATTTGGCCGACGGGACGAACGCTCATTCACAGTTTTCCCTTCTTTGTGTTTCCTTTGGAGTCATCTCTTTTTCCCTCCTGCTCGTTTCATCTGCGCATCATTCTCTTTTCTACATCGGCATCTTATACTTGCTTTTGTCACCCAATCCCCGCGGTACTCCTTTTGCTCCTCCTCGGTTTCTAAATTACTGAGCCACCGGAGGGGACGCCGGGGTCCATGCATAGCGAGCGCACAGCCATGGAAAATGTGGATATGTGACACCGTACCGCCATCTGACCAGCATTCTTGGTGCCAATTGTATACTCGTGATTGCTTTCTCATCCAGGAGGACACTCACCAAGAGAGAATTTTAGTTTGTTCCTATTTACTGTCAACTAACAGATGCTGTGTGTGCTCATGACAAAGTGCCAAACTGGCCCTCGATTGTGTTTTATTCATCTCTTTTTATTTTGTTTTTTAAAGCATTTGTTTAATTGTTGTTTTGTGGATATTTTTTGGCTGAAAATATAGATATAGAGAAATGATATTCTATATGATTATATATAAATGTGTACAAAGGAGAAAGTATATAAAAGGGTTTTTTTTCAGCGGGGATCTATGCATGAATTATTTTTAAAGACAACGACGGGGGGGAAAGGACACTGTCCACGTCGATGCACGTTTCCCCGAACCTGCCCGCGTGTCGGCTCTTGTTCCTGCCGGGGACGCCCGACAAACCCGTGACCCTCCCACGACTCTCGATTCCCAAAACAAGACAATAATAACAGTAATAATCGCCACGAAGAAACAAAGATCTCACAGACAAAGCAACGCCTGTGGATGTCATTCTGCTCTTTCCCTTGCGACGTTATTAAGGGGGATTTCTCCAGCCCGCTGATGCAACCGGCGGCAAGCCCATCCTTCGACAGTAGCTTCTTTTTTCTTTCCCTCTACGCGGAGATGATAGTTTTTTAGCAAACGTGAGTTTCGGGATTTGCCGTTGGAGCTCAGAATTATTTTTCTATCTTGTTGAAGGCGCCGGACGAAGGAGGGAACAGAAGGCTTCTGCTCTTTTTGCATACACTTTCCCAAATACTGTCAGCACCCCTATTTCCAGCACATGCATATTCTGATTATTAGGATTGATGTGGAACTCTGTGTGTGTGTGTGTGTGTGTGTGTGTGTGTGTGTGTGGGTGTGGGTGTGTGTGTGTGTGTGTGAGAGAGGGAGAGAGAGAGAGAAAGAGTGCGATCAGAACTGCTGTACATGGGCATAGGTGTGCTGTGAAATCACCTTCTCGGTAAAAACCATATCATCTGAAATGACCACCCTCCAGCAGCTACTTGCCCAAACTCGCCCATGTTACCCCCTGGCCCCCGCCCCGGTACCGACCCCCAGCCACACCGAAATCAGCCATGAACGCAAAAACGAATCGATCCCCCACCCCCCCGGCGCTATTTCAGACCTCAGTTCAGCACCGCTAATCGTCCTCACGTTCAAGGCAAAGTCGACCGTGACAGTGACTTTTCACAAGCTTGTTAGTTGTAAATTAAATCCCAAGCACATGGAGGGCATATCTTGGCGGAAGGTGAGAAGGGGATTCACCAGGGTCCCCTCAACAGGGTAATAGAAACTTCTTTGTGGTCCTGCCTCTTCTCTTTCAAATGACAACACGCAGGTCCGCAGCCCCTATTAGTATGTGAACTGAATCGATGTGCTGTTCTTGGAGCCCGCGGGGACACAAGGTAGCTTACACCTAGTGACGGGAGAAGTTAGTCCACTGGTGCTGTTGTTGCTTGTGCGCTAGTGTTAGCCTGTTTGTTTTCTATTTTATTACCAGCCAGGAGGGGCAGTGGCGACGGCGGAGGCGGTCAGGGGTGGGGTGGGGGGGGTTTGGGTTTTGGATAGCTGGAAGCAAACTGCTTTCACCGTGGGAGATTTTTTTGTATGGAAACGTGCACAATGTACAACCCAGAACAGCTGATGTACGACGGGCGGATTGATTCTGTGTAGGATGGATGGGACGCTGGCAAAGACTCACAGCCTTAACTGTAGGAATAAGATGGGAAGGAGACGGAGTTGGAGCTGCTCACAAGCAAAGACGAGGACGTCGGAAGGCACGGCCGTCCGGGAGTTCACCAGGAGTGTGCTTTTATTATCTGTTTTCACAGAGAAACTGTCTGATCAGATCAGCGCAAACACCTTTTTGTACTCCTGTGGATTTAGAAGTCGCCGCGAGGTAAACTGGAACAACCTCGAGAACCTGTCCTGTCTATTCTTTTTTGTTTGTTTGTTTGTTTGTTTGTTTGTTTGTTTGTTTGTTTGTTTTTTCCTCGTCTATTTTATAAGATACCACTGGAGGGCATCATCACGAAAGGTCGGCAGCGGTCTGCCCGAGGTGAGGACGCCAGGTGTAAGGAGAAAAAACGCCAAACTGGGCATCAGGACACATGCAGACACACAAAACCTGGAGGAGGATCAGAACTGTACATTTTTAAGTGTAAGAGTCAAACAAACAAAATATTTGTAAATATTAAGTTTCTTGTTTGTTTTTCTTTTCTTTTTTTGTTTGTTTTGAGTGAATGAATGAAATGCTTATTTTGTGACACAAAAGACAACAGGTGCAAAGAAATGGGCTCTAGCTTGAGGTTGACGCCTCGTCCGTTAACGCTCTTGGTGTCATTTTGTACTTCCTTGTTAGGTCCCGCGTTGACTCATGACTCCTGTAGCATCCAACCTCCTAACCTGTAGCAGTACTTCATCTTGTGTTTGGAATTAGCTACTTTCAAATAAACGTTACGTCACAAAAAAAAAAAAAAAATTTGTTCTTCTATGTGGATGGTTTTCTTGATGTGATTTCAAAACAAAAAAACCCATCAGTGGACACGTTTCAGAGCGCACCAGCCGGCTTTGCCTTTTTTTTGCCAACCAATAATGTAACGGCGGTGGTTGGAACTAGCCAGCGATTTGTCGCCAGGACTCTGGAAACTGGGGCACGGCGAGAACAGTCGATTGCGCGTTGGCTCGCTCCGCATGTAGCAGTGTTTACATGTAGCCACTCGGTCACACAGGGGACAGACATTAGGGCTTTTGATACCGCGAGATGCCTCACATTCAGCAAACACGACCACACAGCTGGTCATGCTTTTTTCCTTCCTCAAAATGTTTCCCGCGTCGTGGCTCTTGAAGGTATGTCACGTTTTAGGCCGTCCACAAATTCTTCCCAGATATGAGACTCTCGGGCTGCGTGTACTTGCAGCGGTACTCACATTGCCGACAAGACTCTGCATTGACTTAATTCTTATTCTAAAGAAGAATTCTTCAAATAACTTGGGATATTTGGGGATCCTTTTTCTTTCCCGGTCTGATTAGCATCCGAGCAACCAGGGGCGGTTGTGGCCCCGCCGGCAACCATCAATCCCTGTTTCCTCCTACACACCGATACTGTTTTGTTGATTGGGCGACTGTGGCTCACTTTGTTGACCGGCAATCATATGGTCGGCGGTTCGATCCCCCCCCTCTCCCGCACCTGCGTACCAAAGTGTCCTGAGACCAGACACTGAACCGCTCCAGTTGGTCCCCATGGTCTGGTTAGCTTGCACTAGCCTGGCAGCGCTGCCAACATGGGTTTGTGAATGGGTGAAAGCACTTTGAAACCGCAAGGTGCTGAAAGCGCTACACAAGTGGAGACCGTTTTACCATCTACACACAATAAACCTTCAGCTCAGCCTCCATTACCCGTTGCACCTGTTGTCTGGTTTTTACATTCTTTGGTGAATTCAGAAACCCAAGCGTTGAGATGAAGAAAAAAAAAAAGTTATAATGGAGTTTTTTAAAAAAAAAGGTTATTGAAAAAAAAGGTGAAGTATAACTATATAAATAAATGAGGTGATGATATTTCTGTTTACTTTAGAAGTTACTATACACTGTATGCTGTGATTCTGATCTGGGAAACATTAAAAACATTCATAGCCAGTCTGCTGGATGTGTGTCTTGAGTCAGATCGTTGTCTGTTGAAGGTAATATGGGTCCCTCAGACACCCGCCCAACATACATGTCAGAGTTTTTTAATAGTATACAAAAAATTAACTCTCACAAATGGTCTGTTTCAAGCGTGTTACCAAAGGAGTCTGCGGTCCTCTCGCATTTGAACAACTGCAGGTCTGCCTGCATTGTTTGAGTATCCAACGTTATGAGACAAGAACACGTCAGGATTTGCCTGAAATAATAAGACAGTGATTCATTCAATCATTCATCCATTCACTCATGATGTATACCACTTATCCTGCACTCAGGAAGGCCAGACCCTATTGTGCAAAATGCCGGGTTCACCCTGGACCGGTCACGAGCCAATCACAAGGCCACATACTGATACGTTCAACAATTCACTTGCCTGGACAATTCAGAGAAATGTGTGATCATTTGGTAAATGGTCCACTGCGTATATAATCCGCATCTTCCTTTCCCCTTGAATGCCCCTTCAGCAGTCACCACAGCCTCCATATAACCTCCTCTGCATCCACTTCTTTCACACCGGCTAACTCCATGTCTTTTGTTCCCTCCATCCATAAACATCCGCTCTGGTCTTCCCCCAGATATCCTGCCTGGCAACTCCAACATCAGCATCCTTCTACCCAGATCTTCACCATCCCTCCTCTGTCCATGTCCAAACCATCTCAGTGTGACTTTATCTCTGGAACATCTAGCACCTGTCGTCCGTCTGATGAACTCATTCCTAGAAACATAACCCACATTTAAGGAACTACTACATACTTCAAACACATGTCAGGGTCATCATTGTAGACTAATTCCAGTAGAAGAACACTGGAGGAACACCTTGTCTTGCGCTCAACTGTCAAAGCGTCCTCATCTCACCACTAATGTGCCGACCTAAGGACCAGTAGACAAAGACTTCTAAGACTACACTGCTTTGCAATTTGTTGAGCCCTCTTCTGGAACCGGTCTCTTAAAATCATCATAAGACCTCTTTTGGGTTCAAGGCAGGCATCCATAGAAACTCATCACCATTTTTTTCCATCTGGCTTGCTGTTTCAGCAAACCCTCGCAGTCGATATCGGCGATTGAATCTGTCTTTGCGTTGCAGCTTGTCATCAGTCATCTGGAGGATCTCCAAGTTTCATGCTAATCCTTCCTCTCCGTGTTTGCATTTATAACTGACTCCATTTACGGGAGAGATTTTGTATTTGGTTGTTTTTTTTGGGGGGGGGGGGAGTTGGCACGCCGGTGGGAGACATTTGTTGGCAGCAGTTTAAAAAACAAATAGTTCTTCAATTTCTCTTATTCCACGTCTTCTGAAGTTATTTATATGGATCTTCATCCGACATTTTTCTCCTGCAATTCCTTCTTTTAATTCTTCCACACACTTCTTGATTCTATCAACTTCTGTAATCCCACGCTTAATATCTGCTACTGCTATGAGCCGATCAAGAGCAAACATCTTTGTCTCTTTTCCAGACATTCTCTATGCTATTTGCAAAAATCTTCTTTGTAACCATTACGTGGATAGATGTTTGTAAACTGGAATTACTGGTACAGATCAACCTCCAATTTCCATTTCTGTCTCAGGAACTAGTCTACTCCAGGGGAACATTTCAGTTTTGCATTCCCACCGCCAGTAATTGAAACTCATGTGACGTGCACCTGAAGCTCCACACTCAAAAAACAAACCACAAATGAAAAAGCTTCCACAGCATTCATGGAATAACAACCAAAGACTATCAGATGGGTTGGAGCGTTTTTCTCTTGTCTGTTAGCCATTAGTTAAGTCAATATTTATTTTAGCCAAGATGTACATGTTCCACTGCGAGCCCTGAAAGCCCCTCTGTGATGTAGCAGACCAGAAGAGCCTTGGACCTCTGAGTTGCTCCATTTCGTGCTGCTTCTGTCCAGGAGCTGGCAAGTGAGCACTTCGGTTTTCAAAAGCGGTGGTAATGGACATGGCTTATGAGTTCTACCGCTCACAACCACCTACGTTATGTTCCTATGGAACATTAAAAAGGCTCTGACCCTGAATAGGAGCTAAAATGGAACTGAAGTTACCTGGTTCCTTTGCTGAACAAAATGCATGAAAACACAGCCTAGTTCCTGAAAAGGTTCTAAGAACAGTGTAATCTTCTACAGTTCCTTCACAGAGACTAATGTCAAGAAGCTTTCTCTTTCTTTCCAAATGCAAAGATAATACTTTCACATCAGATATATCAGCATTTCTAATCCAATTGTACATGTCTGTTCTGGGTTCCTGTTCCTATTTGTTTCATTCAATGCAGAGTGTCATGCATGCATCAGCCACTAGGCTAAAGATAAAGTTGTTTGCTGATGACTCACAATATGCAAATATTTGGATGACTTTTTTCCCCAAGTCCATATGCAGACTCATTGTACCCGACACTGACAGGTGGGGTTCCCATCCAGAGTCCAGGGGTGTACCAGCTCCTAGTGTCTGGGTCCCAGCCCTCCAGTGAAGTTCTTGTCCATCTCCTTCGTGTCCATTTTGGCTGCTGCCAGTGGTATCCCATTTTAATCCTTCAAAAGCAGTTTCCAGCCCCTCGAATTCTTCTCATCGGAGAAAACGTCGGACATATTCTGGTGCACAAACAGACTTGGGCTTTTTTGTTAACCTCCTTTGGCAGCACCAAAGTTTTGGAGGACACCTTAACTATTGATGTGATGAGCTCGTTTCGGGATGGGAGATGAACGCTTCCTATATCTGACCCATGTCGTGAAAAAAGTGTCATGTATTTCTCTTTGACTTGCTCCCTCAGGCCCCGGGGTTTTTTTTTTCTTGAGACAGGTTATTAAGATAAATTGTCATACATTCCAGGAAGTAACTGGACTAGATATTGCATTAATGAAGCATATCACAGCATCCGACACGTCGGAAGAGCTCTGAGTCTCATTATTCCCTCATGAAGATCACTCTGCCGTCTTGGGGATCCTAATTTATGAAGCCAAAATTCCTCCATCTCTTAAGAAGTCACTTCTTTCCATAGTCAAGTGAGTTAGTCAAGCCCAACTTAGTTGCAACTTCCTCTAAAACCTCTACAAATGGGCTTGTGCTTTGAGAGTTACACACCAAGAGTAGTTTTGCTTTGTGGCGTTTGTTGGTCCAAGGTGTCAAAGCTGTAGAGGTCAGACAGAAAAAGAAGCATCCAGTTTCAAACGAATACAGATACATTTGGATACGTTCCATGGAGTGTCACCGCACACAAAATCATGGTGAAGAAACATGTCATGATGTCACTGAGAATCTTATTCAAAATCTCTGAACATTGAGAAGGAGCATTCACCCAGTTTCATGAAAGATATCAATGGAGGTTCAGAGAATGCAAGTGTTTCTTCAATAAAATCCTTGTATTCTGCAAGGGACTGAGGTCAGCACTTTTTGACAATGTGTACTGTTTGGTGTCACAACCCAGGAGCAGTGGAGGCACAGAGAAGTCACATGTGAACATTTGATTGCTATTTCCTGCAGGATAAAAACCATCAGAACTCAGGAAAAGAGCCATGATTATGTCCAGGGGTTTTATCACGTCTTCTGGATGTGAGCTAACAAACAAATTGCCAAGGTCTAACCCTGTGCTGTCCAATGGAACATTACACTTTCACTCGCACTTTACGCTCCTCCATATCAAATTAACCAGCATTAGCTTCTTCAGGACATACCGCGGGGAAATCAGATTCGCACTTGACCGGTTCAACAGTGTTGTTCTTCTCATGTACCTGAAGTACCCTTCGCTGAGAGGTGCTGCTTCACATCCATCATCCAAAAAAAATGCTCCAATTCTGTCCCTGAGGACATGAAGATAATAATAATAATGAATTTATTGAACACTTTGGATCATGGTGAGAGGAGATGCAAATTGGATGCAAATGAAATAAAAATCACTCATTCATTAATTTAATCCGCCTATCCAGAGATGAGGGATGGGATGGGGCTAGAGGCTTCCGATAAACCCGCTGCATGTTTTTTGGAATGATGTAGGAAACCAGAGAACCCAGAGGAACTTCAACACAGACACTGGGAGAACATGGAGACTCCACACCTCATGTCTGGATCCAACCAGAAACCTTCTTAATATGAGGCGGAAGGGCCTCCCACTGAACCAACCTGCAACCCAAAACACACAAAAACACTCAGGACTCGCGTACAAGTAGGTCTTCGGCTTTGCTTTAAAGAATCAACAGAGCAGGCCTGCCTGATTCAGACCGTTCTACAGCATTGGCCCAAGAAAAGAGAATTTCTTTTGGAACTTAGAGACCCACAGAAGGCTAGAACCCTGGGAGCTCAGTACACGTCCATGCATGTATGACTTCACCTTGTCAGATAGTTAAGATGGTCCACATCACTGCGTCACTGACTTTTTTTATACATGAGGAGCAACACCTTGAAGTCTGATAATCATTCAACCTTCCATAAGTTTCCGAATGCACTGGATCATTTCAGCCTATCAATCTTTTTTTTTACTTTACTTACAATCAAGCAAATCATTATGTTTTTGGCACTGTCATGTAGTATAAGGTGGCTTGAGCGCATTGAAGGGAAACATGTATGAGTGAAATGGTGACCACAGTACCCCAAGAGGGTTGTTGTGCAGGAGAGGGATAGCTTAAGTTACTTTTGATTAGTTGCCCTTTTTAAAGGCACCTCATGGTGTGAATAAGAAAAATGAATCATTTACATGTCAAGTGTCACAATCGTTCATTTATTTTTGCCTAATTTTACAAGCAGGATAAAAGAAACAAGTGAGAAAAATGCACAATGAAATGAACTCACTTGGATTCCTGTCTTGGTGCAGCATGTTCTGTGCAAAAGGTGTGGAATGGATAGCAACCCTTTTACCCAGTTCAGTTTAGGCACATGTAGAAGAGAGCAACACGTGATCTTGTGAAAGGAACAGCACGTCTACTTACAATGAAGGCACAAATGGAGGTAGCCAGTTATCCCAGCATCACCTAATAAAACAAAGAATACCATGAGGGATCCTTTGGGCGGCCCTCCCATCCAGATTAATTCACAGTGTACTGACACTTAAACAGTGGTGAACCTCAGAGAGGCATGATGATCATTGTCAGCCTTTTGAAGACGTCCGGCAGATACAGCCACAACACGTACGTCACGTACAGTAGATCTACAACATTTAACACGGAAAGAGAAGTCCCGGAGAAAAGAAAAACAACTTCTTTTAGCATCAGTTTCCACAAAAATTTTCCAGTCAGTCGTTAATCTAGACATTTCAGTATCTAATCTGTGCACGTGAACCACCACTATGGTATTTCCCCCAAGAATGAATACAGAGGGTGTCACTTCTGGCCATTTCCTAGAATTTGAAGACAACATAAGCTCAGTCTTAAGAGCAAGTTTCGGATGGAGTCATGTGTCCTAGACAGCCACAAAGGCTTTCTGCAGGAATTCAATTCCCCAAGTGAGAGTTGACCCACAGCAGTAAATAACTGTGTCATCAGCATAAAAATGCAATCGATTAAGTTGAATAAAAAAAAATCGGTGGCGAACATTTTAAACCACAAACATTTAGTGCAGGTTCAGACAACACAGCGAATGATTGTTATACATAAATTTCCCTATTATAAGCCTTTAAGTATGGGAACATTAAGGATATTAATTCCAGTGTTTGTCCAGTGCTAGCAGGATGCAAACAAGTGAGTCCAGGGTCAGAGAGGAAGAGCAAAAGAGGAAGAGGAAGAACAATGAGGGACATTGAACTGTCCTGGCAATTAAAAAGCACCCAGATTAATATCTTGTACAGACAAAGTGCAGAATTCAAAACAACTCGCAGCCCATCGGAAAATCGTTTTACTGAGTTATTTGTGCTGTCACGCATCCTTCATTTTGAAAATGTGTAATGTTTTCAAAGCTGGGATGCAGAAGTGCTAACCTGAGACATACTGGTACATGCTCCATTAATTACCAAACAACGAGGACCCGCATCCATTTACAGAATTACTGGACCTAAGCACATCAGGAAAACACAAATCCAACCGGGGCATATTTCACAACTGAGTGTCAGTGCCACCTTCATCAAGGATGTACAGAATCCCGTTAGTATTCAAGTTGCGCTGTGACCTGTCCCGGTGACATGCTAAGATATAATTACTAACCTCACCATAAAAGGTTTTAAAATTTGTCAGGTGTGCTCTCAGTACCCCTCTGCTCCTTGGAGCTTCATGGCTGATTCAGTGTCATTGCACCCCACCTGTTGTCATGTGGAGGGTGACAAACAAGACCCTTTTCATTTTGTAGTGTTCCTTTGCAGCCAGTGTAACAGACCTGCAACTAAAAGAGACATGGTTTTTTGCACAGGGAGTTCTGGGAGTGTAACGAGGACTCAATGTGGAGTCTAAGAGGGCCGCAGCGATGCTAAAGCTCAAACAGGAGGTAGTGATATATGGGCAGTACAACCCATACAATGGTGTTGTTCTGCAGTGAAAACAACAGTTGCAGCACACAAGTAATAAAGTGCTCTGAGCCGGGGGGGCCATTGGAACACAGTATAATGCTATCTTGATGTTTATGACTCACAGACAAATCCAAACAGAGCAGTGGAATGGAAAAAAAAAAGACAAGAGCCACTTTCGGACAGAGGAGTTCGAAGAAGTGTCTAGCGTCAATTTGGCTCCAGAAAGTAGCCTCCTCCAAGGGAGCCGTTTCAGTTTTGCCTTCCCACATGCAAAAAGGAACCATGGAAGGGACCTGGGACGTGCACCTTAAGCACCACGCTGAAAAACAAATCACTGAAGAAGAGAAAGACGAACAAGAAGAGGAAGAAGATATGGACAACATGGAGGTGGACGCCGTCACAGCGTTCATATTCTGCATGAATGAAGTCAGCGGGCCAGAAGAGGTTTCTCGCCGCTTCTGTCCATTTTGTCTCGAGAAAGCATCTGACCAGTGACCACCATCGTTTTTAGAAAGTCTGCAGTCTGGACGAATCATCTGGTAATGGCCATAACTTATAAGTTCCACCAATAACCTACGTAACACGAGTTCTTATGGAACTGTTAAAGGACCTTGCCTTGGAGTAGGAGCTAAAATGGTTCTACAAGCGAAAAGTCTGGGGTTCCTGGTTCCTCCGCTTTCCCAAAGCACCAAGAAACAGTTTACTTCTATTGTCAACTACTAGTAACTGCAAAACCTACCTACAGTTGTTCTGCTCTTTGGGTTCCCCTACCCTACGATCAGATGTACAGCGCTGCAGTTTATCTGCTGGACAAAGTATGACACCTAGTGGCAAAAAGACGTAAAGCAATGTTTGGCTGATACAGCTGTCACAACAATGGACTTAATGGCATAATCACAAATCTGAAGGCCTATTTAATGAAAATGTAGCACATCGCAACGTGAATCTTCACCTGCAACCCTTTATCAGGGCCAAGAACAACGACAGCGTCTCTCCCGTCTTGATTGACACATCTGACTCAGTAGGAGTTTCCTAAGGATTCTAGAATCACAGGATGCGTAATGCAAATATTTTTTCCATCAAATGTTTACTCTCGCTGATTAATACGCAGCTGTCAAGGAAACACTTTCATAGATGTATTTCCACCAACTCCTTACACTGCAGTGATGGCATACACCCTCAAGAGGGGAGAAATTCTGACATTTGAAAGCAAACAGAAGAGTAATTACTGATTCCACGAGAGACTACATTAAACAACTCTGGAGAATTTATCCCTCAAACAGATCTGCTCAGGATCTGTAGGCGTAAGGCGATGTATTACACCGAGTTCCATGGTCGGTGGGACATGTTGACATATGACCAGAGTTGCAACCAGTGCATTAACTGGTTTGGAAATGTGACTGCAAAACAAAAAAAAAAAACTGTGACTTAGAGGTGCCTTTTCCTTATTAAATGGCAGTGTAAACCCGCCACTCTGGGATTTGCAGCCAAGACACAGCGCTTGTCATATATAGGTATATATATCATAAATACTGTAAATATATACTGTAAATATACATATAAATATACATAAATATTTCATATATCCCTTGAATTAAACACAGAATGACATAAAATCTAGCTATTATTGACGAGTTTCTTTAAATTCTGCCTGCCTGCTTTGCAAGCTCCATTGCAATTTTGGTTTCCTGAACCGAAAGCTAACTGTGTTCGTATGTTGAAAGTACATCAAAATGCATCCCTTTGATTTCCAGCATTAATGATAAGGTCTTATTAAATGCCTAACTATCGAAGTCATTGAGGGACGCCTTTTTATGCCTAGCAATTCAAACTCTTCATCCCAAGATCAATATAAAGTCAGCAATACTTGTAGGGGCTCCCAGTTTCATTTGCCAACAAAATGCTCACTATAAACCGCTGTTAATGCAATTCAAACTCAAAGTCAGCTTCAGTGTCAATTTCTCTGCATGGACTAGACATACAGAAGAATCGATAAGACATTTCTCACAATCCCACTGTGACATGAAATTAACAGAATAATGATAATAGAATGCAAATTACATAGTAAAGTGCACTGTTACATTAAACAGTAAACAAGAATTTATAAGGTATAAAGTGCATAAAGATACAAACTCCTGGTAAGGTGAAAGTGGACAGACATTTTACAGCAGGAAGACTGAAGTGTATAAATATGTGTAATTTGAATTTGGGTAGCAGAGTTTTTTGTAGTTTAGTGCAAAAGTTCAGTAAGTAATCCCGTAATAGTACAGTATATGGTACATTAGCAGCATATTGTTTTCTCTTTGACAGTACAGAATAGCAGTGCAAAATATTCTTCCTTAATTTTGGAGTAAAAATGCTAGTTCAGGGTGATATCTAATGTAAAAATGATCAAAAGTTAAAAAGAAAAAAGAGCGATGACTGACCATCTAGCCCGCTCCCCCTTCCCTTCTTGTCTGTTTAAAGAAGGCATGGGAGGATAACAGAGCAGCTGTGTTTTACATTCCTTCGTCATACATTCGGCAGGTCTGGAATTGGACTGCCCTCAATTGGTTGATAAGTCTGACGAGTTTGGTTCGGACCTGCTCTACATGCAAAGTGTTATGATTTAAGGCCGATAACTCACAAACAAAGGTCACAAGGATAAATGAAATGTAATTGTTTTAAGCATCAATTCTCAAGTATCTCAGTAAAAGTTCACACCGCTTCACAGAATTGGCTCAATGTGAACGCCTGAAAACACCATGTTGCTGAGCCATGGTTTTATTATGAAGAACGTTACTGTGTAAGGTGTCTCCAAACACACGCACACACACAAACACACACACACACACACACACACACACACACACAGGGTGATGTCACAAGCAAAGGTCAAAAGGATGAAAGAAATGACCAACTGAAGCTCACACTGCCATAAAATAAAACACACATCATTCACATGCCTTTTAAATAAGAAAATATATAAGTAATACTTGTAATAGTGATGAGGATAGTAAAGTTTTAATTGTTTCATTCATTCATTTCACTCAGTTTCATTGTGTTCATGTCAAGTATTGTTATATAGGAACACCTTAACTTTGTCATTAAGCTATGCTTTTATTTCATTTTTTTTAATTGAACATATAAAGTACAAATAGTGGATCTATGGAAATATCAGTCATTAAATTGTATATTTTTTGTTTTTTTTGTATTTTTCCATAAGTTTTAAAGATGTTCTTATTTAATTCAAAATCGTTTATAAAGAAGGTAAAGTTGGGGGGGAATTTTTGCATTTCGTTTTAGAGTATGAAGAACTTGGCCAGACCTAAAATAACACTGACACAGGCTTCATCTCATTTGTTTCCTAAAAGTAAACCAAATGTTAAGATATGCTGCGTAGGCTTCCGGATATGACGTAGGAGTGCCTGTCATGCCGGTCGTCGCAATAAATGTCATGTTCGTTATCAAAATACGCCAAAGGCTGACAGGAACGGTTACGTCTGGTCATTTCGACTGTTTTCTTTGTTTCCCCAATGCATCGACCCCCTTTCAGCATTAAAAAATAAAGTCGTCGGACGTATTAAACCATATCAGAGCACCTCTCGATTCCAAACACAGAAAAGTTCCGGGTGTTCTGCAATAACTGTCCGTCTTATTGGTGTTACAACAATAAGTGTCCGTCTATGCACAAGCAATAGCATATATTCCGATTGCTGATTCGTTCCTATAACTCATTGTCTCCCTTTACAGAAGGAAACATTTCTAAATAAAAATATTAACTCGAATGGCCCAATTTGACTCTGGAGAAAGTTTCCAGAGCAGGGCTGCGGCTTAATTTATTTTCCTTGTTGTTTCCATGTTTTACTTGCAGTAAAAAAGTCGTGTCAATGTCTTGACATTTTGATTAGTCATAGAAGGCATCGGGGCCACTGATAGGTGCGAACACACCTGGGTGCCCAATTTCAATTAACAGCCCCCCGTAAAAGTTTCTATTTGGGAATAAAATGGTCCTGATAAAATCATTGCGACGTTTATTAGTTTTTACTGTTTTGTTGAATGAAAGTAGTGGGCTTTTATCCGGCTTGCCCGACCCTGGAACGACAAACATCCCCGACATTCAAATTAAATGCGACGAAGTCCAAGTGACTGTGACAGTCGGGTGGCGGTTTTTCGTTAGCCGACGGGTTCCGTTCAAATCGGAGCACCTTCGCCTCGGAACCAGTTCGACCCGGCAAGGCTCCTGCGGGCCGAGAGAGCCCCGAACCGGGCCGGACATGGTCATCAGTGCCGGACTGCGGGAATGCGGCACCACGTCTAGAGTAAGTCGCTAAACTAAAAGTGATAGCGGCAAATCTTAACCCCCTGGTTAGCTTAACCCTTTCCCGCGGTCTTTGTCATCCAGCGTTAATACGTCATTTAAATATACCTGAA
Organism: Fistularia commersonii; assembly: GCF_037954325.1. NCBI lineage: Eukaryota > Metazoa > Chordata > Actinopteri > Syngnathiformes > Fistulariidae > Fistularia > Fistularia commersonii. The sequence continues at coordinate 14,519,475 of NC_141302.1, forward strand.
CCTTTCGGTTTACAGAACGCTGCTCGAAAATCGTTTTGACCTTGTTTTGATTGAAATAAGTTCATGGAAATAAGTTATGGGCGGTTAATATATTTATTTATATATATTTATATCTGTTATTGAGCTCTATCTTCACAGTCCTTGTCCTTCCTATGGTGGGAGGATGAAGGACTTCTTTTCCTTTGGGCTTTTCCCTCCAGGGGTCACCTCAGTCAATCATCTGCCTCCGTTTAACCCTCTCTGCATCATTTTATCTCACACCAGCTAGCTTCATATCCTCTTTCCCTCCATGCATTAACCTCCTCTCTAGTCTTCCTCTAGACCGCCTGCCTGGCAGCTCCAACCTCAGCATCCTTCTATCCACATCATCAAAATCCATCCTTTGTCCATGTCCAAGCCTGACCTTTATCTCCAAAACATGTAACATGTGCTGTCCCTGATGGATTCATTCCTGATCCTATCTAACTTTCTCACTCCCAAAGAGAACTTCAGCATCTTCACCTCAGTTGCCTCCAGCTCTGGCCCTTGTCTTCTCCTAAGTGTCTCTAAACCAGACAGCATGGTTGGTTTCACCACCGTATTCTACACCTGGTTGATGTAGCTGTCGTTGATACTCTTTTATCACACCTGACACTTTTCATTTTCACTACTCGTTCTAACCTGCCTCCACACATCTCTCCAACTCCTCTCCATATTTCCTCCAGCTCCTTCTTCTCCACTCCCCATAGCCCCATCTTTCCACTTGGGTCCCTGTCATTCACACACATGTATTCTGTCTCATTGCAGCTAACATTAATTCCTCTCCTTTCCAGGGGATCTCATCTTATTTTATCTTTCCAGGTGCAAGGTGAGTGGCTGGTGTATTCCAACGAGCTGGTGCTTTTACCCACAGTGGTTCCCCTATCAAATGGGGATGTGATAGTGAAAGGGACTCCTTCCATCATACCCATTGAATGCCATTATAAAAGGTGGGAATTATACTACTTATATACATACAGATATATATAGTACTCGAACAATGTATCTTGCTAGTCATAGTTTTCATTGTTTGAAACACAAGAAGTTCGGTTTCCAAATGCCAAAGAGTTGCAGTCAAAAAAGCCCCTTACTTTTCAAAGGCCCACCAAAGAAATCAGGTAAGATTGCATTGTCACGCCAACAATAGAAAGTACATTCATATGTATCACTTTAATGCAATAGCGGGGAGAATAAAACTCGAGTGGAAATAAGAAGAAAGCCTGATTAACATGAGTCGTAACTTAACAATGAAGAATGGATCGCATAAAATGAATGCAATATGACAGATAAAAGGAAACACAATGATACAAAGCTGTCTCTGATTTTCTTTAAAATCAGATCATTGCAGTGTGAGATTGTAATGTAGCTCAGTCCTTACCCATTGTATTGTGGAACAAGGATTTCGCTACATTTTACAATTCTGAAAGTAAGAGGAAGACAATGACAAGGTGCAAAGATTGCTTGAAATACAGACTTCCCTTTCATTTCAAAAAAGTCTTACCTTGGCTGTGCTCCTGTGGGGGAAAATGTTTTTATCAATTCTTTCATTAATAATTTCTATTTCGATCTGACCTCAGAATCTAGAACAGTAATTGCAATCGCACTAAATCAAGACAGTTTCACTCCCGGGGTTTCTGTATGCTCCTATACTAGTTATTGATTCATACATATTCTCTGATATGACATTATGTACTGCACTTTTTTTTTCCCCTCAAGAAATTAACATTGCAGATGCCACCTCACTTATCGCCATTGTTGTCAACATGTTTTAACCATGTTTTAACCAATCCTGCAAATATGATTATCATTTCGAATGTGAATGATCTTGTGTGCGTTGTGAGGCGATATATGTGAGCTGAATTATGGTCAATACATGTATAAAGTTTAAAATAAGCTCAATGTCTGATGCTGTAATTAGTGCTCTGTGTATCTAGAAGCACTGCAGGAAAGCAATGGATTCATTTAAAAGGGGGAATTTTCACAATTACGTTGTGTGTTAAACTTTCCAAGTGGGTAAAAATTTGTTTAAACTTTAGCATGTAAACAAGACAAAGATAATGTTTTTTACATAAAACACTTAGAGATCACATAGACCGTATTCTTTTTTTATATGCCTTTGAAAACATATTTTCTGGAAACATATTCCTGAGACTGCAAGTGTCAAGTTTAATATGGTGAAAGTTAAATAGCGATGGCCATTCATCTTTTGTATTTACATGACTTGAACTATTTTTTGTCTGCACAGAAAGCTAACAGTGATGGGGGAGCCAATAATACCAACCTGGCTACCCTTGACTTCTACTGCCGGAGTCTTTGGCTTTCTGCAATTCTCCCTTAAAACCGTAGCAGGTGCAGCCTTCATCTGACTTCATTCCACTGTTTCAGCTGGGTTTTGTGGGGGGAAATATGACTTCCACGTAAATTTGGCAGCCCTAATACCTTTTGTGTACAGATGACTGCAGTTCACCACATGGCCCAGTTTACCAGCAGAGGGAACCAGTGTATCTGGAGGCCAGTGTGGAGGCCACGCAGCACACTCCTCTCATCCTATATGTCGACCACTGTGTTGTTTCTCCAAATGCCGACCCTTTCTCTGCGCCAAGCTATCAGTTTATCACCAAGCACGGGTTAGTCCATTCTCCAGACTTTAAAAGTATCTTTAAAACAACATTCCTGGGAATAGTCATGAATTGAAGGGGTCAACTATAAGGTTAAATCTGTTGAATAAAAAAGTAGTTGGTGATAGGTTGTGTTAGATGATTTGTTCTTCCATTACAGATGTCTTGTGGATAGTGTATTGCCTGGTTCTTTATCACAGTTCTTTCCAAGAGAAAAGGATAACAGATTATGCTTCAGTGTCCAAGCTTTTCATTTAAAGAACGACACCAGGAATCAGGTAATAGTACTTAGATGGGCAGCAGTGGAATTGTTCCTCTCTGAATAAGAGTGAGGGTGTTAATTATGTTCTTTAGTGCTTACTATTAGTCATCTTGTGACATGTGCAGTGGATCTATTTGGGGAAAACAACAAGTTTATTTTCCATTGCCATCAAGACCTAAAGGATTATTCATATATTATTCAAATGGATCCTTAATCCATTGTTTATTTGGTTTTCTCCCTCCAGATGTTTATCAGTTGCTACCTTCGCGCCACCCTGAAACACAGATCACAAAGCAGCCGTGATAAATCCTGCTTCTTTCATGCACCCACATTCAGGTCAGGCAACCAAACCGTTAACGTCCATTCACTTTGTATCAGTTTATCATGATTTGGTTTCATCTGATCTGTAGTTGTAGCTTATTTCATGTGATGTAAGCGTCCACCGCCCTTGTCATTCAGCTGGCGTGCCGTAGAGGGGGACCACTCTTTGTGTGACTGCTGTGATGCTGAAAACTGCAACAGTCACTCAGGACACTCTGGTGACACAGGGCACAGAAATCAACTGGAAATAGGTTGCTCGGCATTGTGCAAACTTAACCTACAATCTTTGACGTTTTTTCAATGAGTTGTGCAAAATGCAAACAGTTATGTGACCAAAGCGACTATAAGGTGACTCATACATTTACATGCGCCTGATGTATGCGTTATCGACAGGAGGGAAGCTGGAGGTGCAAAGGACACTTGGACCACTTCACACCCTGCCGCGCTCCCATTGGCCTGGCTACCTGTCAGTCAGTTAGTCATAAGAGTGAGTCTTTTTCCAGAATGAACTTGGGTTGGAACACAGAATTTCAAGATAGCAACCCACTGAAGTACACAGAGATATACATGTAAGAATAAAACCATAAGAGAACAACAATGTATGGGTACAGAGTGAAATCATTTTCGAGCTCATGACATGATAATGCCACATATCAAAGAATGGATTTAAATAAATACCTGTTATGAACACAGATCTCTGTCACTTGGAAAAAAGGATTCATCCCATTGCTTGTAACTGACTCTCCCTTAACCTCTAATTTTTACCATAGCATCACGCTAGAATTCAAATCATTAGAACAGTATGGAAAGTGCAGATAAGATAAAATACATTTCCAAATTTCCTGACTTGGATTTCATTCCTGACTATAAATACAACATTATAAAGAGGTTAAGATGAGGTAAGTTTTGGCCTTGCAAAGTATTTGAATATGATATTAACCAGTACATGTGATTGTTGTTTTGTACAAAAGCAGGCTCAAGGAAAAGCCTCAACTTTTTTGGACCTGAGGATAAATGGCACAGGGATTTATATTCACACAACATTTATGATGGTGGAGGCTGTCGTGGAAGCTGTCAGCCAGCTCTGCCAGCTCTACATCACGTTTACTCTAAGAAGCTTTGACACTTGTGTCTTCGGAGTAGAGGGTTGGAGCCAACAACCATTTAATAAAGAGGAGCACTGAGCCAGAACCATGACGTTAAGTGTATGAAATTATTGCTACTATTTTTATTATGGTTTGGCCATAGCATGTCGGCCAAGTGTAATACAATTCCACAAATATTAGATTTGTTGTGTGTACTGCCACATCTTTTCAAGGAATAACCATGTCTCTATTTCAGACGCTCTTAAACAATATCCTGGACATGTCAGAACCCTGGCCGCAGAGGATGAGGATTTAGATCCGAGGCTTGTCCGCTGCCCTGTGCTGCCACATGAGGAAACCAATGGCAAATTTTGAAATCCATAAATTAGGTCAAACAACAACTGGGAGTTGTGCAGACTGTGAGACCCTCGGGGTTTGCAGGATGACAGGTAAAAGGTCCCACTTGAACTTGAAAGGTGTCATCAGGGAATGAGGAGCTTCAGACCCTAATGTTAGGAGATGTGTTGCAAAATCCAAATCTGAATTTCAAATAATGAGAATAATGACTCTTTTGTTTATTTATTTCAAATTGGAAATAACATCTCCAATTTTATCCCTGCTTCTTAGCGTAGTCCTGGTCCTTAGTGCTTTGAGCCTGGGGATTAAGATCACTGATTATGTTTCCAAAGATGGAGGCCCCTGAACCGCCAAAACAGGTCAGGACAGTCTTTGGTTTTTCGTGGAAATCATGTCTGACAACAGGAAGAATAGCTTTACACATTGGAGAGGAATATTCAGAATTACAAATGAGGTGAACTAATTTTGTCCCAAGGGAAGAATGCCAGGTTCTTGTTTTAGCCATGAAAACAAACCCGTGAGGAATTTCCATAAGGAGCCAAGGTACTACAATGGAGTATGAAGTATGTCAGACGTAACAAGCACAGTAGTATAAACAGACTGGTGCAAAAGTGTGACAATTCCAAAGCACTTACAGCATCTGTTTCTAACCCCCTGTCCCATAGAAGAAACGATTCTCTAGTCCTTGAAGAGGAAACGCGACCGGCCAAATGAGAAACCTGGTCGGTTTCAGGATGTAGTGTCTGGTCCTTGTCACCAGAGTTTCCCCCATACATCTGTGTTTGTGAGAAAAAAAAAGGGTGGGGGGGGGTCAGGCAGGCTACATTTTAGAGATGATCTTATCGGGGGGGGTTACGTTTTGCCTCTTCCTGTACAGATGTTGTGAACATGTAACACCACAGTGGGATGAATGAAATACTTTGGCAGTCCTCTGAGCTGCCTGGATTTTTAAGACTGCGGACTGAGTTACTGTGGGAGGTCATTTTCAGAAACAGCATGATCACAGCTCCATAGAGGGGCCAATGTCAATTTCAATAAACAATACAAAAACTGTAAGACTGACACGCTGATCCATAGTTTTCATTAAATATATTCAGAACATTGGAATGGTTCATACAAATGGGGATGTCTATTTTTGATAATTTTATGATTCACATTTTAAGGACATCAATGTCCTTTTGCACAAAATTCAGTCAGACTTACAGTCACTATCTTGAGTATCTGAGCAGCAATTTTAGTGCTTTATCTGGATGGTGCAAGTCGCTTCCTTCCTATGTATTACCTCTCTGCAGTGTTACTAAGATCTGACTAACTGGATTTCACCATCGTATCTTGTAGGGAAAAATAAGTTGAAAGTAGTACAAGAGCTTTCGTTCCTATTCCCCCACCCCTATCACTGTATTGAGCTTGAATCGGTGAATTACAATCTATTTTCAGCGCTATCTTATGAGAATGAATGTAATTTGGAGAGGTCGTGGTATTTGCAGTAAGCTCTACAGACAGTGTCCAAGATAGATAGTTTTAGAGGTTGGTTAGTCATGATGCGTCTCATGTGTGATTCAATAACCACTTTTCACTTCAACACCCCTTCACAAGGCCAAGCCACTGCCAGTCCAGGTGACGAGAAGTGAGTTCTCTACCGTGTCATGATGACAGTGCCGCGTCGGAGTCAGTGACACTGTGTTGGTCTTGGCATCATGTATCAGACGTTTGGTTGTTTATCTTGCCGTGGAGGTGTTGGCGTTTGATGATGGAGAAATTCTGACGGGTGAAGGCGTGGAATAAGGATAGCATTGTTGCATTCATTCATTCATGCATGTTCAGGGTTGTTAAACTTAACATTGGCATATATTAAAGATAAAGCCTTTTTTCCTTCTAGTGAGTGTTTTCAGTCGTAACAAATTTTAATGGACCACAACAACAGATAGCAAAATTGTCTTGTACACGTGACTGAATCCAATCGTAGTGTTTCATCAATCGGACAGTGTTGCAAAGCCCTGTGAATTGCACAGGTACTGGCTGTCGTTACCCATTCGAAGCATTATAAGTACCATAGGAAGCGTTCAATCTCTTTGAAGGCATCTGCCTCTGACCCTGACTGATTTGGTTTTATCTGGTTTTTAGGTTTATACCTTGAAGGAATTCCCTGGATGGGCGTGGTGTGCGACTTCAGTGGACAGAAGAAAACACCACACATATATGGGTGCTTTTTGAAAGGAATGTACAGATACAATTTTCTGATGTCGAATCGATCTTGACCATCCCCTCTGGATCAATGCAATCAGTGCCATGCTGTCACTGTTCAACTCCGGAAGCCGTGAGGCAACGTGTCTGAAAAGAGAAGCTGGCTGCCACTGTGGAAGTATCTCAAAGAATTATTCTCGAATTCTGGCTTAAAAGGAAATGGAGGGGTAGGGAGCAGCGTCCATCTGTCCATCTGTCTGCCTTTTTGGGACTCTAACACCAGGAATCTCATAGTTCTTGCATGCTGGCACATAGAATGGAGCACCTCATTGAGCCAATCTACAGCTACGTGCTCACACAGTGCAGTGAGGTCATACTCGAGTTTCAGGACGAAATAGTAAGTTACCCAGCAAAACAAGCTCATGTGTTTGCCACAAAAACAATAGTCACTAGTCAGGGGAGTCAAATGCCTCACCAAGTTCAGATAAAGATAAACCCTACTGATGCACTTAACCAAACCCCATCTGTCCAATGGCAGAGGATGCGAAATGAATTGCAGTTGAAGAGAAAGTGTGGTAGATTCTGTTGCAGCCTTGTAGTGCCCACTGCATGTGCTACCAAAAGACTCAGTGCCCTTTTGCTGAAGGTAATCAGTGAGTTATGCGTTCTATGGAGAAGAGTCTCTGAACGCGAGCCACCGATAAAAAGAGACATTCAGTGCACTGGGCAGTAGTCTATCTACCCTAGGCTGTCAAATCTGGAATAAAACACAACCTCTTGTGAAAGCAATGATTGAAAGTATTTTCAAAGAAGCAAGCTGTCTTCCAGCCCAGGTGAACTAGATTTCTCCATGTTCCATTCACTGTAGGCTGTTTGTGAATTTATTTATTTGTCTATTTATTCAAGAGAGCAACCAGTTCAAACTGCAGATTGAAAATGGAAATATGAATATCACATGATTTATTCTATGCCCCCGAATGCGACAAATGCATGACTGATCAAACAATATAGAAAGGGTGGATTAGTACTTGTGCCGCACCCTTTGGGAACAGAGATGTCACAAACAGTACAGAGGAGCGTTATCAAAGTGTGAGGAGGCTGCAATGTTAACAAAGCAGAAGTGAAAAGAGCAAGACGTGGGGCATCATCATTCTCACACACCCTGGCGGTCCCCCCTTCTAAGTGGGATATACTGTAATTTCCTTCACAAGACCAATTTTGTGGATCTAATTGAGGACAGAACATTTTACATACATTGTGGCAGGGTGAAGAACGATAATGGATATTCTCCATAAAGACGAAGGAAGACATACAGAGGTTCTTGTTTGAACCAGAAAGCAAAGCCAACAATTCCAAGCTTCCCTGGCCTGCAGCCCCCACTCGCCCCAGTGGAACACCCGACTCGATTACCGAAAGGACGAGTAGAACACAGAGTGGAAGTGACAAGTGGTAAGAGGCCCGTTGGATAACAAGGTGTGAGGCGCTCGGATGTCTCGGCACAAGTGCCGCGCCTGACTGCAGGAGTAAAATCGTAACCTGCCGCTCAATTGCTTGCAGGGTAGCCGGTGAGCGGCAACAGGGTGGAGAACCACTTGTTATTTCTATCCTTTTAATGCAAAGGTGGAGATTGAACAGCGGCACTAAAACAAACGCAGCTGCCCGATAAAATGAATCGAGCTTGAGGTCACGTGTGCAAAAAACACAAGATCTGAGCCAGCTGTACGGCAATATTTTGCTTAGAGGAATTATGGTAGTCTACCTATCTTTCTTTTTTTTCCTCCCCGCTGACCACTGTATTGTATTGTTGGCTTGCAAGCAGCTTTTCTGGTGTGCATTTATTCACGGCTGTTCGTCAGGGAGAGCTGTCAGTGATGTGCCTCCTGTGCTGGAATGCTCCCGGCACTACAGTGGGATCACAGTAAGTTCAACTGAAGGATAAGATTTTGGTCACTGGATGCCTGTAAGCTGAAACAATAACTTCCGACCTCAGCGGTGGCTCCTTGTTTGGCTCCTGTGTCCCCCGCCGCCGACCCCCCTCATTCTTTTATGTCAGCTTCCTGTCTTGTGTCGCGCCAGAGGAGTCGACCTCGTTTGGCTGCATGCCCGCAAAATGAATGAGAAAGTAAAACACGCACCACACAAAAGCCACTTCAATGTAAGTATGCTGTGCATTTCCCGCCAGCCTCTATACAGCCCTGAGCGTCATTATGCTGTTTTAATCACACCTAGCTGGCTTTGCGCGGGGAGCGTTTTGTCTCATCCCCAAACTTTCCCCCACTCGACACCCCCCCCCCCCCATTCAAATCATCATCAATTCAGTAACACATCCCAGTCCAACGGAGGAGTCATTGTGACTGGACCCTCCTGCCCCCGCATCCCCCACACATCCCTTGACCCCCCCACCCTAATCCTCTGCCCTGGTCATGAAGCATGGCTCGCAGCACGTACCTTGTCTCCCTCTCCTCTCTCTCTCATGTTGGTTCAGACATAAGCAAACAGTACTTTGAGCAAACAGTGCAACAATCTGTCAACATTGTCTTCAACGTGGAGCCGCGGGGGCGATTCCTACCATGTGTATATGAATGAGGATTATTCATTAAGACTAGTGCACGAGAATGTTGTCGCAGTTTAAACGCATTCAGTTCTGTTTCCAGTTCTGTGCATGCAGGGGGACATTTCTGTATACATCGGGCCCGTCACACACACACACACGCGTTCTATAGACCCCTAAAATAACCTTGCAAACTGATGTCTGTGTTTGTCTGCTGTTGTTCACAGGTATAGCTGCGGGTGAGGCAACGTGTTTAACAGGGGCCAAAAATGAAAACCTAGCTTTTTTACCATTATGTGTTCCTGCGAGACAGCCCCCTATTTGACACACAGAGGGGACTTCCAGGAAATTTCAGTATATTTCCTTTGCTCTGGCTCCACAGGGCTGACAAGGGTCAGGGTAAGGGCTTGTGACATAAACATGACTATTTGAACAGTCACTAGTACGGTAAACGTCATGTCCATGTTGCCTCTTTTGCCTTATTCGGCTAATGAACTGCGCTTGGTTCATTTTCGGATTCTTATCAAATCATTAACTATTACGTAACATAACAGGCCGCATTTCCAAAGTTAATGAAATAATAAGAAAAGAGGACATGACGCTCTCCTGTCATCCATGTTTATCTTAGGCGTATTTGTTTAATTGTATCACAAGGAAGCTATATCAAGACTCATCTGTTCTAAGAATACAGCCAAGAATTAACTCTGCATTTTCTCTGCACATAGACAGATTTCTTGGAATCGCCAACAGCAGATTATTCGGTTTAAATAATGGCATAGATGGGTTCCCACTTCCTCCTCTATATACCTTGCTCACACTCGACCAATCAAAGTGGAACATCGCAGAGGACTGGATGAAGGCACACATTATTTGAGCGAATAAAATTGAATCTCTTTCCTAGATGTCTTTTTTTACGTTGTGGATGTCACTCTCTAACTCACTAAGAAGTGCTCATATCATCTCTGTGAGCCGGTTATGTTGCATAAATTGGAAAATTGGGCCATTGCAACATAATATTTTGTGGGAATATCTTGTCTAATTAGATGATTTGACAGATGACTTGTATTATCCCAGGTTAGCATCAGTCTAGGTTCTGGCAGGGGGACCAGTCGGCTCATCTGACCGATGAGTCAAATATCGAAGATGATTGTTGGCGAGTCTTAGTTCCCCGGATCAGGTGGTGGAGAGGATGAACGTCTTTAAATGTAATAATTAAACAGAGAAAGGCCATTCTCAGTGTGTGCCCTTTTTTTTCCTTTATTGTAGGTGCACGGCACAAGCTCACTACTACCTGTCATCATGGGCATGGACAAAAAACACTAAGGACTCAGAAGGTACAGAGGAAGCATCTTTATGTTCAACATGGTAAGTCTGGGTTCTCTTGTGTCCTCTCACAGTCCGAAAACATTCAGAAGGTTAATTTGGGAAATTGCCCAGATGTGTGAATGGTGAATGGCCTTGCGCTTGACTGGCGACCAACCCAGGGTGAATCCCGCCTCTCGTCCGATAGCACCCGGGATAGGCTCCAGCATTCCCCATGACCCTAAGTGTAGGACAAGCCATAGATAATGTATGGATGGATGGTAAATATGAAGAGGGATGACGTATGGATGCGTAATCTACCATGGTATTTGTGAAGTTGGAGCCTCTGAATAGGATATGCAAAGGACACAGCTCTTGGGGAAAGAATGGCTCAGACAATCTCGAGATTAAGTGAGTCGGCACTTAACTCAAGTTTAAACTGCTCTTTCATTTCACGCTTTGACAATTATAACTGATAGATACAGTTCTGGTCTGTAGGAACCCCCCTGCAGAATGCTGGCGGCTTCGTTGTGATGGACATTTACCATCATCTCTCCAGGCGTTCCACCTGCAGCACATCAGATTTATGAGAATTGAAATCACAATTTGAGATAATCCCAAGGAATCGTATCCCCATCCCATCCTGTCACACAGAGTGTGTCTTTACGCCTGATAACCTGATGGACCCCTGGAAATCGACCGGTGCTGTGTGCTTCTGGGTGATCCCACACCTTCAACACAACAGGTTATGAGTCACAAGTGGGGGACAGGGTGGTCCTACATATCCTTGTGTCCCAGTTGCATGCCAGCAAGGTGGCATCCTTGTGCAGACAGGACATCCTCGGCAGAGTCTGGAGAGTCCAGTCATAATGTCCCCTGCAGCTCGTTCTGTGGACACTAAATGTGTTCTGGCAGGAGATGGCTGGTAGAGACACTTCTGTAGTAATCATTTTGAAAAAAAGAGGAGGAGGGTGTCATTCCTCATTTGATGCTTTTCACCAACCCGACTATCATTTAACACCAGCACATACCACTGAGCTGAGTATGTCTGAAAATCACCCAAACAATGGATGGGAAGTCTCTGCACGGGTTTCTTTGGAGGCACTATTTACCTTTTAGGACAAATGTTTTATAAACACTGATCGCCTATTATTTGGATGACAATGACAAAACAAAAAAAAATCGCCTTAAGGGAGGGAGGTAGTTAGATTGCCATCATGCAAACAATGCGACTTTATTTTTGCAGTCATCAATAAAAAATCAAAGAGGATCAGTTTTTAGAAACACCTACCGGATAAGTGCAGAGATCCACAAAAGAGCTTCGTTTCCAATTAATGGCCAATAGACGGACCTATGTGCCAAACGGCGAGGACCCAGTGAGGGGTTATGCGGACACCGGCCATGGACTTTCCCAGTGAGTTATGGACTTGTTTTTTTTTCTTCCCCCCTCTCTCTCTCTCTCTCTCCCCTTCCTCCTCTCTCAACACCGGGCTTTGGGAGTTAAGTCGATTTTCCACGCTTTACGCGGAGGCGGAATGCATGCACAGTGCGGGAGTTCGTCCACTCGCCGGCGTGCGTAAAAAGGAAAAAAAAGGCGCGTCCTTGTGGACTCTATATCCAGAGGGATAAATACAAGGGTGGGGTTTTTTCGCCAAAGCATGATAGTGATGCACAGCTCAGCGGGTGACGGCTCCAGATCTGCGTGACTCAGACGCGGCCGGCGTAGCGCCTGGACGCTCGGCACGCCGGCGAGAGGAATCTCGGCTGCGCGCCGTGCGCGTCCCTTTGCCCATTTCCTCCCTCTCTCTTCCCCACGATGTGTGCAAGAGATGCGGCACCTGCTTGCGAATGTGGCAGAAAACGGGTAAAGGTAAGCGCTGACTTGGCTTGTTTTTGGAGGGAGCCTGCGTGCTGCGTTGTCGGTCTCCTCGCTCTGCGTTTTGGACACGCTTTGGCACACTGCTTCCAGCGTCCAGATACAACGTGGGTTCATGCTGGTCAGTGACTTGCTCAGTAGTATTTCGGATTTTTATTTTAGCTTTTGTGGCCTGCAGCCCTTTAACTTACAGGTCATCATTTACGTTGCCCGGCGGATTATCCTCATAGATAGACCGCATGTTCCAAGACATGGTTATGTTACTTGCTGAGATAAAATCCTCTAGGGAGTTTTGATAGCAGACTAAGTGACTCAGCTGCGCTCATTCTCCTCGGCCCGTGGTAAAGTTAGGGGGGATCCTCCGACCAGTGGAGACGGAGAGCAAGAGGTCATTGAAGTCTTGTGGTGGCTCTGCTCCTAGATTTGAACCCTGACCTCCTTATCCGTTGCCCGCGCACTCCAAATTTGGTTTCGAACAATTGAACTCCCTGCCACGTGCTGACGCCGCCGCCGTCGCCTCACGTGAGCATCCCTGGGCACCTCGGCTCCACAGCGGCACAGAGAGCACACTTGTAGACAGCTCACGTCGATTTAAAATAGCAACACGGTTTGATCGGATGATGTTGGCAGACGAAGCTGTTAACTTTTAATTGGCAGCAGTCCTGGACTGGAAATTCCATCACCATGGTGAGAATGTAGAGAGCGCGTGTGCCTTGAGTTTAAACAGTTTAGGTCAATGCATTCTCACGTAGGCACTGCTGGAGGTGAAAGGTCGCAGTTAATCTGCGAACTGAGTCCCGACACGCTCATTTATGAAAAGGGATCGCATTTCGGAAAAATGACAGATTTATGGGATGGACGCCGGTGGTGTGTGCGTGCAGATATTGCTTCGCCGGTATGATGGATGGATGTTAGGATGTGCTTGAGTGTCATCTCGGGATTGTTGTGTTGAGATAATGTCACGCTTAAACCATCACAGGGGATCTTACAAAAGCACACACACTCGCTCGTGCATGACAATTTGTAGTCTGCGATTCCCTCTGAAATAGGCAGATAACACAAAAGGCGGACGATAAATTCCATAACTGTCTGCCGCTGAGGAGCAGCTTTACAGGCTCGGATGCTTTAGGGTTACACCTGTGTGTATCACAGAGGCAGTGTTAGTCGAACGCCATGCCCGCTTGCTCTGCGCGTCCATGATGCCGGCGTTTCAAGGGAAAGGTCATGAAGGTCAGTGACCCCCCCCCCAAACAACTACTAATACACTCCTAGCAATGGTGTTATCGATTCGTATCAATGTTACAGTCGTGCTGTAATGACATGTGCTTCCTAATCTGTTTATGCCAGTTGACTGTGAATCCACAAACCCGATCAAGCCAGTTCCTGGCCCGGCCGACTCGCAGGCTCATCTGTATTTTCAGTCATCCTTCTGCGTCATACGTCCGGGTGGCTTTGAAAGAGCACATTGAGCGCGTGGCACTGAAAAATGAGGCTGAGTGCCCACATGACCCAAAACGGAGGAGAGGCTTCTCCCTGCCAAGGCCACGATTAGTTCAGTGTGTGCTCTGCTCTCAATGAATGTTCAGTTCCGCATCCAGTTTTACAATTATAGCCCACTAATGTCCCGTAATGACTCGCAATCCGAACCGATAGATGGCAACAAACCACCGTCTCTATGGTGGAGACGCAAATACTGTGAAATACGGGAGTCGTGTGATGCATGCTGACCCAAAAATCACCGTCCGTGCACATACATTGAGAAAGTAACAGCTTGAAGACCATTCCATTTTTTCAGCCCAGTAACACTGAAAAGGATCAGCAGACCCGCAAGATCAGACAATTTTTATCACAATCCAAGCAGCTGCAGGCCAAACTAGACTGTTGAACATCTACTTCGGCCCGCGGCTGCTTGGATGCTTATGTTTGTCGTCTCTGTGGATCCACAAGCCTCTTCCGGAAACATCGTCTATAATGTTTGAAAACAGCAACTTCTGAACCTCTCGGATTAGCTTTTGCACAGAACGGCTGATCTGAACTTAGATTTCAGAAACCTGGTCATAGGGGGATTTTCTCAAACACACGTAGGAAGCCGTTGGCCAATAGTGCCAGGGAATCAACCTCAAGCAATACATCTATACATATTTCTCCCATAAAGTCATGGGTTTGAAAGGTTGAGCTATGACCTTGCTCCGTGTCTGTTTCACAGTTACTCTCACACTGTCTGAGACGCTCTCAGCAAATGCGCGCCCGTCGTCACTGATCAACAGAGCATCCTGTTTTCAAGCAGGACTGCGGAGCGCCTCAATGACCGCGTTTGTATCCGCGTAATTGTGCTGGCAGGACTGCTTGCCTTGCTGCTGATCGTGTTGGAGTGGACCCGCCCCAGCCTGCCGTCCCCGCTGAAGCCAATCTGCGACCCGAGGGTACTGACCCATTTCATCCAGGAAGCCGGAGACGCAAAAGTTGCTATGGTGAGAGGAAAGCGCGCAGGTGCGCGGATACCCCCGCACCGAGAATCGCGTCGTCTCAAGCGTCGCTGTGTAAGCGTACCGTAAACACCGCCATTCTCCTATTTCCTCAGAAGTCATGTCAAGTCGGATGCGACCTGTCAGAATCTGTCAGAGTCCCTCAGACCAGAGTGGACTTTGACGTGTGGGAAAAGAAAGATGTAAGTACAGGTGTGGTAGAGTGTGTGGACACGGGTGTCACACGTCCTTTGTGTTTAGATACTCCTTATTTCTGTTTGGAGACCCCCGGAGTTCATCCCCCATGCGTTTCTCTTTTTGGCATTTTCTCTGGCAAGGCGTTGGAGCAGGCCCAGGAGGTGCAGTCGGGCTTGTGGCTGTTGCAGCAGGCCCTGGGGTTGCTAAGGGCCTCCGTCACAAACACGGCGCTGCACAGCCACATAGACAACTCCATCGGCAACCTAATGAGCATCAACGCTGTGCTGCGAAGCCTCAACATCCAGGTGAGTTCTGATCGGCACGTCGTTCATCATCTCGCTTTGTTGGTGAGAAGCAAAACCCGAGGCAGAACACGCGTAGGTGCATGCTTATTTCCATGACAACGATAAAGTTCTGCTGCATCGCTCACCAAGCGGAGGAAGCTTCATTTCACCGTCACTATGCTAACTTTTCGAACCGTGTAAATGTTAGCACGCCATGGCTGTCGGTCATTTTGAGTCAACGTTGTGAAAGCATTCTAGAGTGGGATCTCCAGGAAGTTAATGATGGAAACGTTGCAACCCGGCATCCCATATGATATGAGAACAATAAAAGGCCAGTTTCATGAAATGGGGAGCTTGTTTTATTTTCATGTTTATGTAAAATCCTCACGGTTAGATCATTGAAGTCAAATGAAACAATGCATTCCTCTGTGGGAGCTCCAGGCTGGATGCTGGCATCTATATTGAATGCTTACAATGACGCAAATGGTTTAAAAAAGAAAACCCTCGAGCTTCAGTTTCAATATACTTTCCAGTGAAACTGCTTGCAATAAACAGCAGATATCCATTTGTCCTGAAATGAATTTCCATGTTTGTTTACATCAGAGGGGTTATATCAAATGAGACCATCAGTGCCCGTGTGTCTCGAAAATGCAGGCACAGATTGGCAGCCTCTGGGTGAGGGCTGCAGTCTCAGCAGTAAAATAGCCATCGAGATAAAAAGCATCATGAATAAGAGGGCAGTTTCAGGCGCACTGACCTTTCCTGTATTTGTAGGGTTTGGATGGTTATGACATGGCAGCAGTTAGAATCCCACTACACGGCCCAGTGACGGGTCATATTTTTCCTTTACAACTGTAGAAATCCCTTATAATTCCTCAAGGAGACGAAGATACAAAAAGTATTTGATGAATATGGAATTACTGAATTATGTAGGGGAGGGTAAGGACTTCCCTTGGTTCAAGTGTTTTATTACCCGATTTATGGGAGAAAACCAATAGGCCTTTTCTGATAAATCAGCATGTAAACAGCATTGACTGCAATGGCAGGCACAGGTCGGTGGATTGATTCCGACAGAAAACCTACACTGCTTTTCAACTGTAGAGACAGAGTCGCTGCAGCCAGCATGTCACCGACACTCGCCGAGCAATGTGTTCTTGTTCGGACGTCATGTGGGGTCTCCTGAGAGTGGGAGAGGCTATGGAAGTGATACCTTTTGTAATCCAACATAGGAGAGACAAGCGGGAGCCTTCTATGGCCGAGTGATGGCGAATCAGAACCTGCAGAACCTGCAGTCGTCATGGTTGCAAATGAAATTTGAGGGAATAATGCTAAAAATAATAATATTAAAGATCAATTTCCAAAAGTTGTGTTGAGAACAATATCTTTGCGTTCTGTCACGCAGGAATACACCCCACCTGCAAGTGCGGTGGAACTGGAAGGGACCTGGCGGGTGTCCTCAGCAGCAGACTTGCTAGAAGTTCACTTCAACTTCCTGCGAGGCAAAGTGCACATTCTTCTTTCCAAAGCGCAGGCTTGTCAGCCAGATGTCAGCTGATCCGGTCATCTCCCCGCTCCAGGGGCAAAGCTTCTTTGAGTTTCTAAGGCAAGAGGAAGGACCCAATACTTTTTGACCTGCATGCTAGCTGCTAAAAAAAAAAAAAAAAAAAAAAAAAGAAACAAAAAAAAAAAATCAGCGTGGAAAGTAGGAAACGCACCGCCGTCCTCTCCTCTGTGGGAGTGAGTCGATAGCGGGGGACAGTCCCAGCGTGGCTTTGGACAGACGGGACGAGAGCACCTTAAAATGTACATGTGAAACATGGACTCGGAGAAGTTCACACCGACCAAAATGATGCTTTCGGAAAGCACTGCTCTTGCACTTTGTGTGTGTGTTTGTGTGTATGTGTGTGTGCATGCGTAGAATGCAGGCGTAGATCCGTGTGTGTGTATGTTTCCGGTGAGTTTGACCTTTAACACTCGTTGATAGTAAATCCCTGGGGACCCAGAAAATACAGACGGCACCTGTAAACCCGAGGTTTCCTGTTTCCGCTCAGACTGCAAGTGAATGAGACCCGACACGTTCAACAGAAATACTAGTCTCTCATTCGATTTTTATTTAGTGAATGTTAATATATTTTTAAGAGTTGTTACTATTTATACAGATTTTCTACTTTTTAGATTAAGTCTATTTTTAGAGTCAGAGCTTAAAAGGGTTTGAGTTGGGTTCTCGCTGACATGTTTTCTTATAAGGTGTTTGTCGGCATCATTTGCAACGCCATGCTGCTGTCTGTCTTTGTATTATCTCCCTGTATACAAACTGTAAGTACCCGACTTACCGTTTGGGTTTTTCATCACACTCCGTCCGAATAGTGGAAATTGTTGATACAATGACCGTGGGAGTATAAGGTCAGCGAGGAGGAAGGTTGGAGGGTTACATGAGAACTGTGAAGTTGCTTTGTCATTATCTGTCTAACGAACACACTGCCAGAGCCGACACTGATAGCCAGACCGCCAAAAACAAAACAAAAAACATCCTGTGTGGCCGTAATTCCAAATACATTTCCAAAACCTGACGCTGAAAACGTCCCTCCACCTCCATTGTTTCTCAAATTGCGGCCAATCAGTTTGTCCTGGGAACTTGCTCCTTCCAGAAAGTGGATGCTCGACTGTCTCACACTGGTTTAGTAGTTCTTCCTTGTTGTTTTCCGTATTTACACTTTTCTGCGACCTGTTTTCAAGGATGTCCGTCACGGTTTTCTTTCATGTTTAGTTTAGTTTTCTTTTGCTTTTTTTCCCATCACTGTGTAGATTGCATTTAAAATGCAGCTCTTCTGTGATTGAGGAAGGATGGATGGAAACAAGGACAGCTATGCAACGTTTATGTATTTGTCATCAGAAGGCTGCTTCAGTTCAGATGCGGCTGTAAAATGCTTCACTGGTTTTAAGGTCAACTAAGTAACATTTAATTCTGAACCTGAAATTCAATCAGTGGTTGTTTAAACATTGCAGAAAGTTTGAAGTTTGTTTTGGAAAGTGAGCTGTTTTTTTATTTTAATCAAGGTTAGTCCATCCATATACATCTACTAACATAGCAGTACCAGCAGTTACACAAAATTAAATAAATCCGACTGTGTGACCCTCAACTGAATTTGTGGTTTATTTTTGCATTAAGCCGACCTGCAAGCAGCCAGTTGTGTGTACTGACACCTGGTGGAAAGTCAACACAACAAAACTACTCGGATTCGCGTGACTATATTTAACACGAGACTTTTTACGTCAAATATAAATACATCAGACTTTGGCACGCAAATTACATTTCACCGCTTGTGTAAGACATGCAAAAAAACAAAAGTAAGAATGACTCGACCTTCAACCAAGGAGGAGCGTCCAGAAACGCAACGCTGACAGCAGAATGCAACCAGTAGCTGTCATCACGTCTCTACAGAAGACGGAGGTCTCAGTTCACGCTGCCCCACCGGAAGACAAAGTGGTGTGTATCAATTGGTTTCCAGGGGGAAAACAGAAAGGGGCCTTGCAACACAATCCGTTCGGTACACTGGAAAAACTTCAATTGGGGTTACTGAGCGTCAGGGTAGAAGACCTTGATATGAATGGCCGAGTTGTTGCGCGTGCGCGTCATGGGCTCCCCAGCTTCGTCGGGGTCTTCGGGTTCTAAGTCGTCCACGAGCTCCACCGTGGATGTGTTGGCGGCGAGCTGTAGTGCCCCCTGGCTGCTGGCCTGCAGCTGGAGTGCAATGTTGATGGCCCTGTTGATGGCCAGGCCCAGGCCGTGGACGCAGATCTCCCTGTGACCCCCGCTTTCCAGCAGCTTCTGACAGCGTGCAAGCTGAGCTCGGAAATCGGTCTTCATGTTGACGTATACGTCGTTCCGTCTCTTGGGGAGCTTCCGGGGCAGACGCTTACGCAGGGTGTACTCCACCGGGTCCATTTCCACGGCTGGGGAGGAGTCGGCGTGCATAGCGGCCACCTGGTTGATGGGCGTCACTCCCGGGTTGCGTGGCTCTGTCATGTCCCTCTCAGCGTTTGTGAATCCAAAGACTGAAGCTGGGAATGGAAGGTAAGGAACAAGTTCAACTTTGGTTAAACTGGACATGTTCTATCTATTTCACGTAATGTCACTACAACTTCTCTTACAGAACCTTTTTTTTTTGCAAATGTAAACTTAATAGTTGTGGAAAACATAATTTCCTAAAATCAACAAGGGAGTCTTTAAATTACCAGCACCTCATGTAAACATTAAATTAACTGGTGGCTTGAAATACAGATTTAGAATACTTGACAAGCAATTCAATGTCTCCCTGTGAATTTGACTAGATACTTAAAACTCCCACATAATTATGAAAACCCGATTTTAGAACCCGATCTGTAACATCAACATCAATAAAATATTAAGTCGGTAATCCACTCTTGTATGAAACAAAACTCATCAAAATGATCAGTGGAGGTCATGCACAAGAGAGCAGTTCGTATATTGTTCAGGTTAATTTTACCTTTTTTATATAGGAGTACTACTTCTGTCAAACGTGTATCTACTATCGCAACTAACTGTTTATATCTCCCTCTTGTGGTTGATTAAAGAAACTACATCACTGATTACCCCACTGATTATGCCACAATTTGACTTGATCAATAATCCCCACCACCACCTTTTCGCAAAGGCAGGTGTGTGTATAGATGCTAGGCTCTTACACACACTCTAGTTTCAGTTGTGCTCAGGTGGAACTATCATTGCATTCTAAGGAAGCCAGAGGGGCGTTTATGCACCAAAACATAAACGTGAATCACGTTAACCAGAATAATTATATTTACTGTGACTTGTGTTTAAATGAAGCAGCAGCCGTAACACCAGCGGTTTTACACCACGTAGATGGAACAGGTGTGTGTTTATGTGATTAGCTACACCTGAGTCCAGCCTGGAGTAGCACGACCAACACACGGAAGAGAGGTTACTGATCGGCATTTCATTTGACTATTGATTTACTGTTTTCGACGGACACAATGGTGGACGGTTTCAGCTCCTGGTAAGTTTAAAATTGTATTTAAAAATAAATAAAGAACGCGCTGTTAGTCGTTTAGCAAACGTTGACGCAGCTAGCGTTAGCAAGGGGGTCTCCATTGCATGGGGGAGTTAAACGGAAATAGCGCGATCAATTGTAAAAACGGAATACCCGCACATGCGACGTTCGAACAAGGTTGTTGTTAGCGAGCTTCGAGTTACCTGCTTAATTCACCTTTCAAGGAGACGCTTTCACCTACAGCATTACCATCTTTAGCACTAGCAGCACGGTCTGTTTACGTGCTGGGCACCGGAAGTACAATGTCACGTGAGACGTGACCCGGAAGACTACGCAGCCGCATTGGGACACGTTAAGCAAATGTGGCATACATTTCCATTTGTTGAGCAAACTTCTTGGAGGACTTCTCCCATCGGGGTGTAAGGAAGTGATTGATTGGGGAGAACGTGAAAGGGAAGACGATGATGACGAACATCCAGCTGTCAAAGAACGTCCACACTGGTCTTCATGCTCCTCTTGCGGACCCTGTGAGAAGTTCCCTCCTGCAAGGGGACTACCTGTATTATCATTATGGTTGCGATGGGCATGATGACAGAGGCTGGGGATGTGGTTACCGCACCCTCCAGACGATGGCCTCGTGGCTCTGCAACAACTGTGCCTTTGAGGACCAACTCAGGAACCCGCCGACTTTGCTAGAGATTCAGCAGGCTCTGGTATCCATGGGGGACAAGCCAGGCTGGTTCACAGGGTCCAAGGAGTGGATTGGGAGTTTCGAAGTGTCTCTCGTGCTGGATCATCTCTACGACGTGCCCTGCAAGTTGGTGCACGTCAGAGGCGGAGGGACTGAGCTGGAGCAGGTCATGGTGCCAGAGCTCCACCGGCACTTCGAGAAACACAGATCTCCTGTGATGATGGGAGGAGACCGGGACAACTCCTCCAAGGGGATATTAGGCGTGTGCACGAAGGGCAACGACAGTTACCTGCTCGTACTTGACCCCCACTATTACGGGTGTCAGCTGGAGAGGGAGGAGGTGCAAGGACAGAGATGGGTGGCGTGGAAGAGAGTGTCATCTTTGGACCGGTCCTCGTTTTACAACATCTGCATGCCTCAGACTGACAAGAGGAGGAAACCGTAGCGCTGCTGTCTTACTTTTGGACCCTGGAACAGCTGCAGCTACTGTGTTCCTGTTATCTGTGCTCATTTAAAGACAGATGCTCTCCTAGATGATGTGTTCTTTTATTGGATGTAAAAGTTTATGACAGGAATTAAAATGTTTTGCATCCTTACTTTAAGGTCCTGCTGAATCTCGGAAGTACTTCAAACCTTTCAACAAAGGATTTATCACTGTCTTAGCCGCATGAATTAAAAATTAAAAGGGGGGAAAAAAGCTTTATTCCTTTTAAAATGTTCAAACTTAGTGACTCTCCGGGGGTGATACTTAATGATTTATTAATTTTATTTTTCCCCGTTTTGGGTCAAAAGAGCAGTTTTACTGCTGGCAAAGTAATTAAAAAGTAATTGCTCTTTTTATTTTTCCCCTTTACAGCTGAATGTCACAGCAATTATCAGTATATATATAGTTAACTCCTCAGACACAGATGTATTATTTTGATTAATGAAGTCGGTCAAAGTAGTGGTATTGTGTAAAAGTAGTTGGAGCTTGGAGCTTAAGGCATCTCCACAGCCTGCATTTGTATTGTGTTTGTGTGTGTGTGCATGTGTGTGTGCTCATAATTGTAGTGTCTCTGTGACAAGGACTCACTCTTGTATTCCTATGCAGGAAACACAATAGAGACAATGAACAATTGAATTTATTTAATTTATTTGCTTAAATTCATCACGCCCTGCGTGCATCTAAACAAATGTTGCGAACGATGATAAAGGACTCAATGCCCTTCTTGTGTGCAGTGAAAATGCAGTGCAGCCTATATGACACATCCGGGTGTGAAGGCGTCTGTGCGGGGAGGGGGTGCGGGGGGGGCATCTGATGCAATCTCAGAGCAACCTTTGCATCCCTAGACACGGGGCTGTGAGCTTTTTTTTTTTTTTCCCGCGGAAAGGTCCTCCTCTGAACAAGCGTGAAACTAAACACTGCCCACTGGTCGTGTTTTCCTGCAGAGAAAATAAACACGGGGCTTTTCCAATCCGCGCATGTCGTTTGACATCCAGGACGTTGCCGTGGTTTAGCACCGATCGCTGTGAATTCATCCGAGGAGGAAACCCCGTGGCACCAACTATGAATTAAATCTGTTGGATTTAAATGTTAGGGTTTGAATCCTCAAGACTTACGGCATTGAACACAATACGCACATCTTCACTGTGGAAACAGCGAATCGAAGCATCTAAGGGCGCCATTTTGGCTCAATAGAATTGTCTTAGCGGATGTCAATTGCATATAGTGATCAATACTTCCGGTACAGATGATTTCAAAATAAAAGTACATAGATATAGGTATACGTTTGGAATTTTATTTTGAAAAGGCCACTAGTGTATGTTCCGTCTGACTGCAGTCTAGCTTGACGCGATTTCCAGCTTTGCGGGCTGGCAACAGCGTTCTCTGGTGGACAACGGTAGAACAGCCAATATGTCGGTGCAGAGTGGTCCTGATGCTGCAGGGATGCAGCGAGCGGCGATATGCGGTGATGTGAGGGATGTAAATCGTGCCAGCCCAGAAATTTCACGGCGCAGTCTCTGTGGCGCAATGGAATAGCGCGCTGGACTTCTAATCCAGAGGCTCCGGGTTCGAGTCCCGGCAGAGATGGGTCACTCTGTGTGCCGCACGGCAGACCTGCGGTCCTTTTTATGCTCTCCGAGCAGAAGGAAAAGCTACATTAGGCTGCTGCGTTTTTCTTTCAGACAAGAAAGATAATCTGTGGACTCACGAAGCCATCCACTGAACGGATATTTAGAAAATTGTGGCTTGCTCAAGAAATTCAATCCCATAAGCTAATAATGATGCAAAAAAAAGTGATGATGAAAATCAAGGCGGAACCCAGAGCTTTTATATATCAAGGCCAATTTGTTTCGCTTCATGTGAGCACTTATTCAATGCATCATCTGCAGGGTCTATTTTGATGTTACACTCAACGCAGGGCCTGAGAAATGATTGAAATTTTTTTCATTATGAATGTTCAAGTATAAAATCTTGATATCTGCAGCAGAAACTCAATGCAGAAGAAGAGAGGCCGCCGTCAGGGAGCATTTAATGTCAAGTGTTCTGCTCAGTTCACAGCTTGAAGTGAGCCGCCCGTCCACCGTCAGATGTTTGTTGCGTAAACGTCCCCGGTTATGCAGCGACCATGCAACTTTTTTTTTTTTTTTCTTTTACCCCGCAGTGTCAGGACACGCTGCAAGGACACAAAGCACAAATTTACATACATAAAGCAATCAAAGCGTGCTCAACGCTGCTGACTGCACACTTCTCCGGCCGGCCGCAGACACACGCAACCTCCTCGGATCACAACAACCAAACCAATCACGCATTTGTATCCCCTTTTGTGATTCCTGCTTCCATTTTTGAATATATTTCAAATGCATCTGGTTGCCCTCACAAGATTTCCCGCTGTAAATCATATTTTCACATCTTCCTTTTGCACTGCATTGATTTTTATTTATTTATTTTTGTACTTTGGGAATTTCGCTGCTCATCGATACCCATCTTGGTTGTCGAGGTTAATGTCGTTATCTTCATCGCTCTAATTACAAAAAAAAGGGCCCCTCAGGCGGTGTAATAGCTGAGTCCTCTTAACAAAATTATAATCAGATAAATAAATAAATAGCACTTAGCAAACCCTAAGACCTTCATAAGGATTACATTTCCTCTTTAAGGAGCTCGGGCCCTCTCAGGTTGGCTTGATCCACTCCAGTGTCCCACCAGGCGTCTGCCATTGTTATTTCTTTTAGGAATATTAACGCTATTATTGTATGATCTCGGCTATTAGCATGTAGCCGTTAGTACTAATGCGCAGTAGATCATTTGTGCCTCCCAACCCTCTGTATTTCTACGGAGTGGTCGAGGCAGAAGGCCGCCCACATTTAACCGGGATCGGTCCAAGGTTTCTGCAGATCGTCTTAAAAAGCGGTGGATGACCTTCTTCACATGGAGAAGGTCATCGCATCAGACAACCGGGTTGTGATTTTGGTGCCATTTAGGAAAACGAAAAATCTGATTTCAAAAACGCTTCCACCACCACTAGGGGGCGCACCGGCACCGGTCTTGCACAGAAAGCATTGGGGGGGGGTCTGCAGAGTGGACCGTCGCTGCGTGGCGGGAACGGGGACACCTCATGTGTTCATCACCGGGCGTGTTCGTCACAGTGACGTCACCACCCACCCACCCAAAAAGAAAAAAAAAAAACTTGACCCATTCTGGGAAGTTACAGATTCCCATGTCCACCCCTTTAGTGCTGTGGAACTTCTGAGGTTGTGTGCGTGTGTGCGTGTGTGCGTGTGTGTGTGTGTGTGTGTGTGTGTGTGTGTGTGTGTGTGTGTGTGTGTGTGTGTGTGTGTGTGTGTGTGTGTGTGTGTGTGTGAAGTTAACACAACCCATGCATGATGTCCCCTGACTGGTACTATTATGGGATGCACATTGTTGTGGACAGAGGCGGGAGTGCAGTATCTGGATTATTATGCACATTTATCACATGCAGCGCATGTGTCGAGATGTTCGGGCCTTCACTCACACCTCGTCCCACTGTTTTTATTTACTTTATTTATTTTGTTCCTACGGCTGATCCTGGGGGACAGAGCGAGAGGGAAAAGGGGGCAGTGCTCTGGCTCTGCTGACGTGAGAAAGAGAGATTGAAAGAGAGAGAGAGAGAGAGAGAGGAATGCGCTGCTAATGAGAGTGGTACGTCAAGTTAGAGAGATTAAGTTGAGGGCAAAACCGGAAGTGGATCACAGGGATTCAAGGGATTATTTTGGATGCAGTTATGTTAAAAAAAAAAGAAAACGGTAGCACTACCAACAAAGCATCGCAACATTAATCATAAAATGCAAATGTTCTGCATTTATATAATTATTGTCATTATTCTTGTTATTATTGTTCTTCTTGTTGTTGTCAAAATTGATAATACTTTAATAAAAATAATTCATACTTCTCCAAACCCTCCATACCAGTGTGTATTACTATTATTAACAACAACAATCACACCACTACAACTACCAAGAAATCACAATTGTTATTGTTATTATCACCGTAAAGAGAAAGAGACGCATTTGCAAATATAGTGTTACATTTATGAAAATGTATATTTAGGGTGGACGTTTTTAAGTATGAAGGGGGGACAGACGTGGAGAAATGGAGAAAAGTGAGATGAATTCTAAGAAAGGAAAGATGGAAAACTAGTTTGGAGACTCTCAGGAGAAGGAGGCAGAGCTGGAGGTTCCTCTTTTGGAGTGAGGAGGATTGAGAGGATCAGAAATCATAGCCGATGTTCAATGTTCAGGAGATAAAGTCACAATGAGATGGTTTGGACGTGGACAAGGGAGGGATGGTGAATATCTGGGTAAAGGGATGCTGAGGTTGGAGGAGATCTAGAAGAGGTTTATGGGTGGAAGGGTGCAGGATTGGAAGTTAGCTTGTGTGAGAGGAGTGGGTTAGATGGAGGCAGGTGACTGAATGTGAAGAATCCTGAAGGGAGGGGAGCAGCAAAAAATGGAAGATCAATATTGAACGGCTACTTGAGATCCAGGGCGATAGCGGAGCCTAAAAATCTGAAAAAATCCCGACTATCAGCTCTTAAATAATTGTACTGATGGTGATGATGAAGATAAAGAAACAATAAAACAAAGGACGCGGTTTTACGCCTTTCATTTTATTTTGAAAACCCGAACCGGAAGTCCCGCTCGTCGCCACCACTGGCAACAGACACCTCAGTGTGGGGTAGAAAACGGAGCGTCGCTGAAGAGCGAAGAGGGAGAGGAAGGGAAGAAGAAGGAGAGACGCGGCGGGAGAGAGATGTTGTAAAAGAAAAAAAAGGAGTTCGACTGCAGCGGCAGCAGCGGGAGGAGGAGAAACGGGGTCCGGAGCCGGGAGGCAACAGGGTCACGTCTTCCAGCGGCCCCGGTCCAGGTCCCGGAGCCCCGCCGGATGCGGGCCCCTGGGAGCGGGGGGCCTCCGAGGGACGCGCCGGCCGGCTGAACCATGCTCGGGCTGCTGCTGCTCGGCTCCCTGCTCAGCCTCCACGCCGGTAAGCGCGCCGTGCGTGGGGCCCCGGGGGGGGGGGGACACACGCACAGGCTCTCCACTGTTTTCTGTCTGCTTGGCGTGCGCGTGTGCGTGTGCGCGTCGCTTAGCGTGATTTAATCGCCACACGAACCGCGGCAATGGATCACCTATGGTGTGTGCGTGTGCGTGTGCGTGTATGTGTGTGTGTGTGTGTGTGTGTGTGTGTGCGTGAACCCCACGCTCTGTGTATGTGCATGTGTAAGTAAAAGTCGCGGTCACGTTCGCGAGCACGCCCACCGACCGGCCCAAATGACCTTTTTTTTCTCCTTCTTTCTCATTTCTTGCGTGTGCGAGCCGCGGGAGCGCGCACGGGACGTGACGGGAATGACAGTGATCACCCCCCCCCCTCACCTTGCCCCCCCCCCCCCCCCCCCCACAAATGTCCTACCTGTGTGCCTGCACCCCCTCCTCATCCCACACACACACACACACACTCCCTCGCCTCACAATGAGATGCAGCAGCAGCATCTGTTCCCCTCCATACCTGTGTGTGTGTGTGTGTGTGTGTGTGCGTGTGTGTGTGTGTGTGTGTGTGTGTGTGTGTGATGCCAGGTATTCTATTGGCTTACGCTAATCACAGCTGTAGTGGAGTTGCTAGGAGACAGGAGGCTGCAGGATGAGGGAAGGATGGTTGTAATCTCCCCCCCCCCTCTCCTTAAGCTACCTGTTTGATCTGGGCACGTTTGGCGTGCACGCCGCCGCCGCCGCCCTCGCTTCTACTTCCATTGTCTACCTTGGCTGACCGGGAGCGGTCACACAGCTGTGTGTGTGTGTGTGTGCGCGTGCTGGAGAAGGTATGGATAGGGATGATGTCACCGTGTCTGTGCGGCGGTGTGGCTGAGGGTGCGCCGAAGCCGATTGGAGGTAAGGAGGCAGGTTCTTTTTGCACCGGCCAATCAGGCGGGCCGTCACATGACAATGTGGCGGCAAACAAAGACCCCCTCCGTCCCCCCACCTCACCCCTTCATCCAGACCTGTTTGTCCACCCGTAAGCCCTTCAGCTGACGGGGTTTTCGGCGTGCGCGGTCTATTGTCACGCCGCCGTCGCCCCGGGAGACAAGATTAGCGGCCTGCGTCTTGGTTTCCGGGCGAGGGGGGGGACACACAAAAGCAGCGGGCGACATCCAGGACGAACGGCGTGCGGGATTTGGAGTTATTTATTTATCTCTGGCTCACAGAGGAGGACGTCATTTTCAGCCAATGGGGTTCCAGGGGCTTCGGCGCCTGTCGTGTCTATTTCCTGGTGAACCCCCCCAAACGGTAATCACCCGACGGTCATCGACGGGCCCCGTTGGCGCAGCTTTCTGGGTTGCTGCCTTGCTCAAAGGCGACGGCATACACATTATTTTCACACACGACTTGGACGTTTCCCGGATTCAGCGGGTCGATTCCCGCCGGTTCCGGCGTTCACCCTTCGGAGGACGAGGTGCCGGAGACTATGACTTAACAACATTCTCGCTTATAATAATCCGTGACACCCGGCTAGATGCATTGGCAGATTTTCCACTTGCCGCGGGCGTCCTTTTCCCTCTGTCGCACGGCGAGCGGCGTGTTTTGTCACATTGACCCCGCGTCCCACTGTGAATGTCGGTCTGCTTCCTAATTTATGCTAAAAATGTGAGGTAGTCATGTAAAAAGTGGTGGCGCTTTGTGGCGTCAGACTGACCCCTCCAAAAAAAGAAAACAAACAAAAAAAAAAACTGCACCTCCAGGTTCTGCAGAGAAGGCTGAAGATGAGGGTGGAGGAGGAAGGGACGCGCTTTTTCTCTCCGGGGCGAAGCTGGATCAGGAGTTGTTTTTGTTTGTTGTGGAGGTGATGGGGTGACGGAGGGGGAGGGGGTATCGTGCAGGATGAGAGAGGAAGAGGAGGAGGAGGGGTGGCGGTTAGGAGGCGAAGAGAAAGGGCCCGTTACTCAGGCCTGACTGCTCCCTCAGAGGGGACGTCCGAGCCGCTCAGCCGGCGATCGAACCCGCAACTTTAGCGCCCGGTCCGCCCCCCCCCTCCTTTCCCTCTCCAACCCGGACCCCAATGAGGTTAATTGGCATAAATCTGCGTCGGCGTCAAGGCTCCCATTTTGCCGTGGATTCCTCCCAACCCCCATTTCTGCTTAGTAAGACTCTTTCTCTCTTTCTCTTTTTCTCTCTCTCTGTCGTTCGTTCCTTCCCCCTCTTCCCTCCCCCTCCTCTTTCCATCTACCCCTTTCCCTCTTTTGCTTTCTAATAAGTTCCAGATGTGGTTCTTGCATTCCTCTGGTCGGCGGAGGGAGAGCGGGGGGGAGGGGGAGGGGTGGAACGAGGAGGAGGAGGAGGAGGAGGAGGAGGAGAAGCACATGAATTAAAACAGGCAGCACATGATGAGGAGGAGGAAGAGGAGCCCGTGAACTGTACGGCAAAGAACACGCATGCCTGTGTTCGCTGGGAAACATGAAGGGATTCGGTGTGTGTGTGTGTGTGTGTGTCGGGGAGGGGGGGGTGGCTCTGTAACCTCAAAAGTTTTGGCACCCCCCCCCTCTTCTCTTCTTCCTCCCCCTCCCCCCTCCCTCCATAGGAATGCGGCTGACACTGATGATGTCACTTCGTTTCTCCGCTCTCCCACTTTCTGCAGCTCAACAGGGACGGAGGAGGGGATTGGTGGTGTGTGTGTGTGTGTGTGTGGGGGGGGCGAAGGGACGGATTTAACTCGCTCCATCCATCTTCCCTCCCTGCGATAACAACATTAGGGTCAGCCGTCCGACTGAATCAGTTGCCGCGACACGCTGCGCCAAAAGGCCCGGAGGGCCGGAGCCGCCGTTCGACGCGAATAATGAGCCGAGCGGCGGCTCGGAAAGGCGTTAAGACGGTGTCGCGGAGCAGACAGACAGGCAGAGAGGAAGTCAGATAGACAGGCGCTGGTGGCCTCCGGCGACATACCGTTTACATTTTAGCAAGTCATTTTCGTTCTGCTCGGGTTAACTTGAGCAAGGCGAGAAGGTCCCTGGTTGGATTCCCACATGGGTTGCCTTGAGTCTCCATGTTCTCCGTGACTGCGTTGGGTTCCTCAAGGTTCCTCCCACCGTGCAAACACATGCAGGAGGTTCATTGGAGACCCTACATGGTTCAGACGTGTGAATGAGGGAGTGAATTACGATGCTTGAATGAAGGCGCGAAAGGTTGAATGTCTCTATGCGGTTTGAATAAATGAATGAATGAATTCGCCGTAAGGCTGCCCGATTTCGGTACAACCGGTCGTCCGCCGTCCTGGAGAGCTTTTCCAGAAGATGTGTGGGTTCTGCTGTCATTCACGCCTTTGTCTATCTCACTTAAAACACACACTCGCAAAACACAAATATACTGTATATATATAAAATAAACATCCCTCTGTCTACTCGTCTCTTTCCGGAGAAGACAAACATTTTCTCTCCACTGCGGACCTTCAGTGTGTTCCGCGATGCCCCCGTTATTACCTTTCCATCTGTTCTCCAGTGGAGGCGGCGTTACCCATGACTGGCGAAGCGGGTCATTCTTTAAAAAAAAAAAGCCACAGACATTTCATGGTTCCGCCGCTGGATGACCATCAGTATGACGTCAGTGGTCAATGACGGCGTTGAGCTATTCGAGACGAATACGTGTGAGTTAACAAATGAATGAATGAATGCAGGTAAATTCTATATTAAAAACACTTTTTTGGATGGATGTTCTTTTAGCGTCCAACTCCGTACGACCTCAATAAGCTAGCGCTCCAGACTTAGCGCTCTAAATCGGTAAAAGAAAATATACTTGCAGAGAAGTTCAGATGTCCGCCAATAATAG
Organism: Fistularia commersonii; assembly: GCF_037954325.1. Lineage (NCBI taxonomy): Eukaryota > Metazoa > Chordata > Actinopteri > Syngnathiformes > Fistulariidae > Fistularia > Fistularia commersonii. Next base: position 14,550,048 of record NC_141302.1, read on the forward strand.
AAGAAAGAAGGAACAAAAGTCACAATCTGTGTTTAATAATTTAAAACGCCTGGATCAGGCGCGGTGTACCGCTCCCTCTTTTTGTTGCCATGCCGACCCAGCATCCGGGGCCGTCAAGCTCCACGGACCAGAACCGTCAACCATGCATGGATGATGAAGTTAGACAGATATATCGACCTCCAGCGTGGAGTACCCAACTTATTCAGAAATGCTTCATTCATTCATTCAAAAGAGACTGGAGCCTATCCGAGCAGTGATTGGCTGAGAGGCGGGTTCACCCTGGGCCAATCATAGAGCCACATGTGGGGACGTACAACCATTCACCCTCTCATTCACACTTATAGACGTACAACCACTTACTCATTTATGCATCACATAGCGACATGCAACCATTCACCCTCTCATTCATACATAACAAATACATATCAAACATACATACATATCAAATCTTTGTACTTAAGACCTTTTTTTAAGACCTTAAAACACTTGACAGCTTTACCTTGACACTTGATATTTTATTGTATTTCTTATTCTCCCTCCTTCCCACTAATATCTATTATTGTTATGTTTTTGCTTGATACTCTGGCACAACAATTTCCTTTGGGATAAATAAAGTTGTTCTTATCTTATATGGGTTTATAACCATTCACTCATTCACACATCACAAAGCGATGTACGAATATTCACTCTGATTCCATGTCATGGAAACGCAGCCATTCACCGTCTCATTCACGTTATAGTCATACAACCATTCACTCATTCACATTTTATAGCAACATGCAAATATTCACTCTGTCATTCACACTTTATACAGAAACAAAAATATTCACCCTCTCGTTCACACAACACACATATAGATATGCAATAATTCACCCTCACATACATACATGCAGTTGTATAACCATTAACAGATCATATAGCAACCTACAAATATTCACCCTCTCATTCACTCATATAGAAAGATGTCTAATCACTCATTCACAGATCATATAGCGATTTACAAATATTCGCTTTCTAATTTCTTGTACAATACACTTACAACCATTCACTCTGTCACACATCACATAGCAACATGCGAATAGCCACCCTCTCATTCACACATATAGATATATAGCCATTCACTCATTCACACATCATATAGTGACAAATATTCACTCTAATTCCATGTTATATAGAAACACAAGTATTTACCCACTAATTCACTGCTGGTCTCCAGCGGCCATCCTCCTCTTTCCTGTGAATTTCTTGGCCTCCCGTCGGTCCTCCGTCTCCTGTGTTTGTCTCCAAAGAGGCCCTCACCTTCAGAGGGCGGTGGAATTGGCGCGTGGCCGCGTATAAATATTACTTTGCTCTGCGGGGTCAAGGCCCCGAGCTTTTATTGGACGGTTTGTGACAGATGACATTGCGAGGCGCCACAGTACACACCAATAAAATTAGATTGCACTGGATTCAATTAAAGCGGGCCTTGCAGGGGGGAGGGGGGGGATTTATGGACGGGACGGCGCTTGTAAAATAGTTCTCGCCGGATTCCGTCACACTGTAATGTCAGGCGGATTGACAAGCCGTCCGAAGACGCCGCCGTGGTTGACAGCGCCCGATGTTTCCTCGCGGCTCCGATGGTCGAGGGCGGCTTCGCGATCGCCACGCCGGCCGGAATCAATCAGGAACCGGTGGCGTGACTCATCGATCCGTCACGATTCCGATCGCAGCGGCCCTTGTTGGCTGCGGAGGGGCAGCCCGACGCGTCTTCTCGCACGCAGTTCGTCCAGACGTTGTCCCGGTCGCCCTTGGTAACGGCGGACCTTTGTAAGCCGCTCTGTGCGGATCACCGGCGGAGGATCCTCGTGTCCGATGCCTCGTCGGTGAATTATCATATTACCCACCGCTGATCCCGGGGTTGCCATGGCCACAGTTTCTATCATTGTGTCAGTGGTCCTCACTGGCTGTAGCCATGGAAACAATGTCTGTAACAGAGGTTTCGACACACACGCACACACAAAAGCTCTTCAGATGTGAAAGTGTGTGTATAAGAGGAGCCCCAAAGAATGGGAGGGCGCCGCACACCCACCCACGCGCTATACCACTGCCGAGGGACAAATGGACGGACAAAGCGCGGGACGGAGGTTTTTTTTTTTCCCTCACCCCCTCCGGTCGTCTCCGCGTAATCCCGTTTCCGCGGCAACCATTTTGACACTAACATTGGCAAGAGAAGGGCACCGGGAGTTGAGGTGGAAAGCCAAAGGAACGGGTGTAAGATTCTCCCGAGCAGATGCCTCGCTGGACAAAAGGGAGTGGATGAGGAGAGGGGTCGTCCAGAAAGGAGCGGAAGAAAAAGAGGTGGATGTCGCAGAGGCGGGGGAGAAAGGTGGAACAACAGGGGAAAGTAGGCAGACAATGCAGCAAACAAAGGAAGGAGTCTCTTTCTGGCTTCGACACCCCTCCGCCGCGACCCCCAACCTCCGGGGGTCACCTTTGTGTCTGAGTGACAAGTCGCCGGCCGGCCTCGGCGGGGGCGCCTCGCGTTTGTTCTCGCAAAAAAAAAAAAAAAAAAAAAAAAAAAGCCGCCGTCGCTATGGTGACAGCTTATTACGGGGGCCGTCCCGACGGGCGGCCATGTTGTTCGGGCGCAGGTGGTGGGGTTCCCAGCGACCGGATTAATAGCGGGAGGGTCGTTGTACCCTCGGAAACCGGTCGAGAGAATACTGAGGATCTGCGCAAACATTTGTGGAAGAAAAGAGGCAAACTTTGCTCTTCCCCTTTCCCACAATCACCAGAGTCCTAAACTTTAAAGTTGGAGGTGGAACTTTAAAGTCAGTCTCTGTTTTATATGATTTACACCGCTTACACAACAAAACACCAAATCCATACATACATACATACACAAGCACCTTTTGCAGTTATTTATATATTAATTAATCTTATTATCTTTTTGTTGAATGTAATGTTTAGAAATCTGTAGCTGCTTTCGGACAAAAGAATGTCCACCTCGAATTCGATTTCAGGAACTAGCCAGGGGAACTTTTTAGTTTCACCTTCCCGCAAGCAGTGAGGGACCAGGGTGATGTGCAGCTCCACACTCAAGAAGAAGAAGAGGAAGATCACACAGACACCATGGAGGTGGAAGCTGTGCGACGTTTATGGAATAATAACCATGGACTACCGAAGAGGTTGAAGTGTTTTTATCTTTTTGTACTGAAGTACCCCGTTAGCTGTTAGCTGACTCCAGACACAATGTTGACGTTCCTCTGCGAGCCCTGCAAACCCCTCTGAGGTGCACGTCTTTGTCGCTCCATTTCTAGCTTCTTCAATCCATTTGTTGCAAGAAAACGTCTGACCAGTGACCACCTTAGGTTTTAATGGCGCTCTGGAAGAAGTATCTACTAATGGAGCTTGGTATTTGAGTTCCACCTATGGAAAACACTGGAGCAGGAGCGAACTGAAGGTCTCTGATTCCTCTGCTGTTCCAGTGCATGGAGGAACAGACTAGTTCCTGAATCCTGTCCGTATCCCGGGCGTCGTGTCACAGATCAGCCTGGTCCCTGGTGGACGAGAAGATAACTCCGGTGATAATAATGTGTCTGTGCACCCGCTGGACGCATGACATTTGCGTTGAGCGGCGGCGGCGGCGGCGGCCGGTGAGTCAGCGTCGGCCGACTTCTACGACTGCAACTTTGTCCCAAAACAATGACGTCACCCTCCTCCGCCGCACTCCGCAGCTCCGTCTGTGGACCTCGCCATCCCTTTGTCCCCGCCCCCCCCCAACCCATACCTCAACACTTCCACCCACCGTCTCCGCATCTCATTTCCCGGCAGCCCCCCCCCCCTTTTTTTTGGCCCGTAACGCAGACATGCCAAGCAGGGCCGAGACGGGATTTAATAGAATGCAAGATCAATTTGAAGCCCCTCAAATAATGGCGGATGGAGTTTGGAAGGGAGGAGGAGGAGGGCCTGAATGGATAGGTGGAGGGAGGATGAGGTCATCTGAAGACCTTTTTCTTTTTTACAAGCGGACGGGTTTCATCAGATGTTTCATCGCGCGTGTGTGTGTGTATGTGTGCGTGCACTCGTGTACAGGGGGGGAAAAAAAAATACCCAAACTTTTCTTCTTTTCCTTTTTTTCTTTTTCGGCAGATACTTTTACACGTCAGCTGTTGCTATGGTGACGCCAGCCGACGATTCCAGCCGACGTGCGGGATTGGCTGGGGAGTAGAGGGGGGCTGAGGGAGGCAGAGGCCACGAATACAATCAGATGGATGCATGAGAATCCATACAAGGAGCATGTCATTCATTCATTCATTCATTCATTCATTCATTCATTTCAGTGGGGTGCATCTTCTCCGTGATGTCCCATGGAGACTCGCCGCTAAACGTCAAAAGGCGAGCTTTTTGACATCCGCCGCCTGACAGCAGTGAGACAGGACACACGCTAAAAATAGCTCCGAACATGTTAGCATGCGTGCAAGCTTGGCGGTGTGTTGACGCTCCATTACCTTGCTGTTAAAAAGCCGTCGCACTGGCGGCGGGGAGGGGGAGCTTCTCCCCAGGGGGTTAAAATGGCCGTGGCGGTCGACACCATCGCATTTTGTGAGTCAGACGAGCTGCTTCGTTGGGTGTCACGGTGACCGCGGGGGCCACCGCGTTCCGTAATCCCTGTCTCAGCTCCGCGCTCGCACTTGATTGGACGTCGTTTTAAGCTCCGCCCCCCAAAAGAGACGCTTCACCGGCGCCACAGTTTGGCCGCCGTGTAATTGAAGCTTGGGAAAACCGCCTCTACGTGTCAATTACATGTTTGGGGATTCTGGTTGTGTTCGAGCGTGTTGACAGGAAATGGTTAGCCCATGTGGTGGAGCTTAGGGCATCTCCACTGCCTGTGTTTGTTTTGTTTGTTTGTGTGTGTGTGTGTGTGTGTGTGTGTGTGTGTGTGTGTGTGTGTGTGTGTGTGTGTGGTCATGGTCATAGTTCTGTGTGACCTCTCTGGTTGGATGGGGAGCTCCGAGTCCCCTGTGGTATCTGGGGAACAGTGACTCCAGGAAATCAGGACACTCTAAATTTGTAACTAAAGCATCCAGGCGTGTGTCATGTGAATGAATGAGCGAGTGAATAATCGTAGGTCTCTTTGTTTCATGTGAGTTAGAGGATGAATGACAGTATACCCCTCCATGACACATGAATGAAGGAGTGTATATCCTTATATGAAATATGAATGACGAATGGTTTTATTTCTCTATGTGACGTATGAATAATTGAGTGAGTGAATGATTAAGGGTCTCTTTATTGCATGTGTGGAGATGGGGAATAGTTTTATGGCCCTATATGACAGGTGAATGAGTGAGTGAATGGTTGTATGTCTGCATAAAACGGGAATGAGAGGGTGAATGGCCATCTGCGCCCATGTCCATGTGCTCCATGTGACCTCCCCAGTTGGACGTGGAGCTCGGAGTCCCCCGGTGGAATCTCACTGAACGGTGACTCAAGGAAATCAGGACACTCTAAATTTGTCCCTGCAGCATAACCCACATAAAGAAGGAATACAAGCTTCTTTCACTCTCTCTCTTCTCACTGCATGTAGATTCCCTTCTTCTTTTTTTTCCCATTCAAACAAACACACACACACACTGGTGTGGACAAAGTGTTAAGTGGCTAATATGGAAATCAGGAGGCGATGAGCACATGTTGAAATGAGTCAGTGTTTTTCCGCCGCCTGGCCTCTACGCGGGTGTTTTCTCCGCAGACCGCCACGGCCTCGGCTCGGGAGCGCTCGCTTTGGATTACGTTTGTGGTTTTTACGCCAGCGGTCCGGGAAAATACCCCCAGCTAGCGTATCGGAGGCAGCGGAGGTGAAGGATTCGCCCGCCCTCGGGCTGCTGTTGAGATTGCAGGGCGGTTTCAAACCTCCTCGTGCATATCCGAGGACGGGCCTTTGTAAGACGCTCACGATTCACACTTCCAGGAATTAGCCCGAGACATAACCCGAGATCCATCAAAAAATGTTCATGTCTGGAATCATCATTTCTTTACACGTTCCTCTGAGCTCGTGTGAAAACATGTGGAAATTAGTCACACGCCTTTGGAAAGTGTCTATAATCAATATCTTATAGTACATAGAGTGATGGATATTGGCTGTGCAGCGGTTAGCGCCTCCACCTCATAGCAAGAAGGCCCTTAGTTGGAGTTTTGGGGTTCATCTAAGTTCTCTGGGTTCCTCGCACAGTCTGAAAACATGCATAAGGTTCATCGGAGAGCTGTCACTGCCCAGACTAGTGAATGCTTGTATATCTCTAAATGATGTATGAGAGGGTGACAATTATTGACAAACTTCAAGATCTGCCCTTCTCAGGGGGCTTCCTAAGTCGTAAAAAACAGGTTATGTCTTCAAAGAAGAACCAGGGTTGATGCACCAAGGAAGGCATCTGAACCATGTGTCACTTGTGGTGGTGTAGAAGAGCCGCCGGGTTCCATCACGATCACATTCTCAGACCGTTAGAAGAACCGAATGCTGCCGGAGATAATTGGAACCAGTTGGAGGCCAGAGCCGTAATGCCAAAGTGGTAGCTCATATTAGCTAACCGACCGTGAGTGAATGCGTGACACGGACCTTCAGCTCCATGGACCTTCAGCCTGGCCGCTGTGATCTGATTGCATTTTGCTATTTCAATTAAAATTATTGTTCTTTGTCCTTTATTTTGTTTCTGAATCAGCTATTTACCATCCAAAGTCTACATTTGCTTGATTAGCATCAGTAAGATTTTACATAGGGAATATTGCTAACATTAAATCTGGCATACCCAGGCTAAATTGCCTGTCAAAAGCCATTATCCAGCTGTCATTGGTCGAAAGGCAGGGTTCACCCTGGACTAGCCAATCACATATGTGCAACATTTACCCTCACACTCACGCGTAACATCGAGGCCTACAACCATTCCCTCACTCCTTCACGATGTCCTTCACAAGATTGAAGCCATTCATCCCCTCATCGATTCACACATCTGGAAACTATGTGTCTCTGATGAGCCTCCTGTTTGTTTTTGGGAGGAACTCTGAGGAACCCCTCGCAGGAACCGGGGAGAACAAGGAGACTTCACGCATTCCTGTGGGAATGCAAGCAGTGACCTTGTCGCCGTGAGGCATCAAAATTTGAAATTTCAAATTCCCAGTGGGCCTCATTTACGGGCACACTTTCAACATTTGCGTTGCTACATTGGGTGGACACAGAACCCAATCAGGCGAAAAAAGAACGCGTGTCGAAACAGCCAATCAGAAATCGGAATGCATGACCCAGCGCCAAGAATTGCAGAAATATATGCAGACAACATGCCACGGCTAAATGTCACCATAAGTCCAAGCGTTGCCTTTTCCTTCAGAATAAAAGCATTATAAAATAAAAGCATATGTTCATCCTTGGACGTAAACGTACCGTCTGCGTCGGTGGAAGCCGCCGCGCATTGCGAGCGGTTGTGATTGGCTCCGCAGGGGTGAACCCACCAGAGAACATCACTGGAGGATGAGGAAGATTCATCTGCTCCATGCTCAGGCTAAATTATTTTTACTATTATTGTCTTTGTTTTGCTCATTTATTTATGAATTCTAATTGCTAACACTAGCGCGCTAATACTGGTTAGCGCAGTGGTTAGTGCTTCTGCCACCTTGTCAGCGATATCCCACGTACGTGAAGGCAACTTCTTGCTAATTCACAATGAGTTGTTCCGAACTGGCGCAGCGGTTGGCACTTCCGCTCACAGCAAGAGGTCCCTCGGTTGGATTCTGACAGGGCGGCTTTTCTTTGTGGAGTTTCCATGTTCTCCCCGTGGCTGCAAGGGAGTGAATGGTTGGATTTTTGGAATATGTGTGAATGAGTGGGTGAATGGTTGTATGTCTTTGTATGTGAGCATGGGATCAACTGGACAACCAGGTTAGGCTCCAACCTGGCATGAATGACTGAAATGAATGAATGAATGAATGAATGAATGAATGCTTCAAAACCAACCCACTAGCTGCGTACGAGTGCTGATGTGCAGCCTGCAGTTGAAATTCCCAGAGTGACAACCACTGTTTATTTTTTTGAAAACCGACTTTGCTTCAATGCGTCAGAGGAGTCATGTGACCTTTGCGCCGCTCTGCAAACACCGGGTGGCAAAAAAAAACGCGAATCCTTGCAGCGCCCCCCCCCCCCCCAACCACCACTATTCCCATTTCCCGCTGCATCCCCGGCCGGGCGCCATGACCCGATGGGATCGGACAACTTTTCAACACCGATCATCGTCGTCGTGTTTGTTCGCCCCGCTTGTCTCCATTAAGCCAGATACCCGGGCTTTTCTCATGGAGCCAATTACCTTATTGTTTTTTATTTCTGAAGTGACTTATCCCATGTTTCCCTTTTTTTTACTTCGCCGTACCCTCGCTCAGCTCCTCTACCTCCAGAATATTAATGCGCAGCGCTGTCAGAAGCCATTGTTATTATTGGTCCTGAGATCCTTTTGCATGAGCGGCTTCTCTCGTGTTCTTGGGCATATTGTACCCCCTCTGCCCCGCCTGCAAATAACGCCGCATCCGATAGGAAGAGAGCAAACGGCCGCGACCAAGGGTCACGCATATGGCGGCGAGAGAAATGGGGGAACCTTCAGCGGAGCGCCAGGGGGAAACACGTGAACGGGGAAGCGCGAAAGGCGATGTAAACGGCGAGAGGTGAAGAAAACGGGAGTGGGGGGAGGGGGGGGGGGGAGAGAAAGCGCCGGAGGGGCTGATATTTAATGTGATAAATGAGTTGTGACAGTCCGCCTGCAGCCCCCCTCCAACCAGCGAGCAGCAGGAACACAGAAATAGAAGGCATTATGGGTAAAGGGACATGCAGAGCATTATGTATGGATATGGAAAGGGGGGGCGTCCCGGCCGGAGCGAGGGATAGGCGGAGGGGAAATGAGCGATGGCACCGGGTCGGCGGCGCTACGGATGCCCTCCGGGCGGAGGACATAATGGAGGCAAGGGGGGCGATGCAGCAGCCGGTTAATGATCTGACTTTTCGTGAAAAGATTACAGCTTCTTAACTCGCCTTTTTTTTTTTTTTTTCTTCCACTCTGTTTCGTTGTTTTTCCACATGTTGGGCCGGCTCGCGGCAAGAAGGGCCCCGCAGACAATGACGGACTCTGTCGTCCGGGGTCGGGGGAGTGGAAGCCTGCGAGATGACTCATACGGAGGAATGAAGACGGGGCGAAGCGAGGGAGGAGGGTGTTTTTTTTTTTTTTTTTTTTTTTTGAAGAAGTAAAAAGTGAAGAAGAAAAGGAGGGGTGTGTGAGACCCTACGGCTGAAATGGCCCGTTTGATCTCCTTGCTCATCCCTCCTGAGTCAGCATTAACCGCTGATTCCTCATCGTCCTTCCTTCGCTTTACCTCGACGCCTTGGCGTCTCCATGCCGACGTGGATGGCCCGCGAGTCGTCACGCGATCAAAGATGGCGGACGTTTTCTTTAGATGGTTAATAATGAGCAGGCAGCATCCACGCCAAACAAGGTCATGATGCCAAAAGCATGATGGAGGTTCTTTGGAGACCATGAGTGAGAGGGTGTATGTCTCAATAAGAGGCCCTGTGATTGGTTGAGGGTGAACCCCTCCTCTTGCCCAATCGCAGCTGAGATAGGCTCCAGCCTGGATGAATGAATGAAGCCAATGATGATCTTCAATGTGGCTTGTGTGATTTCACTCCTCTAATGATCTCCTTCCTCTGTCCCCCCCCCCTCAGCGTGGACGGCGAGGTTCTCCCAGGAGCCGGCAGACCAGTCGGTGGTGCGGGGCCAGAGGGTGATCCTGTCCTGCGTTGTCGTCAACTACTCCGGTATCGTCCAGTGGACCAAAGATGGCCTGGCTCTGGGCATCGGAGAGGACCTGCTAGGTGAGACGACCTTCTTCCTTTGGACTATTCCAATACGCCAGGGTTTCGCAGATGCGGTTAGAAGCCGGGGAAGTTTTAAGTCTAACGAGCTTGTGAATCTTTTATGGTCCTTTAAGGGGGGGGAGGATCATTAGCAGGGTTGCGTTGCATCTTCAGAACCGTGGAAACGAGACTCGGGCCATTTGAAAACTTGAATATGCAGAAACACCTTTCCAAGCATGGATGTTTTTCCAGTGCTTCTTCAGAAGGTTTCACTCCCTTCCGTACGTGAAAGACAGTAATTCTCAATGAGTTGTTGCTAACTGGGGCAGCAGTTGGTGCTTCTGCTCCAAGCAGGAAGGTCCCGGGTTGGGTTCTTGGTTCTTTAAAGACCCAACATTATCCAGACGTTTGTTTGTCGCCAATATGGGGCTTTGAACGATTAGTCCAGGGTGAACCCCTCCTCTCAGGCCAGCTGAGATAGGTTCCAGCCCCCTCCTGCGATTTTGAGAATGAATGAATGAATGAATCCATCCATGCGAGTCACCAAATCTCCTATCAGCCTTGCGGTAGCTACCGACAGGAAGTGCACCCATGGGAATCTCAGGGAAGTCCGAGGGCTGTTGTGACCCGCCAGTCTCAGGCCGAGGAGCAGGAGTGCGGAGGAAGGCTAAGTAAAAAAGCAGTGACAAAAAGAACCGGCCTTGATATTAAAAAAAAAAAAAAAAAAAAAAAAAAAAAAGAGCTGAGACTTGTGACAGAAAATCCTCCCTTTTTCCCCCAAAATGCAAACAAAGCAGCGTTGTGATGGCGCTCGTCCCCTCGTTAGTCTGACATTGTGTGTTTGTCAGACGCCTGCTGACAGAGAGGCTTTATCTGCAGCCGCAGCTTTGCGCCGGACGAGCCGTTTCACCCTTCAGACGCTGTTCTGATTCAGATTCCGCCAAAAGAGGGATGAACGTATGAAGGTTCAATTCGGGACGCTTGTGCAGCATCAGGGATGAACTCCATCATCAGACCGAACCAATATGTTTGGATCAAATGTTTGAAGTGCGGCTTGGTGGCGCAGCGGTTAGCGGTTTAGCTTCACAGCCACAAGGTCCCTGGTTCTATTCCCACAGCGGGGGTTTCTGTGTGGAGTCTGCAAGTGAATTGTTGTATTCTTGTAATATGTGTAACTGAGAGGGTGACTGGTTGTATCATTTGATATGACGTGAATGAGCGGGTGAATATCTGTATGTGTCCACCTTACATGGATGAGAGAGTGAATACCCCAACCCTGGCTCCAGCATCGGCAGTATATGGAATGAATGAATGCTTCCAAACCAACCAAAAAGCTGTGTATGACTGCTGATCTGCAGCCTGTCGTTAAAATCCCCAAAGTCCAATCACATGCCAGATAACACGGAGACCCTCAAGTGTCCAGATGTGTGAATGAGAGGATGAATTGTTTGTGTCTGTATGATGTGTGATTGAATGAACATATGACATAAGTGAGAAGGTGAATGTTTTTTTGTCCCTATGTATTGTGAATGAGTGAGTGACTGGTTGTATGTCAATGAGTTGAGAAGGAGAGGGTGATTTTTTTGCATGTCCATAGTTGTTTGAAAGAGATAGTGATTGGTTGTTTGTCTTAACATGGCGTGGAAATGAGAGGATGAATGGTTGTTTGTCTCTATCTGTGAATGAATTAACGATTATGTTTCTCGATATGACATAAATGAGAAGGTGAATGTTTTTTTGTCTCTGTGTATCGTGAATGAGTGAGTGACTGGTTGTATGTCTATGAATGAATGAGTGAGTGACTGGTATATCTTCATGTACACTTCAGGTGTACTTTATTGATCCCAGTATTGGGAAAATATTTAATACGTATGATGATCGAATGGTTGTTTAAATATATATATGAATGAGAGGATGAATGTTGTTTAGCTCTATAACATATAAATGAGAGAGTGAATAGTCTTTGTAGGATGTGTGAATGAGAGTGGTTGAATATCTGTATGGTATATGAATAAGTGAGTGTGATTGTATGTCTTTATATAACACGTGAATGAGAGGGTGAATAGTTGTACGTCTCCACTTGTGGCCCTATAATTGGTCCGGGGTGAACCCGCCTCTCAGCCAATCACAGCTGGCATAGGCTCCTGCCCCTTCTCAACCCTGACCGCAGGATAAGCAGTGCAGGTGATGAATGAATGAATGCATTGCATGAATTATAAACATCAGTCAATATGAAACGTACATGTGTAAAAATCATGCTGATTTTATCGACCTTAAGAAAATAATTGTTCATGCAGGAGTTGAATTCCCTTCTGCATGGAGTCAGTTAGATTATACGTGACAGTGTTATTAATCATCAGTTCATCAATAATCCATATCCACAACACATCACAGTCGTTTACACACAGCAATTTCTCCCTTGACTCTTTGCGTGTTTGTCCTCATTAATAAAGCGTCTGATTCGTAAGGGTTTTCGCCGGCATGTTTTACAGCGTCTTCATTGCGGCACCGATCAGCCCGGAGGGGCCCTCTGCAATTATGGGTCCATGCGTTTAATGGAGTGCTTCCAGTGTGTGTGTGTGTGTGTGTGTGTGTGTGTGGTAACTTCTGACACGCTGCTTTCTAGCTGTTATTGTTTTGATATTGGGTTTATTTCGGGCCTCGCCCCCCCTGCCCTCCCCTCCCCTTCCGATCTGCTGAACACTACGATTCCTCGGTTTTATTTTTGGTCCCTGACCTTTATCCTCATCCCCGCCTGTCGCGCCGCTCATCCCCATCCCTTGCTTCGTTCCTCGCCCCTCACCTTCATCTACTGTGACATGCTCTTCTCCTCTGCTCACACACTCCGCCCCCCCCACCTTCCCTTTTTTTTTTTCAATCACATTGTTACTATAACGGTCCCGTCCCTTGGAGCCAAAGCTTTTAAATAAAAAAACATGTGAATGAACAGTGGCCACTTCATGCACACACACACACACACACAAACACACACACACGCACATTATGTGTGCATGTGTGTTTGTATGGGGGCTCTGTGTGCCCCCCTCCCCTCCTTCTCAGGGCTTTTCATGCGCTTTCGGGGTGCTTGTCATTTAACTTGCAAATGCACATCTATATGAGGCGAACGCACGCCAGAGGAGAATCAAGGGGTGAAGGCGCGCGGCGAGGACAGGCTCGTGGGCGAGATTCTTCCTCCTGTCTTGGCCGGCGAGCACAAATCCTGCACCAGGACTGGGACCTGTTTCCAGTCCTCTAAAAATCCCCCCCCTCCCCCTGTGCTGGTGACACAGAACGTGGATGCCATCTCATGGTGAGAATGCACTGCATTGGCACAGCTGGGGATGGGGGAGGGGAGTGTGTGTGTGTGTGTGTGTGTGTGTGTGTGTGTGTGTGTGTGTGTGTGTCTGTGTGTGTGTGTGTGATGATCTTCAGTCCACCTCATGTGGATCTTTCTGTTCTCACTCACTCATGATTGCTGTCACGGGTAACATGGTCTAGTTAGTGATAGATAGTTGAATGGCTCTTACCCATTCACACATGCGTTCCTGTACGAACGCTGTGTGGTTGTGTGTGTGTGTGTGTGTGTGTGTGTGTGTTTGTGCGTGTATGCTGTGTAAGGCGCCACACACACCAGTCCGGTGCATCACGGTCTGTTGCCCGAGGGATGATCGCTGAAGCTTCAGATGTCATGACTGAAGTGAAAGTATCATTATGTTTTTGGTTCATTCATTCATTCATTCATTCATTCATTCATTATCTATACGGCTCATCCTGGACTCGGGTTTGCAGGCTATTCCTGCTGTGATTGGCAGGGGCAGGGGTCACCCTGGACCAATCACAGGACAGCATATAGAGACTCTTAACCATTTACACATCATATAGAGATGTGCCACCATTCAGTGTCTTGTTTTCTCAACCATCCACATGAAAAACCCCCTTGGATTTTTGTGATTTGAACAGATGGATTTGACTGCAGTGGTCATTCTGGCTAAACTGCTCCTTCGTTTATGATCACGGTTCAGATTTTTTTGAAATGCCCGTTAAATTGTGCTTTGTTCTGTGAAATGTAAAATGCTTATGAAGGCGACGTCAGGGGTTCCGTTCACCTCGCAATCCATTTCCTTAAGCTAATCCGGCTAGCAGCTACTCTCTGGCCTGGCATTTGAAACTGCCGAAGTAGCCTCATAAGGATCAGGGATTTTAATGCTTTTCATTTGGACGGCATAGCAAAGATGAAGGAGTTACTATTGGAACATCCATAATGTTAATCACGAGTGAATGAGAGGGTGCAAATTGTAAGTCTATGATACTTGAATGAGTGAGTGAATGGTTGTATGTCTCTACATGTGGCCTTGGTGATGGTCCCGATGACAGATGGGATAGGCTCCGACACCAATGCAAGTGCAAGTGGTATAGATAATGGATGAATGAAAGACGGAGTGTAAGAAGTAAAAGAAACCCGGGGTTTCTGGAGCTGGAGACCAAATGGCTGTTGTTTTGCCTTCGCGCAGCTGTTCATCTGTTGATGTTCAAGGATGTCAGGCTCTTGCATGGGGTTCTGTGGGATCTTCAGTTTTAACTCCTCGTCTCCTGTCCGTTCTCGCTCTGCAGCCTGGCCCAGGTACCGGGTGCTGCCCCTCCAGGAGTTGGGCCAGTACAACCTGGAGATCCTGTCCGCCGACCTTACTGACGACTCCTTGTACGAGTGCCAGGCCCCCGATGCCGCCCTGAGGTCCAGGAGGGCCAAACTCACCGTGCTCAGTATGTTTGTGCGCTCATATTAGTGCGTCTGAGTGTGACAACCCGGTGTTCTCACAACTCCGCCCTATCTCCAGTTCCCCCAGACGACCCTGTGATCGACGGGGGTCCGGAGGTACTGCTGAACGCGGGGGAGTCCTACAACCTGAGCTGCGTGTCTCGAGGTGCCAAACCGCATTCTACAATCGAGTGGCTCAAAGATGGCCTCCCTGTGGACGGCGCCGCCAGCGCGAACGTAAGTCAGCGCCGGACGCGCTCCTGATCCGCGACTACGAGCTTCTTCTCACCTGCCTTGTAACCGTTCCCAGGAGTTGCTCAGCGACAAGAAGAGGGTGACCACACGGAGCTACCTGCCCATTCACCCGGTGGACACGGACACGGGGAGGAACTACAGCTGCGTGGCCACCAACCTGGCTGTTCCGTCGGGCAAAAGCACAACTGTTACCCTCAACGTCCACCGTAAGAAATTGTGTTCCAGTGATGTCACAATGAATCACGTTCACCGGAGAATACCGCTTGTGGTACAAGTGCGTCCGGTTCTGTTGCAGATCCGCCAACGGTGACCTTGTCCATCGAGCCTCGCTCTGTCCTGGAGGGCGACAGAGTCACCTTCACCTGCCAGGCCCATGCCAACCCCCCTATTATGGGCTACAGGTCTGCACTTACTCACTTCTCTGGTTCTACGTTGTACAATATGTTTGAAACACCTTCTGGTAGTATTTCTTATATAATGTGTTTTGAAAGGGACTGACGGTGGGAACTTGTTTTTAATGATGCGTGAACCAACAACTCGCGTCTCGCGCCTGATTCGCAGTGGCATTTCCTGCACGCCGGCACTCGCAGGAACTTGCTTTTAGCTTTTTCTGGCAGACAAAGTGCTTTGAGTCACCGGTGAGAAACACCGGGGAGGAAAATCACTGACTGGCCAGTCAGCTGTTGTGTCTGTCTGCAGGAGGTGTGAATGAAAGAGTGATTGGTTGTATGTCTCTGGCCCTGTGATAAATCGATTCAAGGTTACCTCGCCTCTCGCCCAGTGACAGCAGGTTTAGGAGACCCTGAGTTCAGGATGAGCGGTATTTCATGAATAAATGTTACCAAACATGGCCACCAAACATCCAGACTGTCAATTGACAATGGGTTCTCTACAGAAGTTTGACACCGATGTACCTCGTAGCAACCAATCTATGCCGTGTTCTGACCTCCAGGTGGGCGAAGGGCGGGGTGGTGCTGCAGGGCGCCAGGGAGAGCGTGTTCACCACCAAGGCGGACCACTCCTTCTTCACAGAGCCCGTCTCCTGTCTGGTTTTCAACGCCGTGGGAAAGACCAATGTCAGCATCCTGGTGGACGTCCACTGTGAGTCAGAGGGCCCGGCCCCTCACCTCGCCACCTCACCGTCTCACAGTCAACCTGGAATCCAGACACAGAACATCTGAACTGTCTCCCCCTTCCTCCTCCTCCTCCTCCTCCCCTTTCTTCTCCTTCTTCTTCTTCGTCTTCTTCTCCAGTCGGCCCCATCCTGCTGGTAGAGCCTCAGCCGAAAACCGTTGACGTGGACTCCGACGTCACCCTCAATTGCAAGTGGGCAGGGAACCCCCCGCTCACACTCACCTGGTTCAAAAAGGGTTCGAACATGGTGAGGGTCCACCGTCGTCTTCGCCGACGTCATGCTTTTTATCTTAGTTTCGGAACCCCTCTGGGATAACGCGCCCTTCGTAGTAACACTGAGGAGTAGCGCACGGTTGTTTCCATAACAACCCCAGCTCCAATCTCACTAATCATTTAAAACTATTCTTATTTATCTGCAAACGACACCATGTTTTTACTGCAGTTGTGTGTAGGAGTGTGTGTGTGTGGGGGGGTGTGTGTTTGTATGTGTGTTCCCTGTTCTAAAAGTACAGAGAGGAGGGGAAAAATAGGAATAAGCGGCTGACTCGCTTTAATGGTCTCAGGGAGGATTTCTGGTTTTGACCTGAAGTCAGAGGCGCATCTGGACACCGAATTGTTATTTTAATATTTTATGGATATTTTTTTTTTTATCATTCTTTCTAGTGGACAGTTTTTAGTGGCCGGAAAAAAAACAGAGAGAGAGAGAAATATTGAACTGTGCTCAGGGAGCCACTGTGAGTAGTTTAATTTTTTCACCCCTTCTACAAGTCAAGCCCGATTTTATTTTGATTTTGGAAACGCTGGGTTGATCCCGGCACATTTTTGGCGGCCTTCTGCCTTAACCGAAGAGCAAGCAAGAAGGACAGAGTGATGGAAAACAGGAGTGTAATGGAAACAGAGGGGGTATGAGGGTGGGGAGGCACAAATGATCAATCAATACCAGTGCTAACAGCTAACAGCTCAAATGATACAATAACAGCTTTTCATATTCCTAAAAGAAATAACAATGGCGGATGCCTGGAGATGCTGGAGTACATCAAACCACGGCCCCAGGGAACCTGACGTTATCATACATTGAGGAAGGGACATAATGAGAAAGTTGCATCATGCAGAATAAGCTTATGAGGCTAGCCTGGTCCTTACTGTTAGCTTTCCCACCAAAAAAAAAAAGGTTTCGAGCTTTTTACTGGGTGTCCACCACTCAGATGGAGATCGGAAGATGGTTCCACAGAAGAGGAGTTGCTAACTTAATGCTCCATTCTACTTTTTGAGACTCCAGCCACCGCAAGTATCCCTGCGTTCTGGGAGCATGGAGATCTGAAAAACCAAATCATGGTTTTCTGATTTGATCCAGGGCTCTCACTGATGATGGTTTGAACGTCAACCAAGAATAGGCTTATTAGTAAATATCCACCAATGCTTTAGTCAACATGATGACAATGAAGATCATCCAGCACACTTATGGTTCTCTCAGTGACAGTGAGTTATCTTCAGTTGATGCCCCATGATGCATCATGTCTAGAGCGTGCAAGTTCTTAGACAGACAGTTAACTAGCAGCGACCAGCCTCCTCCCTGACGGAAGAGAAAGACAGGCTTTTAATTTCAGTTTCAGTTTCAACCCGGTGCCTGGATGTTTCCTTTTTCTCTGTGTACCCAGAAGGCCTCCTGCATGGTTAGATGATCAAATTCCGTATCTGGTCGGTTTCAAATGTCTTCTCCATCAACTGATATTTGTTGGTTTCAAGCTTTGTGCTATTGAACCAAAACCCGATGTGATCTCACTTTGTCACTTAGCTAGCTTGACATTTTTATCGCAATGAGTTCTTGTAGGTCCAACATAAGCAAGATGGATTTTAGGCCAAATCCCTTCAAATCTATGCAAGAGCGACTTCCTAACTTTGCAGCCAACATCTTTGAATTTGAATTTTGTTTTTCTCTAAAAGGATAATCATGGTTACGTACTTCGTCAAACGTCATGGCCTGTTGCCATGGTTGTTCTATATTCCGTCCAGACAAATGAAAACGACTCAAATAGAAGTGGCGCGATGGATGTTCCTCCCTGGTTCTACTGATGTCATGTTTTCTTCTCTTTTTGCTAGTCACAGTTGAGCATACAACACTGGCCCCACACCACTTCTAGTGGTATTCCTCCGTTTGCAGCCACGCATCCGAGAGCTCCCCGAGAACATGTAGGATTTCATGGGAAATGAACGCAGGGGACGGACAGAAGGCACAAAGTTGAGCATCAATGAGCCCTCAGATGGCTCCTAATCAACCCGGCATGGTGTGGACAGGAAGTGCAGCGGAGAAGGTTCACTGGTACAAACTTGCCACCGTGAATTTCGATCGCTGAGTGATAGGGCTCTCATTTTGTCTGCCAAATGGCTTTGTTGCCATTAGCCTGCGCCATCGAGTCATTAGCATATCCTTTGGTATGCACTTTACACGAGGGACCAGTGCCCTGAAGATATACTGCAACACGTACGTAACAATGGCCCGACTATTGTAACAGTCTTTTTTTTTTTTTACATAGACTCTCACAGGGGCAACTCGATACTGCCTCTGCAAGTGACTTTACACAGATTTCAGGTTTCTGATGTAAAACACAACAGTGTCAGTCATTTAAACAGACTGTTCCAGATGATGACAGAGGAACTCAGACCTCTACAGCCGCTTTCGGACGGAACAGTTCTAAGAAGTGGCCAGGAATTTTGTTCCGGGAACTAGTCACATCCAGGGGAACCTTTTAATTTTGCATTCAACCATTAAAGGGACTACGGGTCGGGGCCGCGGCAGGAACCAGTGTGATGGAGCTTTACCTCGTTTTTGTTTCTCGTGATGAAGAATTAGCCTCTAGGTGCTAAGAAGTGTCCAGCTCCAATTCGGCTCCAGAAACTCACCTCCTCCAGGGGAATCTTTTAGTTTTGCATTCTCATGGACCATTGTCGGGACCGCCAATGTGCACCTTAATTATTCCACACCGTGCATATAATAACCATGGACTATGAAATGGGTTGCAGTGTCTGTATCTTCTCCCTGCACTGCTTCATTGTGTGAAGAACCCCGTTAGACATTAGCTAACTCTGGAGCTAGCCCTTATTGTGGCCAAAATATTGATGTTCCTCTGCAAGGCCTTGAAACCCTTTTGTGAAGAAGCAGATCAGAAGGGCTTGGAGCTTTTCATTCATTTTTCAAGGCTTCGGTCCATTTTGTCGCAAGAAAACAGCCGATTAGTGACCACAGTAGTTTTAAAAAATTGGCGCTCTGCAGTCTGTAGGAAGTACCTGCTAATTGACATGGCTTATGAGTTAACAAGCATCTAGATCAAATGGAGGACTCTGCCTCATAGTAGGAGGTGAAATGACTCTTGGAACTGAAGGTCCCTGATTCCTCCGTTGTCCCAAATAGCCAAGAAATATCCCTTGCAAAAAGTTCAACAGTGCGAAAGGACCGAAAAAGCCACATGAGAAGCAAAAATTGGTGGACTCAAAGTGATGTTGGGTGGCAGCAGCCGCTTAGGGCGGCGACATAAGCTATTCCCTCCATCCCCTCGAAGCAGAAACATGAATATGAGAAAAGCACAAGAATGCACCCTTGTCCTTAAAAGGTCGAGTGAATCATCAAGCTGCATCCTTGTAAGTCACTCACTTTTTTCAGGGCATTTTCCAAAGGCTGTCCTGATGATGAAACAGCCGAGGGGAAAAACCCCGTGTCCTCGCGCTGCTTGAAATCCAGATTTTATTTTGTTCCTCTGGTTTTATCTCGTGTCGGGGAGATGATTTGCAGATGGATTTTAGTTCTCTTCTTTTTTCGATCTTTTTTTTTTTCAACGTTTGCTTTGCTAAAATTACAGTAAAATGTGAAATCTGCTCGAATACTTGGGTAACATTTTACATGCAGAAGTTCAAGCAGTGTCTGGGTGGATGAAGAGATCGATAAATGGATGGTCGGAGGGATGATTGACAGACTGACGGATGGATGGACAGATGGATTTAATCGATGGATTGATTGGTGGATGGATGGATGAATGAATGGATGGATGGATGGCTGGATGAATGGATGGACGGACCAACCGATGAATGGATAGATGGATAGAGCAATGAATGGATCAATAGACGGAGTGATGGATGGTCGGATGAATTAATTGATGGATGGACTGACAGACGGATGGTCGCGTGGATGGATGTACGGACCGACTGATGAATGGATGGATAGTCGGGTGAATGAATGGATGAACAGTCTGGCCGATGGATGAATGGATGAACAGACGGGTCTGTGGATGGACAGACCAACCGATGGATGGATTGATGAACATACCAATGGATGGATAGATAAACTGGTGGATGTATGGATTGTGCGATGGATGGATGGAGGGATGGGTTGATGGATAAATGGAAAAACAACCGTCCATCCTGTTCCTGTCCTCCATCCATCTGAGGTTGTATCTGATGTATCTCAAGTTGAGGGTCATAGGGTTCTCTACACCTTCTCAGGCCAAGTAGTTAAATAGGCTAGATGGAAAAACATTGCACCTTGGGATTTGTAGTCCAAAGGACTACAAAAGCAACCTCAGGGCCCGTTAGCCGTTCCTGTGACCATGGGAGCAGACGCCAACAACGAGCTGACCTAGAAAAGCGGATCTCCGTGTCGGCCCGGGGGCTCGGCCTCCTTCGCTTTCCCCGTAAAATACGGTTTGCCGATGCTGTTTGGACGACAAACATCAAACTGCACTGCGTCTCGTTTCCCCGCCTGCGGATTCCATGTTCGGTATGAAACATTTATCGACCAAGATCAAAGATTAGTCTTGTCTCCTCACTCTAGGCGCTTATTTACTTCCTAGGAATGCGTCTGGAATGTGATTATAATATACAGCGGTCCCTTAAGATACTAATTTAATTTGTTCCAGAAGTGGGTTCGTGTGTTGATTTTTTTCATATCTTAAATTAATTTTACCCATTTAAAATGATAAAAAAGAAATCAATTTCCCCCTCAAAATTCGCAAAATAAGGATAGTCATACAGAAAAACCCTGAAAAATAAAGGATATTAATAATGTAAGGGACATCAAAAAGAAAAATCATGGTTATTGTAAACACATTGTTGTAATAGGAATCCTTACCTTACTTAATTCACTTACATTTTTCTTCAGAATTTGTTTTCTTCACTAGTTTTTCTTTTTTTTTAATTCATTTTCCTCTAAATCACTGTCGCTAGATTTTCTTCAAGCATTGCTCTAATGAGGCTTGCTTTTTCATAGCCTTTATAGACTCCTTTTGCTTTAGGATGGAACATATCGCGGATACATTGCGATTACAGTCACGTGCGTCACGTGCTTAATTTCCATATAAAGCATCGTCTTGCTTTCTTGTTCACTACTTGCCTTACTACTCGCTTTCTTTGGGCTTGTGATGATAATAAAAAAAAAAGCACAAAATAAGCACAAAGCTATAAAATGATGCCACAGAAGAGATAGGAACATTACAGGAGATATGCGTACTGTACCAATTACCCGGACGAAGTGGCTGAGGGATGCTGGAAGCTGCAAGGCGTTCTTCAAGGTGAAAGCAGCGAGAAACGCCAATTCAGAAGACGCGGCGGCGTCATGAAGCGTATTTGAGACGTGGAAGCTCTCTTGGCGCGTGCCGGGCGAATATCTAATTTAGATTTTCTCGCTCTCGTATTCCTATCGTGGTATTTCAAGGATAACATTTGCTGGAATAGCGCTTTGCATCTTGAAAAATGCGTATATAAAGTGATTCATATCTTATGGGGCCACTGTATTAGCAAAAACCTGGCAAATCATTGGAGCGATGTTTAGTTGCGGTGCATATTTAATTCACGTCTGATAACAGATGCAATGGATTTACATTTTTATCACTTATAAGGTTTATTTCAAACAGGTGTGTGATGCATCCAGGGTCACCACAGAGGTCAGGAACGTAGTATGGCAGCCCGTGAGAACACTCCGTATACGTTGTGTGTGAGCAGTAACGTGCACATGATCCTGCCTTCTACTCACATGCGTGGGCTTTTTATTTTGTTTATCCCTCTTGATGCTCAGTGGGTTTACCTTGTTTATCTCCCCGTGTCCTTTTACTTATTTATTTATTTTCATATTCCACTCCCCCGCAGGTTCTGAGCAACAGCAATCAGCTGTATCTGAAGTCAGTGAGCCAGGCCGACGCCGGCCAATACGTGTGCAAGGCCATCGTCCCACGGATCGGCGTGGGAGAAACCGAGGTCGCGCTCACAGTCAACGGTCAGGGAACCTCCTCGCCGCTCAAAGTGGCCAGTAATCTGAAAAACGGGGATGGAGAATGGCTCAGGCCGGATTTGCCGTGTCTCCTTCACTCACGTGTCCTCCGTCTTCTCCAGGTCCTCCCATCATCTCCAGCGACCCGGTGCAGTACGCCGTGAGGGGAGAACGAGGGGAGGTGAAGTGCTACATCTCCAGCACGCCCCCGCCAGATAAGATCGTAAGTGGAGAGACGGCGAGACGCGGAGAAACACGAGAAAACCTGAAAATGTCAAAATTTGTTGGTGTTTAAAAGACGCTTTCTCGCTGTAGAGATCTTTTGCAGTTCCTAGAACCTTATCAGGAAGTTTCCTGGTGCATTGGGACAGAAGAGGAACCATGAACCTTCAGCTTTTAGAACCATCTTAGCTCTTACTCTGAGGCAAGGTCTTTTTGCAGTCCATAGGAGCTCAGAAGCCGCACCCCATCAGCAGATACTTCTTACTTTTTTAAAACTGTCTTGGGCACTGGTCAGCTGTTTTCTTGCAACTAGCGAGAAATGGAGCGACGGGGAAGTCCGGTTCTTTTGGCCTGCTACGCCGTAGAGGGGTTTCCGGGGCTCGCAGAGGAACATCAACATTTTGAACCAAAATAAGTGCGTAGTTAGCCAATGGCTAACGGGGCTCTTCACAATGCAGGGAGAAGATAAAAACACTTCAACCAACTGATAGTCCATGGTTATTATTCTATGAAGGCCAAGGCAGCTTCCACCTCCTCATTGTCCGTGTCGTCTTCCTCCTCTTCTTCTTCTTCTTCTTCAGTGGTTTGCTTTTGAGTGTGGAGCTCAAAGGTGCACGTTGCAGGTTGCCACTGTGGTCCCTCACTGCCTGTGGGAACGCAATACTAAAAGGTTCCCCTCGGGGAGGGGGAGGGGGCAAGTTCCTGGAAGCAAATTTGAACCGTCCACTTCTTAGCACTTAGCAGCTAATTATTCAGTGCGAGAAACGACAAACAGGAAAAAGCTTTGGTCACAAAAAGCCCGAGCTTGTACCTCACCTTCATGTCCCCCTCCCCCCCTTTTTTTTTTTCATAAAACGCCTCCGCTTGCTCCTGCGTGGCAGATGCTTTCAGCCGCTGTCCCTTTTTTTTTCCCTCCTGAGTGGTGGCTCGCTCTAAAAAAGAATTCCCCTCCATCCCATCACATAAACAGACTCGCACTAAGCCGCTCTGCTTTTAGCCCCCCTGCGTCAGGAATCGGGCCCGGATGCTTTTTTTTTTTTCCCCCTCCACTCGCCTGTATCGCGCAGCGGCGGCGCTCTCCTCCCCGGCCTTTGTGACTGATCCGTCCTGACTCGCTGCGAGCTCCCCTAATGCAGGCGGTGGAAGGTTGCGACATAAAAAGAGCTATGAAATATAAAGGAGGGGAGACGAACAGTTGTCCCAGTAAATGCCGCGGCCAGGAGATTCTCCTCCCCTGGAATAAGTGGGCAGATTATGGGAACATGTGGGTTTATGCATAATTAACCGTTCTCCGCGCCATACAGGACTTCACTGCTGAATAATACAGCTGCTTTTAGTGGATTTAAAGGTGGTCCCCCCAACCTCCACCTCCACCGACATCTGGAGATGCGTCCAAACTGTTGCTGGTCTGAGGAAGCTGTGCAGGGTGTGTGTCCGAGCGTCGTCCAACTGGAAGACTACGTTTAGAAGCGAACGTTCAAATCTATAAGACTAATTTCTTAGATTTATCTACATCCAAATCACCTGCCTCCGTTTAAACTACAGCCAATCATCTCTGTCCATCTAACTCAACCAATCATGTACCATAATTTTACCCAAAGCCATCTACGTTCAACCAATCATCTGCCTCCAAATAACCAACAGCCAATTATCTGTGTGCATGTAGTTTACAGCCAATCGTGTGCCATCATCTAGCCCGCAGCCAGTCATCTCAAAAACCATTCACCTGCCTCCATCTAATCAACTGTCAATCATCAGCCTACCGAACTAAACTCAATCTGGTCCAAAATGTTGATGTTCTTCTGCGAGCCCTGGAAACCCCCCTGAGATGTAGCAGGGCGGAAGAGCGTGGACCTCTGTCCATTTAGTCCAAAGAAAACGTCTGACCAGAGACCACAGTAGTTTTTTATAACGGTGCAGGAAGCATCTGCTAATGGGGCGGGGCTTATGAGTTCCACCGATCACCAAGAACCAGAAAGAGACCCTTTCTCGGAGTAAGAGCTAAGATGGTTCTAGAAGCTGAAGGTCCATGGTCCCTGGTAGCTACGCTGTCCAAATGCACCAAGAAATGACCTCATTCCTGAAAAGGTTCTTGGAGCTGCAAAAAGTTCCTCCCAATTTGAAAGATGACGTCTGGAGTCCAGCAGTCAAAGAACATCCATTATTCACATGGAGTTCCAGTGGAGGGCTTTTAGCTACATTATGATAATCCCATGTTCCTCACACACACACACACACACACACACACACACACGCGTATTTGTATTGACATCCTTGCTCCATTTCAGAAGGAGTTTTTGTGTGTGCTGGCAGGTGTGGGCGTGGAAGGAGAATGTGTGGGAGAAGGAGAAGGGTACACTCCTGGAGAGGTATACGGTGGAGCAGAGCAAGCCGGCGGCCGAGGGCGGCGGCGTCCTCTCCACGCTCACCATCAACAATGTAATGGAGTCGGACTTCCTGTCCACTTACAACTGCACCGCATGGAATGCATTCGGCCCTGGGACCATGATCATCACCCTCGAGGAGACCGGTATGTTTTTTTTTTTCATGTCGCCACTAGGGAGCGGTGGGGAGCTCACATACCGGTTTCAGATGATGGCAAACATGGAGGCAGGGGAGTGGCTGTTGACGCCATGTCGTCTTCTTATTTTTTGCTGCTCCTCCCGCTGGTTGCACTCGAGCATACAAGTTTTGCTACTGCTCTGTTTGCTGCATTTCTGACTACCTCCCAAAAAACGTGAGGAATGAACTCCGAGGGCGGACAGAAGGCTCCGCCCCTATTTAAACATTGAATACAGGAACACAGCCGAGGAGAAATTTTATAAGGGCATGGTATTTAAAAGTTTGGCAAAGCAGCAAGCGGTGCAAGGCGACAATGGTCACTTGGGGCTTGAAACACTCGAGCTGCATTGAAGAGGCGCGACGCCCCCAGGAATGAATAAATCACGTTAACGCCGACGACATAGGACGTGAGGAGGAGGGTGAGACTTTACAGGATGAAAATATGATACAGTGGAACCTCGAAATACATGTTTAATTGGTTCGGTGACTCATTTTGCTTGTATATGAAATTAAATTTCTCCATTAAACCATTATGAATCTGTTCCAGCCCCACGGGTTTGTAAGGTGTTTTTAAAACACCTTATTTGTAATGTTATTTATACCATTATTTGTAATAAATAACAAATAATTTATAGCAAAATAATAATACGCGGGTGGGAGCGAAGGAGGTTCGTTTGACTTTTTCATTCGGTGTTCTGTTCATAACTTAGCTTACTGGGTACACACTTGATGCTACAAAGTGTTGCTAACTGTGCACACTCTGCTACACTTAAACTTACACTTTAAACTTATTTTCTCAACAGAGTGAATGCTGTTCCTTTTTTAAAAACGATCAAACCGTCCCTGACCAGCATTGAACAACTCTTCTGATGCCTCGTCAGTTGACGTTCCCGCCGTCCACTACACAAAATCCTATTGTTTCCTGATTTATCATAGATGAGGCTCTCTGTCACTGTATCTCATCAACAACAATTTCTCCATCTATTCATGGAAGATTCCACAAAACACACACAACGCTCATGTTTTTCTATGATTTTTTCTGGGCTAGCTAGGGACAGCAACAGGTCTCTATGTCTCTAAACGCCACTCCATGGACAGCGGCCACATCGGTGTACATCCCGCTGGCTTATTACCTGCATCACAATGCAAAAACAACAGCTCAGATATCTGAAAACTCCTAAATCGATGCATTCATAAGTCAATGTTCCTCTGTAGATTCTGTATAAATGGGCGGATTTCCAAGATGGCCGTTCCGATGATGGCCGTCCAATAAGGCTCGCTCTCATTCCAACATCGCACCACTGACGTTTTTATCTTCTGCCCCTCCCGGATCCCGACATGATGTTTACAACTGCTAATAACAACCTCCAACAAATCACCCCCTGTGAGCGTGTGGTGAATAATGTATGTGACCTATATATTTAAAATGAATATTTGAAAAGTGTGACATCCGTTAATTTGCGCCGCATAGCTCATAAAACAGAGCCGTTGTCGGAGCACAGTGCGTCTAAGATGCGCCGAAGTCAGGACAGATGATACTTAATGCCTCTCAGTGTTCGGTAGGCAGCAAACATGAAATATGAAGAAACTGAAGCTCTTCTTGTCAGAACAGGAAGTAATGGAGATGCGAGGTTAGGGGCGCCAAACTGTAAATTTAACCTGGAAATGTATTTAAAAAGACTCTCCGAGGGGTGAATCTTTTCTAAGTCCGTCTTGCGTCGATCCAGGACTGCTATACCCGTAGAAGATCAGCCCGCTACAACTTGATTGACGTCTGCGAGGTGGCGCGTGACCGCGTTTGCACGCGAGTTGATTATGAGACGTCTCAGCGCCGAAATGCATCGTGCATGCGTCCGTGGATAAGCAAGCGTTGCGAAATGTTCAGCAGGGAGGCGTTATACCAAATTAGCCTCTGCCAATGGTCGTAAAACAAAGCGGTTGTACATCAGCGCGGTGGCGGGTAGGGGCCTGTGTGTGTGTGTCTGTGTGTGTGTGTAAGCATGTCTGAGGAAAACTGATTTGTTGGGGCGGGTCGTGAGTGGACGATCTGAGCGAGTACTGGGTGGTCGATCTTCTTCAGAGGCAAAGCTGCACTAAACAGCGATCTGCTTTCTCTCTGAAGGAACTTTTTGCAGTTCCTAGAACCTCTCCAGGATGTTTCTTGATGCATTGGGACAGCAGAGCAACCAAGGACCACGGACCTTCAGTTCCTAGAGCCATCTTAGCTCCTACACCAATGCAGGGTCTTTCTGTGGTTCCATAGTTACTCCTGGGTGCTTGGTAGAACATATAAGCCACGCCTATTACTACATACTTCTTGTACACTGCAGCGTGTCATTACAAAACTATGGTGGCCACTGGTCAGATGTTTTCTTGTGACAAAAGGGACAGAAGCAGCATGAAATGGAGCGACTAAGAGGTCTGAGCACCTAAAGGCGTTGTTTAAAAGCTTTCTAGCTGTAGTTTCTAGAACCTTTTAAGGAAGTTTCCTGTTGCATTTGGACAGAAGAGGAACCATGGATCTTCAGCTCCTAGAAGAATCTTAGCTCCTACTCTGAAGGAGGGTCTTTTTACAGTTCATAGGAACTCAAAGATGATTGTTGGCACAGCTAGGTCCCATTCGCAAATACTTCTCGTGGCACATCTTAGGCGCTGCTCAGCTGTTATGGAGGTCCGAGCTCTTCTGGCCTGCTACACCTCAGAGGGGTTTCCAGGGCTAGCAGAACATCTACATGTTGGCCAAGATAAGCTAGATAGCTAACGGCAAACAGGGTTCTTCAGACGGCAAAGCAGCACAAGGAGAAAATAAAAACACATCAACCATCTGATAGTCTGTGATTATTATTCCATGTTGACCTCATCGAGTTACTCTTCTTCCTGTGCAGCTTAAGATGCATGTTGCAGGTCTCCACCCTGGTCTTTACTGCCTGTGGGAATGCAAAACTTAACACATTGCGGCTAATTATTCAGCGCAAAACAGGGAAAAGCTTTGGTCACAAAAAGCCTGAACTTTGGGAGACTCATTCCTGGAGTTGAACTTCTTTTAAGTTTGACTCAGAATGCAGGATTGGTGTTGTAGATAATGAATGAATGCAATGAAACAGCAATGTCAGGCGCACATTATTAAGTCCATGTGTGTCTCCTCTGTCTCCTGTTCATGCCCTGCAGAGGAGGTCCCGGTGGGGATAATCGCTGGAGGGACGGTGGGCTCCACCATACTCCTCTTCATCTTCCTGCTGGTCCTGGTTCTTATCTTCTACCGACAGCGCAAAGGCAGTGAGTCACGTTGTCCCGCCGGCTTAACAAGTTCACAACAAAGGCCCGATCCGGCGGTACAGTGGTACTTCCCAGTGCAGCTGTCGGGTTGCGCTCCCGGTGGATGTGGTTATTTGAATTCATATTCTTAAGAGGATTAGCTCTCATAGGGGTCTCTGCTGAGGACTTGTAGCCGCTGGTTGAAAAGAACTAGTCAAGACTGATGTTTAACGCCGGGACAAGGAGTTTTTAGCAGAGCGTTGCCTCACATGTATAAAGATGGGGTCTCAGCTGACCTACATTTACCAGCGATATGTTCTGGGAGGAGGAGGAGAAAAGAGGAGAGGAGTGGAAGAAGAGGAGAGAAAAGGAGAGAGGAAGAAGAGAAGTGACCTTCCAGATAGATAGATAGATAGATAGATAGATAGATAGATAGATAGGGAGGGAGGGAGGGAGGGAGGGAGGGAGGGATGGATGGATGGATGGATGGATGGATGGATGGATGGATGGATGGATGGATAGATAGATAGATAGATAGATAGATAGATAGATAGATAGATAGATAGATAGATAGATAGATAGATAGATAGATAGATAGATAGATAGATAGATAGATAGATAGATGCAGACATTGATGGTTAGAGCGATTAATGGAGTGATCACGAACAGCTGAATAGCTTGACAGATGCAGTCAAATGGATAGTGCAGTTAATTAGGAGATTAATCAGTACATGCACAGATGAATAAATGATTAGGTTGTTCGTTCGTTCGTTTGTTCGTTCGTTCGTTAGTTATTTAGTTAGTTGTGTTTACCCTGGTATAGTATTTCCAGTGCAAATCGAGTTAGTAAAAGCTCAGGAGGCCGTCCACCATCTGGAAACCGCTCCCCTCTGAACTCGCCGCGCGGCACTCAAGGAAGTGCCGGCGCCACCAGCTGAGCTCAGCCTCGCTATGTTTTGCTTCCAGGTCGGCGCGGGGTCACGCTGGGTAAGCCCGACATCAAGGTGGAGACCATCAACAAGGAGACCCACAGCTTGGAGGAGGACTCCGGCAGCGTGTCCACTGCCTCGCGCATGGTCAAGGCTATGTACTCGGTGAGCGGCGTGTGTGTATTGTTTACACAGCCTGTAGCTGCAGGAGGAAAGGCAGATTAACTCAGTAACCCTTTCCCTACGCCATATTTTACCTAACTCAGAATGTTCCCCTGAGATCTCTCACATTTAACCCTGTTAATTCCATGTTCTCCTCCTCCTCCTCCCTCCTCCTCCCCTCTGTCTCCTCCCGTTCTGTTGCGGCGCCTCCTCTTTACCTTTTTCTTTTTTTTTTTTTTGTTTTGTTTTTCTGTTGTTTGACGCTTTAGTTTCTCCCCTCTGTGTCCTTTTCTCCCTCCAATCAGCCCTTTAAGGATGATATCGAGCTCAAGTCCGACCTCCGCAGCGACACGCTTGACACCCGGCAGGAGTACGACCTGAAGGTGAGCACGCGCACACACACAGACGCACGTTCCTCCTCGATAATTTGAGAATCTCTCAGAAGGTCAGCGGATTTTGAAACGTACATGAAAGCTCGAGAAAAAGCACATTTAGTAACAGAGTTGTCAAGTGGTTGCCTCGCAGCTACCGGTTGGATCCCAACAGGGCTTGTGGAGCATCCAGTGTTCTCGTATCACGTGGGGTTCCACCAGGTTCTCCTGGTTCCTCCCACAGTCCAAAAACACGCAGAAGGATCATTGGGGACCCTCAATTGCCAAGCTTTGTGTCTCTATGTTTGTCACACAACCCCAAACAAAACAATACAAGCTATAATTTTATAATAAAATTACATTATTATTTTATTATATTTTTATATTTTTCTTCTATGATATATTTTTATTCTTATTTTATATAATATGAATATATATACTATACATTACATAATTATGTATTCTATTTATTTATATATTCTATTTATTTCTAATTTTTTGTTATATTATTATATTGTGTATCATATTTTACATTATATATTTATACTATATATTAATATTGTATTTAATTATATTTATACACCATATTTATTTATTATTTATCATGTTATAATGTATTTTTTGTCACAAATTTTGTAATATATTACAATATGAAATATGATGAATTGTAATATATACGAAATGTATTACAAAGTTAAAATCAGTTGCATTTCCAGTTTGTGCCTACTATGGGGCGCCTACGTGCACTCAATGGCATTCAATGTAACTTTCAAGTAACATTCGGTCCACTGGAGTTAAATATCAATGAGGGGCGCAAAGCAGATGTTGCGTCCCCCGTCCATCTTAGCTGAATAGACATGGAGAAATCAGCGCTCTTGCAGAAATGATGACAACAAAGTCCTTTTTTTTTTTTTCTAGCGAGTCTCGGCATGTAAGGTGGCGGACATTTTGGTTTATGGGAACCCCAAACGAATTACAGGATTGCTATTACAAATATAATGACGTGGCACAGACACTTGGTCATTGTGGGGCCAAAATAACTGCAATTGCTTTATTCTTCATGAGGCGGCTGTGGCTCATGTTGTTGGTTCAATTCCCGGCTCCACCTGTCAGCATGCCCTAGCGTCCTCGAGCAAGACACTCAGTAGTTGTATGTCCACGTGTAGAGATTTGAAATCGCTAGCTTTGACAGTGCTACATAGTTAGAGATCACTGATCAATGACATTGACTACTACTTTTAGCTATTAGCTACTATATTTCATTGACGTTTTCGGCTTTAGCTCGGAGGCCCACAAGTCCTCTGCGCTCTTGTCTGATCGTTTTGGACCCGAGTCCACACGTCTGGCGTGGAAACCAAAGCAGATGTGATCTGGGTTATATGATTTTACATAGGTTGCAGCTCCTGCTCCCTCAGTTTTTAAGTTTTCCTCACCACATAGAGAAGCAGCGGAGAAGATCAGTCACTGGCCAAGGACAACCGCCACTGCCTTTGAAGGCCTCCCAAAGACATACTTCAGCGCTTCGCTTCGCCTCGCCGAATGGCACTTTTCCCAAAACACGCCCCTCCAGCTCAGCCACTGAACATGTATGCTGTGGCTCCCTCCAGTTTTTTTTTTCCTTCCATCGCAGCGATAAATCTCGAAGTAAAAATGCAGCGGAAAGTTTCGTTTTGGTCCGGCACTGGAGGGAAAGCAGCGCAGTGAGCTCATCCTCCCCCCTCCTCGTCGGCCCCGGAGCTGTTGCATTGGTGTTCAGTTAATTCAAGCAGAAGCAGCCCATCGGGTTAGAGCTGTCGGTTCCACCCGTTGTTGC
This sequence comes from Fistularia commersonii, assembly GCF_037954325.1. NCBI lineage: Eukaryota > Metazoa > Chordata > Actinopteri > Syngnathiformes > Fistulariidae > Fistularia > Fistularia commersonii. The sequence goes on from NC_141302.1 coordinate 14,581,625, forward strand.
GTCTTGCAGAGATTTGCTACAAACCCGTCAAGTCAGGTTTTATCTGTTCGGGGCCGAAGCACAACCAAGATGTCTGAAGACACTTTCCATGTAGAGCGGGTCTGGACCACAGTCTTTTAGATGAACTACAGAAACTGAACATTCCCTGAGGAGCTTGGAGACGACTGTGAGGAAACTCCGCATTTTAGCGGTGCGGAAACCTCAGGCGGATCCAAGCTCGACGCTCAATTCAATTTCCAATCCCTTTACAGTCCGACACATCGTCCTTGAAGCGGCTCATTCCTCTGATAACTTTTGCGTGGCGGCTAACGCCAACACTTCTGAAAGACAACACAACAACTCATGTTGGAAAGAAGAGAAAACAAGATTACAACAAACAAAGGGATCTTAGGCGTATCCTGCTCATTCAGCTGCTGTGAATAATTCACACGCTTTGACACTGTGAGGTTGGAATCACCGTCGGTGATGAGCGGATCTTGGCACGCTAAAAAGCTGCCAAAACGCCGCTGCTGACGACCCCCCCCCCCCCATGAATATTTTGTGAGGGCAGAAACAGAAACGCCACCCCTCCAGCTGCAGCGCTGCCTCGCATCGCTTTGAAGAGAGACTGACACGAATCCACCCCAGGAGCTGGTTAGATCAGCTCGACAACCACCTCAGCCGCCGCCCCGCCTCCGCCTGCCTGCGGCACCAAAGCACGGAACAAAGTTGGTTGCGGGAAACGTCTGGATGACGAGGAGATAGGAGAATCACGTCAGATAGCGCGGCGGGGCAGCATCGGAGGCAGACGTTCATGAGATGATGATAGCAGGACATGTTAGCAGGATGCTTTCTGTCCGCAGGCTTGTTATTTCATAATTCGGTTTTCAAGTTTCTTCTCCTTTGGGCTGCTCCCTTGAGGGGTTGACACAGCCAGTCACCTGCCTCTATTCAGCCCACAGCCAATCACCTGTCCCCATCTGTGAATCACCCACAAAGCCGCCTGTAACCTAGCAGGGGAACCGCTAGAATTCGCAAGTGCGAAACAAAATTAAAACAAGGTTGAATTTAGTGTGGGTGGCGCAGTGGTTCCTCACAGCAAGGAAGTGCCTGGTTCAATTATTTGGTTCTGTAGGGGTTCTCCGGTTTTCTACCCTGGTCTGAAAACATGCATGAGGTTCATTGGAGACCCTATATTGTACAGAGAGGTGAATAGTTGTATGTTTCTCTAAACGGTCCTGGGATGGACTGGTTGCCTCTAGCACCTCCTGAATGAATTAATCTGATAAGATAAGATCCCCATAGGGGGAATTCCTTTGTCACAGCAGTGTAACAGACAAGAGTCCATGTCCTGGAGGACTGCACATCCAGCACATCAATATGATGCAGGCTACTCGTGGTTGTTAAGATACAGAGCAAATATTGATGAATGATATTTGGAACACGAGTCATCGGGAGGTTAAACGCTTCCTCCAGTGACTCACAGCGTCAGTCAGTGTTTGTAAAATTAGAAATTTTCTCACACTAGTTGAAAGAAGAACTACAAGTGCCCCTTGCAAGAGATGCGGCTTTCCTTGCAACGCTTGACAAAATGGTCAACTTCTTCTTTTCCCTTGGGCCGACAATCATCTGCCTCTATCTAACCCTCTTCTCTCACGCCAGCTAACTTCCTTTCCTCTCTCTCCATCCATTGACCTCCTCTTTGGTCTTCATCCCCTGTAAGCCCCAACCTCAGCATCCTTCTACCCAGATCTTGCCATCCCTCCTTTGTCCATGTCTAAATCATCTCAGTCAGATTTTATCTCCAGAAAACCTGTCCTACTGATAGACTCCGTCTTCCTCTCTGCCGAAAGAGGAACCTCCGTATCTTCATCTCTGCTCCCTCCAGTCTTCTCCTCAGTATCATGGCTGCTCTCACCTCTGTCTTCTCCAACTTCCCTTTCATTCTGGCCAACACTCTTGACCCTCTTCTCCACCCTCTCTGCACTGTAGGCCCTCAGTACTCCTCCACCTTCTTCACCTCCACCCCCTGTAGCTTCACCGTTCCACTTGATTCCCTCTCATTCACACTTATTTTGTCTTGCTACCCCTCAGGAGCATACCTCCAACTCTGTAGACGTTTCTCCACCTGCTCCCTGCTCTCACTATAGATCACAGCGTCATCTGCAAAGCGTCATAGTCCATGGAGACCAACTTCATTTGTGAGCCTGTCCATCACTGTAGCAAACAGGAAGGGAAGGGTCACTCCCACCTCCACCTTTACCTCCTCCGTCACACCTCTCAGCTTGTCTCTGGGGCAAAGCAGTGAGCCGCAACACGAACTTTGAATGACAAGGTTGTCGGCGGGAGTTGTGTAGATGATATCAATAACACGAGATTTTTTTCGGGGCCGTTCGACAAGAAGGAAGTTGGACAAGGTTCCGGGGTGGCTTTCCATCGAAACAATATAAAAAAGTAATTATTAATTTATGGCTTTGGCGAAGGTTCACTTACAGACCAGTGGCTTCCAGCGCAAATAAGCCTCTGTCAGGGCGCCAAATTCATACAGGTTTTAAAACCCTCGCCAAGCTGTGAATTATAAAAATCCTCTTATGGTTTTTTTTCAGTGCAACAGACTCGCTCTGCCGTCTTTGAAATGTTTTACAGAGTCTACTGCCCAGCATGTGAATCTATCATAGTCTAAATATGTGAGAATTTGGGGGGTTAGGGTTTCATTTTTGGGGGGGGGGGGTGAACTCCAGAATTCAGGTAGCTCCAGACCATGACTCAGGGGTGTTAGAACAAGGCCTGTTTCTCACGGGCTTGGGCACAGGCGTGGTGGTCTCCTAAGCATATGGAGCCTTGATTTCCACTCTGTGTTCTCCTGTCCCCCAGGACCCCACCAATGGCTACTACAACGTGCGCGCTTCCACCCACGACGAGGGCCGCCCCGCCTCCCGCTCCACCATGCACTACTCCGACTACCGCTCCCCGACGGGGACGCCAGGCGGGGCGGCGTCCATAAGCAGCAGCGCCGGCGGCTCCGGGGCCACGGCCAGCGGAGGGGCCCCCGTCCCACCGGGGCCCCTCACCTCCCCCGGCCGTCCGCAGGCCTGCTACGACCCCAGACCCCCCTCCAGACTCTCCCACATCAGCTACGCGCAGTTCAACACCTTCACCCGCGGGGGCCAGAGCCAGCAGCCCCCCGCCAACGCCCCCCCTGCAGCCAGTGACTTCCCCGGAGACTGCAGCCTGCTGGACTCCACCTCCCAGCTGGCCTACGACAACTACGGATACCCCTCTCACTACCAGACCTACCGGATGGGCTTTGCCCCGTCCAGCCTGGCCCCGCTGGAGGCCGGCCCGTCCTACGAGATGTACGGCGTGGGATCCGGTGTCGGTGGCCCCGGGGTCGGCGTGGGGCCCGGCGGCCCGCCGCCCTCCGGGTCGGAGACTGGACTCGGGAAGTACGGCAGTTCAACACGCTTCTCCTACACCTCGCAGCACTCTGACTACTCCCACAGCAGACACACACAGAGGATGCAGACTCACGTGTGAGGCCGAGGGACACCCAAGGAAAAGCGTCTTTTAGATAGCGTTGCAGCTAAGAAAACACCCGATTCCCGCGCGCACACTTACACACACACACGCATACACACACACACACACATACACACGCGACTACGAAACACAAGAATGAGCATCACATGCCCACGCACAGTCAGAAGACCATACCTATGAGACGGGGAAGGTCTTGGGAAAGCGAGAGAGGGAAAAAATAATAATATAAAAGCAGTGGAAAAGGAGGTCTTAGGGAAATTCCACAATTTTTGAAATCCCCCCACCCCACCCCCTCGCTCCAGACGCGACAGTGAATCTGAGCTCTAAAAGAGCAGACGCGCAAGTCACAATCAAGATGGTGTTGGCCGGGGAGGGGGGGGGGGCAGGAGATCCCAGATCTCCGCGGCAACAGAGACTTTTGCCGTGAACTTTGTAAATGAGCGTCTCACAGACTGTTGAATAGGGAGAAACCTCAGCCAGTGGAAGTCGTTTCTGGCCGCCATTTTTTTTATTTTAGCTGGTTGTCTTATCCAACGATCATAGAGCACATATATATATATATATCTATATACATATATAGATATATATATCTATATATATATATATAAATATAGTATCCCAGAACACCCTTCCTTGCGATGCCATCATGCTTTTCTTGTCGATGACGGTTGTCCAGATGGGTTTCATCATTTTTGCACTGCATCGACAGTATTCATGCTTTAGACATCCCTTACCTATATCCTTGTAATGTCTTCTTTTTATTTGCACACCAGACTAGAGCTTTGTATTCTATTTTTTAACATTACAGAATTATTTTTGTCAATGTAAAAAAGAAAAAAAGAAAAAAAAAAGTAACATGTACGTGTGGACCAAAAGGTTTCGAGCGCACAGGACTCGGTGAGTGGGGGGACCCAGGCGATATCCACTGAGACGGAGCGAAGAGACGTGCCAACTCTTGTAAAAAAAAAAAGGATTCAAGGTATATTTCACGCCAGAAGGTTAAACCAGTGTATAAAAGATACCTAGTGCCAAGTGTTCATGTTGTTCTTCACCTTAGCTCATGTATATGCAGTATAAGCTCCTTCTATTGGCAACTGTTGCTTTATTAAGCAGGCTCGGTTGGTCGGGGTGGGCCTTCCCGGACATTTTAATGGATCGGGGGGGAAGCGTGGGGATGGTGGAGGTGGGGGGGGGGGCGAGAAGCCTGGCGTGGATGAAGAGAGAGAAAAAAATAAAAACAACAAAAACACACAGATGTTGGGTTTCGAGCTGAGTGGCCTTACAGGGGAACGTGTCATACATTTCCATTTTAAATCATTCCTCATTGTCTGCCAAAAAAACGGCCAGAGAAGAATGTGTGCAAGAAGGTTCTATGAAGGCTTGTCTACGATGTTGCCGTGTGGTGGTGTGTGTGTGAGCGTGAGAAAGACGAAATGTGTATGTATGTGTGTGTGCGTGCGCGTGTGCGCGTGTGTGGTGCACACAACCGTTTGTGCAATGTGTTTGTATAGATGTGTGAATGTTGACATGCGTACTGTTAGCATACTGTTAAAACGCAGTGCCCAATTCCAGCGTGCGCAGGACTATTGTATGCATGTGTGTGTGTGTGAGTGTGTGTGTCAAAACGCGCGGATGTGTGTGTGTGTGGGTGTGTGTGTTTCAGTATATGTCCATATCATTTCTCTCACAATCCTGTTACAGTACTTTTATACCTCTGGTAGGACTGTATCCTGTATTATTGTGTCTTTGAATTTAGAAAAAAAATTCCAATGTTTATGTTATTGTACTGTTCTTCGTAGCAGAGAAAAGGTGTACAATGAACGTTATCAAACTCATTTTTTAATTTCATTATCTTCAATATTTTTTAAAAATGGTATGTAATTATTTTTCCACAGTATTACATAAATAAAAGCACTGTTTTTTATAAATAAAAAAAATAAATGAATAAAATTGAAATGTGTTGCATGTACTCGTCATTTTCTACATGCATCTTTCGGCGTGGGGGTCAGGGAACGAGGGGAAATTGGGGCTCCGCATCTGCAGGACATGAATGAATGAATAATAATCATTATATGAACACATTTATCCATCTTGCAAATATGAAGTAACATTTTAAAAGAAGGAAATGCCACTGGTGTAAAGTTATAACAATTATTGTTGCTGAGAATTAGTTAATTAACCACAATATATATGTATTATTATTATTATTATTGATATATTCATTATACCATTATATATTTATTCATTGATTCTTTACCTTTACCGCTTATCCTGCTCTCAGGGTCGCAGCCGGCTGGATCCCAGCTGCCACTGCGAGAAAAAGGGCGCACCCTGCGCTCGATCACAGGGCCACATAAAGAGACGTGAAACCATTCACACCACTGGTCAATTCGGGATCTTCAAAAAACCTCTCCTGCATGTTTTTGAAATGTGTGAGGAAACCGGAGAACCCACCCAGACACAGAGGGGAGGAACGTGGAGACTCTACACAGAAAACCCCACTGTTAAAAGGCAAACCTGGGACCCTCTTGTGGAAGCACCAAGCACTGCGCTACCTTCCATTTCATACTAACATATTTATATTTGAGTAATATATTTTCACACACAAGCACTATCTATGGCACCCCAGAAATGTCTGTGTTTGATGCATATTCCTGCAAAGTCTCCTCACAGTTATCACTGTGACAAAGCACAGTAAACACAATTGTACACGTATGTGTTAGTAAAATCACACGGGATCATTTTAAAATGCTTTAAAATCGATGTTGCACTTCTTAACTCCTGTCTCAAGAACATCTGACGAGCTGCTGTGAAAATGACCTCCTAAATTTCACGTTTTGGGCGCTGCAGTTACACAAAGTCACCGATAGATGGCAGTCGCGTATATAGGTTGCGATGATAGAAGAAGAACAGGAGACGTCATCGGCCAGAGGTGGCCCAGACTGCCAGCCAAGATGGCGGCCACAATGTTGAGGTCGCTCACAACGCTGCGACGTCCTTCAACGAAATTAATTTTAAATAAAAATATTTTGAAACCTGGCTGCGTGGTGCTGCAGAACAGGTAAGCTGCTGCGAGTGTCTGACTCCAAGGTGGTAGATATACCTCTCCTTCGTCAGCTGGAGTTCCAGAAGGCATACATAGAAGCTTATGCTAGCACAATGCAAATAAGCCGGTTTTAAATCTAAATGCTTGTGGACAGTAACAATTCTCGCTTTTAAAGTATTATAACAAAGCGCTTATGTGTCAACCATGGAAAATACGTTTTTTTACATGTTATGCTGTGTTATGTTAGCTTTAAGGTGTCGAGCCGCTAGCAGCGGCTATGTTATGAGCGACGTGATTATCCAACAGCCTCAGCGCATCCCATTTACTCAGTGTAAGGTCAAATTCATTTCCCTTACTTAAGGTGATTTAATCACTTAGAAACAATAATATTTCTAATTAAAGGTTCGGTACCGATTATGTCACAGTCAGCAATTGATGGTGTATATTCAGAGGGATTCGTTTTCATAACATCAGTGTTTGTGTATAATATGTTAAATTGCATAAATAGCAGGAGAAGCACTCTTGATGTTATACTCATATATATATATATATATATATATATATATATATATATATATATATATATATATAATATGTATGTACATATATTATATGTATGTATGTATGTATGTGTACACACACAAACTCACACAATCATCATATAAACCGTTGCTTGAGATAAAAAGCTTAAATGTATTGGCAATTTATAAATCAAACATCTTCTCTGGCAAGGAAAGTCCATGTTATGTGTGCATCCATAAAAATACATATTGTTAGTTGATGTAAACTAAACATGTTTTGAACAGAACAAAACCACAGTATTTATATTATATACAAAAGATCCATATTTTTAATGATGTGCCACATGTAACGGTGTGCAAGAATATCCATTCTTCCCACTTAAATAACAGACAGATCCCCCAAACAACACCACCACCCTCAACGGGATAATAGTAGAAGGCTGTTGCTAGCAGGCATCTAACTAACAGCATGCATCACACCCTTTTCTAGGCAAAAGCAATGGCAGCCCGATGTGGAATGGACAGAGCAGTTTGCCGGGGCGGTTATGTACCCCACTGCTATTAACGAGAAATGGACCCCACCCCCCTGGAATGGTAACTCGCACCTCAGCCTTATTTTTCTCGGTGACATAGAAAAAAAAATGAAATTGCTGCAAGTGGTATTAACGAGTTGGTTTAGAAACCTGTCAAAGATTGCAGGTCTCATCCTCCTTCTCACAGTCTGTTGGAGAGCTGTTAAGTGTCTGCCCGGGAAAGTAGGGCAATGGAAAGATGCTAATGTTGATACCTTTACCAAGGCCTGTATCATTAAGCCTGGCTAGCGGATCTGCCCTGGGGCTTTTGGGTAATCTGGGTGGTTCACTCTTCAGCTGGATACGTCACCATGGTGGCTTTCGCCATAGACCTGACCTGCTCTAGTGGAGGTTAAGCTCCCAAACAACAAATCCTGTGAAATTACTGCGTTTGGCCAAATTATATTGGTATAAAAAGTCTGTCACCCTCTTGCTTGATCACTTTGTGTGTTTGGAATTTTTTTTCCTGAGGATGATAGATTTTAGAATTGTCACCCTCTTGCTTGATCACTTTGTGTGTTTGGAATTTTTTTTCCTGAGGATGATAGATTTTAGAATTAGTTGTTAGTCTGATTAAGAGAAAAAATAATGTTGTAGAGCCTTATACATGTTGAAGTTTTATGATGTACCAAACTCATGTGTTTATATATCATAATACTTTAAGGGACTCTCATTAATTAAATACACAATTTGCACATTTAGCTCTTGTTATGTTTGAGTGATGAGCCTGTGATGAGGAATACATCCTGCTCACACAGCAGTTGAAATCTGTACAAAATCTATTATTTTGTTTTAAAACTTTGGCTGTATATCATCCCATTTCCTTTCCTTGTTTTGTAGACAAAGATCCTCCTGCAGAGAAGGAAGTGTCCAACCTGACCATCAACTTCGGTCCGCAGCATCCCGCGGCACACGGCGTGCTACGCCTGGTGCTGGAGCTCAGCGGCGAGTCTGTCAAGAAGTGTGACCCCCACATCGGCCTGCTGCATCGCGGCACGGAGAAGCTCATTGAGTACAAGACCTACCTGCAGGTGCTGCACAGCCGTCAGCGATTGCTATTTTCCATATTGATATATCGAGTTTTTTGACAAACTACACAGTAGTTTTACATCTTCATGTAATTGTGTTGTTTTTCCTCAGGAGATGTTTCAAAATCCTTGAATTTTTAACTCCGCTCCAGCCATAATCACGCTACAGATGAAATCACAGACTGACATTAATATGCATGCAAACTCATTTTAAATGACGTGGCTTCACTTGCAGGCCAGTAAATGAGTGCAGATATTCCCTCACTTCCCTCCATCACAAGGGAAGTCCAGCACTTAATATTTCTAATATTATGCGATAGATTGCGGCACCGTAACTTGAGTGTTTCCTTAAGCGTATTCATTTCTAACAAAGGAAAAATTAGGATTCATATTGTAGCAGTAGAAGCTCAGCTGTGTGGAGGCCTGTTAACGGCTGACAGCAAAACACCGCGTCAGCATCACCAAGGAGACGAGACACAGATTGCACTATGTGTCTGCCATTAACAGTTCACTAATCCTGCTGTGAATATTGTAAATCAAGAAGTGAAATACTGTATTTCACCAGATTGTGGACAGTCAGCTGTGATGTGGATTTTGATGTCTTGGTTGCTTGCCTAACACCTTGTAATTCCCCCACCACACTTCCCCTTCTTGTGCCACAGGCCCTGCCGTACTTTGACCGTCTTGACTATGTTTCCATGATGTGCAACGAGCAGGCCTACTCGCTGGCGGTGGAGAGGCTGCTCAACATCCAGGCTCCGCCCCGAGCCCAGTGGATCAGAGGTTCGGGCCTGACACACAAAGCTTGCATAAAAAATGACCCTGTCCCACAACGTCAGCCCTAAATGCCATCCTCTCCTCATTCCTCTCTCCCGCCAGTGCTGTATGGAGAGTTGACCCGCATCCTGAACCACATCATGGCCATCACCACGCACGCGCTCGACATCGGCGCGATGACCCCCTTCTTCTGGATGTTTGAGGAGAGGGAAAAGGTCCCTGCTGCCAAGAATCTTAGACGCTTTCAGAAACAGTAACACCTTGAGTTGACAAGATCAATTCATCCATGACCGAGCTCATAAACTCAGTTTGCTTGTATATCACATTTCGTTTCCCCACTGCAATGAAACGTTATCAATCCATTGCTATGTGTTTTTTAAATAAGAAAAATGTACTTTGTATATCACATGAATAATGTATAAAATAATACCTGAATAAAAATAATACATTAAGTTTGGATGAAGATAGGAGGAAGAGGTTGGGAGAGTTCTTCCACTTAACTTACTGGCTACAACCTAAATGATATAATGTGTTGCGAAATGTAATGTGCACACTTTGCTACACTTTATGTCTACACTTCAATTAGCGACAGAGTGAATGACGCTGTTATGTGTGCACCTATAAAAATACATATTGTTAGTTGATGTGAACTAAACATGTTTTGAACTGAACAAAACCACAGTATTTATGTTATATACAAAAGATACATATTTAAAACTATCAAACCGTCCCCTACCAGCTTTGAATGACTTCTAATGCCTCGTGTATTGACGTTCTCGCCTTCGGCACCACCAAATCCCCGTAAATGTCTCCTGCCTTCCCACAAATGATCCGTCACTGTATCTCGTAACAACTATGAAAATGCACGCTTTGAATGATTTCCCTCGGATGGTGTTTTTTTCCAGGCTAACATGTTTTCCTTCCCTCCTTTTGTAGATGTTTGAGTTCTATGAGAGGGTGTCCGGCGCCAGAATGCATGCGGCCTACGTCCGACCTGGCGGCGTCCACCAGGTGAGAGACTCTTGTTTATAGTTGTGCTCGCCGTGTATGAGCATAGGATCATCGCAGGGAAGGAGCTGAGAGAGAAATGAAAAGTGAAACTTGAGGGTATGCCCAAAAAAGGACAAGATTTGTGCCAAAATACTGAGGCTTGTCGTCTGTTTTGCTCCAGGATTTACCGTTGGGCTTGATGGATGACATCTATGAGTGGTGCAAGAACTTCTCCATCCGAATCGACGAAGTGGAGGAGGTGTGTGTTCCCCCGGGAGGTTGATGTCTTTACCGCCCCCCGCGAACTCCACATAAACTGTTTTCTCCCCATGCAGATGTTGACCAACAATCGTATCTGGAAGAACCGCACAGTGGACATCGGAGTAGTTACCGCTGAGGAGGCCCTCAACTACGGATTCAGGTGCCCCCCGAAACTGACGCGGCTGAAAGTCTCAATCACCGCAGTGAACTGAAAGGCAAATGTCCCCCTTCCCCCCCACCAGTGGCGTGATGCTGAGAGGCTCTGGCATCAAGTGGGACCTGAGGAAGTCTCAGCCGTACGACAAGTATGACGAGGTGGAGTTCGACGTTCCCATCGGGAGCAAAGGCGACTGCTATGACCGGTACGAGTGTGTATGAGTACAAATAATCTTTTAAAAGCAACCTTTGCATTTTTTTTCCCCCTTTTCTTTCAATGATATATATTTTGAGATACTCTGTGGTTGTGTGACATTAGCTGCTTTCAGACAGAATTTGGTTCCAGGCAGTAGCCTCCTTCTCCATGGGAGCTTTTTAGTTTTGTTTTAGTTTTGCACAACAGTCTGTGGCATGCACCTTAAGCTTAAAACCAACCCACCGGAGCAGAAGATGACGACAACACGAACAACGTGGAGGTAGAAGCTGCCACAGCGTTCATGGAATAATAACTGTGAACTATCAGAAGTGCTTTTGTTTTCTCCCTCGACTTCAAAAGTGCAGAACCCTGTTAGCGGTTAGCTCACTCTGCCCTTATTCTGGCCAAAATGTTGATGTTCCTCTACAAGCTCAGGAAACCACTGTGGCACTGCAGGCCAGAAGAGCTTAGTCTTCTCCGTTCTGTTTCTTGCTGCTTTGGTGCATTTTATCGCAAGAAAACAGCTGACCAGTGACCACCATAGCTTTTAAAAATGAAGTGTTTGGTTATGGCCGTGGCTTATGAGTTCCACCAAGCACCTGTGAGATTCCGTGGAACCATACAAAGACCCTGTCACAGAGTAAGAGCTAGGTCCATGACGGTCCCTGGTCTCTCCACCATACCAATGCACCAAGAAGCAGACTACTTCCTGAAAAGGATCTTGGAGCTGCAAGAAGTTCCTACAATGGGAAAGGGTCTGACTCTGCTTGGAGGTTGTGTTGGATCAAGACTAGCAGATAAATAACAGTTTACACAGAGACAAGGCATTTGTCAGAACCTTATGCCACTGATTTCCACGGTGTGTCTTCTACACGCACCAGACGATTGAGCTTGCAACGTCAAAAGAAAACTCAAAGCGACTACAATGTGATGGTGTTTCGGAGGAGTCCTCAGTATCCTGACGCCGCAGAGTCTGCACCCCTGACCTTTTAAGAACGACGATTACGGGTGCCCGCCATCTGTGGCTCACATCTGTGCCGCATGTGTGTGTGTGTCAGGTATCTGTGCAGAGTGGAGGAGATGAGGCAGTCCCTGTGGATCATGCACCAGGCGCTCAACAAGATGCCAGAAGGGGAGATTAAGGTGGACGATGCCAAGGTCGCACCGCCCAAGAGGGCTGAGATGAAGGTGAGCCTGCCGGAGAAGTGGTGTTTTTTCCTCATCGCTTCATCCCTTGTTTAAAGAGTTTGAAGAGGCTTTTTCCGGCTTTTGTTCTCCTTCAGTCCAGTTAACCTCCAGCCTTTTCCAGTTCACTGTCTTTATCCTATAAAAATGTTAGGAGGGCCTGTCAAGGGTTTATTCAAAGGGAAATCAAAATGTTAGCTTTTCAAGTGGACGGAGCAGCAGATAGCGCCTCAGCGAGAGGGTTGGATTCCCACAGGGTGGCCTTTCTTTATGGAGTCTCCATGTTGACCCTGTGGCTGCGTGGGGTTCCTCAGGGTTCTCTTGAGTTCCTCCCACAGTCCAAACACATGCAGTGCTCACTGAAGATCGAAAACCTTAAATTGCCTTGACTGAATCTACTTAATGCTTTTTGACTTGGAGGAGCCCAGAGGAATCCCGAAAGAAAGGCCTGCTGTCGGGTTGTGTGTGTGCGTATGTGTGTGTGAGTGAGCTGCACCTGAGTCAGGAACCCTGGTTTTCACTGTCCCTTCCTTCATTTCCTGAACCTTTACTGTTTTATCTGGAGGTTTAATTTTCAGGATTTTAAGTAAACACATCATCCAATGCGAAATAAATAATGTCTGTCTTGCTAAATTAGACGGCCCCTGGTTCTCTCCACTTATGTTTCGGTGGGGGTCGTAAATGGACGACTACCACACCTGGCTAGTTCTGCTCAGGTAACCAACCCATATTGTCAACTCTGTCATGCTAGATGTCCATGGAGTCTCTGATCCACCACTTCAAGCTGTACACGGAGGGCTACCAGGTGCCCCCCGGGGCCACGTACACCGCCGTGGAGGCCCCCAAGGTGAGGAGCGCCGGCTGCCTCACAGCCAGTCAGAGCTCTTTGCGACATCGAACAATATGTCATTGGTGAAATATCACCTCCCGACACGCAGGAGTTAATTTCAAATCACATGAAATTTTCATTTCCATTAATTATTCTGGGGGTCCACGGGGACTTGTGATGCAATTTGCTTACATGGGTGTATTTATGTGTGTGTCTCTATGTGTGTGTGTGTGTGTGTGTGTGTGTCACCCACAGGGGGAGTTTGGTGTTTATCTGGTATCCGATGGCTCCAGCAGGCCGTATCGCTGCAAGATCAAAGCTCCTGGATTCGCTCACTTGGTGCGTTCGCCGAGCTCTGCAAGCCACTGTGAAATATTAAGAACGGCACTTATCAATTATTCAGCGCGCGTAACAGCTCGTCCTTGGGGCAACTTTTAGTTCATTAAGTAGATTTTATTAAGTCCTAGATAGCTATTTTTGAAAGCACACACACACAAACCCTCCCTCCCTGCCTCTATCCTAGCTCATGGCTGCATAATAGAACCGTTTGGATTTTGCTCTTGCAGGCTGAGCGTGTCTTTTTAAAAAGTTGCACAAATAAGCTATTATCGTAGTTAGTGTGTTAATTTCGGGCTGTGACACTCATGAATTATGAGCAATGCACTGAGGTGTGTTTTTTTTTTTTTCGTTGTTCCAGGCCGGTCTGGATAAAATGGCCCAGGGGCACATGCTGGCAGACGTGGTGGCCATCATTGGTGAGTTACTGAAGAACGAAGGATTAGTGTTAAAAAGCAAGATATTCTTCCATCCAGTAATTGTAGTTATATGTAGTCATCAAACCATAAACCCAGGTATCCCAATATAAAGCCTATGGTGCCTGTCCCAGCTGTCATTGGGCAAGAGGTGGTCTTAGACCCTGGACCACCTTGGGTTCACATAGAACTTATGTCAAAGTTTATGAACAGAATTAGTGATAAAGAGCAGCCCTGGAGGAGCCCAACCCTCACTGAAGATGAAGCTGGCGCTGCAGACCCAGCTCCTGACACTGGTCATACAGGGACTCAACAGCCCGTATTTCAGGGTTTGGTAGCCTGAACCCCTGGTCCACTGATCCAGGACCAGGACGAAAAACCACGCTGCTCCTCCTGGACCCCAGATTCCAGCACCTCCAAGTAGATCTTTTCATGGAGGCTGAGGAGTGTCATCTCTAGTTTGAGCACACTCTCCGATCCCCCTTGTAAAGAGAGGGATCACCACCCTGGTTTACCAACCCACTGCCCCTGCTGTCCATGCGATGTTGCAGAGGCCTGTCAGCTCAGACAGCCCCACAACATCCAGAGGTTTGAGTAACCCAGGGTGGACCTCATCTGCCACTGAGGACCTTTCTGAGTACCTCTTTGACTTAACTCCAAGAAATAGTCCCCCACCTCTGCTTCCTCATTGCAAGGCGTGTCGTCTGGATTGATGAGGCCTTGAAGATATTACTTTCACCGTTCCACAATGTTCTGAGTCGGGGTCAACAGTGCACCGACCCCACTATACACAAGTGTTGATGGTGTACTGCTTCCCCTCCTGAGCCGCTGGATGGTGAACTACAAATTTTTGCCTTGGCAACCACCAAAGCATCTTGGCCTGCCAGTACCTGCCAGCTGCATCTGGAGACCTACAGGCCAGATTTGACTCTTTCAGCCCGACAAGAGACCCATAACCAGCGCATTGGAGGGTTACCACCACAACAGGTGCCCACCACCTTATAGCCACAGCTCCTGCATCCATCCTGGACAATGGAGGCTTGGAACATGGTCCACTAGGACTTAATGCCTCTGTCTCCCTGGGGACGTAGTCGGAGCTCAGCCAGAGGTGGGAGTTGAAACTCCTCCAGACAGATTTTCCTAACAGACCCCCACCATATGTTTGAGTCTGACTGACTTCCTCCCCCTCCATTGGAGCCAGATCACCACCAGGTGGTTCAGTCACTCATTTCATACCTCATACACAGATAAACAATCCATTCATGAACCAGTAGGTGAAGCTACATGTATGAAACTGTCTTCCATTAGACGACTGCCAGGCTCTGGCCTTCCGTTGCTATCCTAGGCTTTTTTTTTTTTTTTTTTTTTTTTTTTTTTCAGCAAGGAGATGTGAATTCACTTTCACAACGTTTTTGTTTTAAATGCTGAACCCTGGTTGTCGCCCTCCCCTGCAGGCACACAGGACATCGTGTTCGGCGAGGTGGACCGTTGACATGCCGTTCAGCCGACTTCTCCTGTCCTCCCTCCGCCCGTTAGTCAGGTTCTCTTCCTGTTCTCTGTAGTGAGTTGTTTCCACAGAAGGGTCATCAATGTACAACACCCAAATAATCCCTAATAATAAATATTTTATGACCTGATAGTTGTTTTTTTTTTTTATGTGTTTTAAAATCCACCATTTCCTTAAACTGTCACCAAAGCAGAGAAACAAACAAAAAAAAAAAAAGCCATTTTGCCAATGCGTCCCGTCGAATGCAGCCTCAGGATGGCATGGGCTGGGTCTCCCTGAGCAAGCCTCAAGTGAGCCAGTCCCAAGCCTGGATAAATGCAGAGGATTGCGTCAGGAAGGGCTTCCATCGTAAAACTTTTGCCAATACCAAATCCGAATCACATAATAACCATATCATACTGGATCGGACGAGGCCTGGGTTAACTATGACTGCCATTGGCACCGATGACTTACAGGGAACCAATGGAAAGTGGGCTACTGCAGATCAAAGAAGGAGAGGAGGAAGAGGAGAGAAGAGGAAACACAAGAGTCTGGGTCTGGGAGTTGGGACTTTGAATATTAGGACTATGACAGGAAAAGGTAGAGAGCTGGTTGACATACGGTAATTCAGAGAAGGAAAGTGAATATACTGTGTGTCCACTAGACCAGGTTGAAAGGAAGTAAGGCTAGAAGCTTAGGAGCAGGCTTTAAGATTTACTCTCATGGTACTGACAAGAAGAGAAATGGAGTTATCTTGAAGGAGGAGTTTGTTAGGAATGTTACAGAGGTGAAAAGAATGTCTGATAGACTTATGAATCTGAAACTGGATATTGAAAGTGTGATGCTCAATGTAGTTAGTTGCTATGCCCTGCAGGTGGGATGTGAGTTTGAGGAGAAGGAGAAGTTCTGGAAGGAGCTAGACGAAGTGATGCAGAATATCCCCAGAGATGAGTGAGAGGTAATTGGTGCAGACTTCAATCGGCATGTTGGTGCAAGCAATAGAGTAGATGAAGAAGTGATAGGGAGATTTGGGCAGAACATAGGGTAACTTATAAGAGCGGAGAGCTACATCTTTTATAGGTAACCTGAAAGAGATCAGCGACTACAAAGTAGTTGTAGGTGAGAGTGTAGCCAGCCAGCATATGACGGTGGTTTGTAGGATGACTGGTGACAAGGAACATCAAGAGGACAATGGCAGAGCAGAGGACAAAGTGGTGGAAGCTGAAAAGGGGGGAGTTGAGAAATGCTCTGGGTGGTCAGGGAGAGCTTCCAGGTGATCGGACAACCACAGCTAGTGTTATCAGGGAGACAGGTAGGAGAGTACTTGGTGTGTCATCTGGAAGGAAAGTAGATAAGGAGATTTGGTGGTGGACTGAAAAAGTGCAGGAGTATAGACAGAGAAAGCGGTTAGCAAAGAAGTGGGACACAGGACTGAGGAGAACTGAAGAGTCATCATTTGTGAGCAGCAGTATGGCTTCATGCCTAGAACGAGTACTACAGATGCTGTATTTGCTTTGAGAATGCTAATAGAGAAGTATAGAGAAGGCCAGAGGGAGCTACATTGTGTTTTTGTAGACCTAAAAAAAAGCATATGACAGGGTGCCAAGAGAGGAACTCTGGTATTGTATGAGGAAGTCTAGAGTGGCTGAGAAGTATGTTAGACTGGTGCAGGACATGTATGCTAGCTGTGAGACACTGGTACGGTGTGCTGTAGGAGTAACAGAGAAGTTCAAGGTGGAGGTGGGACTCCATCAGGGATCAGCTCTGAGCCCCTTCTTGTTCGCAATGGTGATGGACAGGCTGACAGATGAGGTTAGACAGGAATCTCCATAGACCATAATGTTTGCAGATGACACTGTGATATGTATGGAGAGCAGAGAACAGGTTGAGGTGGAGGTATGTGCCTCTAGAGAGGTGGAGGTATGTGCTGGAAAGGAGAGGAATGAAAGTTAGTCACAGCAAGATAGAGAATATGAGTATGAATGAGAGGAGCTCGGGTGGAACGGTGAGGCTACTGGGAGCTGAGATTTCAGGTACTTGGGGTCAACAGTCCAGGGCAACGGAGAGTATGGAAAAGAGGTGAAGACGGGTTCAAGCACGTTGGAATGGATGGAGAAAAGTGTCAGGGGTACTATGCAATAGAAGACTATCAGCCAGAATGAAAGGAAAGGTGTACAAGACAGTGGTGAAACCAGCGATGCTGCCTGACCTAAAAACAACTACAATGACAAAAAGACAGCAGGCAGTGCTAGAGGTCGCCGAGTTGAAGATGCTGAGGTTCTCTTTGGGAGTGAGCAGGATGGAGAGGATCAGGAATGAGTCTATCGGAAGAACAGCACATGCTATATGTTTTGGAGAGAAGCCAGACTGAGATGGTTGGGTCACGTGCAAAGGAGGGATAGAGAATATATTGGTAGACGGATGCTGGAATTGGAGCTGCCAAGCAAGAGGTCTCGAGCACAACCAAAGAGCAGATTTATGGACGTAGAGAGAGAGGATATGAAGGTAGTTGGTATGAGAGAGGAGGATAGAAAGAATAGGGTTGTTTCGCTGTGGCGACCCCTGAAGGAAAAAACCGAAAGGAGAAGAAGAAGAAGAAGAAGTCCTCTCTGGCGGCCACCACTCAGAAGGTGGGCGTTGCCCAATGAGATAACAGACGAATGGACTTCAAGCTCAGACCACAACTTCCCTTCTAACCCCGTGAGGTAAGTTCGTCTCTCAGCCCTCTCTCTCTGGCAGAAACCGAGAAAGAGGCCAGCCAGTGTTCACCATCTTATCGCCCTTTAGCCGTTGGTGGAGCGAGTGCAGTCATGGCGCCGCCAAGCCGGAACCTCCTCATGGTGGCGATTCCACTGTGGATGAGCTTTGGAGAAGTCGGTGAGTTATGATCTTGCTGACTATGCGTTTTATCTCCTAAATGCCACTTCTCTGCCATCTTTAAGCCTGACGCGGTGTTTTTTTTTCCACCTGGCATTATTTTGGATCACGAGCGGTAAA
Source organism: Fistularia commersonii (assembly GCF_037954325.1). NCBI lineage: Eukaryota > Metazoa > Chordata > Actinopteri > Syngnathiformes > Fistulariidae > Fistularia > Fistularia commersonii. Next base: position 14,599,940 of record NC_141302.1, read on the forward strand.
GCAAGTGCAGCTGCGCCCACTGCTTGTGGTCAAAGAGGCTCAAGCTGGTTTGCACCGCTGTCACCCTCCCCCAGTCACAAGTCACAAATGCCTATTTCTCAGGAAATACGAGCCAGCTTCTTCATATTCTCAAACGCGCCATATACAAAGAGGCCTTACTTTTAATTTTCTGATGTCGTCTCTACCAACGGGGTTCAAGAGCCTGGATGAGAAAGTCATATTCTTCCTTGTTTTTCTTACTTTAAGTCAGTCTTAAAACCATATTTCCAACTGACGTTCAACGTGTGATTGGATATAATACATAACCTTACAATGATAAATGAAGGATATGGTGTAGGTGGGAAGGCTACAAACACACCGATTTGTCGTTTCCTTTTTTAACAAATGGCCGGGTCCTTGATGGTCCTGATCCTGGATTGTTGATCGCATGTTGATGCATGAAGTTCCGAGATGTTTGGCTGAGACGGAAACCTAATGAGTCGATAACGTGGCCCCGTTTTGTCTGTGTTTAAGGTCAAAGCAGCTGTTGTCGAAACGCCTTGCCGCGTTTTACCACATCTCTAGCTGCAAGACTGTAACTAAAATCCAGTGTAATACTAGGTTTAGTAACACTTGTGACAAAATGTTGCGTCCGGTGCGTTCACTGTCTGGAGCCGAGTCAACTCTTTTGACTCTCTCTCGGGGAAGTACGAAAGTAACGGACTGCAGCGCCATCACCGCCGCCGAAACGCTTCCTATCAATTTTCAGTTTGGGAGAAACGATAGAAATTGATAGGAGGAGCAGCGCATTGAACCGCTCCATGTTGACAGTGAGGCCCATCAAAATAACTTTTTTATTATTATGGTAATCGCTAAGCTACGTTGCTACGTCTCTCACAGTGGTAACAAAATTCCAGTCTGACACACACACACATGTTATAGTCAAGTTGAATTGTACAGAAGACATCACGCTGCTTTGTGACATTACACCGGGTCGTGGCACCACTTTTGACGCCGAGGGCCCGAATCTGAAACTCCCAGCCAGAGCGCGGGGAGCGAGAGCCTCTCCCAGTATTGTCACGCCAGTGCTCGGAAATGCCCGACATGTCTAAATGCTAATGATCTTCATATTCATTCATCTGTACTGCTAATCCTGCTTTGGGATTACGGAGGGGATTGGAGCCGATCTCAGCTGTCATTGGCCAAGAGGTGACTCACTCTGGGGCCATCGCCAGTCAAGGCAGGGACTTAAAACCATTTGCCCTTTCATTCATTACATTACATTACATTGCATTTGGCAGACGCTTTTATCCAAAGCGACTTACAATAGAGGACATAGGGACTGCAAATACACTTGCAAATACACGACGCACATTCACACGTCCGGACGTCTCCTGTGAACCTCCTGCATGTTTTTGGACTCTGGGAGGAACCCTGAGGAACTCCATGCAGTCTTGGGGGGAACATGGAGACTCCACACAGAAAGGCCCGCCTGTGGGAACCCAACCAGGGATCTACTTGATGCGAGGAGGCCTCGTACAAACCCTGCCTCTAGGCTTTGGCTATAGTTTGTGGCGTTGATGCAGTGTTTTCACTAACATGGAACAACGGCGGCCAAAACTTTAGACATGTTAAAGCCACAATTATGAGAAATTTCATCTGGCTCGAAATGAAATTACATCAGGTTTTGTGAAGCACAAGTAATTCAGAGGAACTATCATGTATCATTTCCTGGTGGCTGAGTCTCTTCTTGTGTGTGCAGACACACACGCACGCAAGCGCTTCCTGTATCATGGGGTGACATGTTGATGTAGAGGTTTTGCGTGTTTGCCTCGCTGCAAGAAGGTCTGTGGTTGGATTGTTTGAGAGCGTTGGAATGAGAGGGTGATGGCTTGACGTCTCCATGTGACATGAATGGACGAGTGAACGGTTCTATGTTACTATTGTGGGCCTGTGATTGGCCAGTCCAGGGTGGACTGGCCAATGACAGCTGGGCTCCTGAGGATAAATTCTCAAGAGGATGAAGGAATTCTACATTACGGTGTCACTAGTTTTCTACACTACAAATGTATTTTGGTAGTAGTAGTGTGTGTGTGTGTGTGTGTGTACATGCGAAGCGCTATGATGCTTCATGGTGTGAGCGGAGAGCCTTTAACCATCTCTCTCTCTTTCTCTCTCTCTCTAAAGCCTCTCTCACTGAGCCTGAGACCTGCTATGTGCTGGATGGTATTTTGTTTTTGTACGGCTTCATCCTGACAGCCCTCTACTGCAGAATGAAGGTTAGTATCCTATATATATATAAAAGACACACACACACACATATATATATATATATATGTATATATGTATATATACACACACACACATATATATACACACACACACACACACACACACACACACACACACACACACACACACACACACATATATATATATATTTATATATGTCTTTTTTTCCTCTTGGCCACTGCCTTTGTGTGTCACCAAAATCATCCAACACGCTTTTCTCACACCAGCTAAATTTCTGGTCCGCTTTCCTTCTGTCCATAAACCTGGTCTTCCTCTACACCACCTCCATTCTTCCTTCTGCCAAGATCTTCACAATCCCGCCTCTGGCCATGTCATCTCATATATTTACCATAATTTAACCAAATTGGTTAAAAAAAACAAAACATATGAATATATGTGTTCATATATAGGCTGCACTTGTCTATAAGCCGCAGGTGTTCACATTATAACATGAGATATTCACACAGAAACTTTTTTTTTGTTTTACTTTTAATTAAATACATACCAGTAACATCCACAAATACAAACTGGAAAATGTTTTTTTTCTAAACAGTAACGCGGCTGATGAAAAAGATAAATAATAAAGACTACAAGGAAAAGTCGATCCATCCATCCGTTTTCTATCCATTTCTTTATCCTATTCCAGCTGATTGCTATCCTCATCTTCCTGCTGCAAAACTAAAACCATTAATGTCATCTTCTTCTATGTCGCAATTGAACGGCCTCAGAATTTCACAGTAATTTCATTAGTCCGATGTGTCGAGGCTAAATGCTTTGGCGTCATGAAGCTTGTTAGCCAAAACAAATCCATAATTTATTGTTTCAGCAGCATCGTTTGAAGCGTGTGAAAAAAATAGTGGCTTGTAATCAAAAATTACAGTATCCATTCATCTATTCCTCATCTGTTCTGCATATCTATCTATCCAATTATACATATTTTTTTCTTTCCCTCATGGAAAAATACTGCCGAGAGGTAATCCTGACTTAATTTTTGATATGCTGTAATAGATTATGAATAATTAATATTAAAGTCGTCCACGCATTAGTTTGGTTTGCATAGTTTGCACCTGATAGAAAAAAGGAGGTTGTTTCGGGGAGGGAGCTTTTTTAATAGAAAGTTAGAGAAAAATTGATTTAAATTAATTTTCCGAACCGTTATTCTTTCTTTCCCCAGCTCTATAATGCCCGGGAGGCTGCGGGGAGCAAGACACAGAACAAGCAGGTAAGACGGCTGCAAGCGATGACTGCATGAATACACACTGTACCATGCAAAGTCACACACACATAGACACACACCAGCCTGGCAACTGCAAAGAAAAACCCTGTGGAATCAGGACAGCCACAAATCTGCAGCTGTGGGACTCAAGAGATTTCCAGAGGACATCTTCTGAGACCGCTTTAAATTCCCCAAACCCTAATGATGTTCTTCTCCCTCCCTGACAGAATGTGGAAGAAGGCCTCTATATGGTGAGTTTTCCCGTCCTGCTTTCAACGCACCCGCTATTTCCACTCGCGATTCATTTTTTTTTTTTCTCTCCTCCAGGGTTTGACCCCTCGCTCCGAAGACGTCTATGAAAGTATCAAAACAAAGAAATGAAATAACTGTTTGTTTTGTTTTTTTTTTGCTTGTTGTTTTTCCTGTAACATTTAAAAAAGTCCTTTTTGTATTGCATTTTCTTCACTGGTGTTCGTTTCCCATCCTAGCTGCCCTGAAACCCTGAAACCAAGCAGCGAGAAGTTGTTGTTGAATGTTTGAATCTCTGCAATGGTTCGAATAAAATGAAAAACCTCCGCTGGTTTGAGTGATGTTGATGTGGAACCTGTGGGTAATGTAGCTTAGCTGTTAGCACAGATGGTGCAGGGATATGGGGCTGTGTACCTAACACACCACAGGATGGCATTGACACCATTGCGGCAAGTGCGTGCGCACAAGTGTGTGTGTGTGTGTGTGTGCGCCTTTCTGCTCTGTGAAGACACTGAAATGTGTCGCTGGGTGAGAACCATTGCTTGCTTTTCCTCTGGAGGCCGTGCAGTCGTTTGTATGTTTCTGTCATCTAAGGTGTCACACATGTGGGTTATTCTCTGAAATGTCTTCTTATGAGTCTTCTTATGTCTAATGTCCGCTCCACCGTCGCCGTGACAACGTGAAAAGAGGAAGCGGTGGCCTCCGGCACTGGGGAGCTTACTTTTTTCAAGACGTTCATTTCTCAATGCATCTGTACTATAAGGTCACATTGGTGCAAAGAAAGTCACTGGTGTGTGTGTGTGTGTGTGTGTGTGTGACATCACACACACAAACACACGCCATGAGGTCACTAATCGTCTGCGAGAAGCTTTTAGGCCCAAGGCCTCTGGTTTGTTTTCCATGCTCCCTGTGAGGAGGATCCTTTTTTTTTTTTTTTTTTTGTCAGCTATTATTAAGGAGCGTCAAACGCGCAACACCGATTCAGTGTTTTCTCACCTGCCTCACCTATAAGCAGAGCAAGTAAAGGCTTGAAAATAACTGTCGTGTTGCTTCAGCTAAACCGGAATGGCGGCTTCCAGGTGAAATGCGCACATTTGTGTGTGCGCGTGTGTGTGTGTGTGTGTGTCTGGCGCGAGAGAGACAGACGAGGAGTGCAGTGCAAACAGGTGCATCTAAAACCTCTTCTCTGGAAAGGGCCTGATGGTGTGTGTCGGATGACGAACACACACACGGAGCACCAGACGGATTTACTTTTTTCACAAGGACTTTTTTGAATTTTTCTTTTTTCTTTCTTTTTAATTTTCTTTTTTAATTTTTTGGACTTTTGGAGGAGGGGCGGGGTCGATCCAGACCCGGCAACCTCATGGCCGTCGTTCTGAATGCCGCCACCCCAACCCTGCGGGTTTGACCCCCCCAGCCTGAAATCGGCGCCGAGACTTTTGCCAGCGGACGCTGGGGGAGAATGACATTCCCGGCGAGCGCGCTCTGCCTGTGTCTCCTCATCCTCCGGATCCTCGGTAAGACGCTCGTGCAGAAATAGATCCAAAATGTGAATTTTTTTTAAGTCGATCTTTCGTAGAAAAATATGTGTTTTTGCCCTTTGTGGTAGTTTGACCTGTTTTTAAGTCTTTGGATCGCAGAGAAAAAAAACAGCAACAGCGCCGTCTGACATTTCAAGAAAAACAGGTTGCGCCCTTCCACCCACTGTGATTGTGAATGGACCCTCACAGTGTGTGTGTTTGTGTGTGTTCATGCTGAATTGCACAGAATCCATACATGCTCAGAGAAAGGATATTAGAATATTAGATAAGATATTAGAGAAAGGACCACAGGAGGTCTTTCCTACCTGAGGCTATCAGACTTTTTAATTCGTCTTCCCTCAGCCGCAGGGAATCTTCAATCTTTGTAGTTACTGCTAACAGCTAAGACAATTTATATTTCATTATATTTCTTATTCTTCCTCCTTTCCACTATTGTCTATTACTGTTATGTTTTTACTTGAAACTCTGGCACAACAATTTCCTTCGGGATTAATAAAGTTGTTCTCATCTCATCTCATCATCTCATAATTTCCTCTCCCCCAAAACTTTTTTAATAGTGAAAAAATTGCAAAATCAGGGCAAAAAAACTGCAAGCGTGCATGACTTTGTGTTTTCATCCTGCCATCATTGTGCGATCATGATTGTGACGCTTGTGTAACCCGAGCTCGCGTTAAGGTCTTCAAACATTTACAAAGCCTGATATCTGGCTGTTATTTGAGTTATGTGGCATTGGCTAATTCCAGCAGGCACAAAATGCAAGGCAGCACACACACACACACACACACACACACACAGAATGTTGAGGAAAAAAAAAACACACACCTGTCTGAAAATGCATGGCTGATGGGAACCGTGTGAATCAGATATTACGCACGGGCAGGTTCTCCCACACGCTGCACTGAATCAGCGGCATTGCTCAGCCGAGCTGGAGAAAAACAAAATTGCTTGCAACCGCCGCCCACACGGGTGGAGATGATCCCGCTCATTCCAGGAAATGAGAAAATCAAGTAGATGAAAAAGGGTGACAAAAAAATGTCCCGGGTCAAAGGGCCTGGGGATCCACTGGATCACCACTAGATGTTTGTGAAGGCTAAGCTAGTAGAGCCTTGAGCCCACATTCGCCAAGCGGTCTATGGTGGCCTGCAGGTTCTTACCTATTTAGATGACAACATGTCAATATCAGAATCAGAATACTTTATTGATCCAAAAGGGGGATTTACTTAATGTGATACATGATTCAGTGCACTGGCAAGAAGGTCTCCTGGTTGGATTCCCACAGGGAAGCCTTTCTGTGTGGATTCCACATCCTCCTGTGTGTGTACTTATACAAAAAGATATCCAGCCAGCAGGTTCTTGATAGTTACTCATGCTGTACAAAAACCTTCCGGTTTGATCCTGTTTCAAACGAGTGAAAGTGTCTCATAGTTGTGGCTTAGGGTTTGGCCACCGTTTTTTATTGTTTTTTCTTGGAAACAGGTAGACGCTTTGCATGTAGACATCAACAGTAATAAAAAGTCCTAGCAGCAAGAAGGTCCCTGGTTGGGTTCCCACAGGTGGCCTTTCTGTGTGGGATCCCTAGGTTCTCCCTGCGTCTGCGTGGGGTTCCTTTCAAAGTCCAAAAACATGCAGGAGGTTCACTGGAGGCCCTGAATTGTGTAGACCAGTGAATAAGAGGGTGAATTCTCATATGTCTCTATGTGGCCCCGTGATTGGTCAAGGGTGAACGTGCTTCTTGTTCAATGGCAGCCCAGATCGGTCCAAAACCCTGAGTGCAGTGTACAGTCTCAAAGCGTAATTCATGAATCTGAAAGATATGAATAGTAAATGCGGTTTATCTAAATCCATTTATCTGGTCTCTTCATGCACGGCTCATGTAAGGTAAAGCTGTATTAGCGATTGCTAGCTCAGTCAAGCTATATCGCTGATGTTTTGATGTTACGCTCGCCTACAGCCATCATTTTCCATGAATTTGGTTACCATGGCGAACGATACTACATCCCACCCTGACGATGAGTCACCCCGGTGGTTTTGAGGACACACGGGAAATGATCAGACACGCGCTACAGAAACTGCGTCGGCTATGTTTGGCCTCCCCAAGTTTCATAAACACGGCAGGTTCGCTGCAGGACATCAGCTGATGAAACCGCAGTTTGTCTAGCCGGATCGGCGGAGCGGCAGCGGCTGGATCTGCAAACAGTTGTCACGGAGACACGTCTACCTGCTTTTCATCATGGCCGCCAGACAAGCGGTGTCCTGTTCGCTGGATTGAATGTCCTGTATGCTCGACGTCTCCTGGCGGTTCAAACGTAACTAGTTGAGTGACATATCTCAGCCCGTGCTCCAGGTGTCTACTCTGCAGGGAACGCCAATAAACCAAGCATTTATGGGTGGAATAAACAGTAAATAAACTAAATTAATATATTTTTGTATTTCATCACGTCGTTGTCTTTTTTCTTCTTGCTTTTCCAGCCGAATAGATAAATATAACATAGGTAGTAGAGAAGCAGGCTGTCCAGTCCATTGAACCTCCTGCATGTTTTTATTCCACTGTTTTCCAAACCATGCCAAGCTAAACGCGTGATTGGTTTCCAGGCAATTGGGGTGCTCCACGCCCTCTTATGTTGCATAAAAACATGTAGCTTTGCAACACTGATAAAAATCTAACTGCTCGTGTTTGCCCGATGTGAAGGATAATATTGACACCTCTAGCTCGCAGTGAGTGTCAGCAAGAGAAGCTACCTTTTTATTAAACGAGACGCCTGTGGCTGTTGTTGGAGGGGGTTTCCAGGCGCCCCCCTTTGCGGCTGAAGCTTCTATACCAAAATAGCCTTGGACAGGTTGAAGATCCGCCTGCGATCCGTGGCTGTCCTTTGTAATCTGAACTTTCTGCGTTGATCATTTAGGTTGCGCAAGTCGGAATATCCCCTAAAGGACGGTTGCCAAGTTGAATCGGGTTTTGTTTATACATCAAAAAATCACAACCCAGTTGTCTGATGACCCTTTCCATCTAGATCAGCATGATTTACAGAACTCCCACATGTCCTTCAGGAATGAGGGATCATTGGCCTTTAATGGGCAGAAACGTTGGATAGATCTTAGCTCAATGTGAGCGGCCTTTTGCCTCGACCAGGAGATGGAGAGAGGGCAAGGTTGAGGGAAGACAGAGAGAAGGAAAGCAGGCGTGTGATAGTAACAGAACTACTGTAGCGCTAACAGCTACATGCTAATAGCTGATGTGATATGGGTTTAAAATTCATAGAGGAAATAACAATGTCGCACAGCCAGCGAGATGCCGTGGTAGATCAAGCCACGCCCCCTGGAAACCTGCAACATGAGAGAAGCTATGATGTTAGCATGATGATGCAGGAAGAGGAGGAGGAATGAGAGGTGCATTTGGGGATACCCCTCAGCAGAGTTGCTTAAGAAGGGGCTAGCGTAGCTATAAATGCTAGCTTTCTCAGAAAGAAAGGTTTGCAGTCTGTTCTTAAGTAAAGAGATGGTTTCCGCCTCGTCGGGTGATATAGGAAAATGTTTCCACAAAAGAGGATCTTGTTGGTGATCCCCTTTGATTGGACAAAGCTGATGTCTTCAGCGTCGGTTGAAACATTCAAAGCTGCTGCTGACTCAGACTTTGGCCCGGCCCTGCCAAGTCATGTGTCTGCATGACGAAGGATGGACTGAAAGTTTGAATCCCGATCAAACTTTCACGTAATGCTCCACCTTCCTCTTTGGGCTGCTCCCTTCGGGGGTCTCAGCCAATCATCTGCCCCCATCTCACCCTCTTCTCTCACACCAACTAACTTCCTGTCCTCTTTCGTTCCATCCATAAATCTCCTCTCTGGTCTTCATCTAACCTCAACATGCTTCTACCACCGATCCTCAATTCTCCTTCCATCCATGTCCGAACATGTGCTGCCCCTCTGATGGACTCCTTCCTGATCCTCTCCATCCTCCTTACTCTTAAACAAGAACCTCCAACATCTTTTCCACTGTGTCATTCCATTCAACATCATCAACCCTAAACATCTCCACTCCCGCCTGGGTTTGCAGCCACGTGTGGGGAGTTCACCGACCCCCCGCAGATGGTCACCATTCGCTCCCTGGCGGACGAGGAGACGGTTTTGCCCTGCTCCTACCGGAACAGTAGCAACACGGTGGTGCAAGCCATGTGGTACAAGCTGCATCCAGATGGCACCAAGGAGCAGATCATCACCGCCCACCATGTGGATGGGCAGACCGGTAAGCGAGCGCGGTGGCCTTCATGAGTGTCGCAAAGATACTCCGATCCTCTCATTTCTTCATCTTTCCTCTTCCATTAGCATTTGGCACCTGGGCTACCCGTGTGCACTTCAAGCACGACAAGCCCACCTTGAACTCCTCCCTGGTCATCAGGAGGACGAAGGTCATGGATGAGGCCGAGTACGTCTGCCAGATCATCACCTTCCCGTCTGGAAACTTCGACAGAATAATAAGACTGATTGTCTGGAGTGAGTGCGTGAACACACACACACACACACACACACACACACCATCACGGCATCATTTTGTTTTTACAATAATAGCATACTGTCGCTGCCTGAAGGTCCCTGGTTGGGGAGGCCTTTCTGTGTGGGGCCTCCATGGGTTCTCCGGGTTCCTCCTGCAGCCCAAAAACATGCAGGAGGTTCATTGGAGGCCCTGATGTGTGAATGAGAGGGTCGATGGCTGTTTGTTTATATAGCATATGAATGAGAGGGTGAATGGTTGCTGGTCTCAAAATAACATTTGAATGAAGAGTGAATTAAAAAGAAAGGCAAAGTCAACTTCATCTTCAATTTTTCTCACATATACCAGGCCAGGGGTCGGCAATCCGTGGCTCTGGGGCCACATGCCTTTTGCTTTTGAAAAAAAATTAAGAATTTAAATAAAATCTATTTCATCTTAGTTCGTTCATTTTTTAAATGTAATTTTAAATTTGAAGATGATGGGAATCTTGTGACATCTAAATTAAAACATGCTAAAATATTTTTATCACTCTTTCTGCACGCATCAGTAAATGCATGACAGCACACAGAGAGGACAGTATTTTTGGTCTGCTGCTGCCAGCGGATAATTTAAGTTTGGCTTTTTCTTTTTTTTTTCTTTTTTTTTCATAAATACAAGAAGGACTCAAATAGACTCTGAGTATTTTGCTTAAAAGTAACCTTCAAACCAACATCTTTGTTTCGGAGTTCAAAAATATTTTGGTGCATGCAGAACTGTAATTTGGTTTTCTTTGCAGTTGTTCATTGATTTAAATAATACAACACATATGTTTTTATACATAGCATAAAGGCCAAAAGAAAATTGAATTGCTATTGAATTGAATTAAATTTTTGTAAGTCGCTTTGGATAAAAGTGTCTGCTAAATGACTGTAATGTGATGTAATGAAAAACAACCTTAAATGCCATGTTAATTCATTTTAAATTTCAAAAGTTGTGTGGCTTGTGGTTTCTTTTCTGTGGAGCAGTAAAGTGCATAATAAACAAACATTAAGCTATCATATATTTATAGTAAAGAATATTATAACTGGTGGCATGAGATGAATAAAATAAACTGGTGCAAAAGACAAACGGGACGAAAAAGGCAAAAAAACGCACAAAATACGGTATGTGTCTGCACGTGTCACCATCTTGGATTCAATCTAATATTGATCTCATTCAGGGTGCATTCTTCTCGCAGAAATACAATATGCTCATGGGTTTTTCTTCCGATCTTCTGTGAATGTCCCACCCTGCAGCGATACCCATCAGCTCCTTGGATGATGTGGTTCTGGTGGAGGGACAGTCCTACAAGCCGGCGGCGACCTGCCGCTCGGTGGCCCGTCCAGCGCCGCACCTCACCTGGGACACGGACCTAAACGGTCAGTCCAGCAACCACTCGGCGGATGGCGTGGTCTCCACGCAGTTCTCCCTGCACCCGCTGAGGAGCATGAACGGGAAGAAGCTGGACTGCCTGGTTTGGCACCCGACCCTGCAGGGCCCCCGCAGGCTCAACAACAAACTGGTCGTGCACTGTGAGTATTCATGGAAACACTAAGACACATCTAAGAATGAAAGTGTAAATGGTTGTATGTCACATAAGATGTGAATGAGAGGGTGAATGGCCATTTGTATATGAAGTCCAAATGAGAGTCTACAGCGGTATGAAAAAGTTTCAGTTTAATATATCATATAGCAGACAAACATAGTGATATTTGAGAAATGAAATGAAGTTCATAGGATTTACAGAAAGTGAGCAATAATTATTTAAACAAAAGTAGGCAGGTGCATAGGCACCCCAACAGAAAAATTACATCAATATTTAGTAGATCCTCCTTTTGCAAAAATAACAGGAAAATCTTGAAAATGATCAGGGGTGCCCAAACTTTTTCATACCACTGTATATGGTGTGGGAATGAAAGAGTAAATGCTTGTATGTCTATAGAAATGTAAATGAGAGGGTGAATGGTTGTTTGTCAGCATATGACATGTGAATGAATGAGTGAATGCTCTTATGTCTATATGTCGGGTGAATGGTTGTAATTCTCCATATTTTGGGTGAACAAGATGGTGAATGGTTGTTTCGCGCTTGTTTTCCGTCTGTATATGAAATATTAATGAGAGAGTGAAAATTGTATACCTCTATATGGTGTGTGTGAATGAGAGAGTGAATGAATAGTTGTATGTCTGTATATGACATGTAGATGAGAGTGTGAATGGTTTTAATTCTCTATATTTTGGGCAAATAAGAGGGCGAATGGTTATTTATCGCTTCATGATGAGTGAATGAGAGGGTGAATGATGGTCAGATGCAAAAGGCCGGGAACATTGCAACAGATCCCACCTACCGGGGCAAGAGTCTATTTGTGCAGCTTCTATCAGGAAAGCAGAAAAGGACCATCAAAACCCACAGATTTTGGCAAAAAAATAGCTTCTATCAAGAGCTGTAAAAGCAATCTCTCCCTAAACTCACCTCCCCTTGCAAGCTACCACACCCCATCCCCCCAGGAGCACTCACACCTGAACCCCTACCTGCTCAGGCACACACTAATGCAATTCCACCCTGCTTACAGCCACTCCATCCTCCACCCCCACAGAAACAATCCCACACCCACTTGGCAATCACACACCCAACACCTCCTTGCACTAAGCTGCACTTGAAACCATGGTCATATTCATATCACCCTTCGTGCCATCCTGCCGCTATATGTGTATACTATGTCCTTCTGTCTATACACACACACACACACACACACACACACACACACACACACACACACATACTGTATATACATATATATATATTGGTTCATGGCTGGTGATGCACTGACTTAATCACAATCAGATTTACGAACATATGAACCCTATAGAGTAGCTTATTCACCATTTGGTTGGCAGCAGTTAACCGGTTATGTTTAAAACCTCATATCTGCCTTCTTCACACATACCAACTGTAGCATACAAAAAGCACATTTAATCAAGAACAGTTATTATAGTCTTGCCTGTACTTATAAATGAAGTCCATGTGAGTCTGATTTAGAAAATTGGCCCAGTTTGGATCTGTAATCCTTCATTTTGAAAGTGAGGAGAGGAAAAAAAATAAATGGATGGCTGCTCTTGACTTGCTGTCACTGTATTCTGCAGCCGAGGAGTCGCAAGAATCCCCGGAATCACGAGCGCCCCCTACCATGAGGCAGAAGAACTGCGTGCCTCACTTAGTGGCTCGTCGCAGCCGTTTTATTATCGCTCAGCACAAGAAACTAGTATCAGACATACATTTGTTGACAAAAAACACCCTTCATTGGAAGTGTAGATCATATAGCAAAATCGTTTCAACATTTTAATAACAATACACAGAGAGACAACACAGTCTTAGTGCAGAGTATGCCAGTAGTCAGCTTTCATTGTACAATCTACATTGAGGCTCAACAGCCTCACCATACGTGGCGTCTCAGTTTTTTGAACAGTAAATGTAAAAAAAAAACAGCAATTTTGAATAAAAAGCAACCTAACACTGGTGACTTTAAATGAAACATACCTTTATATTGCATATCACTGATGAATATAACCATTTAATTCTTTTTTTCATTTGATATTTTTTATCCAAGATTGGCAAGTGAGGCACGGCCTCTCCTGCCTCCCCTGACTGCGCGTCACTGCTGTACTGTAAATGTCATGTCTATACACTACGTAAATAACTTGTCTATTTATAATCCTGTACAGACTCTGATCTGAGAGCGCTCACTATAAGATAATGACAATTAAATATCATGAATCTCGAGTGGACGATTGCATACGTCTATATAAAATGTGAATGAGAGGGTTGTATGTCTTGATATGACGTAGAATGAGTGAATCGTTATTTGGCTGGGTGAATGAGAGGGTGAATGGTTTTAATTCTCCATAATTTGGGCGAACAAGAAGGTGAATGGTTGTTTATCGCTTAATAATGAGTGAATGAGCGGGTGAATGGTTGTATGTATATGATGAGTGAATGGTTGTATGCCTCTATGTGGTGTGTGAATGAGAGGATGAATTGTTGATTGTCTCTATATGATGAGTGAACAATTGATGATTGTATGTCTTGATATGATATATGAATGAAAGGGTGAATCATGTACCCTCATGACACGTAAATGAGAGAGTGAATGGTTGTATGCCTCCATATGTGGCCTCCGGGGTGAGCCCCGCCTCTCGCCCGATTACAGTCGGGATGAATATAAATAATGAATGAATGAATGTTTATGCTGCCCAGTGACCTGCCTGGAGAAGCGCAGCCTCTAGTGACGCCGTGGAGGCATCAGGCAGGGTTGTGTGGAACTTTTGTAGCTGCAGGAGACGATTTGACACCATTAACCTGGGGAACATTTTGTCACTTTCTCATAGCTCCATATGTGAATCTCTTGCTATTTTTGATATATCACACCATTTCTCGTGTTGCCAACCATTGCAGAGAAAGAGGAAGTGAAAAGTGACATAGTTGAAATACACAGAAATCAACACTTACGTTTGCCTCCTCAGTGAACTCAACAGATAAAGCAGCTTCCTGTCGGCCTGCATGTATTGGGCGTTTCCTCCCCTGCTATTTTCTTCTAATTCTTATTTCCCATTTGAATTTTCTTTCACTTTTTATTTTTGCACATTTCTTGCCTCTGCACTTTGCAAATGCAGCGTGGTGCAGGGGGTTAGAGGGATTGCGGAACTGAACATTCCTGGCTCTTCCTAGCCTGTCGAAGTGTTGTTGAGCAAGACACTGAACCCGTAACTGCCTCCCTGGCGCTGTTCCTTAGCCGCCTTCTGCTCATGGCGCATCCATGATGGAGTAAATGCAGTCGTCAAATGTCACTGATGTTTTGCTCGATGTATAAGTTTAGGTGACAATAAGGGCATTTTTTCTTCTAATGAGGTTCCATGAAATGACTAGTAATCCCAGCAATAAGTTTAACTTCAGAGCTCAAAGCATGAATAATCATTTCAAGTCCATTTTTCTCTATTAATCTGGTTAATTGTTGTTTTCCAGTCCCGCCTGATGCGGCGGTGTCCGGCTACAGCGACCTCTGGTCTGAAAATTTGGGGGATGCTGCCCTGAGGTGCGTGAGCAGAGGAAACCCCAAACCACAGTTCACATGGAGCAGGTACGCCAGGACCCGCCTCGCTTTCGGTGCCGTCTGGCTCACCTGTGACTAACCGTCTGACGCTGTCTGATCACTCCTGCACTTTCAGCTATAATTACTCCGCAGGCATTCAGTGAGCTGATGAAAAACATGTCTCATTAACTCCCCCCCTGTTATCACATTGTATACTAGAAAGAGATTGAAACGCAAAAGGCAGTCTAGTAACGTTATAGTCTTGTTATTATTGTATTTCCGGACTATAAGCCGTTACTTTTTTCACACACTTTAACACTGGAGCTGAAACAACGATGCAGCTAATATATGGACTATTCATCAGCTATTTCATCAGTATATTCAGGTGCGCTCAATAATCCAGAAATTACGGTAATCATCCTGTATGTACTGTAGAATTCATATACTGTACAGAAATGTACTTGCATACAGCAATTTACCCTGTATATCCTACCGATACTGTGTCTACAGCAGGGGTCGGCAACCTTTACCACTCAAAGAGCTATTTGGACGCGTTTCCCCACAACAAAGAAAACAGTGGAAGCCACACAACCCTTTTGAAATTTAAAATGAATTAGCACAGCATCTAACTTTTTTTTTGCCTTTATTCTGTGTATAAACTAAATATGTGTTGCATTTTTTTAAAAGGATGACCAGCTGCAGAGAAAATGAAATTACATTTCTGCTTGCAACAAAACATTTTTTAACTCCGAAAAAAGGGCATTGGGTTAAAGGATGCTTTTAAGCAAAATATTCATTGTCTTTTTGAGTCCTTCTTGCATTTATTAAAAAAAAAGGAGAACTTAAATCATCCACTGGCAGCAAACCAAAAATGCCGTCCTCTCTGTACTGTCATCCTTTTACTGGCGTGTGCGGACATAGCGCCAAAAATATTATAACATGTTTTATTTAGATGTTACAAGAGCCCCATCATCTTCAAATTTAAAATTGCATTTAAAAATGAACAAACTAAAATACATTTTAAATACGTGTTAATTATCTTCAAAAGCCACAGGGAGCCTCATCATAGGGAACAGAGACCTGCATGCGGCTCCGGAGCCGCAGGTGGTCGACTCAGTATAGAATATTTTGTTTACCGAAAATTGAACATATACAGTAATTTTGTCTTGTAACGTTCATAGTTGTGTAAATTGTTCATTCTGTACACACTGCATATTCTGTATATACTGTAGACATTTTATAAAGTATATATACAGTAGACACTATATATACTGTATATACTTTGTGTACTGTACTGTATATACATTTTCTTGCATACAGCAGTTTTTCCAAGTAGTTTATAGCCTTGCATCCTGTACACACTGTGTCTACTGAAGAAACTGCATGTACTGTACATACTGGAGACACTCTATATACCATTTATACTTTAAGCTCTGTATATACTATAGACCCGGGGTGGGCAGTTATTTTGGTTGGCAGGCCACATTTCTTATTTAATTTTTATGTGTGGGCCAACTAGGTATCATGTAAACTGAACAAAATGAAAATTTCACTTGAAACATTTAAATTTTTGGCATTTTGTTTCAACTGTAAAATACGTATCGTATAAATCGTATAAATGTACCGCCATTATTGTGTATGTAATCATCCATACAAAATTTAAACAAAAAGAAAAAATAAGGAGTTCCTAAATTCAATTTTCAATAGAAAACTTAAAATCTTCAAAGAAAATAGTTTGGCGGGCTGGACAAAAAAGCAAAATGGGCCAGATGTGGCCCGGGGGCCGTAAAATTCCCAGGCCTGCAATAGACAATATATTTCCTGTATACACTGAAAACACTATATTCAATACCTACTGTAGTTTTTCCTGTATATGCTGTATATACTGAAGACATGCTGTATACTATACATACATTAGACACTTTATTCAGATTTTTGTGTATACATCATAGATAGTGTATATGCTCTACATACTTAACACATTTTTTTTCTATACACTGTAGACAGTGTATGCACTATTCATGCTGTAGACACTTTTTCCTGTATAGACATATACTGCATATATTGTATACACTATATATATACTATTCATATTGTGGGCACAGTTTTTCCCTTTCCGTACTGTATGTACTGTTGACACTGCATATACTACATATATCGTAGACGCTATATATTGCTTTATACACTGCAGACACGGAGGTGAACCTTATTCAAACTAAGGAGCCATATCAGCTCGAATTCTAACCTGATCTGATTACATATTGAGGTGTGTGTGCTCTTGAACAAACCTTGTATATATACACCTTGTATAAAAAATTTCCCATCACATAGTCACATGCAGCAAAACATCAGCCAAACGTCATTTTAACCCATCGTGAATGAAACCCGAGCAGGGGGCGGCAGCCAGGGGTCTCGTGAAGGCTCCCGGAATTGAACCTGAGACATTTATTTTCCGTGTCGACCAGAGCCACGCCCCCTCCAGGTGACTAATCCACTAGGAACTGGAGGCTTTCCACCCTTTTCACATGACTTGACGATATCAGGTGTAGTCACCTCCCGATCCTGCTGCCTCAGTGGAAAGTCACCGTGTCGAGGGGGTTGTTTTTTAAAGACATGCATTAATAGCTGTAACGTGTTTAACCGTCTCTGCTCGAGTCATGATATGTTCAGGGTGAAGTGTGAGATTCGAAAAAAACCAACAGGTGGCAAAAAAAGTTTTTTTTTAGGAAGAGGAAACCTAATGTTCACTTCATTTACAAATACACACACACACGCACACACACGGAACTGAAAATATCTCAGTCAACTGACATTGTTATCGACTTACATGTAAATACACACACACAAATGCGCCGTGTCAAACCTGTTGGCTTTGTCAATAAAGCGGAGATGTTGCAGCGTCGTGTTCCTGCTTGCGGCGAGAGCAGGCAGATGAGACACTTTCACACGAAGGAGGGAGGCGGAGGGGGAAGGGATGATGAACGGGACAGACGAATGAGGTGTAGGTTTGAGGAAGCGTGGCTGAGAGACAACGGCAGGAAACAATAACACCTCGTCGGTAGTCGAGGTGTGATGTGATTGCAGGGGTGGCGTTTCCTCTTTCTTGCGCACTCGAGAATTCACACTTGCTGAAAAAAGCTGAGCGATCGGCCTTCGTGTTGCGATAGAAGAAAGCCTCCGGAAAGAAATAGACAACTGAATCAACAGAGAGGTAGACATGAGTTCACCTGGAAATATTCAAATCTAAAAAAGTCGATCATCTCAACACTCACGCGATGCGGTAATTAGCGCCTACGCCTCACAGCCAGCAGGTCACTAGTTGGATTTCCACGTGGGGTTCCTCAGGGTTCTCCAGGTTCCTCACACAGTTCAAACCCATGCAGGAGGTTCACTGGAGGCACTAAACTGCCCGTGTCTCTGCATGACATGAGGACTAGTGAATGATTGCATGTTGCTGTGTAGTGTGTTAATGAGGGGGTGAATGGCAGTTTGCCTGTATTTGACATATGAGTGAGTGAATGGGTGATTATACACCTCGACATGTGAATGAGTGCTGGGTTATATGTCTTTGTGTGATGAATGAATGAGAGGGTAAATGAATGTATGTTCCAGTATAAAATGTAAATGACAGGGTGAATGGTTTTCAGTATATAATGTGTGAATGGTCTTATGCTTATATGGCATGTGGATGAGAGGGTGAATGGTTTTGATTCTCCATATTTTGGGTTAACAAGAGGGTGAATGGTTGTTTAACGCTTAATGAAGAGTGAATGAAAGGGTGAATGGTTGATTGTCTATATGGGATGAGTAAATGAGTGTGTAGATCAGGGGTGTCAAACTCAAGGCCGGTGGGCCGGATTAGGACCGTGAACAGGTTTAATCCGGCTGGCAAAGCTAAAAAATACCAGGTTTGAGGAGTGAATTGAACAATAGGTACGTAACAGTAGTTCATGTGTCATGATTTTACCAATCCGGCCCAACTTAGAATAGATTTTCCTCCGTGTTGCCCATGGGCTAAAATGAGTTTGACACCCCTGGCGTAGATGGTTGTATATCTCAATGTGATCTACAAAGAAAGCATGACTGATTCTATGTCTTTATGTAAAACATGAATGAGAGAGTGAATGGTTGTCTGTTGAGTGAATGAGTGAGTCTTGATATGATGTATGAATGAAAGAGGGTATCACGACTCTCCATGATCTACGACACGATGACCAATCGCATTTGAGTGCACTTCCTCATGCAGACCATGTGAAGAGAGGGTGAATGGCTGAATATCTATATTTGGCCCTGTGATTGGTTGCCGGTTAACCCGGCGCGGATAGGCTCCACCCCCCTGTGCAACCCTGACTGCAGGGGTGAATGAACACTTTCTATACAGATAAAGACCAAACGCGGCTGTCCACGTGGTTCCCTGCGGGTCTCCCTTTTCCAAGAAACGTGTCGGGTGTTTTGTATCAAGGTCGGGTTAGCATAGCCTCCGGAATAGCAGTGAAAGCTAAGATATTAGCTGCTGTTTAAGAAAGCCATTTTACACGCTTGTTTTTATTTTATATTCTGTTGCCAAAAAAAGCGAAAACACTTACTTTCTTGTTTTTTCGGCAGAAAGAAGATTTATTTTGTTTCACCCATCACTACACAGTGGCGAATGAATGAATGAATGAGGTTTAATCCATTCATGTACCGCTATTCATGATGGAAATCAGTCAGTTAACACAATTTTTGTGGTCTTGTCGCCCCTGCAGGATGCAGGAGGGGCTGCCGGACGGTGCTGTCTCCCACCCCAATGGCACACTAACCTTTGCCCGGCCCCTCAAAAAGTCAGACGGGGGTACCTACCAGTGCATGGTGAAGAACGCGGTGGGGACGGCGAGGGCGGAGGTGAACGTGGAGGTCAGGACCGCAGGTGAGCGAGCACAGCACGCCGCCAGTGATGCCCACGGAGGAAGCGTTAAAAACCAAACATCTCACCCCAATTTGTCATCCACCTCCCACAGGGATTCTGGACAAGTTAACGGAGAACAACAACCTCATCATCATCGGCGTGGTGGCCGTGGGTCTGCTGCTCCTGATGCTCGTTGCCGTGCTCGTCGTCATCTGCCACCATAGGCGCAAGAACAGGAGGCTGGAGCAGGAGCTGACGCAGAAGAAGTAAAAATAAATCCAATGAGATTAAATCTCTTCTGAGGGCCAATTTGAGATCCGGAACGGACGGATGATTAACACATCCAAAGTGACGCTTACAGCAGCAGAGTGTGTTCAAGGGGGATTAATGGAGCATGGGGCGTAGAGTTGTAATGGTGGCATGAAAGACATGACATGTGAGAACCTAATGAGAGATTAATCCATGGTTTTCATGTCGCGATTAATTGCGATTAATCATCATAGAAATGCAGAAACAAAACAAACACAAGGTTCGGTTGGTGATGAAGGCTTTTCTTTCTCCCACAGGGAGGAGATCAGCACCCTCTCCAGACAGGCCTCCTTCAGGAGGATGAACTCGGTCAGCACCGATGCCAGAGGAGCGGTATGGAAATATTCCTCTTCCTGTCTCCCCCTCTTCCTCATCGGGAAAAAAAGAAGTTCTGATTTGTTTAGGTTTTTATGTCGTCCAAAAATTTCTAACCGCTCCTCTCTGCTCTAAATGACAGACGGAGGAGAACATCCCGCTGAGGGTGGAGGGAACGCTGAGGACCAGCCTGTCTTCACTCGGGGTCAGACATCATCTATCTATCTATCTATCTATCTATCTATCTATCTATCTATCTATCTATCTATCTATCTATCTATCTATCTATCTATCTATCTATCTATCTATCTATCTATCTGTCTGTCTGTCTGTCTGTCTGTCTGTCTGTCTGTCTGTCTGTCTGTCTGTCTGTCTGTCTGTCTGTCTGTCTATCTATCTATTTTACATATTAACATCATGTTGAACTTCCTGGATTCTTTCATTGATAAAGATTAGTACATTTTTGGGGGGGGGGCAGGTTTGCTCATATGAAATAAGCTCCTGCTGTTATAACTACCGCGCAAAATGGCTGCGATACCTTTGTGCAGCTGTAACCATGGTGACCACACCTTCCAATTAGAGCTCATTATATAAACTGCAGCAATGATATTGATATCATTGCGTGCTTTTGCGTTTCGTGACTCAGCCCCCCGGTCGGATTAAGGGTGCAGAAGAGGGCGTCTCACAGTCACTTGCCGCTAATCCGTGTCTTTGGCACTTTTCCCACCGCACTTAGCCAATCCTGTCTTTCCCTGTGCTGGCAGGAGCTAACTCACTGCCGTGACAGCCGGTCTACGCTGTCCGGGAGGGGAGGAGGGGCGTTCGACTACCTGGGCAGACCGGTCCTGCACAACAACTCACGCAGGAGCAGGGAGAGGCCTCTGGATAGGGAGGAGGAGAGCCGAATCCGTGTGGAGACATACGTAAGAAACAGTAGCGTGTCCCTGGTGAGTTAATCTTTAGGCATTTCCGTTCGGTTGCACAATTCTGTGAAACTGCGTGCGCTTACCGTATGCGTCGATGATGCAATTTAATTAAAACAAATGTCTCATTTCAGGAAAACTGCATGCTCCCTCCGCTCATGCCTTCACCCTTCCCGGTCGTACAGTCCACCGAGATCGTGAGACAGATCAACGGCGGCGCCATCGTCCCATCGGACGGGGGGTCGCGGGCCGGCAGCGTGGTCAAAAATCACCAGCACTCGCCTCTGAGCTACAACTACCCGCCGGTCACAGACGACGAAGATGAGGTGGACGAGGGTCTCGGGGGCCCTGCCAGCCAGGAGCATCCCGACGACCAAGACAGCGAGGCCAGCAGCTCGCAGGTGTCGGAGGCGCTCAGCTCGCACCATCGGCAGATGAACGGTACCTTCAGGCCCAAACCCCTGCTGAACCCCATCGTGGACAGCCCCCACGCCTCCCTCATCCACAGAGCTCAGATCATCTAGACCAGAGGAAACATCTGGGACTCACAGACAGCGGTTTGGTTTGGAGGAAAAGGGGCTCACGAACACATACAGTGGGAGACGGGGGGAATGGAGAATGATGGTTTTTTTTTTGCTTTTGCGCTCTTTATTGGGATCCAGGAGCGCCAGGCCCGCTGCACGCATGCCTCCACGGCGTCCATGCGTCTTCACCTCGCCATTTCCACTTTTGATAAACATAAAAACAAAGCACGGCCGTCAACGTGGTTTCCCACAGGTCTCCCTTTTCCAAGAAATGCATCGGGTGTTTTGCATTGAGGTCGGGTTAGCTTAGCCTCCGAAATAGCAGCGAAGGCTAAAATATTAGCTGCTGTTTGAGAAAGCGATTTTACAAGCTTATTTTTATTTACTATTTACTAAAAATGTGCGCTGAATGTTTCTAGGGTTCTGTTGCCAAAAAAAAGCCATAACACTTGCTTTCCTGCTTATTTTTTTGGCAGAATGAAGTATTATTTTGTTTCACCCGCTACTTTGCGGTCTTGCTTCGGAAGCAGTGTGTATCACCTCCACCAGACAAATGCTGCTTTGAGTTACTTGTGGCAAAGACAAAGCGCCCACGGTGAGCTGGAATTTCAAACATGAAAACACCTGCTGACTTCTCATTTGAATGTGACTGTAATTTTGGAGACAGCGCCTCGTAGTGTCGATTACAAGACACTGCACACACTGGAATTTCCTTAATAGCAAAGCTGCACAAATCCTGCAAACGAAAAGATGACAGAGGAGTGACATCATGATCTGGATCGGGCTTTGTCAGTTTGTTGACTGTGTTTGGGTTTCATCTTTTTACATTAAATACATGTACAGTTTTCTTTATTATCATTATCATTATTATTGGGATTTCTGGGGCAGAGTTAGCGCTTCCAACTCACAGCAAGAAGGTCCCTGGTTGGATTCCCTTTCTGGGTGGAGTCTCCATGTTCTCCCGTGTCTGCGTTGGGGTCCTCCAGGTTCTCCCTGTCCCTCCCACAGCTAAAAAACATGCAGGAGCTTCATTGGAGACCCTAAATTGTCAGGCGTGTGGATGAATTGTTGTGCATCTGTTTGTTACCTGGGAATGTAAACAATAACTGAAGACAGATTACTTAGCATTTCAGCGTTACTATTCAGGTTTCTGTGGTCCTTATTCTACCTGTTTATTATTATTCATCCTTTACAGAGGGGGAATGTATGCCTCACTTCTAGAGCACTGATTGCATTCGCCCATGAACACACTGATGGCAGTAGAGCTGCCATGCAAGGCACTAACCCGGCCACGGGGAAAAACTTGGGGTTTGACGCTTTGCCCGAGGACACTTCCCCAAAGGGACAACATTCTGACTGGCAAATGGCCAATCTTCCAGCAGAGCTGCAGCTACCAACGCAATTTCCTCACATTATGGCTTCCCCTTTGACTTTGGTATTCCTATGTTACCTCTCCTGCTGCTTTTCCTGCTTTCAGCTCTTAATGATACCGGAATACTTTCCAAAATAGTGATGTTGTGTCCATTTCTGAAGTGCTCTTTATGTCTCAGAGCAGATCCCAAAGTCCCCTGGCATGTATGGTATGTCTCTAATGCCGTCGCCATGGTAAGCAAGGGAATTAGAATAGAATAGAATAGAATAGAATAGAATAGAATAGAACTTTATTAATTCCAAAGGAAATTATTTTGCCGGAAGGCTCCAACATTACATATATTCACTCGAAACATGATATTGATTTTATTGCGGTCAGGTTTCCTTTTTGAAGGAAGGGGTGGGGTTATATAGTTTGATGAAAGTAAAAAATACCATTTGTGGTGCTCTTTCGTGGTCTCAGTCTACGTCTGAAAGTGCTCTGGTAGGACTTCAGTCCAGCATGCAAGGGGTGAGAGGCGTCGTCCCTGATCCTGAACAGCTTCTTCAGCATCCTCTTCTCAGACACCTCCACTCACTAGTCGAATTTACTCCAGGGCCGGAGCCAGCCTTCCTGATGAGCTTATTTAGTCTGTTACCATCAGCTGCCTTCAGCCTACTGCCCCAGCACACTACAGCGTAGAAGATGATGCCGGACACCACCATGTGAGCAAACATCTGCAGCATGGCTCTGCAGACATTGAAAGACCTGAGTTTTCCGAGAAAGGACAGGCGGCTCAGACCTTTCTTGTTTATGGCGTCTGTGTTTTTAGTCCAGTGTAGTTTATTGTCTATATCGACACCCAGGTACTTATACTCGTCCAAATTGCGCATGACAATCAAATGCCCCTTTGCTTGTGTCAATAGAAAAAGGGCATCAACTGAAGCTACTGTGGCCTTTCCTTGTAATTGTAGTCTGGAACTAGCATGTACCGATTAGATCTTGGCACCGTCTTGGTTTGACAGATAGCTGTACCCTCGTACACTAGTGACTGGTTTGTCGCGTGACCTAGTTTTTTTATTTTTACAGCTTGAGCTGATACAACACCATGAACAACGCGGTTTTGGTTGCAAAGCCACATGGCACACCTCTGTGGCCAATCCTCCATCTGATAAAGGCCCAAAAAGGAAATATTTGCTCTCCATTCCATTCCTGCTTGACATTTTCTGAAGCTGATCATGCATTCACAGACTGGATAGTTTAAATTTCAAATCATTTGTTTTTTTAAACTAGGAAAAGAAACAGGTTTCAGTTTTTTTAAGACGACCTGCCATGGGTTTACCTTTTTCTTACTCCCAGTGAAGGTTGATCGCCCCTTTCTTTTCCCACTTCCCGAGTTGGTTGACACCATTTTGTAGTTTCCAAAATAAAACAGAATTGTGACCTTCCCATTCCATATAGAAGTTTATGACAATCATATTTATTACATCATAACTAAACAGCAAGTAAGCCTATAGCAGGTATGCTGCCATGGCACAGATCTGCTGTGCCCCTGATGTGCCTCTCTTTCCTCCTACTCTTCCTATCCTGTTTGCACTGATGTCCCCTTACCAATGCATAATAGTAAACTCATATCTTCTCCCAAGTCTTCAGGTTCTCTCAAAGGTCTCGCTCCCACTCTTTTCCAAATCGGATGAGGTAGAAGGCCACCCACTCTGGGCTGGGATCTATCCTTGGTTTCTGTCTGGTAAGACAGTTTCCTCGCCGCTTTCACCATGTCCTTGTTTCTAGGGGAATGTTGGATTTCTGTAGATAGTCTTAAAAAGGAGTGGAGGTCCAGACCTCCTCTACGTGGAAAATGTCTTCAGACAACTGGGTTGGAATTTAGTGCCATTTTTCTTTTTTGTAGGGAAACATCTTCTGATGCATAGCTAGGCCACGTCGTCAGCAATGTATCTGGATGGTTCAGGTCTTTCGAACATCAGACACCGTCTCTCAGGCAACCCAGCTGAGGTTGATCAGGCCCCAACTTGTGCGCTAGCAGCACTTGACCACAGACCCACTGTCTTTATCCAGAGCCACCTAGAAGCTTTCTCTGCTGCCTCTGAGTTGTTGAAGATGGCCCTCCTCCTTCTCTCTCCTGTGATGCCGAGTGCAGTGTAAGCTCTGCACAGAGACTGTCCGGCAAAGCCTCTGTAACCCACCACCACAGGCAAGCACCGAGCCTCCCAGCCTTGTCTGTGGCGATTGCAAACCAGGCTGTCATACTTTTCCCTCTTCCCCTCAAAGACCTCCTCCATACGTTCCTCCCACAGCACAGTGAGTCTGCGTGGTTTTCCTTTGCATCCCTCCCACAGTCCAAAAACATGCAGGAGGTTCAGCGGGGATGTGTTAATGAATGGATGAATGGTTGCATGACTCTGTGGTCGCTGGCTGGTGACCGGTCCAGGGTGAACCCCTCCTCTTGACCAATAACAGCTGGGATAGACTTGAGTGCATGATAAGCATTTATGAATTAATAATGTGGTCTGAAATGCAGGTGGCTCCAAACCGAATGATTTGAGTATTGTTTTCTTTTCCTTTTTCGGCTGCTCATTTCAAGGGTTACCACAGCAAATTAGCATAACTAGCGGCCAATTTGCATGTTTGGTCTGGCACAAGTTTTAATGTTGGTTGGTTTTTCTAACACAACTGTCTGCGTATCGTTTACTCTATCTCTTTATTTTCTTGAGTTATTTATTTACCTGTCCACCCTCTTTCGCGGTTGGGACTATGTACCGTTTCTCCGGTGCACAGTGTTGTTTGCCACAGGAGGAACTTCTCCAAATGAGTAAATGAGCCGGGCGCATCCCAGAGGTGCTATGGTGGAGCACCAGCCGGGGGAGGAAAGACGGCGCGAATGTGAGGGAGAGGGACAGAGACAGAGAAGGCAAGCTCTTCCTGCCCTTGGTCATAATGGGGAACGTGAGGTTACTCGCCAACAAATCTGACCAACTGGGAAGTAGGGAATGTAGCATGCTGTGCTTCACAGGGACCTGGCTACAGGTGAAAAAAACAGACGGCCCAATAGATGTGCTTCACGCTGATAAGCGTGAACACCCCAGCCGGGGGAGGTGGAGCGGCAAGAAGAGAGGAGGAGTGCTTGCCGTCCATGTTAAAAAGAAATCTTGCAACTCTGGTCATATCACCGTGAAGGTCTCCGTGTGCATCCCTGATGTTGAGCTCATGGTGGTAGGACTTCGTCCCCAGTACCCTCCACGTGACTTTTCACACTCTGCCCTGTTGCTCATCTACGTTCCTCCTACGGGCATCAATGAAGTTTATCTTATCTTATCTTATCTTATCTTATCTTATCTTATCTTATCTTATCAATCTAGGCTCAAGGAGTACACTGGTTTAACCTACTGTAATCTATACCCTTCCAAACAAGATGGGATTATGACAAATGCATGTTGGCTTCCTCTGCAGCACAGAACTTGTTGTTAAAATCTAATCTCCTTAAAATCTACATGAAAATATCTGCACTTTTATACACACAAAACTCTTGAGTGTTGAGTCCCACATGGGTGGAAGGGCCAGCTGGCACCGGAAGCGCGTCGGCACGTGCGGGCCGAACTTCTCCCGGAAGTGTGCAATGAATGAGATCACGCCGCGAGAGGAAACAGATCCCGACAACTAAGATGGCGGAAGAGCAGCAGGAAACGTCGCAGGGAGAGATGGAGGGTGAGAGAAACCGTTACCTCGCCGGACATCGGTTAAACGGTGCGGTCGAGTCCCACGCCGGAGGGGGTTTATATCCACCCGTGTGGGCGCTCCGTCCGCCAGTTGTCGCTCCGCTCGGAGTGGAGGCGTCCCAACGCGCAGCGACGAGAGAGGCCATAGCTTGTAGCCTCACGTTAGCATGCAACCGTCGCTACACAAAGAAAAAAACGCTTGTTTAGTTACAGACGGAGCCGCAGTAACTGACACCCCCTTGGAGTCGTACCTAAGAAGAAATACAATCTATATACTTGCCAATAAAGACATGACAGTCTCGCTTCGGTGGCTTAAACGTCGATGTTCGTCGGCAGCCGAATTTGTGTTGTTTTCATGTAGCCCCGGAGCTAGCCCCGACTGGACGTTAGCTTGACAGGCGTTAGCCTGCGCCGTGATAACAACTTGTGTTCACGCTTCTGTGAACTTGCAATGATGTGATAGATCCTTCCAGGGACGTTAGAGCCCCCAAAACGCTAATCCAAAATGCTGTATAATGCCAGAATTTTGTGTGAACGTTACAGTCGCTTCTCCAAGCCAGAAACGGCTCTCCTGCGGATAACGGTGGGTAACGTGCAGAGACCAAACAACCAAAATAGAATTTCGAGAATCGACCGACTAAGTGTTCACGACCTTGAACTCGCCCTGCCACCAGGAAAACATTACCATGTAACTTTAAGGTTCAGTGAGATGCCTCCGATTTGGCATACATGTGGACGCGGTGTGGAATCCAAAGCATGTCACCAGAGGAGACCGTATGTGGATAGAAAGTAATCGCCAGCGTTGCATATCTAACGAATAGCATAGGATTTTGTGTCAAACGATTGCACAGTGTGTGTTTGGGTTGTGCAACCACAGTGTGTGTTATACCTCATGAGTGTGAGACAGCAATTATATTAACTGAACGTAAAGCCAAGTCACAACAAAGTTGGTCTGGACCACAGTTAGAATCATTTATGGAAACCCAACAAGCCCACAGGAGTGAGCGCTTGGTGACGGCGGCGAGGGCACACTGCATTTTTTAACAGGTGTGGGAACCTCGGACAGATCCCAGCTCATTGTGGGCGGCCTTCGGCCTTGACCGGTTGGGGTAAAAAGAGAGAGAGGGAGACGGACTTAGAAGCAAGTGCGATAGAGACTGAGCGAGTATGGACGGACACAAATGATCTATTATTGCTAATATTAATAGAGGTGACAGTATCATGATTAAAGTTGACTTGATACACAATGGCTTTGGTAAGATAATAAAGATATGCTACATTGATCCTCACAGGGGAAATTCCATTGTCACAGCAGCGCAACAGTTACAGTATCAATATATTTGGGTATAAGTAGAGAAACAATTAAAAGGTAGCAAAATACATTCACAAATAAATAGACAGCAGACTGAACAACAACAACATCAAGGATAATAATAGATAACAGAATGGAAAAGCGAAGACAGCCAGGGTGAAAACAGACAACCAAAACAACAAGGATAAGAACATAAACAGTAACAATAGCAATGACAAAAATAAAAAGATGTGAATGGAGGTAGACCAACAAGGATAAAAATTGATAACGGTATATACAAAAGAAATAACAGCTGTGGATGGCTGGCAAGTCCAAGTGTTAAATAGTTGGTACTGCCTAGATGGGTAAAAAAGAAACAATTAAGTATCTTGAGATGTTGCGTATTCTGATTACCAATCCATTTTTTTTGGCATTTTAATATAAAGACACCAACACATTTGATCCGATATAATTAATCAAATCAGTATTTTTAAAGCGTATGTACACAAGTGTACATGTATAGATTCTTCGAAGTGTAGAATAGAATAAAGTTAACTGTAGAAATAACTGACTAAATAAAAATGGGCTGCACTGACGTGCACAGTTTTCAAAGCACTTCACTGGATTACATTAATCCTTTCATAAACATACTGATGCCATGCAAGGAACTCCCCAGGCCTTGGAAAGCAACTGCGGGGTTCAGTGTCTTGCCCAAGGAGATTTCAACATGCAGACAGGTGGAGCCAGGGATCGAACAGCCAACCTTCAAATTGGATGGATACCACAGCCACCCCTCTATATTATTTAAATATCCCCAAATTTTGGCCCTTAGTTTTGTATAGAGTTGTTAAGATTGGCCAACTGATCTTTGAGGTTGGCCTCTAAAATAAAGTTTTTAATTTGCAATTTTGCAGCCATAGCAGCTGGTCATAATCTGATGTAGGTTATTTAATGCATATGCTTTGAACACGTCATGTCACCAATCCCATGGCCTGAACCTCCCGCTTGCCATGCAGTGCTGTCTCTCAGTATGTGAAACCCAAATTATGATGTTTTCTCATCTATTTTTCCCAGGAGTCAACTGCCTCGCGTATGATGAGGCGATAATTGCTCAACAGGACAGAATTCAACAGGAGGTGAGGAATCCTTTTGTTTTATTTGTACAGCGAACACAGAAAGATTGCTCGACTGCATTCCGCCTTTGAGCAAAAAAATTCCGGAATACTGCGGGGTACTCATACACTCACCATACAGAATAAGATACTGATGTCTTTATTTTACTTTTATTTTTCCGGTCAGGACAGTCAACCATGAGTGAAGTTTCTCAAAAGCGCGCTTTTGTTTTTTTCCCCACGTGTGTGTCCGTGTTTAGATAGCCAACAGTAACCCATTGGTGTCGGACAGACAGAACCTGTCGGTGCTGCAGAGGGAATATGCTGAGGAAGACACTGTTTATCAGCTCAAGATCAAGGTCAGTCAAACAGCATCACTGCACCCTTGTGAGGGCGAATTTCCTCTGTCAGCATTGCCCTACTGCACGCGGAGTTTTTGTTTACCCGTTGGATCGTCACTCAGTGTAATTATTCCCTTTGTGTTGTTGCAGGACCTGTACAAAAAATACTCATACATTCGCAAGACGAGACCGGATGGGAATTGTTTCTACAGAGCATTTGGATTCGCGCATCTCGAGTCCCTTTTAGATGACAGCAAGGAGCTACAGAAGTGAGTGTCTCTCGTACCCTCTTGGTCTGTTGACTCTGTCTCACAGTGCTGTCATCCTGAATACACCTCCCGGTCTGGCGTCGACCTGCCCGCTCGTGGCTGACGTAAATTCGCACTGCTTTCCTGTGTGCCCGACAAGTGCAGGCACGTCTGTTGGCCCCACGGTCACCGGCTATTGAGCTGTTGAACTAGGAAGGGTGCGTGTCTTCGTCAAGGTGCTCCTCGGCACTGACGTCCTGATCAGGCCGCTGAAGCTCACTTTACGCCACCTCTTGACGACCCATGACACAATCTGTGATTGATTAACTAACAGCAAATCTGCTCCGATCACACTGTCCTGTAAATGTTTATTCTGCCGTCACTGTGATGATGCCGCTGGGCACTCATCGGGGGTAGGGGTTGAGTAACTGGAAAAGAGTGGTGTCTTGCTGAGGTAACAGAATTCACTTTCATTGTCAGTCACCTGCGAGCCTTCCGATGGACTCGGGAGGGGCAGGCACTCATACGTTCTTCTTTCCCACCCCAGTGCGGTGCTTGTGAGTGTCTCCCTCGCGCTTCTAAATGTTCAATAAGTCACCCAACAAGACAGTGACCCGCTTTGTACGTTCACTTTGATTCACAGGGAAACCGTTATAGCTGTGGTCTTATCAAGCTGTGCAGGCCGCCTCACCAGAAATATATGCTTCCTTCCCTGGACAGGTTCAAAGCAGTCGCAGGCAAAAGCAAACTGGACCTGGTCAACGAGGGTTTCACCGAGTTCACCATTGAAGACTTTCACAACACCGTGAGTGTCTGCTCAAACACTGAAGAAACACAGACTCTGTAGTTCCACGCAGTTGATGCAAGCACTTTCTATCCTTTCAGTTCATGGACCTGATCGAACTGTGTAAGAAACAGCCGAGCCTGCAGGAGCTCCTAAGCTCCTTCAATGACCAGAATGTGTCCGACTACGTGGTCGTGTACCTGCGGCTGCTGACCTCAGGCTACTTGCAGCGAGAGCAGGCTTTCTTCCAGCACTTCATCGAGGGAGGACGCTCCGTCAAAGAGTTCTGTCAGCAGGTAGCGTTTTTTATTTTGATGAACTTAAAATTATCTTCTAGTTCATCAGGAGAAAAAAAAAATCTGGGTCTTGAAACCACTTTTCTCCTGAGACAGTCTTTAATAGAATAGTGAGTCATCACCTTGGCGAGTGTCATTGAAGGCGACAGGGCCGTGGATATGAAGGACAAGTTTGTATTTTGAATTATCACCTCAGTGGACAAAGACCTTGAACACTGGAGGAGTGTGTTGATAGATCGGGCCGAGAAATCCGCTGACAGGCAAAGTTATGACTGTACGGGCATCATTTTCGTCCTTCGTTCAGGCACGCACCTGCTTGGGCATCAAATTTTTGACTTCACTTTGAGTTCACTCACCTACACTAATGCAGGGCTTGCACCAAAAGATTTTCATGGTCGCAGCCTAAAAACTGAAAGTCAGAAGGAAATTTTAGGCATTTTACTGAAGTTGCAGTGCACTGGTGGTAATCTGAGCTGTTTTAGATGACATCATCCCCTTGTCTCTGACTTTCAGTCTTTTCAGTGACATAGCATAACCAACAATCAATAGATGAGCTACAACATTAGCAGAAACAGTAAAGCCGGTAGACAAACAGTCGCCAGAGTGGTATTGGCAGCAGAGACGGTATTTGTTGGTGAAATGGATGAACGGGAACTGAGAAGACGGTCCTGATCAGTATGGAGCATCCAGAAAGAGGAGCGGATGGTGGAACTGTGGGCAGAACAGCCCGGCTCGGATGCTGTGAACCCACGAATGTATCCCTGCCGAGGGAAGAAGGAAAGGGAATGGACTGAAATAGTGGAGGCTCTGCAAATACCCCGTGAAACATTGCACTGTGGATAAATGCTTAAAGAATGAGTCGTAGTCTTGTAAATAGTGACCCCGCAGGATGAACAGTGTTTGTAAAATTTCACTCAGACTAAAAACCTGAAAAACTGATCTTTAGATGTGAGCAAGTGTGAGATGATAGTTTTCCATGAGTCTTTTCCAACTCTCTAGAAAGTCTAACGATGTATGGGTGGCATAACACAGTGGTCAAATCATAATCCACGACATAAACCCTGTATAGTAATTCTAAAACATAATGCAGCACAAACAAACATGGCGTTCACTTAGCGAACGTAAACAATGCACATTCCTCATATAGTGCCGCATTACAAGATAGCCATGAGCTATGCAACTGGTTTCCACGCCAAATTTGTTACATTGCAAATGCCATACATCTGAATGATGGAACCAGACTTTCTTAACAAATTTATTGGAGATGGGCACGTAGCCACGAAATACGAGGTGAAGCCCCAGAAATGGTTTGAAAGTCAAGAAAGAGTCCGATCTGATATCTCGGTGACAAGAAACTTCATGGGGTTGGGGGCAGCAGTGGTAAAGGCACAGCACCTCGTGGTTAGGTGTTCACTTCTGGTGACGGGGGTCGGGTGGTTGGAAATGATTGGAGGGGGGGATGGTAGCGGAGAAGGTCGGAGGTAAGGTTATTGAGGGCTTTTTAGGGGAACATGAGGAGTTTGTACTGTATACAATATCAGACAGGGCGCCTGTGGAGCTGTTGCCAGTGGAGCTGTTGGTGGACGGGGGCGATGTAGTCTTTGGAGCAGGTAGCGGCAATTTTTGTACATATTGTAGTTTTTGAGGTCAGCAGAGGAAAGGCTCCACTCCACTATGGCAGGAGTGAAGTCAGTCCGGAGATTTTGAAGGAACAAGCAAGTATTTCTGTGATGGAGAGAGAGGGACAGAGTCGGCCCATCCTGTGCAGGAGGTAGAATGTGAAGTCCTGGCGATTTTGCTGATGTAGGAATAGAAGGAGCGCATGGAGTCCTTTCGGGCGCCATGGTTGCGCTCTAAGGTATCACAACTCAGTAGAAAACCAATTAACAGAGCTGAATATGTGAAACAAATTCAAGTCCCATGTCTGAGATCGTGTGTAAATAAGTTAACCATGCCCTTTTATTTCCCCCTTGATAGGAGGTAGAGCCAATGTCTAAAGAAAGCGACCACATTCACATCATCGCCTTGGCCCAGGCCCTGAACGTATCTATCCTGGTGGAGTACATGGACAGAGGAGAGGGAGGGACAGTCAACCACCACGTCTTCCCCGAAGGAGGCGACCCTCGCATCTTCCTCCTCTACAGACCCGGCCACTATGACATCTTGTACAAATAACGCACTCTGCGGCCACAGACAACCTCATCAGCCTGCCGCTGTTGATGGCAACAGCAGCTGGTTTGGAGAAAAAAAAAAGAAAAAAAAGAAACTTCAGCAGCCAAGTTGAAGAAGCATACGTCTGTGTATGAGACTACACTCATTACTTTGAAAAAATAAGGAAGAAAACAAACAAAAAAAAGATTGAATCACAATTCATGCCCCCCCCCCCCCCCCCCCCCCCGACCCCCCCCCCTCCACCTTCAGTCATCAGATGGTTAAATAAAAATCTTTGGAAAAATAGAAGTGACTCCAGGCATTTAGAGTTGTACAGGTTGTTTTTTTTTTTTCTTTCGTGGTTGTAAATGTTATCTACTTGCTTTACGTTGGACTCTTTTCCTTTGTTACACTGCGTTTCATTGAGTTTTATTAAAGGGATTTACATCTTATCTGGTCTCTTATTTCCCCCCCTAATAATACTGTCTTATCTAACATGTAGAGTTTTCCTCCAGTTTTGGTAGGTGTAGAACAGAAATTAACAGAAATTAATTCAAGGCACAAATTGAGATCAGACGTTTCTTGTGATTTCAGTCAAATTGCCGTGCAATTCGAAGTTTGAGGTTTTACAGAAATTTAAATGATTAATTATCTATACCTCTTATCTTGCAGGAGTTGCAGGGGTGCTGGAGCCTATCCTAGCTGTGATTGGACAAGAGGTAGGCTTCATCCTGGATTGATCACAGGGCCACATTTTGAGATATAAAACAATTCACCCGCTCGCTCACAAGTCTGGAAAAGTTAGGGTCTCTGGTTTTGGACAGGGATGAACCCGGAGAGACCCACGCACACACGGGGAGAGCATGGAGAATCCACACAGAAAGGCCCCCCTGCCCGAATTCAACCAGGGATCTTCTTTGAGGCCCAGCTGCTACACCGCTGTACTGTGTGTGTGTGTGTGTTTCACGCTGATATATAATTCACTCAAAATGAGTAAATTCCCATTTAAATAAACAATTCACCCAAATTTCCATAGTTACTGCTTTTTTGCAGGTAATGTG
Source organism: Fistularia commersonii (assembly GCF_037954325.1). Lineage (NCBI taxonomy): Eukaryota > Metazoa > Chordata > Actinopteri > Syngnathiformes > Fistulariidae > Fistularia > Fistularia commersonii. The sequence goes on from NC_141302.1 coordinate 14,634,129, forward strand.
ATACATGGGATTGTTATAGTCTTTTTTTTTTTTTTGTACCTTGCAGGCTCCACAAAACTCAATATTATTTTTTTTTTCTTGAATATGCAGATTATTCTGTAATGGATCACTATCCATCTGGCAAAAACTGGTCAATAATAATTTAAATGACAATAACATGATTTATTTTTCTGACACCCTTCTTCATCCTTTTTTCTCAGAGCAACTAACCTCTCCTCCCTCCCTCCATACATAAACCTCTGGTCTTCCTCCGGACCTCCTGCCTGTGAGCTCGAATCTCAACATCCTTCGAGTGAGACCTCTTACCGTGGGCACAAAGATAGGTGCCAAACTCGCCGGGTAGAAATGGCCACTTTGTCAAAGTCGTTGACGGAGACGAGCAGGAGAATATGGGCAACATTTGTGCGGTATCACTCCTCTCTTACAGGTAAGCCTAAAGTCAGAGTTGCCGTTGTTTATAGTTTGAGTTTTTTTTCTCAGCGCTTTTCGAAGCGCCCCGTGTAGGCTACAAGCTAACTTCGTACCCGTGGTGGCTAATTTTAGCAACAAGCTAGCATAACAAATTAAACTAGCTGCGATGCCCTGATGACACACACCTTTCATCACACAGGTGTTTTTGACTCTTAGACATCCCTTTCCTTCGTACAAAAAAAAACATAATTCTCATCTGCAGTTATTTTTTGTCTAAGTGTTCTTTAAAAAACTTCGACAAGCTGAATTCGGACAAGTTCATAAGTTTGAAAAAGCTCTCAGAGGGCAGCAGGTGGCTATAGTGGTTGTGATGGAGATATATTTGAGGAAAATGCGTATGCAAACAGATTCATGCTTAGTATTTATGCCATTTGTCATAAATAACATATATGAGCACCAACGTGGTGAGTGGTGTTACCTACCCCCAAGTAATAATATTGCTTGTCCTATTGTATAAAGCTGACCTTATAGAGAACATGGATAAGAAAGCGACGTGGGACCGCTTCTATGCCGAGAACAGCAGCAGAACGGCCGCTTTCAAGAACTTCGAGTGGTTCTTTGGATTTGACTCTGTTCGAGACATTATCATGCCCCTATTACGGCCCGGGTCAGACCCAGCCTCCCCGTTACGGGTCCTGGATATGGGCTGTGGCACTTCTGCTCTGGGCCCCTGCATATACAGACACTCCCCTCACACTGTCCAGGTCACGTGCGCCGATCTTTCCCCCGTGGCTGTGAGCCTAATGCGGGAATATGCCCGGGCAACGGCCTTCCAGCCTCACAGCTTTCGCTCCACGCTAGAGTTCGTGGAGCTCGACTGCACACGGATGCATGAACGCTTTGCCACGGGCAGTCTGGACCTCATCGTGGACAAAGGCACCACAGATGCCTTGCTGCGGTCCAAGGAGGGGAAAAGCAAGGCCGGCCTGGTGATGAAGCAATGTCTGAAGGTCTTGCGGAGCTCCGGGACCTTGCTCCAGTTTTCTGACGAGGACCCCGATGCCAGGCTGCTGTGGCTGGAGACTGAAACCCAGGAGAAGGGTGCCATGGCGGCGGACGTAACTGTACAGGAAGTTGGGGAACTAAGAGGAGTGTGTTATTACTGCTACCAAGTGACCCCTCAACCTGTTCTCCCAGCCATAACTCCGCCTCTCAAAGACCTTGACTAAATTCTTCTTCATCCTGAGAGTGTGCTTCTTCGCTGTTCCAGGAGCTCAGAGGCGGTGACTTGTTGATGACTGCCATCTAGTGGCCAGTAGATGTACTGTCTCGTTCACTCGGTAGGATAAACTCACAAGTGTGAATGAGTGATTGCGTGGCCTCCTGATCGACTGGCGATCAATCCGGGTTAAATCATGTGTCTCACCTGGGATTGGCCACAGCCCCGCTGCACACCTGTGTGCTGGCTAAGATATGATACAATGAGAGACCTGTGGCATGGAAATGCATGTGTATTCTGTAAAAAGATACTAAATCATGGCTTCCATAAACGCTCTGTGCAAAATACAGTGGACTCATGCATACTTGATTCTTTTTTTCCTTCTCTAAACTTTTATTCCAGAGCAAACTTTGAATTATTATTTTTTTTTACCCATTGTATGTACGGACCCTAAAAAAAGGTCAGTCAGAAAATTCAGATGCATACTCTAAGCAGTCTCAAAGTTTTTTACCTAGCTGTGCTCTGAATTTTATTTCTTTAAAAATGGCATTTACAGCAGGTCTACTTGCTTTTGTTTTTTTTTTTTTTATGTGCACCTTTGCATCAAATTGAGGACGTGCTGCGAGCAATGACAAACTGGAGTTTCAGGATTTGATTTTTTTTTTGCACTCTCATCATGGTGTTACAAAGCAGACACCTCTCAGAAGATGCTGTAGAAGGTCACAGGGTCTTGTTGCTCCAGCCGGACTTCCGTGCAGAAAGATGGGGGGATGAAAACGGGGGTCCTGGATACCCAGGACGTTGTTAAAGAAACTGAAAGACTGTAATATCAGAGAAAGAAATCATAGCTTTCAGAAAAGACACAATGCAGGAACGAGAACGAATAGACAAGAGCAGCCGCTTGTAGGAGGGTGTACTAACCAGGCGAGGATCCAGTCCTTGCTCTGGACGTTGATCAGGGTGCTGATGGGGACACTTCCAACCGCGGTGTCTATGGTCATGTATCTCACTGTGGGGAGGAAAAAAGGTCACCTGGTTGCGAAGCGAACCAGGCCCGACCACTTGAGACGCTCACCGGGTTCCTGAACAGTTTTGTATATCCTGACCCAGGTGTTGACCGTGAGCCCCGACCCGACCTCAGATGTGACCCCCAGCACCGCCTGCCCCATCAGGAAAGCGTCTTGTGGGATTGCCAGGGGGTGGAATTCGCTGCGTGGTGGCTTCTCACCATTGTTGTTGACCTCAAACATGACACCCTGGAGGGCAGAGAGCTTTCTGCTTCAAATCATCTTAATCCATGGCTTCCTGGTGCCAGGATTCTTCTTACCTCCTTGAAGAGCAGGAAGATGTTAATGTCTAGGGTCTTGTTCTTGAGAAGTACAATCTCCCGGAGGTAAACGCGCTGAAGCAGGGCACTGTAGCTGAATTTGGCAACCACCCCCAGGTCCTCACCTTGTGAAATATTGGAAAGAAACCCGATTTATTCAGAGAACGGTAATAAGCAGTACAGGCTATGACCTTAAAGCACAGGACTTACCATCAGGAGGCTGCCAGTCAGCTGTGGCGGTGATGCTGTTGGGGGAGAGGCGGTCGACAGAAAAAGAGCCTTTGAATCACATCTCATCCAAAGCAGACTGATAGTCCAAGTTCTCTGCGCCAGGCAGCACACACACACACACACACACGACCCACACACTACGAGACGCCTCATGTCGTCCTCAGAGCGAGTGCACGTCTATCAACTCACTTTACATATATATATATATATATATATATCAGGCTTCTGGTCTGGATCTTTTGCCAGGTTTTCAGGGAATCTCCCGCTGCCAAAAGCTGGCAAGTTCCTCCCGATCCTTAGAAAAAAAATCATAACAAAGGTTCACACAAAAGGAATGAAAATTGATGGGATGCATAAGTACTCTTTTATTTATAGTTTTATGTAAAGGAGTTTAAACTGAAGGCGAAGTCAAGATTTTATGTCTTTTCAAATTAGTTTGTTGACACTTTCTTTGTAAAGAAGGTCTGGTCTGGTGTCTGTTCGAGACTGGACCAGAATGGTTTTGAGCCTTTTCTTAAATTAAGAGGGTCATTTGGAAGCTGGCACCACAGAAGAAAAGCTCGGTAACTAAATGCTCCCTCTGGACCCAAAGGTCTAAATCTTAGTGTCCCTCAACAGTCAAAAACGAGGCTACAGACCCAAAAAGACAAGGCTGGTTAGGACGCCCCTGTCTCTGTCTCACTCTTTTCCCCCTAATGGTTGAGGCAGAAGGCTGTTTGAATTTTCATCTTTTCTGTATCCAAGTTCTTGCTCCTGTGGGAACGGTGGGTTTCTGTAAATCATCTCAAACAGTGTGGTCCACACTTGCTCTACATGGAAAGTATCATCAGACAACTGGGTTGTGATTCGGCGCCATGGAAACACACCTATACGCACACACGCAATCACACACAAACACTCACAGACACATAAGCGGTCCGAGGTTATTATATCTTTATTCACTTGTAATCACATTCTGAGGCAGTACATGTTCATTCAAATAGTTTCTTGCCATAGAAACGAAACGGTTTTCCGTTCTTTTACGTCGCCGCTTTCATTTAGGGAAGCGCTAATAAGTCAAGCTCCAGGGCATCCGGGATTCGGGATCTTCACTTCTTGGTCATCAGCACGCTGAAAAAGTCCGCTGGTTCTTTTCGGCTCATGGCGTTCTCGCAGAACTTGGGAGGGAAGAGCACGTTGGGGTCGGACATGCCAATCACGTTGTTGAAGTAGCTGAAAAGAAAAAAAAGATGGACTTTTTTTTTTGCTTTCCCATCACAAATCAATATGAGATATGTGACGCACGCTTACCTAGTCAAGGTCCATCCAAACCGCTTGTCGTGGTAAACGAAGGAAACAGGGATGCATCCGAACTCCGTAACGGTTATCATGTACTTCTCTGGTGATGGAGGTTATAAGAAAAACAAAAACTTGAGAAATTGAAGCGACAATTTGAATCAATGTGTTTCTGAAGCATGTCGATCAAATAACGAGTTTGATCAATATCCACTGCTAATGAGGTCATGCAGATTATATAATTAATGTAAGAAGATATAATCTATAATATTTAATGTAATAAAGTATACAGGACTGTCTCAGAAAATTAGAACATTGTGATAAAGTTCTTTATCTTCCGTAATGCAATTGAAAAAACAAAAATGACTTTTTCATGATATTCTAATATTTTGAGATAGGATTTTTGAGTTTTCTTAAGATGTAAGCCATAATCAGCAATATTAAAATAATAAAAGGCTTGCAATATTTCAGTTGATTTGTAATGAATCCAGAATGTATGACATTTTTGTTTTTGTAATTACATTACAGAACAGTAAGAATCTTATCACAATATTCTCTCTGACCCACTTCGGCCCCCCCATGACCCTGACTGCTAGATAAGCAGCAGCAGAAAATTGATGAATGAATGCTATAATTAATTAGCTGTTTATTAACATTTGTAAAAAAAAAAAAAAAAGGGTTGTAGATTTCCAAACAGTCTGAAGTAACGAAATCAATTCCTTTTTTTTTCAAAATCACTTTCACTTTGAATACAGATAAAACCCATTGTACTTATTTGTTCTGTCACATGTGACGGCAAAAAGGACCTCCCTCGGTCATTCCCTCCCCTCACCTCTGTCAGGCGGCACTTCTCCGCTCCAGGTGTTGACCAGCATCCCCTGCCCGGGCCCGGAGGAGCTGCCCAGCACGGCCTGCCCCAGCAGGGAGGCGTTCTTCGGGATGGCTAAGGGGTGGAAGTCCATCTTCAGCGGTTGCTTCACGCACGTCTGTTCCTCGCTGTCGATCTCATACAAGACACCCTGATCCGGAGACGTCGCCACATGATTCGGAATAAGTGAGGATGACGTGACTTGCAGTATCAGGATCTGTATCAGTCATCTGAGAGTGGACCGTTCTGGTCGTGGAACCTTCTCACCTCCTTGTAGAGCAGCAGGACGTCATAGGTGAAGCTGGTGTTTTTGTACGTTCCGATCTCATAGAGCCGTATCCGCTCTCCCAGCGCGTCGTACATGTAGAGGGCGTAAGTCCAGAGCTCCTCGCTCTGTGTGGACTGTGGATACAAGGTGTGTGTGTGTGTGTGTTCTTCGTCGCTAACACACACACACTTGCTTGTTGTCACTTACCATGGTGAGGGCGCCAGTCAATAGAGAGGGGCTTGCTTTTTTTTCAGAGAAAGAGGGCAATTTTACAGTAAAAATGCATATTTGTATACATTTAATTAATTGAATTGAGACAGCAAATTACATCAAGGTTAACATCCTGATTTGTGTATACCAACAAACAAAAGCACTTACTGCAAGGGCAGGGCCTCTGGGCCGAGCAGGCTGCCAGCACACATGTTAAAACCAGAAGTCTCATATTTCCTCGCAACTCGTTTGCCGGGGTTTACCGGCAAGTGCTGCTTCTCTTCCTTATAAACACAGAGTCACTGGCTCTGGAACAAAGTCCTGCCTCCAGCTTTTACGTTTCACCCCGGCCAGGCCCTTGAAAGGAAGTTATCTGATCCACATCTAGATAGGAAAAACACAACAGAGGGAATCCAATGGTCTGAACGAGGCTGCTGTAGACTAAATGTCAGAGCACGGGACTCGCAGGTGATGACGCGAAAGTCAGATGGTCTGGAGGTGTGGCGACAAAGTCATGAGATTTACCTGTGCTCCAATTACACACAAATTGACACCACGTAATCAAAATATTCGTATTATTCAACTAACAAATCTGTAAGAGGTGTCTGCCGTGATATAAGCGCATACCAAAACTCATCAGATCCTTTTTATAGGATAGTAAAGGAAGTCTTTATTTGCCACAGTTGCTATATAACTAGCATTTTATATGTGATGGAGTGGCAGATATAGTTTAATGGTACCTGGGAGAAGAAGTGGCCCCGGAATTTTTGAGCAGAATTCTTCCCCTGAGCAGTTTCTAAAGCTCCCTGATGGATGAATATTTTTAAGTTGAGCTGCTCATCATTAAACACAAGCACTTATTAACTAGTGGTGGTAAACTGGGTTCATTCTGTTGACCTGGGCTAGTCTGATTCACTCACTCAAGTGACATAGTTCACATGGGCCAATTGGGTGAAGAACTTCATGTTTTATAAAGCTGTACAAACAAAAATTCAATATGTGCAAGTCAGTGAACCAAAATATATAAATTATATTCAGTAGAAACTCGGCTTACGAATTGAATTTGTTCTTTGACTCTGTTGATGAACCGAAATGTCAGTGACATGTCACTCTTTTGAAACCTTTATATGGGTTTGTTTTGGCAAAAATACAGAAAGGAATTAAAGATAACTTTAATGATTACTTTGTTTCTGGTGTTTTTCCTCTTCTTACCAGCACTTTTAATCAGTGTTTTTTTTAACTAAATCAGCCAAAATAAAGACTTCTCGCATGAATACTTCATCACGAGACCATCTTGCTGTCTTTCATGAATACAAACTAACAATAATTTTTCCACTTCTAAGGCTCGAGACTTTTGCTTCGTTAATGATGTCACCCCTTTAGCCACATCAGCTGTCTTTAAGCGCATCTTTTTCTTCAGAAACATACAGATGGTTGACTTAGCTGTGTCATAGTGCTTGGCCAGATCAGTCTCACCAATACCGCTCTCACATTCAGATAAGATAATACTTTATTGATCCCCATAGTGGAAAAAGCAGCACAAAGGATTTTGATTAGGATAGGTATCAAAGAACATTTAACAGTGCCAACGATGAAGAAATACCTTTATTACCACTGGTCAGAGTTGAATGCAGCCTCAGGGCGGCTGGTCCCAAGCCCGGATAAATGCAGAGGGTTGCGATAGGAAGGGTATCCAGCATAAAACTTTTGAATAACACAAATGAACATGTGAAGCGTTTGGTTCTGTACTGGGATGGGACGATCCGCTGGCTGAACGGCTGTTCATCTGCCACAGCTTGTCATGCAGAAGGTGATTGTCCAGGATAGGTAGTTTGTCCTCCACCCTCCCCTCAGCCATTGTTTCAAGACTGTCCAAGTTTAGTTCAACCACTGAGACAGTTTTCCTCACTCGCTTGTTTGGCCTCTTGATTTCACCGGTCTTGGCGAAGAAGAGCCCGCTGGCTACCACAGACTGGTGGAAGATCTTGAGGAACCCACACAAAATGAAGTGAAAGAACCATCCCAGATACACTGGACGCACTATAACATGCATACAGGAAAAACTGGTCCGCCGCACTCGGAGACGCAGGGTGAAAAAACTAGTTCCTCTCACTTGGTCTCCCAACCAAGCCTTCTCGCTTCTCCAAAACATTTACGAATTTTCGTATATTTCGGCCATCAGAGGTTTCAGGAATGCAGCGTCAGGGCGACACAGGCCGGTGTCTCCCTGAGCCGGTCCCAAGCCCGGATAAATGCAGAGGTTTGCGTCAGGAAAGGCATCCCGTGTAAAACTTTTGCCAAAACCAAACATGCGAATTAAACCATTAAGAAGAAGGTAGAGGTTTCACTAGTCTGGAAACAAGAACTAAAAGAGGTGCAAACAGTTTTTTTCCCGCATGCTGTCAGCCTCCTAAACTCCACACGTATAACACTGTACAAGAGCCACTGTACTCCCCGCTTTTATTTAAAACAGTTAGTATTTCCTTTTTAATTACTATTAGTACTTATTTAATTTATTACTGTGCAATAATCTACCTACTGACTGTACTGCATTAGTATGTCAAATTAGTACAAAGCAAGAATTTCAATGCATCGTTTGAATCACTGCATCCTTACAACGTACATGACAATAAAAAATCTTGAATGTTGACTCCGACGAGTCTGTTGCCTTGAGCGAGTGGACCGAGTCCACTGGCTTGTGTACGAATTGATTCGGTACGAAAATTTATTTGAAATTATTGTTATCGTACCAAGTCACGAATGTTGGGGTTTATGTTGATGCTTGTTTTCTATATGATTTTGGGGTTGCTGGGAGTTTCGTGGGTGTGGTTTCGGGTGCAAGGAATATATATATTTTTTTTTACCTGGAAGTGAGCGGGAACAGTTAGTTGTATTGAGTATTGTGTGGCGTGGCTGTGGCCAACAGCAGCTATTGCTTATTAGAAGGATATTTTACCGTCAACCGGGTGTTTTCCATGACTAAAACACATCATTATATTTTTGAAGGTTCTTGGGATAAAAGTCAAAGAAGCTCATTTACCAATGCTAACTATATTGTGCAAAGAACTGTAACCTGACTAACTTGATGGCGTCTGACATTGAATCCTTCGTACATCCCTTTCCTGCATGAGGGCAGAAAAACAACATTTATGTTCTCCGCCATCTTCAGTTACAACATGCCAACATTTACCTGATGAGGCAGCCGAAATGAACCAGACAGTATTTAGATGCTCTTTATTTCTGTTTTCTTAGTAAAAATATACATCAGATTTGCAGATGATTTCCAGATATTGCATGGCATTAATTAAATGTTAAATGAATGAAATATAATTTACTAAATTACAATTAAAACTGATTCTCCAGTCACCAGTGTTGACCTGGCATAAAGATAAGCCTCAATCAGAACAAAGAAAATAGAGGTATATTCGGTCATTAGAAGTTGTTTGCACTCTGAAAGCTTCCATAAATCAGCTGCACCAAGCCCGACTCAGGGCGTCTATTCCTTCACTTTTCCAGTTCAATGGCATTCCAGTGGAGTAGCTGATGAAGAAATGAAAACATCTGACACATCATTTGGCAATAAGATAAGATAGTCAGTGCAATGCTCACTTGTTTAACTTATGAATTAAAAAATGGTCTGGTTTACCTTCCATGAGTCAGGGTACAGATTTTTGGCTTTTCTGAGGAGCTGGCACTGAACTTCCAGTAACAGGGGGGAGTTTCAGCAACTGGCAAGTCTTGTTGCATTTGGGCCCATGCTGCTCTTCCAGGAACAATTTGATGCCCCGGTCGGCAAAGTTGGAGCGTCCCTTAGCTGTCTTGATGGAGTGGATCTGAGGGTCGGTGAGGTACGTCAGCCCTTTGTCCGTCACCCAACCTGTGAACGGAGGGAGTGTACATGACGGCAAATCCCAACCCAGCTGCCTGATGTAACTCCGCATACAGCAGGTCTGGACCACACTTTGAGATGATCTACAGAACCCCAATGATTCCCCAGGAGAACCAGGAACACGAGGCCTTTTGCCTCGACCAGCAGGACAGAGGAGATAGAAAGCAAGAATGTGGTAAAGGCAGAGGGAGTACGAGGGTATTGAGGCACTGATGTTCTAACACTGCTAATATCATTAGCGCTTAAAGTTACACGAATGGTGGGCAATCGTGGCAAGACGGTGCAGGAGATCAATCACGCCTCCCTGTGAATTCGAAATCTCAGAACTCTGGAGTTGATATGATGTTACTATCATGCAGAATAGGAGAAGTGGGAGGAGTGCATCATCCTTCAGCAGAGTAAATCTATGGCAGCATAACTAGGATGCTTGCTAACTTTGTGCTAACTATAAGCTGTTTCAAAAAGAAAGATCTTGAGCCTTTTCTGAGGAAGGAATGTGTGCAGGGTCACATGACCATCAGAGAAAACACTTCTTCAGTAAACCAGCCGCCAACATCAGCCAACAAGCAGAAGGTAAACAACCCATCCAGATCCGAGTGCTGGCTATAGACCCCCATGTGAGTAATACATCAACGTATATAAAAATATTGCTCAGTTGCCGCTTTTTTTTTAATACTCAGCGACGAAAACAGTCATACCTTGCAGATCCACCACGATTTCCTGGCGGCCAGAGAACTGGTAGGTGAAATGTCCAAAGGCGAGGCCGTACTCGGTCGCTTGTAAGCTGGTGTTCTTCTTTTCCTTGTTGTTGGTGAGCTTCACGAAGCTGCCGAGCATGTAGGGCTCCACGGTTACGCAGCCTACGATCTTGTTCCCGTTTAACATCTGCTCCCAAGTTCAGCAAAGAGAAGGAGAGAAAGAGTCAATTGTATTTGTGTACTTGTAGTTGAAACATCATTATGAGAAGGCATCATCATCTCTTTGGTTTGATTTGTCTTCACCAGCAAGGCTTCGGAGGGGATGAAGAAAATCGGAGCCATGACTTCCTTTTCGTAGAGGCTCTTGTTGAACTCCGTCACATAATACTGCGCCGTCATTTGCCTCTCTACATCTTTCAGGTGAAACTGGATCTGCATTGGATCCAAGTAGTCTTTTCCGACGTAACTGAGGATTCAGAAAGCAGAAGGTCACTTAGTCTTCATACCCTCTTGAAAAAGTAACCCGGACGTTTCGCTACGCACCTGCTCAACCGCTCTTCTTGGTGTAAGAACTGCACCCAAAGGGCCGATCTTTGCTTGCCTTTTTTTTTCATGGGTTGGCCGATATAAACGCAGGTCTCCCTCGCTGTCCACAAACCTGAAGCTTTGGAGAACTTTAAATGGAGGGCATCTAGAAAAGATGGAGGGCAGGGTTGAGAGGACAATGGCCTCGGAAACGGTTCCAAATCTGCTGTCTTTCAAACAATAGCGTTTCTGAATTGTGATTAATTTCTAAGCCTTTGAGTTCATAATAGGTGTTCGAACTTACTGTAAGCCGACTCGTATTCGTCTTTTTTGAGTTGGAATGTATGCTTGTCACTTTGAAGCCTCTTCAGCAGACACTGATGACACACTCCGGCCAGGAGGCTTTGGTAATCCTGCAGTGACAGGAGGTACTGCCTCACCGGATCAACAGGAGCTGTAGTGGCGTGGTTGAGGCAGCTGTAACACTGAGGGTTCCCCTCCTCTGGGATGGGTACCTCCTTCGTGCAAGGGGCTTCTATGTTCATGCACTCATACATCTCCAGCATCTCAAATGAGTTTTCTGTGGGAGGCTCAGTGGTGGGATACTCATCTGGAGCCGAGTGCTTGAACTTCGGAGTAGCCTTAGAGCTCATAGGGAGATGTTTTTCATTTGCAGAATCATCCTTAGGGTTCGGATTCTGGTCTACATCGGGGATCCCAAGAGGCCCAGGCTTGGACTTATCATTCTGGACAGTCCCTGTGGGATTGTGTGCTGAATCACTGGCTCCAGAATCAGGCGTCCCAAGCCAAAAGAAGCTCTCACTCGTATCTGATGACTTGCAGCTTGGTAAACTTCCGCCTTTTGCGTCAGGAGGTACTCTATCAGTGGGGGACATCAGATCAGCAGAAAGTCTGTCCCAAGATGACAGGGAACCGAAACTGTTACTTAGAGAACTCGAGGTTGTCCTCAGAATGAGCTGCGACAAGGATTGGGGAGCTTCTTCGTTTCCAGTTGTCGGCACTGATTGACCTGCTAGGTTGTTCTCACAGTCCTCAGTACTAGCCAGTGCCTGACTCGGAGATTCTATCACTGCAAAGTTGTCAGACGTACAAACAGAAGTGGAAGACATAGGTCTCTGTGCTTTGTAACCTTGTGTGCTTTTACCAGTGGATTCCACTTTGCTGACCAAATCATTGTCATTGGTCTCAGTGGAAGGACAGCTTTGGTTGGGCTCTTTGCCCGCTGTTTGTGCATCCTTTAGCATCTCAGTGCTACATTCTGTATTGAGTGTCCCAACAGTGGTCCCAAATGCCGTCATGCAGAGCCCTGCTCCGTCCATTGGCTCCGTGGCTCCTTTGCAGTGCTTCTGTGAGGCGTCGCTGAGTGAAGCGTGATACTTCTGAAATCTCTGTATTAACACTGAGAAACCCTCCAAAGTGAAATTAACAAACTGGTCTTTGACACTTCTGTAGCTGTCAGGGATAAAAGAAGCCTTATCTGAATTGGGAAAAGGCTCCACCTGCAGCAGAACCTTCACCTGGTCGATCAACTGCATGATCTCGACACAAAAACTATCTTTTTCCTGGGTGTCTGCATGGCAGTAATCATAAAAATGGGCTAAGGCTTTCTGGCAAGCCACTTGTGCTGCGGTCACGACCTCGGGAGATGCGCCGAGCCATTTGTGAGTGACAGCGAGGGAGTACGCAGCCTTGAGGAAGGTGTGAAGCTCCTGCTTGCTGGTGACCATCTCCCCCTCTGCTTTGGTGAGAAGGCCTATTTCGAAAGCTTCCTTGGCCTGCAGGCGGAAGGCATGCCTCTCAGCAGACGGACACTCCACTGAGAAACTGTATGACAGCAAACAAGTTCCTTGGATGGCCTAAAAATAAACAGCAATCTGTTAAGGACGGATGGATAAGAAACAAAACTTGAGACAAGGACTGCACCTCCAGTGTCTCTGAACCGCTTCGGAAGGATTGGATGGATTTAAAACCGAAAACGACCGGATTCTTTCCCAAAATGAACAACTGTTTTTTGCCGTCACGATTCGAAACAACAGTTTCTCTGTTGAAAAGACCAAACAGCAACTCATCTGAGTGCAAAGGGAGCAGAAGATGTATGACTGACAGGCCAGGGGCCAAGAGATGAGAGGTCAGAAAAATCTATGCTAACAAAACCATGGGGTTTGGGAGTCACTACCATATTATTATTGTCATTATTGGACAACCATGTTGGATCTATTGTCTAGGGTTCCACCTTGTTTAAACCTATAACTTCATACATTCATGCCAGTTGTGAAATACAGCCATGAACTGATTAGCTGTTCACATCTACATGTGGTTAGCACCAAGAAGGTCCCAAGTTGTATTCCGGACAGACGGCCTTTCTGTGTATCAATGTTCTACCCCTTGCCTGTGAGGGATTCCTCCGGGTTTCTCCCACCATCCACATGCGGGAGGTTCATTGGAGACATGTGAATCGGAGGGTGAATGATTGTATATCTACATGATGAATAAATGAGGAAGTGAATCGTTGAATGCCTGTATGACATGTAAATGATGGAGTGAATGGTTGTATGTCTCTATACTCGGCCATTCGACAGAATACTCCCATTTGAACCCTGCCTCTTGCCCAACAACAGCTAGGATCGGCTCCAGCAGGAGAAGCGTTTAATAACCGACTGACCAGTTTGAGTCAACCGAATAATATCATTGCCGTCATCGTGGGCTATCTGGAAAAAGGAGTTGAGGAGTTGTTCTTACCGCGTTGGTCAACACGTAGAGTGCCGTGTACTGGCTGAACACCACCGCCATCCTCGCCGCCTCGGCTGCTGACAGGAGACGATGACTTCCGTCCCCAAGTAAGGACTGCCCCGAACAATTAGATTACAATTATGTCAGGTGATAAAAAAATATATATAATAGGTCACCGCGACTCACTAAATCAATATGTGGACTGGATCTGAATGTGTGGAAGTCCTCATCGTTCATGGACACCAAGATGTTGGCTAGAATGCCAAGAGATGTTCCGATACCCTGCAAAGCGATATGGTTGGTCAACGCAAGAGTTTCACAATCAAATGGCTGCGGTGATGAAGACGCACCTTTTTATCAGGCTGGGGTAGCGCATAGTAGCCCACCAGAGAGGCCCAGGTTAGCTCTGCAGCCTCCAGCCACAGGCCTGAAACATCCCACGGAAGCAGACGCGGCATCAGTTGGCTGCGACGCCGTGGAATTTTAGCGCAAAAGACTCACTTTACCTAGTTTTTCTAAAATCTGTCCTCGCACTTGGACGCTCACAGCTTGCACGAGAGCCTTGTCGCTGTCGGACTGGTACACCCAGCAGCCTGTTTGACATGGGTTAGCTTGATGCTAATGACAGCACTGATAAACATCACAGAGAGCATGTGCAGTTTAAACAGGGTTTCTGCAAATATCACCTAATCGAATTTAATGCTTTTTAAAGCTCTTTTAAATGCCACTTGAACAAATGTAATGCCCCTGTCCAACTGCAGATACATTTATTTACACTGCCAATCAGCAATATCAGTAGCAGATATGTACATATGGTATTCTGAGTGACAATAGAACTAAAGAATCACATAGATTTGAATTTGTGTCTGATTATCAATGCATATTTATTTGTAATTATTGATGCTTTTTGTAATTTTTTTTTTTTTTACATTTATTTTAATTTATTTTTAATTCCTTTTTGCTCCAACTCTGGTGTTGTTGCTTCATGCACCATCAAAACACCGGCCCGTAGCAATAGCCAATCTAAGGGTTCCACTTGTTAATCATCACGGATCATCACACTCTCCCAATCAAAATGATTAAATGCTTATCTATCCTAATCAAAATAAATTGCAAATAATAATGCTTTTTCCCCATCAAGAGTATATAAATGTGGCTAGACATTGAATCTCATGTTTTTTTATGCCATTTAAGGCCTTGATTTTTGCTAAATCTATGGGTCAGGTGACAGGGAACTTACCCGTGGCCCCGCTTTTGTTGATCAGGCTGCTCAGAATGTATTCAGCCTCCTGCAGAGTTCCTGCGGGCGATTGTCCAACACAAAAATAAGGATGTGAAAATAAAATGAAAAACAATGCATTCATTACAAAATTAAGATACACTGATATAATACAGGATGGCACGCTGACACAGCCGTTAGCGCTGTGTCCTGCCGTCCAAAAACACGCAGCAGCTTAACTGAAGACTCACAGCCCGGTGAATGCAACCCAGAAAATAAACCCCAAAATAAAGGATTTATGCACTTAAACCGTACCGGCGTTCAGATAGACCCTGGCCTGTCGAATGACCAGCTGAGGGGCCACGGGGGCTTCGGGGTGATTTCTGTGGAGCAGCCTGGTGATCGTCAGCAGCCGCCGGGACTCGTCCTTCCAGTAAAGGAAGCGATCCACGAGGAAGATTACGGCCAGGGCAACCTGCGTCTCCTTGACGACGATGGCGGCTTTCAGGACTTTCTGTTAACAGGGAGTACATATTTCTAACACCGCAATGGGAAATGGCCGAGGGTGTAATTTCTTACCAGCAGCTGAGGC
The DNA here is from genome assembly GCF_037954325.1 of Fistularia commersonii. Classification (NCBI taxonomy): domain Eukaryota; kingdom Metazoa; phylum Chordata; class Actinopteri; order Syngnathiformes; family Fistulariidae; genus Fistularia; species Fistularia commersonii. Next base: position 14,649,612 of record NC_141302.1, read on the forward strand.
AGGTGCTGGCTGATCAGGTCATTCAGGTTGGTCTTATCGCCGGCGCTGACTGATTGCTTGTATTGCCACTTCTCCGGCACAAAAGGCCACTTCATGTCCAAGGCCTCCTGCAGGAGACAGGCCAGCTCTGCACACAGCGAGGCTGCAGGAGACACGGCGTTTCTTTAAGCAAGCAGGCGGTGAGCCTCAAAATTTCAATGCAGACTGTCATTTGGATCGATCTTAATGATGAATTGTCCATTTTATATGAACGCGCTGCACTGAGACTAAACTAAACTGAATATAATAACTTTAAATGCAATGTGAATGAGAGGGTGAATGGTTGTATGTCTCTATAAGATATGTGATTGGGTTATTTATGTTTTTTTTGTCTTTAAAAAAGGTAAATGACAGAGTGAACAGTTATGTGTCCCTGTAATGAGTGAGTGAATGGTTGTCTCTATCAGATATGTGAACAAGTGAGCGGGTGAATGTGTTTTATTTCTGTGACTTGTGAATGAGAGGATGGGTGATTTATGTTTTAAGTGTTTTAAGTCTTTAAAAACGGGTAAATGACAGAGTGAATGTTATGTCTCTGTAACACATGTGAATTAGTGACTGGGTGAGTGTTTTATGTTTATATGATGAGTGAATGAGTGAGGGAATGGTTGCCTGTCTCTCGGCAACTGTAAATTAGAAAGTGGAGTTTTTTTTGTCTCTATAAAACGTGTGAATGAGTGAGTGGATGATTTATGTTTTATGTGATTTATGTGTGTTATGTCTTTATACAATGGGTAAATGACAGAGTGAATGGTTGTACGTCCCTGTAAGACGTGTGAATGCGTGAGCAGGTGTATGTCTATATATCAGATTGGAGATTGTAACCAACCCAATCTACGATGTGCTGGTCAGGTACTTTCAGTTCCAGACTGATCCCACAACGATGCATCGCCGAGCGCCATAAGAAACCACTCCCCACTTTGGGTGTCAGACACTTGGCATTGGAGTCATTATGTGCAATAGTTCCATTGTCTTCTGTGCAATATATGTTTTATTGTACAACAACTCTGACAAAAAGACACAATTACTAAATGCAATTGTAATCTGAGGGGGTATAGCTCAGTGGTATTTGACTGCAGATCAAGAGGTCCCCAGTTCAAATCTGGGTGCCCCCTTCCATCAGTGTGATCACATTTGGGTGCGGTGTGGTGCAGGAGGTGGTGCAAATGTCATTGGAAAATTCCTCTTCATCTGTCGGGAGTTTTATTGAGCAAGACACTGAAGCCCTAACTGGTCCGCCAGTGTTGATGGACAGGAGCCTCCTGCTCATGGTTCATCCACAAGGGGTTGATTGCAGAGAACCAATTTCCCCACAAGGGATTACTAAAGGATAGATTATTTCACATATATTTCTACATATTCACTTTATTTTTATTTATTTATTTCAGTTTATATCTTTACTGTTTTTTTTATTTTACTTTTATTATTTGCAATTTTATTCTTTATATAGAGTTCTACTTTGATTATTCCCTACTTTACTCTGTAGCAGGAGCTGTGTTCAACAAAAAGCAATTTCCCCCTGGGGTATCAATAAAGTATTCTGATTCTGAATGGCTGTTTTATCTTCTATAAGATGTGAAAGAGTGAGAGGGTGAATGTATTTTTTTTCTATATGTGTGAATGAGTGAGTGAGTGAATGGTCGCTTATCTCTAATTTATCTCTAATGGTAAATTGGAAAGTTTTGCCTCTGTAAGATATGTGAATGAGGGAAAGGTGAATGTTTTTTGTTTTCATAAGACATGTGATATAGTGAGCGGGTGATTAATGTTTAATGTGTTGAATGTCTTCAAAAACTGTTAAATTAGTGAATGATTGTTTGACTTTATGATGTGTGTATGAGAGTGAATGGTTTTATTTCTCTACGATATGAAAATGTCTGAATGACATAAGGAGAGGGTGAATGGTTGTTTGTCACAGCAACGGTAAATTAGAACGTGAATGTTTTTTGTATCTATATGGCGAGTGAATGAGTGACTAAACCCGTGTTTGTCTCTATACGTGGCCCTGTGGTCGACAGGCGGGTTGAATCCCGCCTCTCACCTAATGACAGGATAAGTTGTAAAGATGAATGAATGAATGTTACATGTAGGCGGTGCGACGGCCGCTCCCTGACACTGCCCTCAAGTTCACTCTCCTGATTTTTTCTTTTCTTTCACTGGTCAACACACAGTTGACCTTTCATCCAGATGGATGTAAAAATATCACAACAGTGTATTTCTCTGTCAGACATCATAATGTTATAACAACAGAATTTCACACCCACTTCCTGTTTTTATGAGTCTATGTGGTTCCCCCACCAACCTTTTTTCATGTGAAACCCAAATTGCTTTCAGGATTCTTGAGAAATAGTGGAAACATTTAAGCGGTTCCTTATTTTGGAGAAGAGCAACTTAACTTGACTACGGATGTTTTTGTTTTTTCACGGTGGAAAACAGGCTGCCGTGTTTCAGTAGCCACAGTCTTTTCCTCAGAAACTGATCTCGTATTAGTAAAAGTAGGTCCGTGTAACACGCCTGAATTCTCCTTTTGCTTTAAATGCCCACCTTTTCATATCTCCTCATCATGTCACCTTATAGTCCTTAATTTTCCTTTTATTTTATTCCCGGCAAGATTTGGGGACAATTCTGATAGAGCCTTAATATTGATCAGTTCTTTTTTTTCCACGGAGAGATCAATCATCACATTAGCGAACACTGTAAAATGTTAATATTATAAATGGACTGACTGTGAGTAGCCTTTATTTATTAGCCTGGTATTTAGACAGATATATACGGTCAGCCGGAAATTGCAATGAAATCACTGGTTACTTTTTAACTGGATGACTATTGGCACTGCGCTGTATATAATATCTATGAAGTTTATGACTGAATATGCACCACAAAGTATGGATCTGTGAATGCACATTGCACAACACTATCACTTGGATTCCCTTCATTCTTTTATTCTCAATGTTTTCATATTTATACCCATAACTCACAACAATGTGCAAAAGATCTGTATGTCTGCATTTTCTCTAGTCAAGATCATATTTATTCTCAATAATTTTATTAATGGACGCCTTCCTGAACTTAAGGTCACCTTACAAAAATTAAAACAATAGAAGACTTATAAGTTTGGAATCCAGATGCAATAGAGGCAACACACCTGGACCATTTTACCTCCCTAAAAAAGACTTAGGTAATCTGTAAAACTCAAATGATATTCTGTGTTATGTTAATGCACAGTAGAATTTGAGCTCTGCAATAACAACAGACTATTATTATTTTCCAAAATCCACTGTCGGCGGAAAATCTAAGGGCTGCGTCGAAAGGGGTAAACGGCGCCATCTAGTGGCTGACCTCTGCAACTGCAGTAATGGAGCTTGTCCGCCTCGCCGTGTGGACTCGGGTGTCCAGATGTTGCTGCCGTTGCTGCTTTGAGACACCCGTCCAGTAAATCCTCCGTCTCCTGGCTGTCCATCCTCCACGAACAGATACTCCAGCTAAGAAACTCTGTTTTCTTTGTTTGTTTGTCCTGCAAAAGACAGGTTCAAGAGGAGAACCTCTGAGAGAGAGGAGGCACAGATTCTCAGTTGTTGCCAAATGAAACCCAACGTGAACACAACTTGAAAATGAAAACTGAGCTTATTCCTATTATTATTATTTTTTACATTTATTGCTCAAGAAATTATTACGAACTATCAGCACATGATATTAAATAGTCTCATATTCACAGCTTTAAATTGTTAAACAGAATCGTTAATATGCCAGGATGTAGAAGACAATCTCAAAACACAAATAAGCCTCCTTTAGCTGGGACGACATCAGTTTCTTGATTAAAATTAGCGTCTTTAAAAAAAAACGAAACATTCGAATTAATTCGACATAAGCCGGAGTTACCTTGGTACTTTGTCACTTCCTCGTCCAAGTCACAGGGAGGGAAAAGGGGCGGGGCCGGAAATTGGACGTTGCCTTCACGTACTGACAGAAAAGTCGTAATTTAAAGAGTTAGCGGCGAGAGATGTGTAATTTATTCTCAGAGCAGTTGAAACTAACTTTACGAAAAATAAAACAACTTAAGAGGTATACGGTTGTTTTAAAATTCATATATAGGTATTTTAAACGTAAATACAACTGTATCATATTTTCTTACCAGTTGTTCAGTGCAAATCAATTAAACGTACGCAATATAATCAAACATTCGTCTGAGAAATTATAGTATTGTATAATTTAATACACATCCATCGCACATGTGTTAATGTTATATTGTATCTGAGTCCGGCCGGTGAGAAATGCGAAGGACATGATTTAATGTCAAAGAAATATCTACACTTCTGAATAAAAGTGACTTTAATAATTATTTGGGAAGTTTTTTTCTTCCATGAAATGTGACTGTAGTATTGTCAGAGCCTCGCACGCAGCGGACACAATTCCTGCATCACTTGAACGCAACACACTTGACATGTGAATTAAGGGAAACTCAATTGTGTGATTTAAAAGTGTTAAAGATAGAAAAAGAGATTATTAATCTCCTAAATATCGTGCACGTTAAATGATTTCCGGTCTGATAACATTTAATCGCTGAAGTTACTGAGGATTACCTGAACGCAGCACTCAAGTCTTGCTTTTATTGTTGCACCTCCTCAGTGCACGCTTACTTTGCATTTACTTATAAAACATACATTTTTAAATCATCTTAAAACGACTGCGCGGTTTGCCCACCCCTTTGCATTGCGCGTCACGCACGCACACGCCGTGCGTGTGCCGGGGTGTTGCTGTGACACGGCCGATAGGCGGGACTGTGGCTCTGCAGTGCGCCGCTGGAACCCGAGCGCAGAGGGTCGCCGTCGAATCCACAACTCGCGGAGGGAGTGGGGGGTGGGGGGGAGGAACCTGAACGCACCGCAGGAGGACCGAGCCTTGCAGCTCCCTCGGATGACTTCTCCAGGGTTCCTCTCACCAGCCGATTTGGTGCTCCTCTCACTTGGGTGATGTAAGGCGTCTCATCCCGGTGCGCACCCAGTTCTCCCTCTCTCTCTCTCCACGCAGGGCATGGGAGCCCTGGGATTCTGAGAAGGTAAGGCGTGTGCACGTTAGGAGGTTAGTGCATGGATGATGTGCTGCAAAAGTGTTCTTGCTGCGAGCGTTGCGCCATCCATCAGGATGTAGACTCCGGAGTTCAGACGTGGGTTGCTGTTGTTGCTGTTGTTGCTCTGACTTTTGCAAAGACCCGGGATTTTGTTTTGCACTTTAGGCAATGAGGCAATGACCCCATGGCTGCATGGAGGTGATGCAAGAATCCCATAATAAGCAGACCTTCTTAGGATTTTTGGATGTATTGTGCAAAGTGTTCTTCAGCAGCCGGGGGAGGGATGCAGGAATGCCTGCTCCCGAAATAGCCTCAGGGAGTGTTTGTTTTTTTAATTATTACTCCCCTGTTTGTTGGCACACACACACACACACACACACACACACACACACACACACACACACATATAGACATTGTCCAAGTGTGGTTTGTATTTTGACATGGAGAGTTGTAACAAGTTTTTTCAATGCCTAAATCGGCTCCAAAGAGTAAACAGTTGGATTTTCCCTTCCAAAAAAAAAGTTAAAATGTTGTGGAAGCTCCTCATAGGTGTTGAAGGGCAGGAAGAGGAAGGAGAACCTGGAAAGGAGTATAGACTCTTGGATCTTCAGCGTCAGCAGTCCTTGGGATGTCACTCTGCACTCCCTGAATGCACAAAGTGCTTTTAAATTCTTACAGAATCTCCATTTGCTTCTCAATGCTATCCAGTTAGCATTTCTAGCATTACCGCCAATCAACCCCAAGCACCATGAGTCGCTTTCTTACTGTAGGAACTTTTTGCAGTTCCCAGAACTCTTTCATGAACTTGACCATTTGCTGCATTGAGAACCAGAGATCTTCAGTTCCCAGAACCATCTTAGCTCCTACTCTGAGGTAGTTTCCTTTCACGATTCTATGTGAACTCATAGGCGCTTGATGAGTGGTAGAACTCAGAAGACACTTTTTAATGGACTTTTTTTAAAAACTATCCTGGACAAAAGAAGTGGAGCGACGTAGAGGTCCGAGTTCTTCTGTCCTGCTACACCTCAGAGGGGTTTCCAGGGCTCGCAGAAGAACATCAACGTTTCAGCCAGAATAACAGCTAACAGGGTTCTTCACACGGCAAAACAGTGAAGGGAGAGGATAAAACTCCACTCCAACCAGTTATTCCATGAATGCCGTGGCAGCTTCTACTTCCATGATGTTCGAGTCTGCTTCTTCTTACTCTTCTTCAGTGGTTTGTTTTTGAGAGTGGAGCTCAAGGTGCACGTCACACCCGTCCCTACCTTGGTCCATCACTGGAGGCGGCTACTTCCTGAATCCGAATCGGTACAAATCTTAGACCGGATTCTTCGATACATCACCGACAAACGCTGTTTTATTTTATATCACAAAGCTCCTCTTGTAAATTTCTTGTAAATGTGTGCCGCTCGCTCCAACCCATCCAACCCATCCTTTGCCCTCTAAGCCTTGCAGCCTTGCAGGCTTAGAGGGGAATCTAAGAACAGGGGTATCAAACTCATTTTCAGCGGGGGCCACGTCAGCATAACGGTTGCCCTCAAAGGCCACATGTGATGGTAACCGTATAAATATAACTGAATGTGACGTAATGTAAAATAAATGTAACTACTTCTTATAACTCTGAATTTATAACTCATTCCAATCCAAAATGTTTGATGCATACCCATCTTTCTTGAAACAGCCTTCCATCTGCATCAACTTTTCTCTTCCTGGACCTTTAGGGATTATTTGTATTTCTCAATTTCACTCGTTGAAAACCGCATTGATATGGATTCACTGCGATCTAACGGTGGGATGCCGTCACTTTGGTATGAACACGATAGTTTATGTAGTTTATGGTCAATGCACACGTTTAAATTATTTATTTTAAAAATCAGACCTTCTAATATGTTCTTGTGGGCCACGTGAAAGGGATGTGGCGGACCACATTTGGCCCGCGGGCCTTGAGTTTGGCACGTGCTCTAGACTCTAAATTTGACAGACGGGCCGGGTCAGCACAAGACACGATAAATATAAAAAAAAAAAAAAAAAAACGCAACAGTACATATGAGACTCGTCTGACATTTGTCCAAGCATTGTCTGACGTTTGCTTGCGTTTCATTCACAAACCGTTTTTTCGCTTGTAGCTTCACGTCCAGCTCATTCATGTGTGTCAGTATGTCCACAGTAAAGGCTACATCACAAAGCTAATCTGTGTCATTCAGCTCAAGAAAATTCTCAAGTAGCTCCAAAAATGAAATAATCTCCTGTTTGAGCTCCCACATTCATTGATTCAATCATTCAATCATTCACATCAAGTATGAATTCTTTACCAATCTGTATCAAAAAGAGTCTCAAAAAGACCAATGGGCTGGATGTGGCCCGCGGACAGAAGTTTGCCCATCCCTGTTCTAGACCATAGGTGTCAAACTCTGGCCTGCGGGCCAAATTTAGCCTACAGTGTAATTATATTTGGCTTGCAAAGCCAAATAATATTGGCCCACCGGTATTATAGCCTACTGGGCATGTATCGCTAATACTACACATCCCAGGAGTACAACATTTTATGACAATATTAAATGAAACACAATATTCAGTTTTGGATCCATATGAAAAGGTTCATTGTTATATCTGGAGGAAGATTTTTTTAATAAATATCAATGTTGGCTCGCAATTTTGTTTGAATTTTGGCCCACTGTGTATTTGAGTTTGACACCCCTGAAAGCTTCTTGCGGCGTCGGGAATCACCGGACCTCGGGTTTTTGAATTAAACCAATCAGAGATTGGATCAACCTCTCTAGCTTCACCATCTTCTGGAGCAATTCAAGGTGAAGCTCAAGATGTGTGGAGGATTGTGAAGCATTTGAACGCACCGCGGTCTGATGATTGCTCTGCAGCTTCTTCAGCGCCTTATCCCCAAATATTTGGCTCACACCGCGCCGGATTTGATCGCTAATCCGTGGTCATCTGCCCACGTGGACGTTAGGAGGACTTAACAGCCAGCGGGGAGCAGGTTGGACCCCAGCAGCGCGATTGGAGGGATGCAGATGAGGCACTTTTAAGACATAACTGGGAAAAGCGTCCACGAAAGGCTGCGGTAATGAAGTGATTGTGACAAGAGAAAGCTCTGCATTCCTCCTCCTCCTCCTCCTCCTCCTCCTCCTCCTCTCCTGCTGCAGTGCAATTACTCCAAGCCCCCATCTCGGCCACTCTTGATATTTAGCGTTGTCCCTCCGCTCCAAAACCCCCTTTCACGTCAAAAGGACCGGCGGCAACAGGTGGTAAAGAGACGTGACAGGGTGAGGAGGGGAGGAGATCAAGGAATATTAGGCGGAAATGATAATAATTACTGGGAGAAGATGCTCAGACAGACACACTGAATCACATGGGGGACAACCCTATTATTTCACATAATGACTACTACTACTACTACTACGACTACATCTATCACGACTATACTGTAACCATTGTGTATCTTTCAAAAATCAGAAGCAGTAGGACGGGGTAAAAGCTTTGGAAGTGAAAATCTACATGGGAATAATTAACTTTGAACATATTTATTTTGATTGATTGCTTCATTGTTCATTGCGGGCTCTCTCTCGCTCTCTCTATATATACATATATATATATATATTTTATTTTATTTTATTTTATTTATTTATTTTTTCAGGCAGCATGTTATTTAATACAGGACGTAAATGTGATTCCAATTCAGTTACATTATTAAGAAATTCATGGGCGTCTACTCTTATATGTAGAGCAATTGCACTGTCAGTATGTTAATATTAATTCATATGTGTCCTACTCTCATATGTAGAAGTGCTATACTACTACTACTAATAATAAAAAAAGAAAAAAATAATGATACATAATTTGTCCCCAAGGGGAAATGTGTGTGTTACAGGCTGCTGTCTGTAAGCACAATAATAATAATAATAATAATAATAATAATAATAATAATAATAATGATAATAAATGTGCAATTATAGTACTATATTTTGCATATTATAATAATTTTTTTACTACTGAATTAATGAATGGAAATTAATACCTCCAAACCTATACTTAAAAACACATGTATAGTGTTTGGAATTTTTTGAGAATTGTTTTCACAGTGGTTGACAACAGTTAGCACTACCGCCCCCCCAGCAAGAAGGTCCCTGGTTGGATTCCTGTAGGAAGCCTTCCTCTGCGGAGTCTCCATGTTCTCCCCATGTGTACACGGAACAACTCCAGGTTCTCTGGATTCCTCTCACATGTCAAAAAGGTTCAAAGGGGACACTAAATTTTCCAAACGAGTGAATGGCTGTATGTCTGAAAAATTGAAAAATTATGAATGAAAAATTATAGTCTCTGTTTGAGGCTTGAATGAGTGTATCTCTATATGTGGCCCTGTGATTGGTCCAGGGTTAACCCTGCGACCCTGTGAATGCATGCATTCATGTGTCCATCGTGGCCTTGTTAATGAACCTCCCTTACTTTGCTGCATTCGGTCAGATTCCAGCTAAGCTAACTGTCTCCGCTCATGGTTCGGACAATGGTCACTTTCAAAGCGAGCCAGCGAGGCCATGGAGGAAAGATCCTGTGGTTTGGGAAGACCTGGAATTCGGTTTCAAGCTAGGGTCACAGCGCTGTAAAAAAAACAAAACAATCTTCAATACGCTCCTCACCTTAGAAGGCTCCGGCGCAAATGAGGGAGGCGACAGAGAACGGGAGAGGGAGCAGGGGGGGGTTGGGAAAGGAAAGCAACGCACATAAGGGGTGATAAATCAAGCCGACGGGAGGATGGATTGAAAAACAGCCGCGGCTTGTAGTTATCAGCTGTGACGACGGGTTTCGCTTCGCAACACAAAACGCCCTCCTTAGGCGTGCCTTTCTTTTGAAAGAAGGGTTGGTGGTGAAAAACACGTTCCGTGCCGACAGGAAATTCAGGGTCCCCCGCCCCCCAGGGTTGGGGAGGATGCCACTTAGGGCTAATGTGCTTTAAAAGTATGCTTGTGAACAGAAATGAACGTGAACCCCCCCAGAAAACGTGAGGATTTTACATCGTGTTTTCGTCTTCGGGAGCCTCCAGGCAACAGGGAAAGCACAACATGCATTGGAAGCTGCCAGAGGCAGCGTCTGTGTTTTGAAGAGCGTGTTGTCTGCACCGGGTTGCGGTGGTATAATTCTATTGTGACAGAAGCTGCCGGTACAACAAATTTCAAAGGGTAAAAAAAAAAAAAAAAAAATCTGTGAGATCTCTCGTAAAAACTTTGCACGATCTCTCGCAAATTGGGGGGCAAAAAAAGACAATTAACAACAGTTCAGAGGAATGTTCTGTATTTTCTGGTGTTGATTAGTTGTGGTCGCTACTTGTAAAAAAGGGTGTCATGGTAGAGGATTTGGAGCAGTTTTGCAACATCTTGCGAAAGTTTGCATTTTTTTCTCACCCTTCTCCTGGCAGAAGTTTTGCGAGATCTCTCAATTTTTTTTTTAACTCCTTATGTTCCCTAAGGGGCTCTGTTTTGGCCAACATTAGGATCAAGATTCTACTTGGAGCAGGAATGAAGGCTTTCTGCTGCAATATTATTATAATAATTAATACTATTAGTGATTTTTGGATTAAAATTGGATTATAATGGGGTGGCACTGTCACAGGGTGGTTAGCGCTTCCGCCTCACAGCAAGAAAGTCCCTGATTGGATTCCTTTCTATTCTCCTCAGGGTTCTCCAGGTTCCTCACACGGTCCAAACACATGCAGGAGGTTCACTGGGGACCCTTAATTTTAATGAATGACGGAGTGAATGGTTGTATGTCTCCATAAGATGCATGAAAGAGAGCACTTGTTGCATGTATCTAAATGATTTATAAATGAGTGAGTGAATGGTTATATATCTCCATATAACATGTGAATGTGAAGGTGAATGGTCGCATGTTTCGCATGTTATGATTGGCTGGGTTGGAGTGAACCCATTTAGCACAGATTAACTGATGATGAATGAATGAATGCATCCCTATGATAATGTCATAGGGATGTCATTAGATAATATTGTTGATGAAAAGCCCCATGCTTGACACAAAGCCCGTGGAGTGCAGGATGTTCTGCAGGGTGTGTGTGCAGGCCTTCAGCTGCAGGGACCTCCAGCGATCAAAACCGGTTTGATCTCCATCCCTTCCCCGAATGAAACGTCTGAGCAGGTGTTTCCTCAGGTTCGACACGCACAGGCTCCCACCCCTGTGTGACCCATCTGGCAGGAGGCCTTGTCGGCAGCGGCTTTTGTAAAGTGTGACTAAAGGAGATGGAGCATGGAGGTTCTTGTTTGGGGCGAGGAGGACGGAGAGAAACCAGGAACGAGTCCAGCAATTAAAAACCTGAATCTAAAAAGGTCAGATTAGTCATTCGCCGTTGTCACATCTGGTGGAGTGGAGTAGTGAGTCGATTATATTCAGCGTGACACTTCCTGGCCAGGACGACGATTCGACGATTGTGTCATGGACACACACAAACACACACACACACACACACACACAGGAGACAGGAGAAGCTGCTGGTGTTGGAATTTTGTTGATGCAAATGGCGGGTCTGTTTCTCCTAGAAGCTCTTGGCTCTGATATTTCATGATGGCATCAAGTCCTGTAAATAGACCGTTCCAACATTCATGGAACCCGGAGAACCTGCAGGAACCCCTTACAGAGAACATGGAGACTCTGCACAGGAGAGCCCCCCTGTGGGAATCCAACCCGGGACTCTCTTGCTCACAACTGCTTAAAAAGTAAATGTGTGATCGGCTATGGGAACAGATAAGTGAAAAGCTGCTCGGTATTCAGGACACAGCAGTTCTGTGTTAGTTGCCAGGGGATAGTTTTAAGTATTCTGGGCTGTCCGTGAGGAGCTCACCTCACCCATGTCAGGTGTTCTGAGTAAACGGGACCCGTCTATATCCTGGGAATTAAATCAGTATTTAGTATTTGGTTCAGCATTTGCAACGGCGAATGTTGTAACCTGTCTCAGGAGTTGTATTTTCTTGCGTTCACTGGACTCACTCAGCTATAAAAGGGCCTCCCGGCGCTTTTCACCTGCTGGCCGCCATCGTTTGCCACCCTTGACAGTCGCCTGGTGGGCCCGATTTGATTGGAAGGCAAACCAAACCCTCCGGATACGACGTCTTCTAAGCAAAGCAGCCCGCCTTGGTTTACGCCGTTTGGTCTTAAGATTGCCATCTCCCATATTATATTTATCAAGAAAGTCTTTTTCTATCATTCCGGCGCATGGTGTTTGAGACAAAACACATTTGGCGTGGGAACTAGCTGGCAAGCGAAGCCGATGACTACATCGCTGTGCGGCGCTATATGAGGATTTTTGGCTGGTTGTACGCCATATTGGATTGAGCTACATTCACTTTCTTCCATTTCTGTTGTTTTTTTGGAAACCTGTTGACCTTCATGATGGCTCCTATGACTTTCTTTGATCGATTTTTTTTATTTTTATGTCTTAGATTATGATTTCACCACTGTGTAAGCGTAGGAGAGTGAAATAGGTGTTTATATACAATATGCAATGTCCGACTAACTGAGAAAATCATGCTACATTGCGCCGCAGGAACGGAATTCCAAGATAAATCGAGGACCCCTTGTTTAAAGTTTGCACGGGGCTGCAAAGTTGAACATACTGAAAACGTCGAACAACAAGAACAAAGTAAAATAATGACATCATTAAGAGAGGCATGCATCTGGAGAGATTTACATTTACCACCATTTCTAAAGCCGCCAAATTAAACTGCGGTGTTTTCTATCCCAGAGTTCAAAGGTCAACCTCGGAGACCACATTGATCTTCCCAAGCTCTGAAATAACGACAGGAAGCGACGTTTCTATTTTCGTCCGCAGATGAACACGGTCTGAATTTCATCAACGGTTTCCTGAAACTGTGAGTGACACGCCCGCCCGCGCCTGTTGTAAGAGATGCTGCTTGCATATTGGCTTGTTCATGTGGCGATGGCGCATTCCTGGAAGCGCGGCGTGAGCCCAGTTCGAGCAGGAAGTCCAGTGAGATAAGGGAGACGAAATAATGAAAAGGAATGTGGAGGGAAAAAACAAAGGTCTGAGCGAAATGAGCCTTGATGCATGCATTGTGAAACCGGCAGGATTGTGAAAATATGTGCATACACACAAACGCACACACACACACACACACACACACACACACACACACACACACACACACACACAGTTGGATGCACACACATGCTCACCAATGCAGCTTTTCCGGTGTTTGTTATGAAACAAAACTCGCATCTGGCAAAAGGGACAGACGTTAGAGTAGGAAGTGTGAAGACAAAGCAGCGCAGAAACAGGCGGAAGACACACACACACACACACACACACACACACACACACACACACACACACACACACGCACACACACACACGAATACGCACAATGATCTATTGTCATATGTGAGGGTAGCAGGCGGGCAAACATCTTGTTTTGTCTTGCATCTCACAAACATCACACACCAGATGTGTGTGAAATGCGATACACGTGACGTTCTGACAGTGTCTTTGTCTTGATAACACTGTGATGAAATGTATCTCGTAAAGATAATCGTTCATTTCTTCATCACCTATTGAGGGCTACCCCAGCTGTCCCTGGGTAACAGGCAGGGCTCACAAGCGGAGACACACAACCATTCACCCTCTTATTCAAACAACATAAAGAGCCATACAAGCATTCGCTCTCATTCCTGCATCTGGACAGTTCGGGGTTTTAATTGAACCTCCTGCATGTGTTTGGACTTCGGGAGGAACCCGGAGAACCCTGAGGAACCCCACGGAGAACATCCAGGGAATCCCACCAGGGATGCTTGTATTTCCACGTATTTTCATCCTTTCACTCGTTGTTTTTCCAGCCTCTTCACGATTACGACGACTCTCCTGTCAGGTTCAGCCAAAATGACCCATCCAGACTACTGGCTTCCTTCCTCCCTCCCTGACCTCCTCTTTATCTCCCTCCTCTCCTTCCTGCGCCCTCCACCTCCTGCCTCCCGGAGGAGCAAATGTAGCGGCTAATCTCGCTCTGCAGCCGGCGCCCCCCCGCCACTGTGGCGTTCTACGTGTCCAGAGAAAAGGAAATGTTCCCTTCCTGCACTCGGTGCCCCGCTGGCCGTAAATAGAGGCTGCCACCGGGGCCCCTCTGGAGAACTATATCTGTCCCATCATGCAACACCCTCGCGTCGACTTCCTGAAACCCACTGCAGCGATGTGTGTGTTGTGTGTGTGTGTAAATTCGGGGTGGGTGGGTGGGGGGTTGTTTATATCCATTGCATTCTTGTAATTCTGCACACTTGGACTCACAAGGAATCGCTTCCCTAAACGTGCTCTGCGAGATCTGCATTTCTTCCCCCTCCTTTCTGCTCTAAAAGGCGAAGGAATTAGCAGAGGAGGCTCCTGGTGGTGAACCAAAGACATTTACAGGGAATATGCCCCTCTATTTTAGCCCGTAAAGAGGGGTGGAGAAGCCAATCTGGAAACGGAAGTGCCTGCAGCCTGTTTCCATTCCAGTGGAAATAAAAACAAGTCTTTCAAAAAGACTTTTTTTAATGGATTCTCTATGATTCGAACAATTTGGAAAATTTTCATTTGCCCAGGGTGGCACAGTGGTCTGTCACCGGTCGGGTTTCCTCCCGGAGTTAAAAAACTGGAGGTTCATCGGAGACGCTCAACTGTTCTGATGTTAATGTTGAATGTTAATAGAAACCATGCAGTATCGCAATCGTCCACTTGGAGGGAACTCAAATCCCCTTCTAATGAAATCTGTTCGACGGCACACTTGGAAGATGTGGCTCCAGGAGACACAGCCCTGGGAAAAGGCCCATTTCTACATTTCTTTTATTTGTTCTGATAACATCCTGTGACGTTAAGTCCCTCTGATAGATCTCGGTGGATCCTCCTATGAGACCCTGGTTGCGCGTCGCCTCGCAAATCAGACAAACAACGGCGCACAAGTGGACTTAATCTTTGCAATCCCGAGTAAACAAACACAAAAGAAGTCGGTTCCCCCGTGGCTGCTCAACGCTTCAGTGCGCGCACACACACACACAAAAACACACACGACACTACGGGTAGTAACAGCACAAATGGGAAAGAGACGATATGAGGCGCCATTTTGACACAAAGCGACTCAGTATGACAATTATGGGTTGTGCGCACAAAAAGCATGGTTCTGAAGAATGCAAGTGAGCTGGTGATGAACTTCACCAGGTGAGGAGAGGCTGTAAATGCGGAGAGGATAGGCTACAGTGGATGATGTGTGTGTGTGTGTGTGTGTGTGTGTGTGTGTGTGTTTTGGGTTGGGGGGGATAGCCAACATGCTGGTTGGAGGCCTCCGTAGGATTTCTGCTGGGATTAGAGCAACATGTCACAAGAGGGATTTGCTAGCATGTGGAGCAAATGAGGAAATGAAAATTCTTGAAAATTATGTTGTGATTTTCAGAAGACAAACATTCATTCATTCATCCATTCATTCATCCATTATCTATACCACTTATCTTGCACTCAGGGTTGTTGGGTACATATTGAGACGTACGACCATTCATACTCTCATTCTTCTCTCGGCTCAGTGTTCTAACCAGTCCTTGACAGTATTTCCAAAAGTCCTACGAAACGAAACGCCATTCTCATAGATAGCGAAGGGATGAATTCAAATGGTTTTCAATATTTGCACTCAGGGGGTCAAAGGTCGAGGCCGTCAGCGGAGAATAAAAGGCATCAGATGCTAATCTGCTTGTTCAACGCAGCCCGGAAAGCGATTGCTTTATTATTGTATCTGCATGGCTAATGAGAGTGAAAAACTGGATCCACATTTTTCTGCTCAATGATCCATGAATGCACTAATCACACCGGTGTCACCCAAATGCCAGAGGGATGGTGGGCTGGAGGGTGTAAATCGATGCTTTTATGGAGACTGTGCATTTGCTCCAGGTAGTTACTAGCATGGAAATGAGTCCATAATGGGAATATCAATAGCAGGATAGATATCATCATGCTAGCATCTCCTCATCGGTCAGACCCGCCGTCGACTGTGGGTTGGGTGAAGGAGGAAAGGAGCTACGAGCGGCGAGACGTTCAGGAGGCGAAGAGGTTTTTGGGGCAGCAGAGACCATGGAAAGCACATTTATGCCTGTGGAGGTTCTTAGTCATCCAGGTCATGGTGAATTCTTGCAAAAATCTGTTGTCGCGGCAACAAGACTTGAATTTCTTCACTTGAAGATGTCCCCCCCCCCCTCATCCGAGAGGCTTCTTCAGTTCTAATGACCTGTCGGGAGTTTCTCAGTATGACCGCCAGGGTTCTGGGCGGGTCTAGGTTATGGCTGTTATGTAAATGAATGAGTTGATCTGCAGAAACTGTGCAAGGGGGTTGTTATACTAATGAGATGACAGCAACATCTTCTCTGGTTGGAGAGACTCTCTGGTTCGGTGTCTCTTAGGGGGAAGTTTTCTATATGCAACACATAAAGATAATAGTAATAATAATAAAAATAATGATACTAATGGTAATAATGGTAATGCTAATAATGCTACTACTACCACTAGTAATAATAATAATGATGATGTGACAACAATAACAACAAAAACAATAATAATCATAATAATAATTATAATAATGCAAATATGGCTATTAATAATTAGAATTACTATATTATAATGCTAATAATGATAAAAATGATAATGGTAATAATAACAATATCAGTGATGATAATGTGGAACAACAACAACAACAACAACAACAATAATAATCCTAATCATGACAATATTACTACTAATAATAACGATATGATTATGAAGAAATAACAACAAAAACATTCATTAGCATGTTTCATCGAAGTGCTGCACAAGTGAGTGGAGATAAGTGTACGACAAACATGAATAGCAACTCACATTCAACTCATTCATTCCTTCCAGAAGGTAAGAAGCATCCCCGGACCTCGGGGCCCTGCATGTCCAGGATTGCATGACATCCCTGAGTGGGATAGATGAGATGGTGTTATGCCAGTGGTGAGGAGATACACCTTAAAGTCTGGACTTGGATATATCAAGATCTGATGTTAGACCCTGGCTCCCTCTTGGACATGAGGGCTGTAGAAGGGAAGCGCTTGTTAAGGAGAAATTGGTATTTCAATTCTCCTGAGAGCAAAATGAATTGTTTTTTGGCATCGGCTCCTGTCAGCCGGATGATGAATGGTCTTATTCCACTGCGGTGGCAAGATGGTATCATCATCAGGCAGGCAGAGCCTGTACCGCATTTGCAGACCAGTTAGTTAGTTAAAATAAAAAACAAAAAAGTCCAGCTCGCCGAATTAAAGCCTCAGAGCCTTGGCGCTTTGGTGCGGAACGTCATTAGCTTTTTGTCCTCGTTCACCCTCTGCCTGAAACAAACCGAGAGGTAAAAAAGCATACCAGATTCACTTCTGTCACTCGGAAATCGATTTGTGCTTGGACACAGACGGCTTTCAGCCCCCATAAACACTCCTTTGGTTGGGGCCGCACTAAACTCCAAGGACGCCAAGGACGCCTCTGAGACATCAATGGTGGGATCTGACTTCGGAGAGTCTGAGGCGACAAGTCTCTTTTTTTCGTGTTCAGAAATTCATATTTGAATCGGACTTTGGTGGAACAGCCTGCTTCGTTTGTGGTGACCTCACTGCCCTTTTCTGCCCCACGCTTCACAATAAAGACTATCTGTCTGTCTGTCAGTCCGTCCATCTGTCTGACTTAATTTCCTTATGTATTTATTTATCTTTTATTTTTTTATGTTATTTTTTTGTTCATCCATTTTTTATTTATTAAAAATTTAAACATTTCAAAAAATGATTTATTTATTTTATGATTTACCCACCAATCTAATGATTTAGCACTTTTACTGATCTATTTATTCGTCTATTGTTTATTTTTAAATTGTATTTTTTAGCAATTTATTCATATATATCGACCTATTTTTCATCTGCTTTGTTTTTTCATTATCTTTCTTCCTCTCTTTCTTTCGGTATGTATTTCTGAATCTATTTTTTGATTTCATTTATTTATTATTTGCCCATTTCATTTATCTATTCTTTTTTAAAGCAGAGGGATTTTTAGTGATTTTGATACGCAGACAGGATGAGCCGGGATCGGAACCGGCAACCATCCGAGCTCTGATTCATGTTATTTTTTTGGCCATTATTTTTAAATTATTACTTGATATGTTTATTTGTTATTTATCTACTCATCTTATTATTCAGCACTTTTAATAATCTATTTCTTCATCTTTTGTTGAAATTTTGTAATTAATTCATTAATATATATTGATCCATTTATTCATTATTCATTGCTTTTTTCATTCGTTTTTCTGTCTTTCTCTTTCTTTCAGTATTTATGAATATATTTTTAATTTAATTTATTGATTATTGATCATCATTCCATTTTTATTTATTCATTCTTTGTTAAAGTGGAGGGATTTTTAGTGATTTCGACATGCGGATGGAACGAGCCGGGAATGGAACTGCTAACCATCCGAGCTCTGCCGGCAGAGTGGCAGTGGCCCTGATCAATAGAAATATTGATCCGGGATCGATGACAATAGACCCTCGACACCCCACCGGTCACGTGGCATCTTTGCAAGATGGCGGTTGCATTCACCGTCCATTTCTCCCCTCCATCTTCCGTCTTCGTGTAATGGAGCCCGTCTGCCCACCGTGCTGCGGCGGTGATGCTACAGCTGAGGCTTCCATTTTGCTGGCCGTTGTAAATACATCCGTCCCAGCCTTCACACACTTGTACGCGCTGGCGGGGTGTGCTGTTGTCGGTCGCGCGGGTGAACTTTGCCCCTTGCCTCCACTAACCAAAAAACACCCAGTGTTTAATATTTGATCTAGAATATTCCAGCAAGCACGCCTTCTATTGATCCCGCAGATCTATTATTAGAACCTTCCTGGGCTGCTGTGAGCTCTCCAGGAAAGAGTGTGTCCGCGCACACTGGAATTAGAGGGGTGTGTGTGTAAACTGGACATTATACACTAGTTGCCATGGTTACCTGCTGCAAGGACTAACTCGATCATTCATTCATTCATTCATTCATTCATTCATTCATTCATTCATTCATTCATTATCTACACTCAGTGTCACTAGTATCTATCTATCTATCTATCTATCTATCTATCTATCTATCTATCTATCTATCTATCTATCTATCTATCTATCTATCTATCTATCTATCTATCTATCTATCTATCTATCATCTCCAGCAGCCTAAAAGTGCATTCAAATGGTTTCACTATGTAAATGCGGAGGCTCTCTCTTGTGTGTGTGGTTGTGTGTGTGTGTGTCTTGCGGTGGCCAAAGATGAGCCTTTGCAGCTCCGGGGAGTAGACGAGAGGTTGCAGAGGTTACAGATCTGAGAAACGGCTCCCGAGAGCAAAATGAACAATTCAAGAAAAAGATTATAAATCATTTAAAATTCCTTTTTGCGTCCTCTTTATTATTGTGAGATTATCTGTTTCCTGTTTGAAACTAAAAATGCATTTCCACTGAATTTGAACAAAGGGTGGCTGCAGGTTCCTTAAAGGCTGGCATTAAACTTAAGGTCACATGTTCTGTTTCATAATTCATCGTTTAAACCTCTATTAGCTGGACAAACAACCATTCACTCATTCACATGTCATATAGAGACAAATAATTCACATGTGAGGACAATCTAGGGTCAACTTTCAACCTCCTCAATGTTGGACTGCAGGAGGAAACTGGAGGAACCCCTTGCAGATACGAGGAGAACATGCAAAATCCACGCAGAATCAAACTGTGGAGCTTCGTCTCTGCACACACAGAGCCGCGCCGCCCTTGTCGATTCCGGTGCCTCGACTAATTGTTTGCACTGTCCTGTGCCGCCAGAGCCGCTGGTATAAAAGACGTGACCGGAGATCGGGAACGGAAGCAGAAAAGAAAGATGGAGCCCGCGGGGTCGGAGCAGTCGGCCACGGTGGATGAGCTGGTGGAATCCTGCGTTCAAGCATTCGGTCAGTAATTTTTTTTTCCTATTTAAATCGGTTTAAAATGGAAACATTAGGTGGATTTTAGAAGATTCAACTCAGGCATCTGTGTCTGCTTCAGACGAGAAGGGCACTTTGAAGGATGCGGCTTTGGTCCGGATGTTCCTCATGATGCATCCTTGGTACATCCCTTCCACCGACATGGCCAAGAAGCTTGTGCTCAAGTATCCTTTGATACTTTTGTTGTTTGTTTATCCTCAGAGTTGAGCTATATAAATGATCTTTTTTTTTTAAATGTGAAAGAAACAACTTGAGGAACTGCTGTACCTTGACGTTTGTCCCAGATCTCAAGAGGAGAGCTGCACAGCTGAGTACCGCACAAGAATATGCCACTTAGTCAAGTATTCCCCTGCCGTTTCTATTTTATGTTTTATACAAAAACTTTCAAAAAACTCAAACGTGAGCAGTGATTATCTCTGAGTTCCTCAAAGCCGTTGACTCTGCCTCCCAGGTACTGGATCTCAGAGTTTCCCGCTGAGTTCAACCTGAGCCCGGAGCTGGCGGAGCAGATCAAGGGCTTCAAAGACCTTCTGACCACCGAGGGCGACGAGAGCCAGAGTCGGCTAATCGACATTGACAGCCTGTAAGCCGCCGAAGGCCGCCGCAAAAAGGTCTTCCGTCCTCAGCTCGGTTTGTCAGTGTGCCCTTTTTCATCGCTTGCTCTCAGACGTGGCCTAGCCTAGCCTAGCCTAACCTAGCCGGGGGTCACCGACTTGTCCGTTTCTGCTCTGACTTCGGCTGTAGGAGAAGCCTTTGCTTTCCTTGCTGTAGTACAGTGCCGGTACTCATTTAGAAGTCAACTTCCTGCTCCCGCAAGGGATTTGCTCTCCCTTGTGAGCATTCCCTTTGCTTTCAATTTCCAGATTCATCGCCATTTGTCATCAGCAGGGGGTATTAGTTGTGCTGTCCATGACGTTTTGTCCCCTCTGTGTGATCTGACTGACTCCTGCTTGTGTCTATTCTGTCTCCTAACAAGTTAGAGACTCTCTGACAAGATCTAGTATGAGGGGTTAAATCCAAAGTATTGTCTCCTCCCAGTACACTTAAGAGAAGGTTTTAAAATCCTTCTCCTCACCCATAAAAAGTTCAATGGCTTGTCACCATCATATCCCAAAGAACTCTGAGAACCCTACCACCCAGTCAGAGCTCCACGCTCCCAGGACGCAGGGCCTCTTAAAGCAGAGCAGGGGCCAGAGCGCTCAGTCACAGAGCTTCTCTTCTGCGGAACCATCTTCAGATCTCCTTCAGATCTGTCTGTTTAAGAACAGGTTTAAAACCTTTTTGAGAAAGTTTTTATCTAGCGCTAGCCCCTTGTTGTACTACACATACTCACATCGCTGTATCACTACATGATATTAATCTTATCCCCAGCAACAACGACCAAAATACAGGAGGCAGAGCTAGAGGTCCCAGAGATGAAGATGTTGAGGTTCTCTTTGGGAGTTACCAGGATGGATAGGAACAGGAATGAGTCTATCAGAGGAATAGCACATGTTAGACGTTTTGGAGAGAAGGTCAGAGAAGCCAGACTGAGATGGTTGTGTCATGTACAGAGGAGGGATAGTGAATATGTTGGTAGACGGATGCTGGAATTGGAGCTGCCACATAGGATGTCTAGAGGAAGAACAAAGAGAAGGTTGAAGGTAGTTGGTGTGAGAGAGGAGGATACAGAGAATGGGGTTAGATGGAGAAAGTCGATTTTAGCTGTGGCGACCCCTAAAGGGAAAAGCCAAAAGGTGGAGAAGAAAAAAGTGATCTTGTCCCAGGTCCCTAGGCTCTCTCATTTTGCAGGTTCCCAGGGAGCGTGGCCTAATCCACTGCCCCAGGCATCCACCATTGTTACTCCTTTGAATGTAAAAGCTAATACGGCATCATTTACAGGAAGGCGTTACAGGAAGCAGTCGTAGCTCATTTGTGCCCGTCCCCCACTCTCTTTTCAGCTTTTTATCCCAACCGGTTGAGGCAGAAGGCCACCGGCAGTGGGCTTGGATCTGTCCAAGATTTCTGCACTGGCTTCCTTGCCGACTTGGTCCTAGGGGGGGATGTTGGGTTTCTGTATATTGTCCTAAAGAGTGCCGGTCTGATCTGCCCGAGACAGAACGAGTCTTCAAACGGGTTGTGAACACCGTAGAAAAGCCTCCATCCCTCATCCCTCGTAGGCCCTCATACAAATGGAAGCGTCAGGTGACCCAGCGTGTCCCATCGGTGACCAAGAAGAGGAAGATGTCCCTGCTGTTTGATCACCTCGACTCCTGCGAACTGGCCGAACACCTGACCTACCTGGAGTACAAGTCCTTCTGCAAGATTCTAGTGAGTCTTTTTGGGCCTTTCGTCTGGTTAGTATGAGGATCAGAGTAGCTTTTCAAAAGACTTTAAATGACTGCACGTCATAGGATATCCAAATAACTCATTTATTTCACGAAGTGTGTTATTGATCGGGACGTAATGATACGTGTGTTGATCGGTGACTCTATTTTATTCCCACAAAACATCACAGGCACATAACTGACATTCCCCTGGAAGCTCTCCTCACTGTTTTTTTAGTGTATTGTTATGGGATTTATAGTCTATTTTTATTAGAACTACAAAGCTCTCGACCTCAGCTCTCCTCCATTAGGATTGTGGTTCTTGAGAAAAAAAAAAAAAACACAAAAAAATGTAAAAACTGACCCTGGAAACACAAACGTTCCAAAAAAAGCCATGTATAGAAATAAAGAAAACTCCCACATAGCAACAACGACGACAACTCCCACATTGAGTTCCTCCAGCTTTCCTCTCATTCACACATCATCTGGACAATGCAGGGTCTCCAAAGAACCTCCTACATGTTTTTGGACTGTGGGAGGAACCCAGAGAACCCGGGGGAACTCCTCGCAGACATGGGGAGAATATAGAGACTTGACGCAGAAATGTTCTCAAAGGTCTAACTGCTGTGCCACCGTGCCACCATAGTTGAAGATAAATGCCTAAATCCTGGATTAATCTACACCGGGGTAGAAGTGCTTCTAATCTGAATCCAAACTCATTCCCCTTCAGTTCCAGGACTACCACAGCTTCGTGATGCACGGCTGCACAGTGGACAATCCCATCCTGGAGCGCTTCATCACACTCTTCAACAGCGTCTCCCAGTGGATCCAACTCATGGTGCTCAGCAAGCCCACGGCTCAGCAGAGGGCCGTCGTCATCTCCCACTTCATCAGGGTGGCGCAGGTGTGTTTGTACCGCGAGTTGTATTTGGGGGGTTTCGTCAAAGATCCAGGGTGAGAAGAATTCATTCATTCATTATCCAGACCACCTGGGGTCCCGAACCCCTGGTCCCCAGACTGGTACCGGTCTGAGGATCATTTGGTTCCGGTCTGCAAAGAAAATCCTTCTTGTTACAAATGATAGTTTTTTCATTCGACCCTCTGGATCTTATTTTGAAAAACAACTGTTTCTGCCCTCACCTTATTGCTGCACTTAACTTTGTTTCACACATAAATTACCATAAGCTAGCCCTTGAAAAAACATGTGCCAGAAACAAAAGTCATTGGAGAGCTTTTTTGGGAGGAAACGAGCAAATGATGAGACCACAGAAGCATTGCAGATTGCCAGCAAAAAGAACGCTGCATTTAAAAGAAAATATCAAGATTCCTACCTAAGTTACGGGTTCATCTCAATAAGTGATACAAAAGCTCTGCGCCCGCTATCCATTATTTGTGGTGAATGGATGGAATTAAAATGAAATGAGATTATTGAAATTGCCTACTATAAAGTGTTTTCAGATTAAATACAAAAGTTTTTATTATTTGAAACCCCGCGCCTGCAATCAGTCCATGGAAACATTTTGATGCATAAAACTAGTCCCTGCTACAAAAAAGGTTAGGGGCTGCTAATGTAGCCTATCACTGCCATCATTGGGTGAAAGGACCAGACATTTGTCGATTGCAGGGCCACATATACAGATATACAACCATTCACACACTCGTTCTTACATCTGGACAATCTAGTGTCTCCAATAATCTCCTGCATATTTTTGGACTGTGGGAGGAACCTGGAGGAACCCCGCAGAGAATATGCAAACTCCACACAGAATCGAACCAGGGACCTTCTTGCCATCGCCCTCGGAATGTCATAAACTCTAATCCTACATTGAATGAGGATTGATTAATGATGCACTCATCTATGTCCAATTTGGTTGTTTAAATTTAAAAGATGAATCCAGTCTTCTTCAATCTGGGTGCTTATTTAAGTTAATGATATGTCGGAGGACCCCTGAAGATGAACCAAAACACAGTAAGTTGTTTCTGCTATAAAAAAAGGGTTTCTTTTTGCTGGTGACTGGCAGGGAATATTGTTTTTATAGTTTTTTTTTCTGGAAAGAAATTAAATATGAATGTTGCAAACGTTGTGAATAATCTCTGGTTGAAGCTGTTATTGGCAGGGAAGCTTTGGCTTGGCACAATGCTCATTAATTATAATTCAAAATCTCATTTTAAACCGGTTTTCTGCATTAAAGCTCCTTTCTCATGAGCAAGTTTTTGACAAAAAAGTTCCAAGAACCCTCCAGCCCAAATATCGTTTTTGGAAGAGGCCTCCTCCTCGGGAACCTTTGAGTTTTGCATACCCACACGCAGTATAGGGCGCGGTAGGGACCATTGTGCCGTGCACCTTAAGCACTCCACCAAAGCAAACCACTGAAGAAGAAGAAGAGGACAACATGGCCAACATTGAGGTGGAAGCTGCCACAGCGTTCATGGAATAATAGTCATGGACTATTAGATCGCTGTTTTTATCTTCTGCGCTGCTTCACTGTGTGACTTATTCGAACCCTGGAAACCCCTCTGAGGCTTTGCAGGCCAGAAGAACTTGGACCGCTCCATTTTTCCCTGCCTCTGTCCATTGTGCTGCCAGACAGACAGCTGTCCAGTGACAAAACTAGCTGAAAAAAATGGTGTTCACAAGATCATAAGAAGTAACTGCCAATGGGCATGGCTTATGAGTTCCACCATTCACCATCACCTATGAGTTCCTATGGAACTGGAAAAAGACCATGCCTTGTCATAGGAGCTTAGATGGCTCTAGACACTGAAGGTCCATGGTTCCTGGTTCCTCTGCTGCCTGAATGTACCAGGAAGTGGCCCAATTTCTTGGAACAGAGAAAGTTCCTGCAGTATAAAAGCGGCCTAAGTAAGAAGGTAGACCCTTTTCAAGTGGAGTCTCCATGCTCTCCCAGTGCCTGCATGGCTTCTCTTCAGGTCTCCTGGATTCCTTCCATCATCCAAAACCAGACAAAACGCCAACTGATGGGAGGACCAAAAGTTGTATGTTTTTATATGGAGCCTTGTGATTGATGGTTGAGCAGGCCAGAATGTGCTCTGGCTCTGCCAGCGCCAGCCAGAATCAACTCACTGCTGTGACCCTGAATGAAAGATAAGTGGTACAAACGACCAATGTTTAGTGCTTTGGATGAACAAAGGCACCGGAGCCAGAAAACCATAATAAAACTCGCCCGCGGAACCCTCTGTGTTATTTGTGCTCGGTTAGAAAATGCCCTCTGTGATACCAACATCGATTTGGGAAAAACACGGCTCACTTGACCGTGTCACAAGAAGTACCCGCAACGCTGAGCTCCATCTTTTTGGAGCCTGCTGCTACTCCGCTCACACTGCTCTATTTTCACTCTGTCATAAAGAAACGGAATGTGCAATGGTCTGAGATACGTCTACCTGCATGAGCAGAATATCTATCTTACATGCTGGGGCTGTTTTGGTAATCATTTCATGATTTGCAGTAGTTTTGAGATAATAATGAACACAGTCTCTTACCTTTGTCCTTTTTCATTTATTTGTTTTTCATTTAATGTTTTGCTCTCCAATCATCTTGGTTCCGGAGATAACTGTTCCTGATTTGTCCAACTGAAATGTGAATAACAAATTCCCTTTGGAACCCTATGG
The DNA here is from genome assembly GCF_037954325.1 of Fistularia commersonii. Lineage (NCBI taxonomy): Eukaryota > Metazoa > Chordata > Actinopteri > Syngnathiformes > Fistulariidae > Fistularia > Fistularia commersonii. Next base: position 14,675,694 of record NC_141302.1, read on the forward strand.
CTGGTAAAGTCGTCTTCCCTCTGTGCATTTTCGGCTTTTCAATGGCTGCTTGTTTTCAACGTGTCCCGCAATCAAGGTCTTGGTTTCAGTTTTTAAATCAAAGCTGAGATATTGGCCTGACATCAATGATCTTTTGTCCAGATCCTTGTTAGCTTCTGGTTTCCCAATGTTTCTAAGTGTAGAGAAAGCCATATTGGACAACTGTGGCCAGTTGTTTGCTCAGGCCTCCCTCCTATTGGAACGTTGGTGGTTAAATTCCCAGCTCCTTCTACCGGCAAGTTCAGACCATTCAGCATTAAAATCAGCATTGGAATTTCCCATTTTGTGGAAATTAAATGAAAAAATGAATCACCAGACTATATTTTTGTCCACAAGTGTTTTTGGTGGATATTTTGCACTTGCTAAATGTTCTCCTCCTATACAGCAATTCATTACACATTGATGGTGGCGGAGCTGCAACTGGCGGTTCAACGTCTTGCCCAAGGGCACTTAGGCATGGAGCAGGGGATCAAAACACCAAACTTCTGATTAAACTGCGCCACAACAGCCTCTTAAAATGCTTTGTGAAAACCATTAGGTCACAAGAGTCATCACTGAGCTAAATCTTTTTAAGTACGTCCCCTCAGTCTGTTGAAAGTAAATCACAAATGATATAAAAAGGTTTATGAGATTATCTCTCTGATGTATTTTATTTGGACATGAAACATAATCATTTCCACCGGTCAGATTGGTTTTAATCTAATTTGTGTTCTCTCTCCAGCCCTTAAATTAATTTGCCACTTTCCTGCCTTTATATGGCTCTCTGGTGATACCGCCTCAGTCTTGCCTCCCCTTCCTGCAGGAGCCCCTAGGAACGGTGTCCCCAGCTGCACTGTCGCTTATTCGATTCCAGGTGATTCTGTTGTTTTTGTTTGGTCTGCCAGATGGCCCAGGTTTGCCCTGTATGGGAGCATCATGGAACACCGCCTCTGTCGTCACTGCGCCACAGTCCCAAAACTATTCATGTCGCGTTGCGTATTGATCTTTAGATGCTCACAAGTGTTCGGCACTGAAAAGGGGAACGTCTCCCTGCTCACTCTCCGACAAGATCTAGTGCAAGGGGTTGTATAGGCAGGATTTTCTATTCCCAGTACACTTTAGAGTACATTTTAAAATCCTTCTCGCCCATAGAGCGCTCAATGGCTCCATCATATCTCAAAGATCTCCATGCTCCAAGGATGCAGGGCTGTTTGTGGTCCCGAGGGTCTCAAAAAGCAGAGGTTGGGCCGGAGCATACAGTTCCTGAGCTCCTCTTCCATCAACCCATCTTCTGATCTCCATTTGTGGGACTGACGCCCTAAGAAAGTTTATATTTAGCGCATTTGGCTAATGTACTGTCGTAGGCTTACTCTGCCGATGGATATCCCATGACGCACCTCTCTGTCCTCCTGCCTGCACTCACATTCTTTAATGAATGTTAAAGCTTATTCTGCATCATTTCAGCTGTCAGCATGAAGCTGTCAGCGCTACCGGAAGCAGTAATCGGTCATTTATGCCCATCCCTCCCAACCCTCTATCACACTCTTTTATCCCAACTGGTCGAGGCAGAAGTTTTTAAAATCCTCCTTGTCCATAAAGCGCTCAAGGGCTCGTCGCCATCGTATCTCAAAGAACTCTGGGAACCCTACCACGTGGTCAGATCTCCATGCGTCCCAGGACACGGGGCTACATGTTTTCCCAAGGGTCTCTACAAGCACAACGGGGGCAAGAGCGCTTACCTCCCCTGGCCGGTTGAGGCAGAAGGCCGCTAGCATTAAGCTTGGATCTGTCCAAAGTTTCTGCCCGGTAAAAGGCAGCGTTTCCTCACCATCCCTGGGGTGCAGGTTGGGTTTCCGTAGCTTGGTACCAACCTGCTCTGTATGGAAAGCGGCAGGGGGCAACTCTGTTGTGATTTAAACCATGACTTGGCTTGAGTTGTCGCTTCCAGGAGGTTTGAGAAAGAGAAACTCGGGAATTAGAAAGGCAGATATGTAGTTCCACTCGCCGAGATCCCATCCCTTCCGTGGTTTTTGATGCTCTGCAAGCTATTATGGCACAAATATTGAAGTATGTTTTTTATATGACGGCTCCATTTCCATTAGGCGAAAGGTTTTATTTTCTCAATGCCGGGATGAATGAATTAAGATTTGTACCGTCTGAAAGATAACCCTACTGCTCTGGTTCCCCATCACTGGCGGTTGGAATGGTTGTCTGCTAGATAAAAAGATGTCCTTGAAAGTCCTCCTTTATAGGTAATTCCTCTACATGCCGAAAGGCTTCGTACGTTTGTATTGAACAATCGCGGCTCGGTGTGAGAGTCTGCACAGAAGGCAGCCTTGACAGACCCAACAATTCACAGAGCTTCCCTCAGGGGTTCACGGCATGGGCCCCATTCCAGCTGTCCATTTTGAGTGCACGGCATCAGCCCCGCGCCATTTGTTTTTCTCTCGCCCGCGAGGAGTTGCGGTGTGAATCGAAACGCAAACCCCTGGTTCCGATTAATTTCTCGGTGCGTGCTCGCGCCCGTCAACCAGCCGGTTGATCAGTGGAACTGGAGCTCACCTCGCTATTGTACATTCATCCCGCCCGCGGTGCAAAAAATATGCAACAATGCCCGGCGACTCGCTCCCGCCGGCACGTGCACGAGCACGCAAATGCCGCTCCCTCTCTCAGTTGGCAATTGATTCTAAAGGTTGTTTGAGCCGAATCAAATGATCCCCCCGGCGGCCCTCCCACACAACTGTGACCAGCATTGATTCAGAGTGAGGTGCCACAGGAGCTGAAGGGCAGTGTGGAGCCCCGCGGAGCGCCATTCACAAAGTGTTAGCTTAGCTTTGACTCAGGTGGGTCTGAACATTCTCTATATACCCTGGTGCCTCAAAATGAAATGGTCAAGCTGTGAAAATATTATGATATTGCAAAGTTCTCCCGCTCTGAAAGTCCTTTCTAAGCTTCTGTTTATCTTCTAGAGCCCAACTGGTGCTACGTTTTTGGGGCTGATCATCTAAAGAGGGAAGTCACTGGCTGCCTTCCATGTGCTCAATGATCTCAGTCGATCAATACTTTTAAGCTGCATTGCTTTGCCTTCAACAACAAATCAGAACCCTGGGGTTCACCGTGTGATGAGTTCACACAGTGAACAATTCAAGTTTACTTTGTTCCTGAAGGAACTTCAATTGTTATTCACATGCAGGTGCAGCGGTTAGTCCAGAAGTGGGCAAACTTTTTAGCTCAGGGGCTGCACTGACTCTTAAAATTTGCTAGAAGGACCAGTTCTGCACAAGATATGATACATATAAAAAAAAAAAAAAACGCATTGTTTACTGTTTATATCAGACTCGTCTGACATTTATCTGAACATTGTCTGACATTTGCTTTGAAAATAAAACCAGCTTGGTTTCGAAGGCTCTGACGTTTGCTTGCATTTCATGCACGAACCGGTTTTTCCCTTGTAGCTTCACGTTCAGCTCATTCTTGTGTGTCAGTACGTCCACAGTAAAGGCTAAATCACAAAGCCAATCTGTGTCAATCAGCTCAGGAAAATTCTCAAGTGTTCTCAAGTTGCTCCAAAAATGAAGTAATCTCCTGTTTGAGCTCCTACATTTATTGATCCAATCATTGAATCATTCACATCAAATATGAATTCTGTACCGATCTTTGGCGGGCTGGATTAAAAAAAAAGACAACGGGCCGGATGTGGCCCGCGGGCCGTTGTTTGCCCACCCCTGGGTTAGCCCTTCAGCCTCGCAGCAAGAAGGTCCCTGGATTCCCACAGATGGCCTTTCTTTGTGGAGTATCCATGTTCTCCCTGTCTGAGTGCACTTCCTCCAGGTTCTCTATGTTCCTCCAAACACATGCAGGAGGTTCATTGGAGACTCTAAACCAGGGGTGCCCACACTTTTTTGCCTTGTGAGCTACTTTTAAAATGACCATGTGAAAAGATCTACCTCCACTAAAAATGCTGAATATATATTTATTAATACATCTACTGAGTATACTTAACACAATGAATGTTCTTGCACAACTGCATGAACCCTTAAAGCACACGACAGGGTGCTTTTTTGGTAAATACCTAATTCTGATGACTTGAATAGAGTCAGCAGCATAGCTGAAGTTAGCTGTCAGAAAAATGACTGCTGTTCTGACAGCTGGGATTTTAGTTCCTTCACCTTTCTTCTTTTCAAGGGAAGTCAGTGCTGTAGTTTTTATGAACAGTCTGAAATGCCGCTCCACATTTCCCTTTTTCGATATAGCAATGACAGACCAGTGGATGAGGCAAACGCACTTTGAAAATGAAACAGTAAAAAAAAGTCCACCTCCTATTCAGTATGGAAGTGATACGTTTTAGTCTTTTTACTTGGTCCAGCTCCCTCATTCATTTTTATAACCCATAAGTTTAGAAGACGTAAATCGGAGGCTAACTTGCTAGCTTGCTAGAATGCGCCGTTATGTGCACATGCGCAGTGACGCCTGTGTCAGCAAAGGTCAGATTGGACAGACCGACTGTCAATCAAGTGAAAATGTCATAGTGAGGAGGATCGGCTGATGTCTACGTTTTAATGCCATGCGATCTACACACACTACCTTTGCGATCGACCGGTAGATCGCGATCGACCTATTGGGCTCACCTGCCCTGAACCGTCCAGATGTTTGAGAGGGTGATTGGTTTTATGTTCCAATGACTTGTGAATGAAAGAGTGTGGCCATGTAATAGGCCAGTCCAGGGTGAACCCTGCAGGGATAGGTTCGCAACCCTGACCCTTGAATGGCATTCAATTATAAAACAAGTTCATGATATCCACATCTGATTTGTGAAGTGTGTATAATCTCAAAAGAATTGAGTCAGCACACATTGGCCAATGGGTTCAGATGTTCATCTGTGGAAGGCCGACACCGGGGGAGGAAACCATATCCCCTGTGGTGGTTATACAGTTGTCCCTTAAGATACGGATTTAGTTTGTTCCGGAAATGGGTTCATATGTTGATTTTTTCGTATCTTGAATTAATTTTCCCCATCTTTGCTTTAGGATGGTACATATCATGGGTGCATTGCGATTGCATTCACATGCAATATCGATCACACGTACACCATGTTCGTGCTTTGCTATTATTTCGTACTTAATTTTCCATAGAGAGCATCTTTCTGGGTTCACCGCTTGCCTTACAACTCTCTTCTTAGGGCCCATGATGATTATTAAAAAATTCACAAAATAAGCACAATGATTTAAGATTATGCAACACAAGAGATCGTAAAACAACATGAGACGTGTGCTGTGTCAACCATCCGGACATAATGGGCGAAGGATGTTGGAAGCTGTCGGTCTTCAAGGTGAGAGCAGAGAGCAGTGAGCAGTGCCAATTTAGACGGTGCATTGACATCATGAAGTGTATTCCAGTTGTGGAAGCTCGATTGGCGTGCACCATGCGAATTGTAAATGTAGCTTTTCTCGCTCTTATATTTGTATCATATTTTTTTTTTCATACTTCGAGGATAAAATTTGCTCAAATTGCGCTTTGTATCTTAAAAAAAAAATCATATATAAAGCAATTCATATCTTAAGCGGCCATAGAAGTTGTTTTGTGTGTTTTTGGAAATTGTACGGTTATTTCAGATGGCTTTGTCTGCTTCCTACACTTTCCCTGTGCTGCATTTTTTGAAAGTCAGAAATACAACTACAACCTCAAACCTGCACTCTGGGTGTGACAAGTCTTAAAAATGGACTTGTACTGGGCGGCCAAGCGGGCCCACCATGTACCTTCAGTGGATAATAGTGAATATGTGCAAAGGGTTGACTCAGATGTTGCCCCTTGTGGTGAAGCAGAAGAGACATCTGGTCTTCTTTGTCTTTGGGCTTCTCCCTTCAGGGGTCGCCACAGTGAATCACTTCCGTAGTCTAACCCTATTCTTTGTACACCGACTACATTTATATCCTCTTTGGAAACGTCCATGAATCTTCTCTTTGGTCTTCCCCTCGACCTCCTGCCTGACAGTTCCTTCTACCAATATACTCGCTATCCATCTTCTCTGCATGTCCAAACCATCTGAGTCTGACCTTATCTCCAGAGTATCTAGCTAGTGCTTTCCCAAAGAGAACCTCAACAATGAAACCATTGTAAACAAAGTGCTTCGATCATGTCATCTGCCTCTATCTAACTTTCTCGTCTCACACCAACTAACTCCATGTCTTCTCTCCCTACATCCATAAACCTCCTCTCTGGTCTTCTTCTAGACCTCCTCCAATCTTAGCATCCTTCTTCCCAGATCTTCCTTATTCTTCCTCTGTCTGTGTCCAAACCATCTCAGTCTGACTTGTACCTCCAGAACATCTAACATGTGCTGTTATTCCTGACCCTCTCCATCTTCCTCGCTACCAATGAGGAACCTCCACATCTTCATTTCTGCTACTTCCAGCCCTGCTTCCTGTCTTCTCCTCAGCGCCACTGTCTCTAAAGCATTTAGTATCGCTGGCCTCGCAACTGTCCAGTACACCTTTTGACATCTGGTGAATCTGATGAATTAGACCGATTCCATCTATCCATGTGTCTTACCATCACTCACAGCCCTCCCTGATACATTCTCCCACTCTGTTGACAGAAGCTGCTCCAGTTGCAGAACTTTAATACCCTGATGGCGGTGGTGGGCGGCCTCAGCAACAGCTCCATCTCTCGTCTCAAAGACACGCAGAGCCACATCAGTGCAGAGACCAACAAGGTACGCCCAGCCCCTGGAGAGACAGCCATTCCCGCATCTGCCGTCAAACAAGCATGTCAGTGTGTTCAGCTAATGAGCGGTATTGATTTAGTCACCCACGTATCTGTGCGAGCTGCATACGTGTGCGCGGTACTCCCACGCAGTGTCTCCTAAAAGCCGTGAATCTGTGCCATATGACTGGGAAGTCGAATGCAACAGTCGGCGAAGTTACAGTCAGACGGTCTTATGTAACTCCATCTGGAGCAAAGCTTTTCTACACAAATCTCTCTTGAGACAGACTTTGTTTCCTGCCAACTCCCATCCAACCCCCCCCTTTTGTTCATTTCATCTCCCCGCATCCCACAGCTTTTCAACAGGCTCATTGAACTGGTGACATCGTGTGGCAATTACAGCCAGTATCGCAAGCGCTTCTCCGAGTGCTCGGGGTTTCGTTTCCCCATCCTGGGAGTGCACCTGAAGGACCTGATAGCCGTGCACGTGGCGCTGCCGGACTGGGCCGACAAAGAGAAAACACGGGTCAACCTGGCAAAGACCCAGCAGCTGTACACCATCCTCCAAGAGCTGGCGCTGATCCAGAACACGCCACCCAACATCGATGCCAACACAGACTTGCTCAACCTGCTGACAGTGAGTGCAATGGCGGTTTGTTTGCGGCGTCAGACCGCAATGGGTTCAACTTCCCTTTCAGTTCAGCAGGAACGAGTTAGGCTAACGAGTAGTTTAATGGTGACACCGGAAGGGGCCTTCCTGGGGCGTCCGAATAGGACATGATAGTGCCCTTCCATTGGTCCCCACCCTCTATCTCAATATTGTCAGACCTGGCAGGTGTGCTGATTTTGGTATGTTACAAAAAATTGAATGTCTTTGGGATATTATTGCAAAGAGGCTGCTGTGTCCTGATTTTTCTTCTGTTTTTTTTTTTCATTTTGAATATATCGTCACATGTCAGTGTGGCTGACAGAGGCTAAAGGTGCCGAGATTATGAATCGTACGATTCACGCGAATATATATATATATATATATATATATCTTATCTTTTGATTCCAATTCGTTGAACGTAGTCACGTTGACCTTCATGTATCTCCCTGTCAGACCTGATGTCCTTATTAAAGAAAAAATGGCTTCTCTGGCTGACCCAAGGCTCTCTCTCTGGCAGAATGTAAAATCTGTGTTTTTTTTAAGAGTGAGTGTATTTTAAATTATATGGATTAGTTTACTACCATTGATCTCTGTCTTTCTTGGGTACCAGCCAGTACTTACTGCAAAGTTGGATATGGAAACATTAAGCTAATGGATGCAGTCCATCCTTAAGTGTATGGACACTTCAGTCTAAAATACTTAATCAAAATCTTAAGTCCTGAGAATAAACTGTTACTTAAACAAAACTATCAGTATTACTCAACTGTACTTGAAATATCAAAATATGAATATCAATCTATATTTATATAAATACTTTTAGAGAATGATATATGAATGGTCTTCATGCCCTTGTGGAACACTGTATGCGGAAGTCTAGAGTGGCAGAGAGGAATGTTAGACTGGCGCAAGACATGTATGCTTGCTGGGAGACAGTGGTGAAGTATGTGTGACAGAGAAGTTCAAGATAGAGGTGGGACTACATTTTGGGTCAGCTCTGAGCTCCTACTTGTTTGCAGTGGGGATGGACAGACTGACAGATGAGATTAGACAGGAATCTCCATGAATCATGATGCTTGCAGATGACATTATGATCTATAGTGAGAGCTGGGAGCAGGTGGGGGAGAATCCAGAGAGGTGCAGGTATGGTCTGGATAGGAGAGGAATGAAAGTTAGCCACAATGAGACAGACTACATATTTGTGAAGTCAGAAGTGAGACCAGGTTGTGGCATTGAAGAAAAGGCAGAGGGCAGTGCTGGAGGTAGCAGAGATGAAGATGTGGAGCAAACAAAGTGGAAAGGTAAGGCCACAGGGAGATGAAGTTGGAGAATTTTAAGTACTTGGGATGAAGAGTGTGGAAAAGAGGTTAAGCAGTTTTGAACGGTGGAGAAAAGTGTCTGGGGAACTAAACAATAGAATGACATCAGCCTGAATGAAGGGAAAGGTGTACAAGGCAGTGGTGAGATCAGCGATGCTGTATGGTTTGGAGACAGCGGCATTGAGGAAAAGACAGACATGAAGCAGAGATGAAGATGTCGAGGTTCTCTTTAGGAGTGAAGAGGTTGGATCGGATCAGAAATGAGCCCATCAGAGGGACAGCAAAGGTTTAATGTTCTGGAGATACAAGTCAGAAGAAGACCACCTTGTGGTTCTGGGGGTTTTCACTGAAGAGAGAGCGACAATTGGCATGCAGACAGGAGGAACCAAGGATAGCACGGCCAACCCTTAGACTGGAGGTTTAGTTTATCAACATGGAGCCACTTATTGTTGGATTTATGTCCAATCATAGTTTAATAGGGATAAGGCTGAATACATGTTTTGATGTACAAATACAAAACTGCTGTGAAGTGAAAGCAGGCTTTACGGAGTGGAAAGTATCTTAAAAATCTTAAAATTGCTCTAAAGTACTCTACTCCAGCACAAGCACCTAAACATTTTCCACTGTTGATCATAAGTACTAAAAATGTCAGAAACGCTTTCTCTTTCTTCACTGAGAAATCAAAATCTGAGGCGGGAATACTAATCACTCCCTCCCAAGCATGTTGCCTGGGAGAACAATTGTGCTAAAATAGATGTGGACAGATACTGGCTTCAACTTGCCAAACGCTGAAGGCATCATTTTGTCAAGCCTACCATGAGCGCTGAAGGAATTGGACTTGTTGTATTTTCAGCGAGTCCTTGTACGACAGACGGCTTTGAGGAAATGCACAACAGCCTCTGAACTACTTCCGGCTGTTGCCGCCGGGAGCTCTTCAGGACTCCACACTCTTCAGGACGTCCTTTAACTTGCGCACACATGTGTGTGTGTGTGGTTGAGCGAGTTCTGGCAAACGGCGATAAGAGTTGTATTTGTATAGGAGCACTGTCCTAGTGGAAGTAAATCCAAGGAGATGAAATACACTGTCCACCTGCAGGTGCTGGTGTGAGATTGAAGTGGGCTGAAAGGAAACAGCCTGTTTTTCTTCCCCCGGCTGAAGGAAACTTGCTGGACAGAGTCGATACACGGTTATTATTTGCTTGTGTGCGCTGGAGTCGATGTAGCTGCCCGTTGCAGAGGAGACAGAAAAGGAGTCAATAAATCTTTGAAAGTAATGAATGGGCGAAGGCATGCCCACGTGCTGATTAAGTCAATCGCGTATTTTAAATAGTTCCTCTATTCACGCTATTACATCAGCCTTTCCTGGGAGGGAGATTCTGAATTGTCCTTAAAGTGTTGAGCAATTTATGACACATGGTGGACTCACACCAGAATAAACCCACGGTCAAGCTATTACCAGTTCAACTCAAAGAAAAAGAATGCTAATAGGAGCGCTTGACCCATAATGGATGGAGGGGAAGGTTGTTTAGCTGTAACACTGTGAGCACTGTGAGCCATTTTGGCTCGATGTCGTCATTGTCATAGTCAGAATATGGAACACCAACCGCCAATAGTTTCCTTCTATTCAAAATGGTGAGCGTGTCAGGTGGGTTTAGATGCTAAGCTAAATGGTCTCCATCTACTCATTTCCTTTCCTCTCTCCCTCCATCCATAATTTTCCCATTTTTGGTCTTCCTCTAGACCTCCAAATCTTCCCTAACCATCTCAGCCTGACGAGGATCTCCAGAACATCTAACATGTGTTGTCCTTCTGGACTCATTTCTGATCCTCTCCATCCTCCTGACTCCCAAAGACGAACCTCCACATCGTCATCTCTACTGCCTCCAGCTCTGCCTCCGAACTTCTCCTCAGTGTCTTTGAAACAGACACTGCTCTCACCTCCGTCTTCTCCACCTTTCCTTTCATTCTGTTTCGTACTCTTTTATCAGAACTGGCTTGCACACGTCGCTCCACCTCGTCTCCACCTGCTGGACTGTTGACCCTTCGTGCTTGAAATCCTCCACCTTCTTCAGCTTGGCATTTCAAACCAAATAGGTCAAACGTCAATATTCGCTGCAGTCTTGGTGAAGGCTAGTCAACCCCATTCAACCAACAGAGTTTATAAATCTGTTCACTATCGATGTATGTTAAAGTGGTGTCATGTTGGGGGTTCCTGGAAGATCTTGAGAACCTCCAAAACATTTTATCTCCACGCCGAAAGTGACCGGAAAACCCAAATGTCCTGGAAACGCCGGATTTGAGGTTGAGTAAGCCATACGCCGGGGCTCTACAGTGGTTCTCCTTACCCTGTGTCCTTCTCAGGTCTCTCTGGACCAGTACCACACTGAGGAGGAGATCTACCAGATGTCTTTACAGAGGGAGCCTCGCAAACCGGTGGTGAGCCTGGCTCCGTCCTTTCGATACATTTTGATTTACCGAAGTGACCTTTCTTCCTGGGCGCGCCATCAATCTCATGGCGGTCTTTTGTTCTTTAATGACCAGCAGCAGAACTCCAGCCCCACCCCTGCTCCGGAGCCCAAGTCCTCTATGATCGATGAGTGGGCCGTGTCCGTGAAGCCCAACGCCGACCCCACCGTCATCAAGAACCACATCGAGAAGATGGTGGAGGTGCGTTCAAACGTCCTCCCCCGGAGATAATTGCGGCGCATGGTGTCAGACGTAATGAGCGTGGAAAGACGGGGGTGAATTATCTGTTGTTGTCGTCTTTGCCCGGCATCTCCAAATCTACTCGAGGCTCCTCAGCAGAATTGATAAGTGTAATAATGTTACGTGCAAAATGATTACGGCTGTGAGAGCTACTCAGGAAACGCTGTCCTGATAAATACAATTAAAATATAATGGTGGATGTGAGGAGCGAGCAACATGTGGAGAACTGTGCTGAAATCCACTGCAATGTTGCTTTATGTTTTTACTAATATCAGTCATATGGGGGGGGGGGGTTATCTGCTAATGCATTTAAGTTCATGGAATATTGTACCAAAACAACAATAATTCTTGTTGAAATCTTCTTGTTGTGGCACCTGGACTTGAATTTCTTCTCTTGAAGATGTTTCAGCCCTCATTCGAGAGGCTTCTTCAGTTCATCCGCAGCATCAACTCCGTCACATACAACATCGCTAAACACGTGGCGATGTGTGGGGAGTTTCCTAATATAACCGCCAGGGTTGTGGGCGAGTCTAGGTTTCAGTGGTTTGTTATGTAAATGGTACGGTTGATCGGCAGAAACCAGTCGAAAGGGGTGATGGTAATGGGTGTGTTGTTCATTGGGGACAATGGAGCAACTTCGGGGATGACCTGGGCTGGAATGTGAAAACGTAAAGCATAGTTGGGGATTTTGCACACACTGACCAGACCATCTTCACCCTCCGATCACCCGCCCTGCAATCCAATAGACTTCAAACTTTGTTTAGCTTTAACTTTTCACATTCCAATCCAGGTAATCCAACAAACGTTGTACCTTTGTCCCCACCGAATGACACTTCCATGAGCATAACAACCCCCTTGCACCTAGTTTCTGCAGATCAACTTTTCCATTTACATACCAGGCCACCATAACCTAGGCAGCATAACCCTGGGAGTGAAATTGGGAAACTCCACACAGGTCATTGGAACTGAAGAAGCCTCTCGGATAAGGGCTGAAACGTCTGCAAGGGAAGAAATTCAACCATGACAAGATTTCAACATGAATTCACCACGACCTGGATGGCTGAGAACCTCCACAGACAACAACAACAATAATAATAATACTAATAATGATAATGATAATAATAATAATATTTCCAGGGAGCACAGTCGACTACTGCGCGACAGATAGAGATACATGAACATTAACTCTCTCTTTCACATCATATAGAGACAAACAATAATTTACTCATTCATTCATGTGTCAAATGGATGCATACAACTCTCACTCATATGTCGAATGCTCACAAAAAACATTCACCCACTCATTCACGTCTCGACAATTTAGTGTCTCCAAAGAACCTCCTGCATGTTTCTGGACTTTTGTCGGAACCCTTGGAATGGCAAGGAACCCCAAAAGGAAACGTCTTTTCTGAATCCATGAAACTCTTTCAAAATACTCCAAAATACCAACAACTAGATTATTAAAAAGAAGATATTTATTTCTTGGAGAAGTATTGAAATGAAACATCATTAAACAAAATTTATTGTTGTGTCAGTGAACATATTCAGGGATTTTAATGACGGTTTGGTTGCTAGCATAATCACGTAATTGCATGTTATCTGCTGGAATACCCGCTGACACCAATCTCTGCAACCCCCTCGCTTACAGTCGGTCTTCAAGAACTTCGACACAGATGGTGACGGCCACATCTCCAGAGACGAATTCGAAGCGATCAGGAACAACTTCCCGTACCTCAGCAAGTTTGGAGAGCTGGACAAGAACCAGTAAGCCAATCGCACGTTGGCCCTCAGATGTGAGAGACAGTCGGTAATCCCGTACGCCCACCCGCTTTGCTTCGCAGAGATGGCCAGATCAGCAGAGAGGAGATGATCGACTACTTCATGAAAGCCAGCTCTCTGCTCAACTGCAAGATGGGCTTCATCCACACTTTCACCGAGACCACCTATGTCAAGCCGACGTTCTGTGAGCACTGCGCCGGCTTTGTGAGTAAAAACTTGTTTGGTTTTTGATATCTAGCTTGATCCCTTACATGTCGGAAACTGAAAAAATGGCTTTAATTCTTCATGGAGTCAAAAATACTGTCTGAAATATTACTTTAACATCACAACAGTAATTTTGGTAGGTTGGCTGTTTCTTCTTGGTCCAAGTTGAGAGGGTTCATTGTGTTCATGCATGAGTCTGTTTGCAGCAACAAGTCTGAATGAGGTTGTCGAGTTAGTGTGTGCATTTTTACATGTCGTATTGGGAACTAGCTCACCTGAGTTGGGTAATTCAGGTTGTAAAAATGGTCTCACAGATATTTGTGAGGCCAATGTTTAAAAAAAATGAAGTCCTTAAGTTCACTTGGGAGTTGCCAGGGTTCTGGTTTTGGCTCACATCTCTGGATGAGTTGCCTGTTGGATCTGTGGGTATGCTTGTGTTGATCTGTCTTGGGATAGATCTAAGTGTTGCATGTAGGTGAAAGGTTGTGTCGGACATCACCTCCTCTGTTCAGTGAAGGTCCAATTGGACAAAAATGGCCTCATTGAATCCTCTCAAACCACTTCTTTTCTTTGGCCGGTGTGCTTGACATTGCTGACTGGCCCTTGTTCTTAAGGTATACGTGGACCATGGAGTCCTGACCTGAAGCCCTGTTAGCTCAGAGGTTGTTTATCTCTCCGAAATGGATCATTGCATTCCTCACTGGATGCGACAGCAAACACCACATTCTGGATTTTGCGCGTAAATCATGTTGGTCAAACAGCCATACCGTGAAAAAGGGCCAGCCGGCTCTAGTTTTATGCTTGACCGACATAGATTTTGCGGGGATCGTTTTAAGCACAGAATCGTTGACATGATCCATGAACATACCGTGAGCGTTCAACTACGATCGATCCCTGTTGTTTTAGCCTTTTGTGCTTTCAAATGCATCGATGTCTGCGGCGAACCAATCAACGCTATACCTCGCCATTGGTTTAAAAAGGTCAAAGGTGTTCTTACTGCCACGCCGCCATGATGTGAGCCCGCAGAGGCGACTTTCATTAGGTATTGCCTCGAGCGCTCGCTGGCCTCGTGTCTGACAGGTTCCCCCTTTCGGGTCAGGCCAACGGCAATTACTTTGAGCCAGAGCCACATGCTGCTGAAGTTGCTCCCTGGAAAAAACTGGAGGACAGTAATTGGGGGAAATGATGACCCTGCTGTGATATCTTTGCGGCTGTGCGTGTCCCCAAGGATCATCTGCTATTTAAATGCTGACAGTGAGTCAGAATTTAATGAGAATAGCAATGGGAACCCTCATATTGGATTTTTTTTCTGTATACAAGAGAAGTGGATTGTCATTCTCCAAAGTGCAGCATGAGAGACATACTCATCCTTCGGGGGCGTGTGTTTTCATATCGTCCCGGCGGGGGGAAATGTGGATTCAGGAGCGAGGCGAGATAAGCATTGCAGTGGAGTGTCTCCACCATTGAAAATGTGCAATGATGTATGACCGAGGTAGATACAGCAGCCGCTTCCTCATCTGTCTGCTCCACGCTTTCCTCTTGGCCGCCGTACAAAAACAATATTTTTCCCCCCTTTTTCAGCACTTTGCGCTAGCTGAGGCGGGCAGGGCTAACATATTTCACCTCCAGCACCCCAAATCATTGGGAACCTCCTGATCATTTTCTCTCTTGCTCGCAGCCAGCTTTTGCCCGTACAACTTAATGGCGCTCTGATGACTCCACTAAATGTGCTAAGTGGGAATACGTCCCACTGAGCGTTGTTGGATCGCAGGATGGCACAGTGAGGATTCGGCTGGAGGCTCCCGACACGTTTTAATGACAGCGAGAGGCACAAAAGCTTTTTGGTTTTTTGACGATTGAGCGAATGAAGGAAAAGGGGCTAATGGGTCAACACTGGCCTACCCCTGGTCTCGTTCTGCTCGCTGGGAAGCCACTAGGTAAACAATCTAAGGTCATTCTAGGGGCTCCAGTGAACCTTTTTCATGTTTTTGGAAGAAGTAAGAAACTGATGAACCCGGAGGAACCCCATGCAGACTGAAAAACTTTTTCTGGCAACTCTACAAAACCCTGCGAATTGGGGGAGACAAACACAGACGTTGTGAGATTTCCATAACTCGGGCACCGACAGCGACAAAGCGAACAACCAGTTTGAAGAACAGCCATTAATAATTGATAGGATGATTCGTGCGGCGGATTGAGTTCACTGGTGACATGATGGGATGTCAGAGCATTAGATTACTGAGCAGACTGACAGAGGACCCATCTGGATTTGCCCTTGTGGAAGAAAGAGACAGTTGACAGGTGTTCGCCTCTCAACGACACCTCATGATGGAGTAATAATGGGGAGCGTGAACAGATTGTCGCTGTCAGTTCGATAGATGCGGCGGCTCCGCAATGCTTGTTTGGGGCCTTCGGGGACCAGGGCGCTCCCCTGCAAGGCCTCTGCCCAGCCCTGGATCCCAGGGGATTAATTATTATTACCTTTATTACTCTCGTTTGTAGAAAAAGGTCAAGAAAAGTTGTTTTTGCGAGCGGCCATTGCAGCGGTTAGTGCTCCCGCCTCACTGCAAGAAGGCCCCTGTTGGATTCCCATAGGAGGGCTTTCTGCGTGGAGTCTCCATGTTCTCCCAGTGTGTGTGTGGGGTTTCTCTACGTTCTCTTGGCTCCTCCCACAGTCCACAAAAATTCTTGATGGGACGTGAATGAGAGGGCGATGGTTGTATGTCTTTATATGTTACCCTGTGATTGGTGGATCCAGGGTGAACCCGCCTCTCGGCCAATAACAGCTATAGCTCCAGCCTCGCCCATGGCCACATAAGCAGTGTAGTAAATGAAAGAATTAATATTTAAGTGAAACATAATTTCCCTAAACTGACATTTTCAACTCCCATTACAACCCCAGTCCTAAATGCCATCATAAGAATTTTGATAGGAAGTCATAAATGCGTCCAATAGAGGGCCACGCAGAGGTCAGATTCACTTCCTGGTTCATCCCCTGTAGCGTTGGTACGTTCTCTTCACGGCACCCTGGGAATGGACAGGACAAAGTAGCGGCGCCGTCGGGTTAATCAGGCGACGGCGTGCCCTTTCAGCTGATTCAGTGACACGTCGGCGCTTTGAGTCCTACATTCCTTTGCTTCTGTGCCACCTTGTTATTTCCCCCTCCATGCTAGCAACTGCTAATCCATTCCCACTTCATACACACACATGCACTCAGCCTCTTATCCACTGTTGAACCTGGGAGTTGGACTCGCTGACCACCCTGCCGCCTGGTGCATCTTTCTCCATGTGTTAATTTAAAGTGATAGATTGGTTTCACGATGATGTAAAAACATTGGACGGTCAAGCCTGGAGCTGGAATGGTTATAGTCTCATGATCAAGGCGTCAAACCCCGCTGCACTGGAGTATGTGTGTGTGTGTGTTTTTGTGTGTATGCTCACATTTCGTAGCTCCCTGCCACAGTTGTGGATGCTTTTTTGAGACATTTTGATAAAAAAAGTCAGTGGTGTGACTGACAGACACGAAAGGAACCAATGACAGGCTCGGATGGGGGTCGGCAGCGCGGGCGTCGCTCTCTGCTGGCCCTCGCGGCACAGCCGAGCGCATTTGGAGGAAAGGATGACACACTCATGCCGTCTGTTCGGAGCCGATAAAGCGTCGCTTCCTTTCTGGTTTTTAGAAATGGAAAGAAAAAAAAAAACGTTCTGAATTCTGCAGTCTCGCAAGCGAATGTCCCCGGTTCTATTCTCATGCTCCTCCTGGCCTGCTGACGTGCCTTCGAACAAGATGCTGCACGTCTATTTCAGCTGAGGTGGAAAATGAAGAAGTTGGTTTGACGAACGAAACAATATGGGGGGGGAGATGATGAATGAATGAATGAATGAATGAATGAATGAATGAATGAATGAAACTTTGTTTAATGTAAATCAGATCTTATGCGACTCCAGACGGCATCATCGCTCATGTTTCCTTTCACTGTCTGCTTACTTCAATTTGAATTGATGGCTTTTATGAACTGGAATTACAAAACACACACACACACACACACACACACACACACACACACACATAATATTCAATATTCAATCTCACGCCACTCCTAGCTCCCCGCAGTGGCTGTTAAACAACAAAATACAGAAGCGCCACAAAATGCCTCAACACAACTGTGACGATAAATAAACAAAATGATAATTTCATACAAACAAAATCAAATCAAGTTGAGATCCGGCTGTCCAGTCTCTTGCAAATAAAATGAAACACACCTTTAGCACGCACCCTAAAAACCCATCAGCTGCGATCACACCTCGCCTCCACATGTGTTTTGGATGCGTGACCTTCGCCTCATGGGCCAAAATAGAAATCCCTACTGTGCAGAAGGGTGGCAGAAGGAGTACTTTTACTTCAGCTGAGTATCCGGTTACTCTGCCTCTGTCATTCTGCAGCAAATTTGACCACACCATAATTTCCCTGGACTATAAGCTGTTACTTTTTTCAGATTCTTTGAACTCTTTGGCTTAAACAACGATGCGGCTAATTTATGGATTTTTTTGGGCTAACGAGCTTCATGCCGCCAAAACAAACCTTGTTACATTGGCCCAGTGAAATGACCGTGAAATTCAGGCCGTTCAATTCCGACACAGAAGTAGACAACTTTAATGGTTTTAGTGCGCAGGAGGAAGACAAAGATCAGCTGGAGTAGGACGAAGCGGGAATAGAAAATGGATGGATAGATGGACTATTCCTTGAGTTATTTATTATTCATCTTTTTCATCAGCGTGTCAAAGGAACTGTTCAGAAAAAAACAAAATTCCAGTACGCGTTTGTTGATGCTACTGGTATGCATTTAATGATAAGTAAAAAAAAAAAAGTTTCTGTGTAATAATCTCATGTTACAACATGGACACGCGGCTTATAGACAAGTGCGGCCTATATATTCACAAATATGCTTATTTAGTTACTTTTAGCTGGTGCAGCTTATATTCAGGTGTGCCAAATAGTCCGGAATTTATGGTAAAACAAAAATAACAAGCTTGCTCGTATGCAGATTCAGTATTATAAATATACTGTCTGCAGGTTTTGTAATATTTGCAATAAGAGTAGTTTTCAAAATCCTGTGCACTTGTAGCACGCACAGTGTTTTTCCAGCGCTGCTGTGTGTGTGTGTGTGTGTGTGTGTGTGTGTGTGTGTGTGTGTGTGTGTGTGTGTGTGTGTGTGTGTGTGTGTGTCTGCGGGGACAGTAAAGGTCAGCTGGTGGAGGCAGGGCCATGGTGAAAGTTGTGTTTAGATGTTCTGTACGTTACCCTCCTCTTTGTTGTACAGCCTCAGGCTGTGGGAGTGTGTTTCCTTGTTTGCATGCGTGTGTGTGTGTGTGTGTGTGTCTTTGTGTGCACTCGCTTGCAAGTATTTTTTTTTTTTGTGCACAGGCTTCCGTGTGAAGAGGTCAGGATATTTTCTGCCTCCTCAGATGTGCCAGGGCGGTGTGTGATCTCCAGCTCGCCGCTTTCATGTCATTGTTCCCCCCACTGTCTGGTCGCTCCCTGCGTCCCCCTTGATCCCCCCCACCTCCACCTCCACCTCCACCTCCACCCCTCTGTCCTGCCAGCCCCTGCTTCCTGCTGTCCCTCCCCTCTCTGATATCACCTATTTGCGAAAAGCAGATAAAAGCCTGTCCTAAAATGGAGAGAACGTGAAAAAAATAAACAGTAAACTAACACTGACAGCAATGATAGTGGCCCCTTAAGATACGAATCACTTTATATACAAATTTTTTAAGATACAAAGCGCGATTCGAAGAATTCGAAAAATTTTATCCTTGAAATACAAAAAAAAAATAATCATGATATTAATACGAGAGTGAGAAAATTAAAATTAGAAATTTGCACAGTATCTTCCAAGCAGGCTCCCATGACTCAAATACCATTAATGTCACCGTTGCATCTTCTGAGTTGGTGCTCTCACCTTGCAGCCTTGCGGCTTCCATCGTCCTTCGACCACTTCGTCCGGTCAGTTAGTACAATATACATGTGGCATCATTTATATCTTTGTGCTTATTTTGTTTATTTTCTTAATAATCATCATGGGCTCTGAAAGAGCAAGTTGTAAGGCAAGTGGGGAACCCAGAAATAAAATAAAATAACAAAATAATAGCGGAACAAATTCATTTTGTTTTAGTTAGTTTAGTAATTTCTTTTTTAGTTTTCTGTTATTTCATATAGGGAAGATTCATTTAAGATACACTTCTGGAATTAATCAAATTTCTATCTTAAGGGACAACTGTATTTAAACAAGATTGCATAGTGGTAAGCGCTTCCTCCTTGGATTCCCTGGCGAGCCTGGTTGGATTACGGCAGCGGGGCCTTTCTGTGAGGAGTCCCCGTGCATGGCTTTATTTGAATTGTGAATGAGTGAATCAAAGGTTGTATGTCTCCTGTGATTGATTGGTGAGCACTCACCCCTGGAGAATGAATGAATGAATGAATGAATGAATGAATGAAATCATTCACACTACATGTTTTCAGACTGTGGGAATAATCCAAATTTAAGGAAAAATAATAACAATGAGAAAACAACACTGAAAACAACAAACCCTTGGTATTTCTTGCAGAATTGAAGGAAATTACCTCATCCTGTAATTTTAGTGAAAATAATAATGTGAAAACAGTATCTAATGAACTGGAACGGAAGTGCTTAAAGGTAAATTCTTTTTAAAAAAATGCGGCACAAATAAGCCGAATAAAAGAATGACCACGTGCTTATGAAATATTTCCAAGTATTATTTATATTTAGTATAATACTTTTTATATTCATAAATGTATTATGTATTTATGTATTTATGGGGATTTAGTTGTTTCTGCAGCACCATAAAAGTATCTCTGCTAATCGGGGTAGTTTTATGGTAAAAATTCAATGTAATTGTGTGTAATTGTACATCAGTTTTAACATCCTTTTGTCATATTTATGTTCGAGCAGGAAAATGTAGATGTTTCGTAAAACTGCCTCCTGAAAGGAACCAATGGAAGCATCAATTAAAAGAGACAGATGATGCTAATGATAATGCTATGATAAGTAATTTCCTCATGTGACAGTTAATGGACAAAACTGTCCTTAACATCCACAAATAATATCTGGATACCGGTGTGTGCCGATTAATTTGACGGGTTTGAATGTATCAACGACCAGGCGACGACTCAGGTAGTGATTTATGGCCATAAACCCGATGATAACGTTGATAAAGGCTTGACGGCAAGTACATTAAACCAGAATGATCACAGAATTAGGATAATCGATCTCAGTGCCATTCATCTGTTCACTGAGGTGTTTTTATAAATACAACAACCACTCTGTGAGTTTGTTGTATCTTCTACCTTCTTCGTAGTGTTTGCATGTTCTTCTAGCTGTATCTGCGTATGTATACTGTGTTTCATTTTTTAAAAAATGGCTTGTTTTTCCATTCATTCATTCATTCATTCATTCATTCATTCATTCATTCATTCATTCATTCATTCATTCATTCTCTATACCATTTATCCTACACTTAGGAGTCATGGGCAGCTGGAGCCTACCCCAGCTGTTGTGGGATGAGAGGTGGGGCTCAACCTCCTCCTTGATCACTCGGGCATATATCATATGGCTACCATTCACCCTTTCATTCAGGGGTCATACAGAGACATGCTACGAGTCATCCACCCTCATTCATTCACCCCCACATGATGTATAGAGACATAAAAACATTCACTTACTCAATCACACCCTCTCATTCAAGCATCCTACAGAGGCATGAAACTATTCACCCTCTCATTCACGTGTCATATAGAGACATACAACCATTCACTCCCTCTTTCACGTTTCAGATAGGCACATAAAACCATTCACCCTCAATCAAATGTCACATCGAGACACAAACACATTCACCCTCTCATTCACAACTCATATAGACACATAAAACCATTCACTCATAAAATGGAGACATGCAACCATTCGCCCCCTCATACATTCACACATCTTACAGAGACATACAACTATTCACCCTCTCATTCACCTGTCAGATATAGACATGCAACCATTCATCCTCTCATTCTGGAATCACACAGAGACAGAAACCTATTCACCCTCTCATTCACATCCCATATAGAGACTTTCAAGCATTCACCCTCTCATTCACTGGTCCGGGCAGTCTGTGGTCTGCCGTCCTATGGGTGTTTCTGGAGGCCAGAAATCCCAGTCGCCCCTTCGGCCACTGTAGAAGCCTCAGAAGCAGGAACCTTCTACCAACGGCATGCAATGCCTCATATGTTTGAAAGTGTGTCGTTGACTCATATGAAATAGTCTCTTAACACTTTATTTCTTATCTTAATGGAAACGAGAGCATTACATAATCCTCTCCTCCTCAGCTGAACCTGTTCTCTCTCTCTGTTTTCAAGATATGGGGCTTCTACAAGCAAGGCTACAAGTGCAAAGGTAAGAGAGCAATTCCATTTTGCACCACAGATACGCCGGCTGCAGCCACACACACACACACACACACACACACACACACACACACACACACACACACTGAACTTCTGCAGAGCTGGAGTGCTGTGCAAATACCATTAACATGGCCGCCCTGGTAAATACGTCCCAGTGTTTTCTGCCATATTTGCGGGGTTAACAGATAACATTACTTTCACTGGCATTTTGCCCTTAAATGGATGGGCGGACGCTCTTTTAAAAGTGGTCAAATTTCCCAGCAGTAAGTGAACGCGGTGGGACTGTGATTTCACAAAAAAGATGCATCATTTTACATCTGAATTATCTACTCCGTCCTTCCATGGTTACTCTGTCTGGTAGACTGATGCCGAGGTTAAGGGCTGATGAAGAGCACGAGAGAGGCATTACGTGGGGAATTTTAGTTTCCAAAGACCTTCTTGGGTTTTTCTGAACCGTGCTGAGAGGACAGTTATGCTTTCATTATAAAACCCCTATTCCAATGACGTTCGGACATTGTGTAAAACATAAATATGCAATCATTTTCAACCAATATTCAGTTAAATGTACTCCAAAGACAATACATTTAATGATCAAAATGACAAATGTTATTGAATTTTTGGAAATATTCACTCATCTTGAATTGATGCAACACATTCCAGAAAAGCTTGGAAAGAGGCAACAATGGGGAGTGGGGCAGTTGAGGAACGCTCAAAAAACACCTGTTTGGAAATGGAAACAGGTGAGTGTTGTAATTGGGTATAAAAGGAGCATCCACGAATGGCTCCGTTGTTCACAAGGATGTACTGAGGTTCACCACCTTGTGAACAACTGTGCGAGCAAATAGTCCAACAGACGGACCATCTGCACCCATCAAACAACCAGGAAAGATCCACCACCAGAACCAGTCCCCGGTAACTTCCACCTGAGCCTCAGTTCATGTGATCCAACAGATTTCGCTGTTTAGCTTTACCTAATCACATTCCAATCCAGGTTATCCCACAAAGTTACCCATTTGTTCTAACCAAGGACACCTGTATTAGCATAACAACCCACTTGCACCTAGTTTCTGCAGATCAACCCTTCCATTTACACAACAAGCCATAACCTCGATCCGGGCTAGGGTCCCTGGCAATTATATTAGGAAACTCCCCACAGGTCATTAGGACTGGAGAAGCATCTCTGATGAGGCTGAAACGTCTTCAAGTGAAGAAAGTCCAGTTGCCAAGACAGGATGATTTCGACAAGAATTCGCTATGACCTGGATGACTGAAAACCTCCATAGACATGGTTTTCGGAAGTGTTCTTGAGCCACGTGGCACGACGCTTTACACAAAGAAGACGTTTTTGAATGCGGAACTGTCGGAGGGATCGAAGGTCATGGGTTTTCAATATTGGTTTTGGGCCTTGCAGTTTGCGCACAGAGATTTCTCCAGATTCTCAGAATGTTTTGACGATATTATGGAGCGTAGATAATGAAATCCCTAAAGTCCTTACAATTTCACATTGAGAAATGTTGTTCTTAAACAGCTGGACTATTTCCTCACGTAGTTTTTTACAACCTCGGCCCATCCTCGTGAACAGTGGAACCTTTCAGGGATGCTTCTTTTATACCCAATTATGACACTTGTTTCCAATACCAAACGGGCGTTTTTTAAGTGTTACTCAACTTCCTCAGTCTTTTACTTCCTCTGTCCCAGCTTGTTTGAAAGGTGTTACAGGCATCAAATTCAAAATGAGTGAATATTTGCAAAATAATATCAATAACTTATTTTATTTTTATTTTATTATTATTATACTTATCATATTTTGAACATTAAATGTATTGTCATTGGAATGTATTCAACTGAATATTGGTTGAAAATGATTGCAAATCATTGTATTATGTTTTTATTTACGTTTTACATAATGTTCCAACATTGGAATTGGGGTTTGTACTTCAGACACAATAGAGAGAAGGGAAGTTACTGAGTTTTGTATGTATGATGTGCGAATGAGAGAGTGAAAGGTTGCATGTCTATACATCGGGAATGGCAACACACACACAAACGGCTCAGATGTCCGTGCGTGCGTGTGTGTGTGCAATACACAGAATTCCTCCGTCACACACTTCTCAGTCTCTTTCGTCATTGCTCTCATCGTCACTTGTCATTGGTCCGATGGGACCAGGATAAATATTTTGTCAGCATGAAGCCCAATAGCTCATAAAAATCCATAAATTAGCCAAATTATTTTTAAGCCGCAGTGTTTAAAGCGTGTACAGAATTAGCGGCTACTAGTCCAGAAATTATATTATATATGTATGCTTATATATGTATATATGTGCATACATATATACAGACACACACATTTATAGACACACATATATATATATATATATATATATATATGTATATACACACATATATACACATACACATATATACACACATGTACACATGTGTATATATACATATGTATAAATACATACTTATATACACATATAAACATATATACGGTGGGAAGAACAAGTATTTCGTCACCCTCTTAAAATAATCGCCAAAGTCATTTTTTTTACAAAAATGTTTTTTTTTGCCTAAATCATCTCCTCATGATGCTGATCACCTCTGGCAAAATTGTCTACATCCTTAGTTAAACAGATTGTGCCATTCTACCCCCTTAGTAGAAATTGCTTATGTCAAGAGTGTGTCAAATGGCTCAGTTTTTTGTGTTTCCTGAAAAATCTGAAAAAATGACTTAGGCGATTATTTAAAGAGGGTGACGATTTGATACACTGCTAGTTTTTCAGCTTTTCCCACTTGCAAAGCATGTAGAAGTCTGTCATTTTTGTCATAGATACTCTTCAACTGTGAGTGACGGAATCTAAACCAAATATCCGGAAAATCACATTGTATGATTTTAAAATAATGAACTTCCTTTTTATTGCATGACATAAGTATTTGATCACTTACTAATCAGTAAGAATTGGGGATCTCCTTTTAGTTCTTCTTTAAGAAGCCCTCCCTTTCTCCACTCATTACCTGTATTAACTGCACCAGTTTGAACTGGTTACCTGAATAAAACACCTGTTCACACACTCAATGAAACAAACTCCAACCTCTCCACCATGGCCAAGACCAGAGAGCTGTGTAAGGACATCAGGGATAAAATTGTAGACCTGCACAAGGCGGGGATGAGCTACAGGACAACAAGCAAGCAGCTTGGTGAGAAGACGACAACGGTCTGTTGAAATTGGTTAGAAAATGGAAGAAGTTCAAGATGACGGTCAATCTCCCTCGGTCTGGGGCTTCATGCAAGATCTCACCTCGCGGGGCTTCAATGATCATGAGGAAGGTGAGGGATCAGCCCAGAACTACACAGCTGGACCTGCTCAATGACCTGCAGAGAGCTGGGACCACAGTCTCAAAGAAAGCCACTCGTAACACACTGCGCCCTTATGGATTAAAATCCTGGGCCCGTCTGAAGTTTGCCAATGACCATCTTGATGATCCAGAGGAGGAATGGAAGGTCATGTGGTCTGATGAGACAAAAATAGAGCTTTTTTGTTGTAAACTCCACTTGCCGTGTTTGGAGGAAGGAGGATGAGTACAACTCCGAGATCACCATCCCATGGAGCATGGAGGTGGAAACATCACTCTTTAGGGATGCTTTCCTGCAAAGGGGACAGGACGGCTGCATGGTATTTGGAGGAGGATGGATTGGGCCATGTATCACGAGAACTTGGTCAACAGCCTCCCTCCCTCAGTAAGAGCCTTGAAGATGGGTCGAGGCCGGGTCTTCCAGCATGATGACGACCCGAAACACACAGCCAGGGGAACTAAGGAATGTCTCCGTAAGAAGCATCTCAAGGTCCTGCAGTGGCCTAGCAAGTCTCCAGACCTGAACCCAATAGAAAATCTCTGGAGGGACCTGAAAGCCCATATTGCCCAGCGACAGCCCCAAAACCTCAAGGATCCGGAGAAGATCTGCGTGGAGGAGTGGGCCAAAGTCCCTGCTGCAGTGTGCGAACCTGATCAAAAACTACAGGAAACTTCTGATCCCCGCAATTGCCAACAAAGGTTTCTGTACCACATATTAAGTTCTGTTTTTCCAATCTATCAAATACTTATGTCATGCAGTAAAATGCAAATTAATTACTTAAAAATCATCCAATGTGTTTTTCTGGATTTTGTTGAAGAGCACCTATGATTAAAAATTACAGACCTCTACATGCTTTGCAAGTGGGAAAAGACGAAAAATCAGCTGTGTATCAAATACTTGTTCTCCCCACTGTATGTATGTATATATTTATATACTTGGTGAACACAGGTTGCTCTTAAAGAGGATATGTTGTATTTTAGTGGAAAGAATATTTACATCCGATGTTGATGTCAGGTTTTTGGTTATTTATATTTTAACAACTCGTCCAAAAATAAACTAAATAATCGAGTGTTTTGTCTCGTCAGCTCTACGTTCCTGGCTCCTCTCATTTAAGAAAAAAAAACAACTTACATGTTAATGTCAAAAATGTGCGTTGCATAGCAACAAGAATAGTTAGCGCTACCGTCTGAAAGGAGAAGGATGCGGTTCCGGTCACAGGCTAATTCCTTCATTGCCAGAGATGTATTTTTGCAAAATAAAAAAAAAAAACCTCCCAGCTTATTCACGAAGTGATGCTCGTCTGGAAAGTACTCTTATTCAAACACCATCGGAGCAAGGAGGAAGAAGGGAAAGCGGTATGGAGGTAGAATGGAATCAGCAGAGGCACGCCTTAATTTACACAATTTGAACACACACACACAATACTACTCAAAAAGTGTGTGAGTCAGAATGTGTGAGTGTTCCATGTTGATCCAGTGCATCATTGAGACAAGATGGAGTCAATGAGAGGAGCCCGCGGCTATTTAGCACTGCCAGCTCGCACCCGGAAAGGCAGAGCGATTGGCGGGCGCCGTAATTGGAACAAATCGCCCGCCGTGGCGGCGCTGGAGTGTAGCGAGAAAGTCGGCATGCGTTTTCAGGAGGAGAGAAGGATTTTAGCTGTCAGAGAGGAGCGTAATTTCACCATCTTCCATTTTGTTTTGGCGGTTCGGTGCTGTCATGATTCCTTATATATCAACTACTGATACAGAATTCAATAAATCCAACAAAATAGAATTATTCTCAAGTGAAACAAACAAGAAGAAAGAAAAATGACCGTGATTTCCTTCTGACTACTTTACTTGCATTCATTCATTGATTTATTCATTTATTCATTCATTCTCTGTTATTGGGTGAGAGGCAGGATTAACCTTGGACCATTCACCCTCTCATTCATTCATTCATTCATTGTCTATACTGCTTATCCTGCCATCAGGCTTGCAGAAGGTGCTGGAGCCTAGATATAACCATTCACTCCCTCAATCCCATGCCATATAGGGGCATACATTTATCCTCTTATACACATACATTTATCCTCTTAAACACATACATTCATCCTCTTATACACACAGCATACAGACATACAACATTCACATCCTCTCATTTACACATAATATGGCAACATATTGCCACTTTCTCTTTCACAAGGAGGGAAATTGAGGCTCTCCAAAATATAACAATGAGGAGTTCAGTAAGGGTATGAAAGGACAGGTACTAAAGTTGAGGTGCTGAAGTAAAGGAACTAAGCTAAAGATACTGAAGTTAAGGTACAGAAGCAAATATGTTAAAATAAAGGTACAAAAAGGAAGATACTAAAGTGCAGGTACTAAAGAAAAGTTTCTAAAGCGAAGGCAATAAAGGTTAAGGTCCGAAAGTAGAGTTGCTAAAGCAAAGATACTGAAGTGAAGGTATTGAAAAGAAGTTCAGTGAAGGTATCGAATGAACCAAATGATCCGAATATGAATTTGAACTTCTGTGACGCGATTAAGAATCTGCTTCGAATGAACCCCCCCGTCGCCCCCGTTGGCCCAGACTCCCCCCACTTGGCAGCGCTATTGTCAGAGACGCTCAGCCTCACGGTGTGTGTGTGCCATTGTTTGTGTGTTTGCATGGCTTGCCAGAGTTCGGCGCTGTCGCCCTTCGCTCTCCCGATCGCCCCAATGTTTCTTTTGCCCTCTGACCCTCTCCTCTCTTCTCCGCCCTCCTCTTCTTCTTCTTCCTCGCCGTCTCGCCCCCTTTCCCGGCGACTCTCCCTCCCCCTTCCCCGACTCTCCCGACGTCCCTTGCTCTTCCGAAACCTCTCCCTGCCGCCGTCTCTCCCCGCCGGCGTGGACGCCCTGGGAGCAGCCTGCGGCGTGAACTGCCACAAGGCCTGCCGAAGCCGCCTGGCCGTCGAGTGCCGGAAGAGGACCAAGAGCATCAGCCACGAGACGCCGCCTGCCCTCCAGGCCAGATCCTACAGCTTCCCGCCGCCTGCCAACAACCCGCCGAGTCTGCAGAACACAGGTGTGTACAGACGGCCCGTCTGTGTTCATCTCCTGTGTAATACTGTACGTTTTCGGGAAGCTAGCAGATGCATAGTAGCTGCAGGGTTTATCTTTTTACCTCACTCCAACAGGGACTCATTTTTAAAAGCCCTATAATATCAAGAGAAATGACATTAAAACATACAGTGTCTTGTAAGAAGTTAATGCCACAGAACTAGCAGTTGTCAAGAATCCACCAGGACACAACTTGTGGTCTTCTTAAAAGCTCATTAATGCTCAATTTCAAATAATCATATAGCCTTGCATCTGTCCTTTTGTATGCATCTTGTGCATACTTACGTTCGTTTTAGCGGATGCGTAGCCTAACACAGCAAACGGAGCAGGACCACCGGGTAACCTGGGGAGTAGATTTTCTTTGTATGTTCAAATGTGCCGGACAAAGACAACATGGCGTTGGTATAACCAGAGCGAAGAATTCTCCGTCCACATGGCGCCTTGTGCTTTATGGCCGTTGTCTACTGCACCGTCACCAGCTCCTCCGCCAACGACATGTTTGTGCCATAATTTCCGGACGATAAGCCGCAACTTTTTTCACGTAAACAACGATGCGGCTAATATATGGACTTTTGGGGGGGGGCTAACGAGCTTCACGCCGCTAAAACATTTATCCCCGTCACATCGGACCGATGAAATAACAGGGAAATTTTGAGTCCGTTCAACTGCGACACCGAAGAAGACGACTTTGACGGTTTTAGTGCGCAGGAGAAAGCCCGAGATAGCGACTGGCTAGCCGGTGCGGCTTATATTGAGGTGCACTCAATAGTCCAGAAGTTACGGTAATTGGAACTTGGGAACAGGAGGTGGACTCTGTGCAGCCTTCCAGTGGATATATTGCTCAACAGCCATGGCAACTTAAAGTTGGAAGTATGTAGGCGGTGACGTCAGTGCACTACGAAATCGCAAACAAAATGTAACACCCTCTGTCTGACCTCCACCTTCTGCACCTGGCCTTGGATTTCCAGCTCCTCTTCTGGAAACGAATAAACAAAAAAAAAAATACCAAAGAGCGGGAGTTTGAGAATATGAAGCTCAACAAAGATGTCACTCTGCACCAGGGATGGGAATGAAGACATCATCCGGAAGATGGTAACATCATTAGCTATATTGCTAATATGTAAAGGAGAAGGGCCTGAATGGAGAGTGAGGCTTCAGGCTGGTGAGGCGAAGAAGGTGGAGGATTTGAAGTGCCGAAGGTCAAAAGAGGGTGGAGAAGAAGTGGAGGAATGTGCGTAAGCAGGTTAGAACGGGTGGAGAAAAGCGCTACAAGAGCATCAGTCAGAATGCCAGGAAGGTTTGAGAAGACAAAGGTGAGAGCAGCCACGTTGTCTGGTTTGGAGACACTGAGGAGCTGGAGGCAGCAGAGACGAAGATGTGGAGGTTCCTCTTGAAGATGGAGAGAACGGCACATGTTCGATGTTCTGAAGTTAGACTGAGATGGTTTGGGCACGGACAGAGGAGGGACGGTCGGAGGAGGTCGCGAGGGTTTATGGATGGAGGGAGAGAAGACACAATGTTGGTGTGAAAGGAGTAAGTTAGATAGAGGTAGATGATAAGATCCGAGCACTTTGTTCAGAATGGTGTCTTGCCACAAAGACTCACCGTCTGAGAAACCACAAAGAGCTTGAATTTCCTCTTCTCAGAAAAGAATCGCTTCATGTAGTTTTTCATCTTCGAGCCTCATGTCACGCCCCCCGTGCCCTCCCACGGCCCCCTGCAATACTGACGCTTCCTCATGAGGCGCGCCGTCATTCGGGAGATGTTCTCAAACAATGCAGATTAATTTGCAATCCATCTTGTTTGGTCGGCGCCCAAACCCATACCTATTTCACGCACCTTTCTCCCACACAGTGATCGCTGAAGAGGACGTGGAGGCAGTGGAGGAGGGGGTGTTTGACGTGCACCTATAAGCAGGTGAGAGATACTGACTAATGCTTTAAACCAATGATCGACCATTTATCCGACAAACAAGAAACAAAGAAATGCTGACCTTCAACCTTGACTTTCTACCCCTCCCTGGTTCTTCAGGGTGCTTTACTTATTCATTTTCACACAAGTCAGTCACAGAATCGCTCAAGTTTCTTGTGAGCTGTTCATTTAAAGATAAATACATTTAGATATGAGTGGGTATCCACTTATTTCTCTGTCTTTACAAATATATACATGTATTTGTTTGAATATCCCTATTAGGTGGTTAAAAGTCCATGAAAGTGTCGCTGTTCTCAAACTGCGTTCCTCCCACAGTCCAAAAACAGTCAGCATCGGAGACCCCGAATTGTCCAGACGTGTGAACGGTTGTATGTCACGATATGAGTTCTGAACGAGAGGGTGAATGGCTGGACATCTCAATATGTGGCCCTGTGATTGGTCGAGGGGGAACCCTGCTTCTCTCTCAATGTCAGCTTAGATAAGATAAACAAATGAAAGCTGATTTATTTCCTCAAATTACACGTGTTTGAGAATTAGCAACAGAAACTTGTGATTGGGTCCCCTCTGGAACTGAAATTGACTTAGGAAGTTGTCATTTCTTTACATTTGCTGCCACCTAGTGGTGGGAATGTGAACTCTGCAAGAAAACAAAAGAAAGGCGCTTATATTAATTTGTTTGCTCATTACATATGACGCTTATCCTGCATTCAGAGTTGAAGGGCCGCTGGAGCCTCTCAGCTGTGATTGGGCAACAGGCTGGGTTCATCCTGGACAAAAGGACTTACAGAAACACACAATCGTTCACCCTCTCATTCACACGTCTGGCTAATTTTAGGGTCTCCATTGAACCTGCTGCTTGTGTTTGGAGTATGTGAGGAACCCGGGGAACTCTGAGGAACCCAACACAGATTCTGGGAGAACATGGAAAAGCCTCACAGAAGGGCCTCCTGTGGGAATCCAATCCAGGACCTTTACGCTGTGAGGCAGTAAAGTCTAATTCGTTCAATCAATATGATTTCAGAATACCTCATAGGATTGGCGTGCGACGGTGACAGTCGTCACAGAGACGCGGGAGGAACATCTGATTTTGTGCGATTCAACACCCAAGCCGGGACGCCGGTGTGCAGCCACATGGTGGACGATGCTACGACAACGGCGCCTCCCATCTTTACTCTCACTGCGTGGCAATGTGACGGGACGCATTTCCACCGTTCATCGGCCAAAAGCACGAATGTCTCTCCCTGTCGTTAGAGTTTAATTTTCAAGGTTCGAGCACCGAAACCCAGTCGAGATGCCACGGCTGTCTCCCCATTCTTATTTTTCATTTTCTTTAAAACTTCTAAAGTGGTGTTTCTTCTGGTCACGAGTGTGGTTCCTCACTTCCTCCTCAGCGACGACCGACCTTTGTTTTGCGTTGGCATGACAACGAGAGCTGACGCCGTACCCTCCACCTGAACATCAGTATCCTGTAGGTGTCGCTGTTGTGCTGTTTTTGTATTGCACTGTGCTTCTCTCCAGAACTCCTCTTGGCGAACGGGGATGGCGTTGCGAGACCGCGGGATCGTCAAAACGATACGACCAAAACAGAAATAACACGTGTTCGATGGTAGCATGAATTTGTTCGGGTTTTGTTCATCATGCATGCCGGGAAGTCAGTCTTTCGTAAAACTCCCCTCGCCGAGTTATCGGTCCTTCCGGTGAGTCAGGGAAACGAGGTTTCCATGTAAATAGACCAACTAGCTCGTGCTCCCCTGCTCGATGAAGGATGTTCTTGATGCATTATTGTCCTGTGATTTAATCCCGTGGGCCGATGTAACTCCACTCCCACCCCGTGCTCTCCAGATTATCCCTCCCCGCCATTAAATGCACCACGTCTCCTCTTTCAGGATTTCCCCACTTTGGATCTGACATATTTAAGAAATAAAAATGTTACACACATGATGAGAGCAGCATTTTCTTTGCTGAGGAGGGGGTTGGGGATTGAATTGTAATAAGAAACATAAAAAAGAAGGCATGACTTCTGGAAGATCATCTTGATTGCGGATCTAAACAGAACCTTCAGGAGGCAAAGCTATAATGGGAAACTTTAATGTGAAAATTGTATAAATGCAAATACTATCAGCATATTGGCACAGAGGGTAGTACTCCTGCCTCACAGCAAGAAGTTCCCTGGATGGATTGGATTCCCGGCGGGGTTCCTTCTGCGTGGAGGCTCCATGTTCTCCCCGTGTCCGTTTGATGGTCTCCGGGTTTCTCACACATTCCAAACACATGCAAGAGGTCGGAGCAAATATGTCAATCGCAATCTTTCGGTCGAGTTTGTCGCGAAGGTATTACTGGTAGATCGCTGGACATTAATAAAAATAGATGTCAGGGCAGCCAGTCAGATGACATCTGATTTTTCTGACACTGAGGACACCGCAAATGCATAGACAAAGATGCAAAATGCAGCAAAAAGTTATCCCCAATTTTTAGTCCTCGTTTTTTTTCTCTTAAACTTAAGGGTATAAAATGAGTGGGGGAGCTGGACCAAGTAAGAAGACAAAAACTTATCACAAGGACCTATTCAGTTCTGTGTAACATAAATGTACCGTTATTGGTACCACTGTTGTTCTTTTTACGGCATTGGAGGAGGACTTTTTTTCATAATAACATTTTCGAAGAGCGTTTGCTTCATCTGCCGGTCCACAAAGATGTGGAGCGGCATTTTCGGACTGTTCACGGAAAATACGACACGGGCATCCCGCCGAAAAGCGAGCTGAGAAAGACAAAGGTGAAGGAGCTAAAATCCCAATTGTCCGTGCAGTCATTTTTCCCGCAACATACTTCAAAAGCGCAAGCCGCGACCGAAGCATCGTTCCTGGTGAGTCACGTCATCGTTAATAAGCAGCGACTGTCCCGACTATGATTCAATTCAGTGCAAGTCAATAGGTTGAACTTGAGTAATGACAAAAAATACATATTTATTTTGTGTTGTGCAACATTGGCTCATGCAAGGTACGTCAACACTCATTGTTCATATGAAGACTGTTTTGCCTTTTTGTTGTGGGTGGATCATTTTATAAGTAGCTCACATGCTAAAAAAGTGTCCACACATAAGAACAGGAGGGTGAATGATTGTATGTCTCTGTGATGTGTGAATGAGAGGATGAATTAATAAGATGTGAATGAGTGAGTGAACATCTCATACTCATGCACACGCCCTATGGAGATATACGACCGTTCACTCTCTCATTCACAGGTCATATAGAGATGTCAAGCTAGATGCGTGGGTTTTTTTTTTTTACACCGAGCAGGCGATATGAAGTGCAGTAAACAAAACCCTCAAGAGACAACATGAAAACATTTTTAACAGGGATGAAAAAAAAAGGCGGCGTAAGACGAAGATAATGAGACAAAAGAAAGTCACCCGAAAGCTAAGATGAGGAAATATGACGAAGCGTATGTAGCGCTTGGCTTCACTGCGGCTACAGTGGGAGACGAGGAAAGACCTAAAAACAATGTTAATAAAGTTTTTCTTTGTTGTGAGTTGAACTATATTTGTTTTTTGTTTTCTTTAATTTTAAGAAGGATTTAATTCTATGCAGTGTAGTACTTATAAGAATTTTATAGACAAATTATATTATTTATAGTCCCGGCGGAGAGTGGGGGGGGCGCAAATTGTTTTCTTCTTGCTAGGGGGCGGCGTAACAGAAAATAATTGAGAAGCACTGCTATATAGGAATATACCTCCACCAAGATACAGTATATACTTTTATTGAATATATATCTTTATAGGTTCTCCAGTTTCTTTCCAGATGTTTCAAACAGGGTGAATAGTTGTATACCTCTATGATCGACCCAGGGTAAACCCTGCCTGTTGCGCAATGACACCCCGGATAGACTCCAGCAACCCTGACTGCAGTATCAGCGGGAAAGGTAATGAGCAAATAAATGCGACTAGTTTGTTTGGGTCCTGCAACGCTATCTCACCACTATTTAGGCCGACAACTTTGGCCTCCAGCGATCTCTCTGATCAGAGGAGCCCATTCACATCTGAAGCCGTTACCGATTAACGTGGCAATGGAGCGTGACAGGACGTCAATTACAGCGCTTTTCAAGTTTATATCTATTAGCAAAAAGAAAAAGCGAGAGCCGCGTTTGAAGAGTCTGCGATCGCTTGGAGGTTTTTTTTGGAGCACATAACTTCTCACCGGAAATGCAGTCGAACTTGATGCTCATCATCTCCCCCTCTTAATCCGTCCTGCACGTTTTTGACATTTTCGGAACGGAGGCGCATCGGTTGCGACTACAGCGACGTTCACGCCGCGGCGCGGCACGGCGCAGCAGCCTGATCTGCATGATGGCGCCGTGGTTGAATAAAACATCAGACGGGGAGGTGCAACACCGAAGCTATAGTGCTTTAAAACAGAACACGCAAGATGCCAATCCCTTTTATTTCCATCTAATACAGAACAATTCATTACCAATCCCCTCCACCAAAGTGCACACCAACCACCTATGACTTTATCCATGTCCTGATCGCTCTTACAACAGTTAGTTACAACACATCACTAGGCAAAAAAAAGGAAAATACCTGCAACTGTATCCTCTCAGCTTCTTGTGGAGGGTTCAGGAATTGATCGCACGAGCGCCGCCGTCGCGCCATCCCTCACGTGCGGTGTCTATTACGGACATTAATAAAGCAGCTCCAAATGAGCCTCGTGGTCGATGCCATGTCTAATTACTCAGAAAGGAAGTGAAACCCAGAACTCCCGGTCTCCTGGATCCCTCCCCTCCTGACTGATTGGAGGACATTGATTCGCCGATGCTCAGCCTTAGGACGCCGGGGACCCTCGTCGTGACCCGATGAGCCGATGTGTTCATAACTCGCCGATCGATTGCCAACGAGCGCACGCGGCGGCGAAGAGGATGCAATTTGCATTGAACCCATGAAGCCGAAACACTGTTCAAATCATACCCTGCAACCTTATTATTGATCTTCAGTAATAGAAAGATAGGAGGTGTTAGATTTGTATCCTCTTCTCTCACACTAACTATCGTCATGTTTTCTTTAAATATACTGCTCAAAAAAATAAAGGGAACACTTGAACAACACAATGTAACTCCAAGTCAATCACACTTCTGTGAAATCATAGTGTCCACTCAGGAAGCAACACAGATTCATTTTGACTTGTTTTAAGGACATTACATCAAAGTTGGATCAGCCTGGAGTTTGTTTTTACACTTTAATTTTGAGTGTGATTCCTAATCCAGACCTCCATGGGTTGATACAATTGATTTCCATTGATCATTTTTGTGTGATTTTGTTGTCAGCACATTCAACTGTGTAAAGAGCAAAGTGTTTCATAAGAATATTTCATTCATTTAGATCGAGGATGTGTTTTTTGAGTGTTCCCTTTATTTTTTTGAGCAGTGTATATCCATAAATCTTTTTTCTTCCTCGAGACCTCCTGCTCAGCACTTCCACCCCGACTTCCCTTCTTCTAGTATAATCACTCCCTCCTCTGTGCATGACAGAACCATCTCAGTCTGGCTTCTCTAACTTGATCTCCAGAACATCTAACATGTGCTCTCCCTCCGATGGACTCCTTCCTGATCCTATCCATCGTGGTCCCTCCCAAGGAGAACCTCAACATCTTCATCTCTGCGACCTCCAGCTCTGCCTCCTGTCTTTTACTCAGTGCAACTGTCTCCAAAGCACACAGCATCGCTGGTCTCACCGTCATGTACACCTTTTCCTTTCATTCAGGCCGGTATCCTTCTTTAACATCGTAACCCTGACAAGTTTCTCGTTCTAACCTGCTTTAACCCGTTTCTTCACCTCTTTTACACACTCTTCATTGTTCTGGATGGTTGCCTTTAAGTACTTCAAATTCTGCACCTTCTTTATCTCCCTCACTTTCCACATGGGTTCCTCTCATTCACACACATATATTCTGTCTTGGTGTGGCTAACCGTCATTCCTCTCCTTTCCAGAGCATACCGCCACCTCTATACATATCACTACAGATCACAATTTCATCTGTAAACATTATGGTCAAACCCATGGTCCATGGAGAGTCCTGTCTCACCCCATCTGTCAGCCTGTCCATCACCACTGCAAACAATAAGGGGCTCAGAGCTGATCCCTGATGTAATCCTACATTTATCTTGAACTTCTCCATTGTACCGACAGCACACCTCAAAACTGTCGCACATCTTTCCATGTCCTTGCACCAGTCTAACATATTTCTCTGCCACTCCAGACTTCCTCATCCAATACCAGAGCTCCTCTCACTGCATCTTGTTTTATGTTTTATACTTTTTCAAGGCCTACAAAGGCACAATGGAGCTCCCTCTGACCTTCTCTGTACTTCTCCACCAGCATGCTTAAAGCAATTACTGCAATCCGTGGCGCTCTTTCCAGGCATGAAGCCATACTGCGGTTCACAAATGCTGACTTTTGCTCTATCTAGTTCCCACAATTCTTTCCCATAACTTTACTGTATGGCTCATCAACTTTATCTCTCTGTAGTTGCCGCAATTCTGCAGATCCCCTTTATTCTTAAAAATGGGCACCATCACACTTTGTCTCCATTCCTCAGGGATCTTCTCACTCTGAGAACCTGTTGAATAATCTAACCAGGAATTCTACCGCTGCCTCTCCTAGACACTTCCACACCTCCACAGATACATCATCTGGACCAACTGGCTTTCCACTCTCTATCCTCTTCAATGCCCTCTTCAATAGTTACCTCTTCTATCCTTCCCTCTTTTCATCTTCCTTATTCATCAACTTCCTCCATCTTCCATCACTGGAAGTCTAGCATCTGTCAATCCATTTCCCTCTCTATCCTTCATCGCCTGAAACTGCTGTCCACCCTTTCCATCTCTATCTTTCCGTTCGGCCAACCTTTATAAATCATTGTCTCCTTCCCTTCTGTCCAACACAGCATATCAGTCATTATACGTCCTTTGTTTGGCCTTTGCTACCTCTTCCTTTACCTTGTCCTGGATCTCCCTGTGCTCCCTTAGTGCCCCACTTCTTCTTTGCTATCCTCTTTCTCTTTATATACAAGATGTAGGAGTGTAGATGCGCACTCCTACATCCGACCTTATAAGTTACCCCATGTTCCTGACTCTTCAGGAAAAGTTATTCACTTCAGCCATTTCCATCCCTTTTGCAAAGTTTACCACCACCTGTCTTGGATGCCAAACCTTCTCATCACTTCTTCATTGGGACACTTTCTTACACCAATACGTCCATTGAAGTCTGCACCAATTACCACTGCAAGGCATAGCCACTAACAACATTAAGCATCCCTTGCACCTTCAATTTCCAGCTTCAGACTCATCAGTGTATCTGAAACTCTTTGGACCACCAGAACACTCCGAAAAAACTCTTCCTTCAAGATAACGCCTTCTCCATTTTTCTCCCTGACAATACTATGATAGTACAACTTGAAACCTGCAACATTTGCACCTGGTCTCCTGGACACACGGTATATCCACCTTCCTCTGGTGCATCATGTTAACCAACTCTACCTTTACCTGTCATCGTCCCAATATTCAAAGTCCCGCCTCTCAGTCCCGGAATCTTGCCTTTCCTCTTTTTTCTCTGCCACCTTTCTCCTCTCTTTTTTCAATCCCAATTTCCAGTGGTACCCTGTAGGTTATTGGCACCAATGGTGCCTTTCCTATTTTGCGCTATGTGCCGTACAAACATTCTATAATTCAAGATTCCCACAGGGAATTTGGAGTCTCCATGTTCCCTCTGTCTACGTGGGGTTCCTCTGGGTTCTCCCATTTCCTCCTACGGTCCAAAAGCATGCAAGAGGTCCACTGGGGACGCTCAATGGTCCAGATGTGTGAATGAAAGAGTGGATGGTTGTGCGTCTCTATTTTGTGTCCAGGGTGAACCCCACCATCTAAACTGCATATGCAGATGATGGATGGATGGATGATGTTTGCTGACAAAGAAGAGACATAGGCCGTCACGGCATTCCAATTTGTTAATAATCTGGAAAGGCAAATCAAAAATTTCTTCTAAATTTTCATTTCCCCCCTCAGTCACTTCACATTCTCTCCCCTTTATCATTTTTGTTGAATAAAATATTGATTTTCAGCATGTAGTTACAATTATGAACACCAGAAGGCGCAATGAGTCCCCAAATGGATGCAGACTCCACCTGTCTTCGCAAAACCATGACAATTACATTATTCACAGAGGAGCACATGTAAAGTTGTATTATTTATATATTTTCTTTTCTTTTCTTTTCTTTTCTTTTCTTTTCTTTTCTTTTCTTTTCCCCGACTCCCCAGCAGCTCAACCATTCAGCCTGCAGCGCGAGTGATATTGATCCAAAAAAAAGGGGGAAAAAAAAGAAAAAAGCAGAGGACCCGAATAGCAATTTGGCTAATTACATCGTAATGAAAACAAGGGGGGGTGGGGATTAACCCGCGTATTGTTCGCACTCTCTCACGCTGCGACCTTGACGACAAGGAGAGGAAAGATCCAGGCCGTGATTGGCTTTGAGCCGTGCCGCCATTGGCCGGCTGGCGGTCCACGGGGTCCTACTTTGATCGGCCGGACAGGGGGTTATTTGTGCTGCGGATATTCCCAGTAATTCATAATCAGGTGAAAGGAATAATAACACGCTTTGAAATGTTCCTGATCGCTTTCAGAGCGCTTGTAAGAACAAATAGAGGGATTATTGACCGCACCTTTTACTCGTAAGGCTGTAATTGGACAGACGCTTTGTGTCCTCTCGATGCTACCATGACGCCCGCATCTGTGTCCCGACTGGAATCATCCGGAGATGATTACCTCCTGCTAATGCCGGGGAGCGAGGGGGAGGCGCGATTCGCCACTTGGTGGCAATGTGGAGCTACGGCGAGGGACAGGAAAGACTCTCCGTCGGAGTGGAGGAAGCGATGCCAGGAGACGCGGCGGGAAAATTAAAATGAAGAATCACACTTGAAGGCGTCATCGGTGCACGCTAGCGGACGATGCTCTCTGCGCATATGAGGCTTTGTGAAGTTCATCTCAAAGATTTTCAATCCTAACCTATCCCGGCTGTCATTGGACGAGGGTTCGCCTCGGAGCGGTCAATCACGGGGACGCAAATGGAGACATGTAACCGTTCACGCTTACAATTTCTCAACCTTTCACCCGTCGTTCACCCCTGGACCCTTTTAGCCGTCGGCGATATCAAATCAGTGACGTAGGCGTGGCGGGGTTGGTGGCGATCGCTGGTGGGTGGGGTTGACACAAAATCAATGACGTCTCATCTGCAGCGGCGGCAGCTCCCGTTTCATATTCGTGGAGGTGGAAGCGGTGGGTGGGGGTTTGACGGATGGCGCCATAGATTGTATCACATGTCACAGATAACCTTGCACCTCACACTTATCTACAGAACGGACGCCACCGTTGTCAGGAGTTTCGAAACCTTAGATGAAGGAGAGAAGGCATGACAACCAGCCTCACCCACCGACTTCACCGCCGACCTGGCCGGGTTTACTTCTTACCCGCTGATCGCCCAGGTTGGAGGGATTTATGAAGGTGCGGATGTGATAGACGATGAAAGCAAAAATGGCACTTTTTCCAAAAAACAGGCCATGATCCCTTCCTGAAAGCCCGGATGCTTTTTCGCTGAGGATGATTTTCATTTTAGTCTTCTCATTTATTCCATCAGATTCTTTGCTGGCGCAGTCAAACAGATACTTAGTCAACCGCTCACAAAATTGTAACATCACACATGAATATGAAAGGCGAAGTAACTGCGTTATGAGTTTTGTCCAAAGTATTCTTTGATACATGACATATTATAATACGAGATGATATAATATAATATATTTGCTTGGATATTTCCTGCCTTATTATTATTGTGATTAAAAACACTGATGTAATACTTTAATGTAATCCAAACGTGTTGACTGTCTATGTTTGACTTCATACCAGTAACATATGATTAATACCTTCTGCTTGCTACTGAAAAAATAAAATACAATTCAAAATGTAGCTAAAATACAACAAAATAATGTAAATATAAAATTAAATAATAAATAATAAATAATAAATAATAATAATAATAACAATAATAATAAATTTAAATATAGTATATAAATATTATAAAACAAAACAAAACAAAGAAAATAGAATAAAGTAAAGTGAAATAAAATAATATGTAATAAATCACAATCACGCAAAGAAATTACCTTCAATTAAATCCAACAAAATTAAGTAAAACAGAATAGAGTTTGTAGATCCAATCTCGTACAATCCTTCATCTGTTCTTTGCACAGAACTTTCGATTCAGATAAGAAAATAAAAAACGACAACGTCAAATAAACAGTTTCCTGGATTTTGTTGAGAATTATGATTTTCTAAAGACAAACCTCATCTATCGGACCATAGTGGTGCTGCTCCAATTCAGTCGTCCTCCGTTCTCTCTATCTGCTGCAGTGTTACTGCTA
Organism: Fistularia commersonii; assembly: GCF_037954325.1. Classification (NCBI taxonomy): domain Eukaryota; kingdom Metazoa; phylum Chordata; class Actinopteri; order Syngnathiformes; family Fistulariidae; genus Fistularia; species Fistularia commersonii. The sequence goes on from NC_141302.1 coordinate 14,716,366, forward strand.
ACGGTAACCCTGCAGCTGTAGCCAGCGGATTTGCCGTGGCGCTGTCATCACCGATACGTCTGGCTACCACGATATCTATGAATATTAAACTTGTTATCGTGAAACATTAAATACCATCCGATGAGCCAGATGGCGAGTCTGAATCCGGAGGCAGATACTATTCAAGGCGCCGTCGTGCCGTTCGAGGAACCAATAAGCCGGGCGACGTTTACGCTCCGAAGGTGCGGGAAGAACCAGAACCAGGAAAAAGGCTGAAGATATAAACGGTAAATGGTTTCCACTTACGGTAAGCTTTCAAAGCACTTGACACCGGAGAGCATTCACCCATTCACAAGTCACAGAGACGTGCCATTCACGCCGCTAACCGGGGTTCAGTGTTTTTCCCAAGGACGCTGCCGATTAGAGGGACACTTGCTCAGCCAACCGAGCCACAACCTCCCAGATACAAGGAATGACATTTATTTGGCCTGAAGTTTTCTTGCTTTCAGGGCAGAATGAAGGTGCAGATACACGCACTTTGAATTTCACCTCTCTCCAGGATATCAGACGTCCGACATCCCGGCTCAGGGGCTCCCCAACACGTCGATGGGCAGTAAAATATTGATTTGAGATCCCTTGAATGCTGTTCGCGTTGTGTAAACTGCGTTGTGAATTTACCAAATATTCCGAAAATTCCAAATGTTGACCTCCGCGAAACTTGTGAAAAAAGTTTTGACAGGATATAAAAGGCCTCGGGGAGGAGGCGTGGGGGAAACCCCATTTTCAATTTCATCTAAAATTTAACATCTGTCGAGTCAATGTCCGTCTTGCCTGAAACTGATGTGAATTATTGACACCTTCGGCCGTCCCTCTGTCAGAGGTCACTCAGGCGGCTGGAAATCCGGACTGGCGGGCAGGCGGATGGATGGACTGACGGACGGCGGTGCTGCGAGGCCGCTTTACAAATAATTGAAAAGAACAAATAAAGTCAAATTCCGAATAGAAAAACAAAAATGAGCCTCCGATACGTCTCATCTGTCACGCTGTCTGCGGTGATGTATGAGCAGAACGCCTTGGACGAGAACACGGGCTGATCGCTCATCTTCTAAGGCACATTACTGACAGGTGACATCCCACCCAAAAACAAGCTACATATATATATCACTACCATATTGTGAGTTAAAAGTTAATGCTTAAGCACTTTGGTTCTTCTTCTCCCTCGCGCTGCTCCCTTCAAGGTCGTCGCAGCCAATCGTCTGCCTTGATCTCCTCTGCATCCTCTTCTCTCATACCAGCTGACTTCCTGTCTTCTTTCACTCCATCCAGAATCCTCCTCTTTGGTCTTCTATGTAGTTCCAACCTCAGCATCTTTCTATCCAGATCTTCACCATCCCTCCTCTGTCCATGTCTGAACCACCTCTAGCTGACCTCATCTCCGAAACATCTAACTGAATGGACTCATCCTGTCCTCTTCACTCCCAAAGGGAAGCTCCACATCTTTATCTCTGCTACCTCCAGTTCTTCCTCCAGTCTTTTTCACAGTGCTTCTGTCTCCGTCCATGTCCAAACTATCTCAGTCCAACTTTATCTCCATAACATCTAACACTTGTGCCCCTCTGATGGACTCATCCCTGATCCTCTCCATCCTCCAGCTGTGCCTCATGCCTTTTGCTCACCGCCACCAGGTGGTACCTCCGTTGAAGCTCTGATGACAATGGATCCAACATATTCTCCTATGAAATGTGATCTTCCTTCAGATTGGGCTCATGAAACTCATTCATTCGTTCATTATCTAACAATTATCCTGCACTTCCAGCAGCCTATTCAGCTGTCATTGGACGAAAGGCGGGGTTTCCCCCTTGACCGGTCACCAGTCTACCGCAGGGCTACGTCTAGAGACCTACAACCATTCTCTTAAAATCACACATCTGGGCAATTTGGGGTCTCTCATGAACCTCCTGCATGTTTTCAAACTGTGGTAGGAACCCCACACATGGAAGAAGAGGCTCCACACAGCGTCCTTCTTGCTGCGAAGCAGAAGCACTAAACACCATTTAGCTTATCACTGCGCCTTCGCCTTCACTTGCCGATTCTGTAGGTGGATACAGAAACAGCAGACATACCCCCATTGTCACCCCATCGTTAGATGACCATTAGATGATTAGTAACCATCAGCCATCACTCGGACCTTGTTAAAGTGCCTCTGTCACCGTGGAATAATGTCACCTGCTCGGCTGATGGGTGGATTTTCTTTCCTTCGAATGCAGCTCTTCGTCCCTTCGATCACATACTTTTCAAAGGGAAGTGAACTCCCGTGTCCGTGAAGTAAAGCATTTCCCCTTTACTCCGGACCCACCGGGATGGACTTAAAGTCCTGATTTGCACTTTATTCCTTTATTACTTTCCCTGCCGCTGCCACCGCCCGCTCCTTGATAAGCAGCGGAAAATGAATGAGTGTTTACTCCGGTAACTGTTTGCACTTGAAAAGAACTGTCCTCTTCAATGCCTCCTGAGCAAAGGTGGCTGGGAATTTATCTGCTACTTATCGTCTTTTTTATTGTATTTTTATTGTTGGTATTATGCCTGGAAGCGCCGGGGATGTCTCCTCGGTTCCCCTGAGCAAAAAAAAACAACCTCTCCGCCCTGAAGAATGTGCTTGCTCGCGTAACCCACCTTGACGTTGGGCGCTGAATGTGAAAGGAGTGGAACTAATATACATATCATGATGCCTCAGTTTCAAGTGGCGAGCGTTCATAAGTTATTCACAGCTCCCTCTCAGGTCTCCCATTCTCCACCCTCCGATCGAATCAAGCTCATGGCGAATTTAAATGTGGTTGACAAGTGACAAGATCGGAGGAAGGGAAATGGTGCAACGTCTGGGTGTACCAGGACGGTGCGTCACCTGGGGGTCATAATGCAAAGGTTACGAGACAGTCGGAGGAGCGGGGAACCTCAGCGGGAGATATTCCTTTTGTTGCTGCGGCTGAAAGGATGACGCTGAGGTTTTACAAGCCCATTAGAGTGGCGAACTCGCCGACACCTTTTTGGGCTTTTATGAGAAACTGACTGAGGAGCGTGTAAAACCCACCGATATTAAAGACCACTTAAGCTGCCCCTTATGACGCCTGGCAGCAAGTGCTAGTGGATTTGGGCTGCTCATTACCTCGCTTCATTTGGAGGTTTATGGGGTTTACAGATTAACAGTTCTGGATACAGTTTCTGGAGCCTGCTGTTCCTGCGCCCGATGGTTAAGGACATATCGCAAAACTCACAGCCATCTCGTACCCATTGCTAATTTGACGGTGCATTTTATTTAACACCTCGGGTTCCGGAGTGGTGCAAGTGGTTTACGCAAAACATCACGCATCTGTGGGTTCATTCATTCATTCATTCATTATGGAAACCGCTTAACCTGCATTCAGGATTGAAGGTATGTTGGAGTCCAGGCGGAGTGCATCTTGGAGTGGTCACCAACCGATCACAAACAACCTTCACCCATTCATACGTCGGGTATTTTATGTTAGAGTTTCAGATCAACCACCCTGCATGTTTTCGGACTGTGGGAGGAAACTGGAGAACCCTGAGAATCCCATGCAGAAACGGCCAGTCCAACCAGGGACCTTCTTGCTGTGAGGTGGAAGTGCTAACCACTACTTCACGTCAAGTCAGATCAAAACACTTCCCATGTAAAGCGGTTCTGGAGAACACTCTTTAAAATCTTTTGAAGGCAGCAATGTCCATATTCTGGCAAGAGAAGACAATTGGTCGGAAAGAGGAGTCAAAGATGCTATCTCTGTCTAAACAGAAAATCCATTTCTAAACAGAGGAGGCGGCCTCAGACACAACCTTTCACCAACATCCAACATCGTACTGTGATCGATACCAAGACAGGTACGCACACACGGACCAAGACCTTCTGCACCTTCCAAACAATCCAGAAGAATCCAATACCAGGACCAGGTGACGGTAACCTCCATTTACATAACAAGCCACTTGGATTAGGGCTGAAACATCTCCAAGGGAGGCAATTCAAGTCAAGTTGGCCAAAGATTGAAGAAGAAGATTTAGACAAGAAGTCAACATTACCTGGATGACTAATAACCTCCACAGACAAAACTCTTTAAAATTATTCACAGAAACCCAAGGTTTCCCCGGGAACAAGATGCAGAAACCTCGGACAGATCCTAACTCAATGTGGGCAGCCTTCTGCCTCGACTCGTCGAGGTGAAAAGGGAAGGACAGAGCTATAGTAAACCTGCTATGAGGATTGGGAGGGACAGCCTCATACTAATAACAGCAGTGCTAACAGCGACATGCTAATAGCTGACATGATACAATAATAGCCGTAATAGTCATAAAACAAATAACAATGGCGAGCACCTGGCAAGATGCAGGGGTGAATCACGTATAGAGACAATGCAACCATTCACTCTGTCGTTCTCACCTTTGGAAAATTAGTCTTAAATCATTGCATGCGTTTGTACCGTGTGAACCTGGAGAAGCAGGAGTGAACCAGGAAAATGACCTGTTATTCCTGATTAGATTTGAACATTTTAAAAAAGGCGCATATCCAGATGCGAACATACAGGAAGTGTGTTGCAGAATTCAGTTTCTCTAATTTGGAGGAGCTTAGAGTCCCCCGGCGTTACTGTGCAGCGGAGCCTGCCTAACAGCTGAAATGATGTCTCTGTATCGGTATTACGGCTCAGGCTGCGGAGAGTATTCTCCGCATTTGATGCCCTGACAGTTTCTGCTATCAGGCAACATGCAGGATATGAATCTGCCACTGCTTCTCCCGCGCTATGACAGTGTCAAAAAAATAAAAAAAAGAAGGAGAAAAAGCAAAACTAACCAGAAGGATTTCATTACTTGAGGATGAAACGGTGGACAGAAACATGATGGCTTTACACGAGATGGTTATTATATCATAGGAGCTCATAGTTTACTGAATTATCAAGGCCAAATTATATTGATGTGACAGTGACGATAAGAAGATTTGAGAAATCAGTGTGTGTGTGTGTGTGTGTGTGTGTGTGTGTGTGTGTGTGTGTGTGGGTGTGGGTGAAATTTGCAAGTGTATTTGCAAGTGCATTTGCAGTCCCTATGTCCTCTATTGTAAGTCGCTTTGGATAAAAGCGTCTGCCAAATGCAATGTAATGTAATGTAATGTAATGAAATACAAAGTGGTTTTGACTCATAGTTGTCACAGCTAAGGCTGTTTCCAATGTCTCTGAAACAGTCTTGATGGATTTAAACCATCATGTCGACCACATGGTGGTCAGCATGCACCCCGAGTTAGTCTCCTGTGTCTGCTCATCTGACTCCCTATACAGGAGGAACCTGGAAGATCTTGGAGTATCCCTGAAAATCCTGACTCCTTGTGCCATGTGGTCGATGTCCTCCCAGGCCCTGACCACCCTGTACTCCCTAGATACGAAGATCTCAGAAGATCCTGACCCCTTGTGCTACATCCTTCTAGTTCCTGAACCTCATGCACTAGGTGCGCCTTAAACAGGGAGGAGGATCCTGGAAGATCCTGGCTGACCTCCCTGTTTTATGTTGCCAAACTTCTGCCTGTTCCTGACTCCCCTGTGCTAGGTTGCCGATGTTCCTCCAGCCCATCACCCTTGTATTACAAACCCCTCTTACTATAAGGTGCTGACTCCTCGTGCTATGTTGAAGTCCTTCCGGTGCCCCAGTTCCATGTTGCCGACATCCGTCTTGTTCCTGACCCCCCCTGAGCTATGTACCTTATGCCCTTCCAGGACCTGATACCCCTATTCCATGTAGTTCCGATGCTAAGTTATCCCGACTCATTGTATTACACTGGAAATGTCCTTCCAGACCCCCTGTAGTACGTACTTGTTAGACAGCAAAATTCTGGATGATCCTAACTCCTTGTGCTTTGTCCATCCAGTCCCTGAACTCCCTGTGCCACATATTCCTGGAAGATCCTGAGAGATATTGTCAACGCCCTTAAACAACACCCTTAAGCACCCAACTCTATGTACTTTCTATACAGGAAAGTCCTGAAGAATCCAAGAACGTCTTGGAAGATCCTGAGTACCTTTGTCCATCTCTTGTCTGATCCTTATGTACTGCATATTCTCTTTGCAGGAAGATCTTGGATGACTCTAGAAGAACCTTAGCTGAATGTGCTCCAGTCTCTGACCCCCCTATAGGACATCGCTGATATCATTCCAGTCCCTGACCCCTGTGCTACATACTCCTCACCCTGGAAGATCCTGACTCCTCATGCTACACTGTTGACATCTTTACAGTCCATGAACACCGTGGGCAACGTGCTCCCTGCCCCTGTCCATCTCTTGTCTGACTCCCCTGTACTACGTACTCGCTTAGCTAGAAGATCTTGGAAGGTTCTGGAAGATCCTAACTCCGTGTGCACCACTCTCTGATCATTCTGTGGGACATAACTGATATCCTTCCAGTCCCTGAACCCCTTGCGCCACGTACTCCCTATACAGGAAGATCCTAGAAGATCCTGGAAGGTCCTGACTGCCTCTGTCCATCCCTTGCCTGACAATACTGTGCTACCTTGTTGACGTCCCTCCAGTACCTGACTCCCTTCTGCCCCTCCCTTCCACCTATCTCCACAGCATAGCACTACGAGCTCTGCTCAGGTGTCCAAAAAAGACGCCTAAACGCACTCTATGAGACGAGGACAGCAAAGAGAGATTTGCAGGTGATGCTTTCAATTCCCAAACAGGAAACTGAGTGTGAAAATACAGCTGCATGGTTGGTTTAGGTCTTTGCCGGATTATTTGCCTCCGCTTTCTCTTCCCATGGTGTTTCAGGCATTCTATTCTATTAAGTTTCCAGCTCTGCTTCCTGTTGTTTGTTTTTGTTTACTTAATAAATTCTGGATATTAGATTCCACCCTCCCAGACTTGTACCTGCCGTCCGACAGCGACTCCCTCTACCGCACTACTTTTCAGAGGAAGTCATTGTACTTTCTACTCTGTCACTTTTACCTGCAAGTAAAGCACCTGTTATCTTGCAGGGTTACAGTTCTTCGTATCTCCGGTTTTGTGTTGAATTCTCAGTTATCGTCATCCACTCGACTCAGTCGTGGAGTAGATGTCATTATTGGTTAAGAAAAAGTCTCATCCCGCTTCACAAACCAAATGAAATCAAAGATTCCTCTTGGCTCAGCTGGGGAACGTAGCAGTACAGAGACAAATCACTACATAGTGGGAAAAGTATCTAAAGATACCATTAATACCTTTAACAGAGTGCTTGGATGCGACTCTGAAAAATTCAGGCAGTATTGGTTAAAAAAACACTACAAAATAACAACAACAATAATACTAATAATAGTGAGATGTCAATAATCATAATAACAATAATTATATGATAATAATCTTAATACTACTGCTACTACTACTACCAACAACAACAACAACAACAACAACAGCAATAATGATTCAATATATTTCAAAATAATAGATTTTTTTTTGCGGGGGGGATTTTTACAGGTGGAGACATGCTAACAACAGCATGGTTGTGACTTAATATAACTCAAGAAAGGATGGTTGTGAACTTTAGCTGTTGTTTGGAAATGTGTTCAAATCCCCTTTGGCCTTGTGGAAGGCCTTGCCTTCACAGGGCATAGATTTGGAACAGAGTGTAAAACAGCCAGATTAGCTTCCCCAATTAAAAAGTTCAAAAATTGGCTTTTCATATAATTGTTTTTGTCTTATTTGACGCAACAAATATAAACAGGGCCAGAGTAAGTGAGGCCAAAAAGGTAGAAAACATTTGTTTGGAGGCTGAAAAGATCAGTGAGCCTCCTACACTAAAAATACACTTGAAAATATTAAATTCATTTTTAGACAGCTCACAGAAAGGACACTTGCTCACAATGGAGGTATTCATCCTAGCTAAGAATGCGCTCGCTACAATAGCGGCGCGTATCCTCCTCTGCAGGTCACCAGTCCAGTTCTTTCAAGGTGACTTTGCACTAAGACCAGAAGTGTATCCCAGCCAGGACATGGTCTTCCAAAGGAAGCGGTGTTCAACATGGATAAATATATTTTTCTTGATCTAATGAGATCAAACCCATTTTCACAAACAGTGAACGGCAGACCTTCAAAACTTCCCGAAAGAGGTAGACTTTATCTACAGTGGACCTGTAAATATGGACAACCTGGTCCATAGATGCTCTCAGCCTGATGGTCAAGACTTTGGAGAGGATTTATAGTCGGCGCACAGGAGAGACACCTCTTGGCAGGTTTTTATCTGTTGAAGGTAGCTGTGAACCTGCAGCCAGACATTCATGAAAATCATCATTGTCTAAAATGTCAACGTGATTGGCTAAGAGGTCTCAGTAAGCTTTATAAAAGTCAACCGCCAGCCCATCTTTGCCTGGGGCTTTGCGGTCCATCCTGCATGTGGAGATCTTTTGCACTCAAGCTTAGCATCGATTTCTGCGGAGACCTGAGGTACTTCTCCACAGAAGTCCTCAAACATCTCATTTTTCAGGAAACTTGACTGTCCTCTTTCTTATCTGGTTGGTTATCAACTCCTGCCCTGTGTCTGACAACAGGGAGCGCTGTTCCTTGATGTTGCCCATTGTCATCACTGATATTGTTGTTTGTTATAGTTGTCTATTGCCTGTTTTCTTGCTAAATCCTGTCTTTTGTCTTTCTATTTATGAATTTATATTTCTATATTTTTAATAATATCATATTCATATTTATTTCCCTTTTTTTCTCAGACATTATAACCGTTACCGGAACCGTAATTTCCTCTATGGGGATCAATAAAGTTTGCTCAATCTTATCTTATCCGTGATTTGGGACCTGACCAGCGCACCCTGTACTTTTGTGTCTACCCGTTGGCTAAGTTGGCCAAGGTAATTTCTTTGCTTTTGAGAGTCTCAAAAGCCAAGTGAACTCACCGATTGGTCCCAGTCCCACAATGTCAGTCTCCAGATCCTCGATAAATCCGGTGATGGCGTATGTGACATCAGATTAGAACCTTCCTGTGGTCCAAGCACTGCCTCTAACAGCTAAAATTATCTTCCCTTTGTCTAAAAACCAGGCCAGAAATAATTGAGTGTGTCTTGAGTTAAAACTGAAGTGCCAGTAGACACTTTTAGGAAGGATTCTTCTAATAAAAACCTTACCTACAAGCAATGAATGCTCTGTATAACTGACAAGTAATCTCCTGCAAGTTTTTAAAATGGTGTTCAAAAATGCACAACCGGTCAGGACCATGTGAACAAGCTGTAAGTTTGTTCTCAGTGCAAATAAAATCACCTCTTAAGAAAATGTATTCGCAAGACCTGCGGTCTTTTAATTTCTCATTGACTCATTGAAAAAGAACTGTCTCTGAACCTCCGTTTGTAATCAAATAAATATTGATTACAACGAAGGTAAAACGGTCAAAGGTGGCACCCATGTAGAGTGCGAATAGGTGGTGCGATGATGGGGGTTCTGCCCAGCAACATACTCATGTAGTTGTCTTCTGGAAATACCTTTCTTTAATCATACACTTCTTAGTTGGCAAAATCTATTTCTATCTGTTTTTGCAGCTGTGCTTCACTAAATGATAAAACACTGGTATGAAATGCTTTCATGCATTTATTCTGCTGAAGGTGGCTTTTCAGCAGAGTAGCAAAGTTTTCCCTGGCAGGTCGACGGCGAGTTGGGGAGTGAAACATCACTGTCACCCGAACAGCGGCCCTCATGTTGCCGCCGTCCGAGACCGTGTTTCCCTGCCACCTGCTCGCCAGCCCTCGTAGCGTTCAGCGCCAGCTTTCGCTCGCTCCTCCTCTGTTTTGGCAGCGGAGTTGCTGAAGCTTCCTGCTCCATCATCTCCTCTGTCACAGCATTTTCGTTTGGGTTTACCTGTTCACTGACTTCATGAACGGAAACACTTCATGTGCGAGGATGTCGCGAACAACATGTAGTCAAAGGCTTCGTACCTCTGTCTCCACCAGCCGGAGAGCCTGCTCCACCTTCTCCATAAACAGAACGGCAGATCCGTTCATCCGTGCACCGACGGATCTGTGACTGATCAACGCTCCCACAGACAAAGCCACCTCCTCCATCTTCCGCTCCTGTACTGATACCGTGCTCCCATGTTAGCTTGGAGAAGCCGCTGACGTAAGCCAAAGAGCATGGAGACGGCTACCAAAAAAGAAGAAAAAAAACACGAAACCCTTAGACGCACACAATTTAACCACTAACACGACTATATCACACCACACAGGGCAAAAAAAATGACGGAAGAAAATACACTTTCACCTAAAATACGGTCTTCAACTTGGACTTCCCGTCTCCAGGAAGAAGAAGAACAACAATGATTAAAAATAATAATAGTAATGATTATAATATTTTTATTGTCCTAAGGGGGACGAATAACATTTTTTGAATTTGCATTTGAAAAAAAAAATATATATATATATTAATGATAATATAAAGCATCTCAGGTGAGGGATGATATGTCTTCAAAAGAAAAAAAGTCCAGTTGCCATGACAAGAAGCTTTCACCATGACCTGGATGACTGAGAACCTCCACAGACAATAATGATAACAACAATAATAAAAAAAGTATTTTCAATATATTCTTTTTATCATTTATTATTATAAATCACTAATAATCAAAATAAAACTAATGAAATAAAGTAAATGGTTTAATTTGGTTGAGGGGTAAGCAGTATAAATGAATAACAATGACAATAATAACAATAATAAACAATAATAATTATAATATAGTGAGGGATTATCTGACTTCCAGCAGTGCCTTTTCTCTCAGATTCTTTTGTCCTCCATCCAAGGCAAAGGATCTGACTTCACCGCCGACTGTTGTGCAAATGTTTCCAGACCCCCGCGTTTCCTCCTCACCTTTGAAGGCTCTTCCTCCTCTGCAGTTTCTGAGCGCGGCGCAAAGGGACGGGCAGGGAGAGGATATACATTCACTCGCCGGGGTTATATAATCCCCCGGGGAGATATTAGCATGCTCCCCCGGCTGACAGGAGGCTTTCGACCCAGACACGGGACCCCTGACCCCGGAGGCGATCCCTCACCGGTTACCCGGCTCCTCCCAGGCGTGAAAGGTGGATTCGCACTCCCCGTTGTTGCTTTCTGCTGAGCCCGTCTCTCTCTCTCCTCTCCGTCTCACCATCCATTTTCACTTCCCGCTCCCGCAGCCTTGGTTTTAATTGCTTTGAAGCCGAGCGCTCACCTCGGGGAGCTCAACAGGATGTTTTACAGAGCTTTCGGGAGACCGGCTATTAATAAATAATATCTCCCTTCCCTTCTTTCCCCCCCAGCCCTCCTTCGTCTTCACCTTCCTCCCCGACATGACGGCGAGCCGTACGGCCGAGAGGCAGCGGAAGCGGCTTTTTCGATAACCTGCTCGGTACAAGGCCGAGCCACGAGGAACGCGAAACAAAAACACACAAAAAAAAAAGAAGGTAGAGAAATCGAACTGTCCAGTCGCATGGAAGAAAACAAGCGATTTTTAATTATTGGTTCAAACCCGGTTTAACGGTGAATCCACGTGTAGTTCACCGGCGCCGAGAAGCACGTGATTATTAAATCCGGCCTTATCTGGTGTGATATTGCAAAAAGGGGTCTCCGTCGCACGTGTTGCATATCAAAGACTGGCGTATTGTTTTTTTTTTTTCTTCTTTTTTTTTTAATCCTGCGCCGGCAGTTAATAGATTCCGCGCTGCAAGGGAGGAAGTTATAATCAAGTCAGCTTGATTAAACCGTCATCAAAACAGTATGTCTAATTATCATTCCAAGGAAAATTGGCAGAGGCTTTAAAAAAATAAAAAAAAAATCTTCGCTCACTTCCTCCACTTCTTATTATGTGATGCTCCGTGTTTTCGCTTCATCTTTTCGCGCTCGCATGGGCGGCGCCCGTGTTTTATCACCGCCATGTTTTTAGTCGATCGACAGGGCCACCCTTTTGCAGAGGAGCAGCTTTATTTCAGTTGCCAAAAGAGACGGCCCGAGCCAACGCGGCCAGATCCGATAGGGAAGCCAAATCCAAAAATGTACAAATATAAATAAATCAATAAATAAATAAATAAATAAATAGATAAATAAATAAATAAATAAATAAATCTCAGACACAACAACAGCAAAATAAATATCGTGTGAATAAATAATGATAATTAATAAATGATACAATCAACAAATATTTCGGCGGGGGCGGAGCTGATTTCTCATTTGAATCAACGTGAGCTTGGATGGATAGAATCGTTTTGTCCCAATGAACCAAAACTGGTCTATGGTCTCACATTTTTCTCACATTACTCTGTAAAAGTATTGGTATTCATTCATTCATGCTTTTGCTGTTGTGAAAATGACATTTGATGCAAAATTGTAATCATTCACTCATTCATCCGATGCCAGGTGGTTCCATTCACTTGTTCATTCACGTCATATAACGACAATTTGCTCATTCATTCACTCGCCATACAGAGAAATGAAAACATTCACTCAATTCAATTCTCCAATTCTCTTTTTGAAAGAAGAATCGGAGGAAGACGGTGCAAAAACGAACGGATAAATGATCTGAAACAGAGATTATGGGATGTTTCTGGGCGCCCACCTTGGGCGAGCGGCCGGATTCCCATTGGCTCCCCGGTCTCTGCGACTAATTAGATGTTGTAATGTACCATGATGGGCAGAGGAGATACTGAAGTTGAGAAAGGAGGACGGGGCTATTAGATCGATCTGCTCCCGAATGATAAAGGAATTGATCGCGCGGGGGGGGGTGCCGGCGTTTCCTAATGAGGAAGAATAGCCATTAGTGATAGAATTAGCAGATACGTGGACGATCTCTCACGCTGATTAAAAAGGCTTATGAGTTCAGAGGCCCGTTTGTCCTGCACCACTGGGCGGGAGGAGGAGGAGGATCTCCTCTGCACTGTGAACGTGTTAATCCGTCCGCACGGTATTAACCGTAACACAGAAATGATGAATTCAGTGTCAAGAGCTCATCCTTCTAAAAAAAAGTTACACCGTTCAAGAAAGTTGTGGGCATCTTCTCGTGACGCCATCGGCCTCGATCCCGTGAAGGTTCTAGGAACTGTTAAAAGTTCGATGACGAACCTCGTTTCCAGAAGATCCTGGGAGCCTCCTTGTGCCCAAATGATCTGCTCTGCCGATCTTCCAATCGAGTGCCGTCCAGACATCTTAAGACTTTGGAAAGATTTGGACGCTCGCATTGAAAGCCAAATTTTTCAGTTTTAGTCTCTCAGACTGAGATTTTTCACAGCCTTCCAGGGTCACTATTTACAACTATAACTCAATTCTTATAGCATTTTTCCCATAATGCAATGCTTCATACACCAGGCTGTCAGGATGCCGCACTCCCATTCACCAAAACGCTATGAATATGTTGCAATATTACCACTTTTTTGCACCTCTGCTATTTTACACTGTCACAGAAAAAAAAAAAACCATCATGCTGCTTGCATGTGCCATATACCATTATGGTATTACTTTAATTTCCGGACTATAAGCCGTTACTTTTTTCACGGCAGTCAACATTAATCCATCCATCTTCTGATGCTTTGAACACTACGGCTTAAACAATGATGCGGCTAATTTATGGATTTTTTTTGGGGGGGGTGCTAACAGGCCTCACGCTGCCAAAACATTTAGCCTTGTCACATCGGACCAATGAAATTATCGGAAAATTCAGAGGCCGATCAATTCCGACACCGAAGAAGACAACTTTCATGGTTCTATTGTGCAGGTAGAAAACCAAGAGTAGGACAAAGACGGGATAGAAAATGGATGGATGGATGGACTTTTCCTTGTGTTATTATTTATTATTAGTCTTTTTCATGAGCCGTGTTAAAAGCATTTCCAGTACGTATTCGTGGATGTTACCAGTATCTATTTTATTGAAAAAAATGCTTCTGTGTAACATCTTTCTGTGTAAATATCTCGTGTTACAACCTGTGGCTTATAGACAAGTGTGGCTTATATATATACATATATTTATTTGTTTACTTTTAGCCGATGTTGCTTATATTCAGGTGTGCTCAATAGGCCGGAAATGATGGTACATACAGCCCTCTATATTCAAATGACACATATTTATACACTTCAGTCTTCATGCCCTCAAATGTCTGTCATCTTGTCACCTCACCAGCAGTTTCTATCTGCGTGCACTTTATACCTCATAGTTAAATGTTAACTGTTTAGTGTAACAGTGCACTTTATTGTTTGATTTGCACTCTTTTATTATTGTTGGTCTGTTAATCTCATGTTATCGTGGGATTGGGATAAACGTCTTCTGGATTCCTCTGTATGTCCAGTACATGTGGAAAAACTGCCAATAAAGCTAACTTTGACGTTGACTTTTAACTTCACCTTGTATTTGCAGAGCCTCAATTTTCCATCCCCTTTCTCCACTAGGTGGTGATACGTAGGAGAATTGAGATGGTCCAAGTTGGGCTGTTCTGCCCACATCTACAACATCCGCTCCCCTTTCTGGACGCTCCATCCTGATTATCCTTCTCCGCTCCCGTTCATCCATACGGCCAACAAATACCGTCTCTGCTGCCAATACCCCTCTGGTGATTGTTTGTCTACCAGCCTCTCTGTTTCCGGTTTCATGTGAGCTCATCTATTGGTAGTTGGTGGTGTTACGTCACTGCCGAGACTGAGACTTGGGATAATATTGAGCACTTACTGTCGTAAGACCAAGACTAGGAAAGGAACACCTTATACTGAACTATTACTAACAATATCACTATCAACTATCATTTTTTTGGCAAGATGGCAGGTGGGAGGACGCTGGCGCGTTTGGCTGCCGCTTCCCGCTCTCCAACCAATCAACCAAACCAAAGACAAAGGCTCACCTGGACAATGTCCAGCAAGCTACCAAACTAGCTTGCCGACCTGAGCAGAGTGGCTGGCTAGCTAGCCTCTGAAAACTCCAGATCCCGACGGCGACCTGAGCAGGCTGGCTGGCTGGCTAGCTAGCCGGCTAGCCTCTCGAAACTCTGGATCTCGACGGTGACCTAGCTGGCCGGCTTGCTGGCTAGCTAGCCGGCCAGCCTCTCGAAACTCCGGATCCCGATGGCGCCTAGCAAGACTGCATTTCCATCGGCCGAAATCTTCTTGCTCCTCCTGCTCCACCATCTCTCCCTCCACCAAAAATCCATCTCCGACATCCAGCTCCAACACTTGCTTCCTCACAGCAGCACGACACTCAGCTGCAAACCGGCGAAGCTCCTCCAGCTTGTCCCTGGACTGGCGCTCATCGCTCTGCAATTATGGACTTCTTCCCAATAATTCTGTGTATGTTCTGTTCCCTCCGTTTTTTACTTGTGAAGCGTCTTTGAGTGTCATGAAAAGCGCTATAAAAATCCCATGTATTATTATTATTATTGCTATTATCAAGATGACAGCAGCGACACCAGTAAAACCCCTTAGATTTCCTTCCGACTTTTAGCTTTTAGTCTGCAGCCGTGAAACTCGTCAGGCGCAAACCAAATGTTTGAAACTGAGGAGCTAAAGCTGCATTATATCTAGAAGGTCAAAGGTCAATGTTGGTGTATTGTATAAGAGTCTCACTGTCAGAACATCCTAGGGGCGTGAGGGATGTGGAGCGCAGAAAGCACTCGAGTACTTTATCGCAGTTCCAAATTACGCGTATTGTTACATTTTATTAGCGACCCCGTGTCCGTCTGAGAACTCAATTTGAGTTTAATTTACCAATGACCAAATAAGGCGTTGAGTTAATTTTCTGTTGCTCCTGCTGGCCCGGTTCAGCACATTGCATGGCAGCTCTGCGCACTTCCTCCCGACTTCCTAGTGGTGCGCGAATGGATGAATGAATGAATGGATGAATGGATGAATGGATGAATGGATCCAGTGTAAAGTCAAAGTCAGCTTTATTGTGAATTTCTCTGCTCGTACCAGACAAACAGAAGTATGGAGAGAACGTTTCTCACAATCCCACGGGGGACATGAAATGAATAAAATAAAATAACAAAACAATGCAAATTGTTGCAAATGTTACATTACATACAACAGTAAGCAAACTATGAGGTATAAAGTGCATGTAGATACAAACTACTGATAATGTGATAAAGTGACAGATGTTTTTTTTTTGTACAGTTAAGTTCAAAGGTCAGTAAGTTATACCATAACTTACTGACCATCACCTGGATGACTTAAAACCTCAAGACATGTATTTATATATACTGTATATTGTATATATTTGTATATATACCCTATTTGAAAGGATGAATGGTGTTAGGTCTCTACATGATGTATGAATGAATGCTTGAATGTCTCTCTATGTGGCCCAATGATCGGGGCGACGGCTCATGTTGGGGGTGATTCGGCGCAAACGACATGAATCCCCCAAAAATTGGCAGCCCAACTCGCAGGCTGCAATATTCGAGAAGAAACCATAGAAATGCCAACAAAAGGCCATTGATTTTTCTTGCGTGTGTGTATGTGCGTGTGTGTGTGTATGTGTGTGTGTGTATGTGTGCATGAAGATCAACTCTCTCTCTCTCTCTCTCCATATATAAACATAACAATACAAATATTCTACCACACTTTGGGTCCTGTATGGCTGATTTTCAGCACAATATATGACGAAAGACAGCACCGTTTTCACATGCACGCACACACACACACACACACACGAAAAATCAATGGCCTTTTGTTGTTGCTGTTTCTATGACTTCTTCTTCAATATCGCAGCCGCTAAGCTAAGCTGCCATTTTATTTTTTGTGGATTTGTAGCTTTCGCGCTGAGTCGCCCCCCCCAGACCAATCACAGGTCTCGCAATTTTTACGAACACTTGATTATTTTAGAGTTTTAATCCGCGCCATTTAGTGGTTGATTTACCACCTTAAACATGTCATTTGCCGCCATGATTCCCTCTAACAGGCTGAGAGATGCGATTGGATGGAACGGCCAAATTTAGATCCCAGGTAGATTTACAAGTGTGAAGTGTTTCTCTCTGCAAATCGGCGAGATCCTAATACCCTGACGGGGAAATCTGGCTGGGGGGAGAGAGAGCGAGGCAAACAAGTGAAGCATAATCCATAACTATTGCCGCTAATCTTTTGATTTTGGGCAAATTTCCCTCCGCGGCTCAATCAAAAGGTCTATTTGCATGTTTTTTTTTTTTTTCCCCAAACAGACAAGGTTTTCATTTCCACAGTTTTTTCAGTGGATTACCTCCATTCAAAGCCTCCGTCAGAAATGGAAAGATCCCAATCTAGGCTCCTCACATCTCAGTTTCTCTCTCATGCTTGTGTTCCATGTGGACCAGAAGAACCAAGAGAGTTAACACCCAAAGGCTGGTCGGCTTTATTTCGTGCAGGGAGTGAAGATGAATCCCCGACAGGTAGACGAAGGGTCAACCCTCCGATAATTGAAGCCTCTGTTTTTTTATTCTCCTTCACCGCGACGCTTTCAATCGCGGCCTGACATCAGTTTCGGGGCTTTGTGGGGGATTTTTTTCCCTCCACATCTTCCAAACAAAAAAAAAAAAAAAAAAAAAACGGTTTCGGCGGGGATGAAAAAAAAAACAGCGGCAGGGGGCGGCGGCTGGAAAAAGCAATTAACATTCACAAATGGCGTTGGGGAAGCTGTCCGCCGAGGTTATGCGGGCGCTGAATGTCACCTACTGCCTGGGCCCACTTCCTTCATTAAACCCCCCGCATAAGGGCAGACACACTTAAATACATATTTGCATACAAATGCAGTGATTAACCCTCTAAGTGCATTAGCTTCTCACCACCGCTGCTAATGTGTCACTCGCCATTTGTCTATCTGCGCTTTAAATGAGCCGGAATAATAAGGTTTTATTGACTTGGCTGGATTGTCTATCAGGGGTTTTAATTTAATTTAATCCCATTTTTTATTGTATTTTATTAGCTTTAATTTAATTAGCTATTATTTTATTTTATTTTATTTTATTTTATTTTATTTTATTTTATTTTATTTTATTCATTTTATCATATTTTATCTTATTTTATTCTATTCTATTTTATTTTATTTTATTTTATTGCTGTGAATCGCATAGAAACATTTGTAGGAATTAGGGTTGCATCTCATAGAGGAATATAGGGAGTGGGAGAAAGCTGCATTGAAAAAAAACAACAACAATACAGCACGATGGAAACGCAGCATTTCAACAAAGTATTCAAAGTATTACATAGGTGTGTCGTCATTTTTCATATCCTGGGAGCACATATTTGGGACCGTCTTTCATCCCCACCTGCCATTGTTTCTTCTTTTCCATAGTTTTTCTTCTCAGAATATTTACAAATATCTACAAATGACAACACATCTGTGTTGTAAGGCGTATTATCATGAAAGAACGAAGAAATAAACAACGAAGAGGCGACTGGCTAAATTTATTAATGAAAGGGAAATACTTTTGAGGACAAAAAAAAAAAAAAAAACATATATTGCTGTTACCGTCCGTGGCTGCAGCCTATGCCAGCTGTCACTGGCTGAGAGGCAGGTGCAGCCTGGGCCGCTCACCTGCCAATCACAGGGCCGCACGGAGAGATGTCCGACCAGTCGGCTTCAGACTTTTTAAGCGAAGTGTGTTTTTGGTCTGGGGCATTGACTCGCGAACGTCTCCATCTGTGACGCCGGAAACAGTCGCTCCACGGCGCCGCTCGCTTCTATTTACAGCTGCCGAGCAGCCGAGTCGCCACAGGGCTCATACGTTCCAGTGACACAGCAGAGGTGAGTGTGTGCTCGCGGAGAGCGAGATCACACACACACAGATTCATGCACACAGACACACACATACAGGACACAGGAAACCCTATTGTTTTTGATGTCATTAGAATCAAATTTCTTCTCCCTTTTCCAGATTTGCATCGAGACGATTCCCAGAGGAACACATGACCTGATCTGACAGATGGATTCAGTTTCTCCAATTTACTTCGTTGGAAGGAACCCGGAGAACATGGAGACTCCATACCAAAAGGCCCCCCTGTGGGAATCCAACCAGGGACCTTCATGCTGTGAGCCAGAAGTGCTAGCTGCTGGGCTGCCCACTAGCTCAACGCTTGCACATGCAAAACACCAAACCAGGCTTTGCCCTCTAAAGTAAAACATCAGTGACCCCGTTATCATCTGTGCTACTTATAATACTGCTATCATGCACACAGACAAGGGACGGTCCAATGTAAAATAGATACTTGTATTGGATTCATTTTAATTTCTCAAGTGAGTGAGAAAGGGCTTTTATTTCGGAAACGAAATTAAAAAAAAAAAAAAAAAAAAAAAAGATGTCCTGATTTTGTTTAATTTATGTGTACTTATATTTGGTACATTTTCCCACAGACCTCACATCTACATCCATCCTTCCCATCAAAATTATTATTGTGTTATCTTTTATTCAGCATGGTTGGAGGGGGGTAATGAGTCTGCAAAAATATAGGGCGAAAAATAGAAGAGACCTTATTTTATTATAATATTATTTTATTATATATATATATATTATTTCATTATTGCAAAGACTTCATTATTTCACCTCCTGAATTTTTTTTGAATTGTTATAATTATTGTTAGTAGTAGTATGAAAAGTCTATATATTTTTCTTTTTATGACTCTTGAATTTGTTGTCGATTATATTCTTTTTTATTGTTTTTCAGACTGTCATGCAAAGTTCAATTCTAGGGCTCGATTCTCTGAGTCATTTCCAAAAAGTTATTAAAGACTCATATTTGCATAAAGCGTCACTGCACATTTGCGTAGTTTCCGTCACCCAGGCTACATCCACCAGAGGGCGATGCAGAGTCCAGATTTCACCTCCCGGTTCCGAATTCTGTTTCAGACAATAACAAACATGGCGGCGGTGGCGGAGGAAAATGTCTGTTCTAAGAAAAAGAAGTAGAATTCTTCTTCCCTCTTCCACCCTTCCGTCCTTCTTCTCTTCCCCAAGTCAGAGTGAATAAAAACAGGAAGTTGCTTTTGGTCCGTGACGCTCCTGTGGCGTTCGGCTGGATTAAAACGGATAACAAATGTGAAATAACGTCTGCGTTCTCCATCCCTCGCGCTTCCACCCCGGCCCGCTTATCTCTCTCCTTCTCCCCACTATCTCATCCTGCATCTCCTCCCTCCCTCCATCCTTTGCTCCCCGGCAGCACACACAGCCGCGAGCGGAGCTAATTAAATGCTTCTAAGTGAGTCGCCTCGGCCGCCGTTCCCGAAAGGTCATCCTACTCACAGGCATGAGACAGACATTTCTCATGACTCGGTTTCTTTTCTTTTTTTTTCCCTTTTGAGAAATTTAGCAGATTGTTAATTATCAGATTACAATTTTTGCCTTCTTAAAGGCCAGCGCGCCTCCCCGGAGTCGGATGGCGGAGGCGGGAGGGCAGGGAGGGAGAGGAAACAGAGATGCGATGAAGATGGCCGATGGCGGACGGGTGGGGGCGGCGGCGGCGGCCGGCGTCCCTCCTTGCTTTCGCTTGACTTGAGATTGGATGACGACTCGCGAACAGACGGAGAGAGAAAGTGAGATAAGCGAAACAGAGGAGGTCTCTGCTCGACGCTAACCTCTGCTCCCTGTCCGCTCCCATCTGCGAACCTCCTCCAAATTTACCCAGAATCAGAGGTAGAAAACACAGACCTATGAATTTTAATAAAGCTTGTTTGGCATTTTAAAACCACCCGGCTTTCTGGATAGCACCCCCCCCCCCAACCCGGAAACACGCATGAGTTTACACATCTGCTCCGTTGGATCGAGCCGCGAGAGAAGAAATGCGGTTTTAGCTCGATCCCCCTCCGTTGCCGAGGGCGCTCCCCGCGCTCCATGTCCATCAATCAATACATTGATATGTTGCATTAATGGGACTGTTAATTGAGCTGTGCATCAGTGACGGCGGCGGCGGCGGCTAATGGCAAGAAAATGACAAAAGATCCGACGCATCCAAACCCCTACGGTCAAAGAAAAAAAAAAGCAAAGGAAATGTTAAACACCGGATGCATCGGAAATAGAAAGTCACTCAATCCAGCTGGGCGTGAGTGAAGCCCCGGGACGATATCTGCTATGATTTACCATTAAACAAATACAACTTAATTGAAATGAATTATGATGGAGGGGGGGGGGGGGGAGACACACCAGATGGACTGTATTCAGGCTGCGGCTAATTATGTCATAGATCACACCTTTTCCCGGCGGGGTAAAAATCCACGGAGGAGGTTTGGCTGCAGCCTAATGATGCGTCACCGCAGTCTTTAGCCAATTATAATTTCTTTTTTTTTTTTTGTACAAAAGCACAAGAAGGGCAATTATTGTACCGCAAGCCAACAGGAAGATTTGGTGAATTGGAACCGCGACCTGAGTTTACTCTACTGGGCTTGTGCAAAAAACAAAAATGGCTTCAGGTTACGTGACAATGTAGATTTACAATTACAAATGTAGAAGATCAAGCCGAGACTGTTGTATTTCTATAGAGCCGAATTTCAACCTGGATGTCTGATGCTGATGATACATCGCGTGTAGAGCAGGTCTGGACCACACTCTGGATGGGGAAGCTAACGTTGCTATCCTCGCTACGGCACTTGCAAGTTGATTGAAATACCATCCACACTGCATTATGATACAATTTTATATCATAGATTTTTTTGCCCTGCTGAGGTTTTTTACTGTAAAGATGTCTTGTAGCGTCCGAGCGGATGTGTTTAAGGATGAGTTGTTGTTGACAAACCTTTCCTTTTCATCCAAAAAGCCACAACAACAGCAGCTCAAAAGAAACTCCATTCCTATTGTACTCGCAACCCCATCTCTCATCCAAACATATTCACAGACAGTAGGAAATCACTTAACTCCCAACAGTAAACACAACATAACTGTAGTGTCACCACAACATTTTTTTACATTTATAATTTCAGTTAGTTTCATGGTAAAACAAGTATTTTCTAGGGCCAACCAGAACATTGCGTTCTGTATCCTGGGCTCTGATTGGCTCAGTAACCGTAGAATATCCTTGAATCGCATGCACTTACAATCTCGTCCTGTCCGCTTTAACATCGATGTGCGATCGCTACTCGTTTTAGAGAATAGGAAGTGTTGATAGGAGTATGGGAAAAGTTAATAAGAATGTAGGGAGGGTCATAAAGCTTTGAAATATTTATAAATAATAAAATGAAAATACATGTGTTAGCTCGTGGCTAGTTGTGGAACATAATCCCAATGATAAACCAGGGACTAGTTCCGAGATCTAGTCTTTTCTGACACACAAACCAGGCACGCACCAACATCCAGCGAGCTAACCAGCAAGATAGCCTTTCAAATGATTTCCTCTAAAAAGGGGAAAATTATTCAGGAACGGAATCAAGTAAGAACCTGAAAACTTACTCCTTCTATGTGCAACGGGAGGAAGACTTTTCTGTCACGATGTCACATTCAAAGTACATTGCTGCCCATCTACTTTTGGACTGTTCCTCTAAAGTTATGACACGAATTTCCTTCGGAAAAAAAGCAAGATGAGAGGGTAAAAGGTGAAGGAAATAAGATCCCGGTTATTCGGACAGCAGTCAGTTTTCTGGGGCTGATTTCAGAGACCTGCGACCAGCAGCTACTTTACGGACTATGCCGCTGACTGGCAAGAGAGTAAGTCAGGTAACTACCAAATATTTAAATTTCTCCACAGTCCTGAATTTTAAGCTGGGATAGATAAATGGAGATAAAAGTAATGGTGGAGCATTAAGAGCAGAAATAGAATCAGAGGGTTAATTTTCTTGTGGAAAGTCAAATGTAGTCTCAGTTACAGTGGATGGGGTTCATTCATTCATTATTTATACAGTTCATCCTGCAGTCACGGTTCCGGAGGGCTGGAGTCTATATTTTCAATGAACCATGTATGGGTCATATTTTGAACCATACACTTGAATTGATACAATAATATACATAATATATATACATATATACAATACAATATACATGATACATAATATATGTATATATATTCACTTTGTCGAACAACCTCTCACACTGTCACATTGTTGGAAATTTGGATTCTTCCCTTTTTTGAATCTCCAAATAATCTAGTAAAATAAAGTCAATAAAGTCAAATTTATTGTCAATTTCTCCACATGTACCAGACATGCAGAGGAATCAAGAAGATGTTTCTCACTATCTCTTGGTGACAGGAAATGAACAAAATAATAAAGTGCACAATTAACAAACAATACAAACAAATATTTGAAATTTGAATTTGAATATAGAGTAGCAGCAGAGTTATCTGCAGTTTAGTGCAAAAACAGTAAATTATAATTAATATACAGTAGATATATATATTTCAAATATACATTTTGGATTTTTCTTGTTGGTGGATTATTTTCTCATGGTCATTTGAAATGTAGCTCAGAAGACGAAAAAGTGTGGCCAACCCTGCTTGAGACGATCTATAGAAACACAATATTCCCCCAGGAGGAAGCACTTTTTGGCAACAGCGGCGAGGAAACAACAACCTTTTACTGGTGCGGAAACCTTGGACCAGCTCAGTGCCGTCAGCCTTCTGCCTCAACCGGCGGGAATTAAAAGAGAGATAGATAGATACAGGGGGATGGAGGGCACCAAAAATAGATTACTGCTACAACCAGCAGCACTAATAGTTACATCCTAATAGTTGAAATGATACAACCATAGTCTTAATATTCATTAACCCTTGTGGGATCTTAACATTGTGTTTACTCCCCTTGTCCTTCGGGTCAAAAATGACCCATAAGACAATCTTTGTACCCTAGTGGTGTACAGCCCACATGGAAACATAAACAAAAAAGAAGTATAAAGTCGTAAAATTTCAAGTTGGAAAAAAATAGGTTAAGGTGTTTTTTCTACAGCTAAACATGGTAGTGGGTCACTTTTGACCCGCAAGACAACACAAGGGTTAAAGTAAAAGGGGGAACCTTGCGCTAACTTTGAGCTTTCTTCTGAAGGAAGGTTCTAGGACAGTTTTTAAATAAAGGAAGGGCAATTGGATGATTGTTCCACAGAGGAGATGGTAACTGAAAATGCAGACTCCTGTTTCTACATTTACAGGCTCCAGGCACCACAAGTAGCTCTGTGTCCTTTTAGCATGAAGATCTTACCCGGTGGTCGTGAAACATGCATCTATAATAAACACAATGTATACGAAAAGCAGCCGCATGTAGGCGAGGAGCACCAGCGAGTATACCGGTTGTCTGCCGATGAAAACCTCAAGTGGGCGGGGAGTGCTCTGCAGATGCGTTTATGTGCGGGGAACGTATGATAATCACATGCGTTCTACTCAGGGTCAAAATATTTTGTATGCTTTTAACAGACAACAATCCCTGCTTTTGTATCTGTTTAGAGGCTTGATCCATTAATAGCTTTTCTCGTTAATCGGGCAGGGGAGTGCGTTGTAATTTCCTTTGTGGCATTAATGCATTATACATTAAGAGTACTTCAACTTTTAACTTAAGTACTTCAAAAACTTTTTTTTTCCCAATTTTCATATAAAGTTGAGTATCACTAAAATGTTACGTTACTTTTGAGGTGTGGCGGCGCAACATGATCAAGGGATCCGGGATCTGTACTATGATTTTAGCCATTAGCATGTAACTGTTAGCGCTACTGGTATTAGTGGTAAGTGGTCATTAGTGGTCATTTGTGCCTCCCGACCCTCCTAACCCATTCAATTTTTTATCCAAACTGCTTGAGGCAGAAGACTGTTAACATTGGGCCAAACCCTGTCCAGTATTTCTGCACCGCTATGCTTCCCTGCATAGTGCTTGCTCCTGGAGGAACTTTGGCTTCTGTAGATAATCTAGTGTGGTCTGGACCTGCTCTACGTGGAAAGGGTCATCAGACAACCGAGTTGTGATTTGGCGCCATGGAAATAAAATCCGACTTGACTTCTACCTGAGGAAAGGGGTATTTTTCGGTACTCTGTTCAAAAAACGCAAGCTCTCAAAAGGTCTTGATCGTTGGTTAGAAGCAGCTGAGAAAAGACAACCATCACCATGTTTGATAAATGGTATCCAAAGCGACGGAGCGACAAAAGCTCAGAAACTGGGACTACTTCCATCCTGATACACCAGAAGATGCTATTCTGGGACAGAGGCGACGTTAATCCATGAATGACATGTCTCAATTTGTTGATGAGAAGGGGCCTTTTGAAGTAAAACGCGCTTTTTCAAATGAAGTCAGAAGCGTTCTGTGCCGCGAGCTGCGAGGGCAGCGTCGAGCGTGAAGCTCTTTATAGGTGTAGGTACGGCGTCCTGATTTACAAGAGGGTCTGTGATAAGGGCACAGTGGGGAAAGGCGTGATATACGAGTCTGTGTGAGTGCAGGAGGCAGGAGGGGGTGGGTGGGCGCGCAAAAGCCTGTAAATTTCCCTTATCTGAAGTGAATTGCAGTATTTTCCGAGTCATCCCGGGTTATTTTTACAATTCGGTGCTCCTAACAATATTCATAAGACGGAATCATCACGGCAGGCCGTGACCCGAAGTTCAGCGTCTTGCGGTCGATTGAATTAGCATGCCCACGTACTGGCCGACTAGCTGGCGGTGTCTGGCGTCTAGCCAGTGTTATCCTTGACGCTTTGATGGCGTGGTAAGTGAAAAGGTCAGCAGCGCAGTCACGGGGGATTTCCGGCGGGGCCCCTGGTCTTTGCTTGTTAACGGCCAAGACGGACACGTTTTCTCGCAGATCCACACGTCCGAGTCCCGGTACCTCGGGAGAATAGCAATGCCTGCTTTACATCGTCATGAAAAGCAACTCGTCCACCGGAGGGGAGTGCAGAGCTCACTTCCTGGTGAGGGCGGAGGAGCTGGTGATTGGACATTTTAAGAAACGGGCCGGATGGAGAATTCTTTTCCCTGGTCGTACTGATGCTATCTTCTTGTCTGTTCCTTTTGCTGGTCGTTCTTGAGCATATCGCGTAAACCACACCCCAAAGACTCCCGGAGGTACTGCTGCGTACGACCGTGACCTCAAAGTGGACGCAGAGGACGGATAGAAGGCTCCATCTGAATTGGATGATGTGATGATCAAAAGTTGGGGATTTACAGTGAATGAGAGGTTCGCTGTTGGAATATCTCTCTATAACCTCTGGTTGTACGCTCTATATGATGTAATCAAAGGGTGTATGGGTGTATGTCTCTGTATGTAGCCCTGCAATCGACTGGCAACCGGTTTAGGGTGAGCTTGGAGCTTGGATAGGCTGCAAGTCCCCCGCGATGGTATGGAAAATGAATGAATGAGTGAATGAATGAAAAACACCAATGTGTTACTAGTGGATTACTAGCATTATTGCACTAATCCTGTTTTTCAAGCACCCACTGCACTTCATATTTCCTCGCTTCTTTTAGCGTCACCTACTTCCTGTCCTCTGACCTTCACCCGGGCGTCGGTAATGTGTAACTAATGTGCACGAGACGTTATTTGTGTCCCCGCCCGGGGGGGGAACTGATGCTCTCTGTCCAAACAACCCCCTCCTTGCCTCCCCCTGCCAAGTCAACTAAGTAAATTAATGGGACAAGAGGAACAAATGAATAAAGAGATGGATGTTCCCTTCTTTGAGAAACAGAAGCCTAATTTGGGGTAATAAAGGAGCACGTGGAGCGTGACTCCTCGCTGAGGGTGGAGGGTCGATGGAGCGTCTGGGAGGCCCAAGCGACCTCCAGTCGATAAGCTCGCAGGTCGGGGGCATCTCATCAGCCCCTTTTCTTTTTTCAAGACAGAAAACGACTGTTGCCGGTTCGGAAATCAGAGAAGATCCCCGACACCGTCTTGCCCACTTTTTTTTTTACTTCGGCATCGCCCTTACATAAATCTTCGGCTCTTCGGCTCCCTCCGGAGTTTACCCCTGATCTGTGGGACGGGGGGGATTATGGGTAATCGCCGGAGCACTCCCGGGCGCTGGTCGTGATTTGATTTGTGGCAGAGGGCAGCCAATTATAACCATCATGTCACTTTGTGCAAGACGGTTGCCGCCTGCAGGGGCAGGAGAAGGGAAGGGGACAAGGGGAAGGAAATTGCGAGGAAGCAGCCTGTTCCCGTCGGCGCGCGTTGCTGACGCACGAGACTCCCAGTGGCGTCCATACGAGGTATGCCGAGCTCTGAACTAACTCCAGAGTAAACTCTCCCCTGCAGTGTGACACACTCGGACAGAACACTCCCTACTCCTGAAACACTCCGTCTTCGGTTCAACGGCTTCTGAAGAGTGATAAAATCACCAGTGAGCAGTGGCAGACCATTTTGCAAAAAAGTCGTCCTCATATGAGGACAATAGGGTCACCATGAGAAAAATCATGGCGTCCTAATGTCATGCCTAACCAGCTGCAGAGTAACCTGGTAGATTACTTCATTTTTCATCAACAGAGTAACACAAAGTTGGTTTGTAGCTCAGCTGTCCATGTAATAGGCTGGTTAGTCTGATCACTTGTTTTATTACTGATGGATGGATACGGACAGAATAGAATATACTTGATAGACTAAGAATGAACAGGGAACGGGAAGCTGGCTCGACGTTGTATCAAGTAATATCAAAGTTATATCAACTGCGGCAACACAGTAGCGCGGTGGTTAGCGCTTTTACATTACAGTAAGAGGTCCCTGGTTGAATACCAACACGGGGCCTTTCCGTGTGGAGTCTCCATGTTCTTCCATGTTTGCATGGAGTTCCTCATGCAGTTCAGTACATGCAGGAGGTTTATTGGAGACCCACTGGACAGCCAGATATATGAAAGCGAATTTATGTTGAATTTATGTGGTTGCGTGATGAGCGGTCCCAGGCTAACCTCACCTCCGGCCTCAGGCTCCAGCTCCCTATGACACTGACTGCAGGAAAAGTGGAGTTTAAAATGAATGTAAATATAGATATTGTCCAAAAATGGATAATTATGGTATTTGTTAATGACTAAACTAACTAAAGAGTATAGATAACTCTGCTGCTACTCAATTTAATATCACATATATTGATATGTCTCAGGTTTTTAAGCAGTTAAATCATCCTTTCACCCCCACATGTGTGCACTTAACACTCCATAGTCCAATTTATGTTTGTTTTTTGTGCACTTTACTGTTAATGTTTACTCCATTATTATTTTGTTAATCTCATGTCAACGTGGGAGAGCGAGTCTTCTCCATTCCTCTGCATGTCCAGTACATGTGGATAAATTAACTTTGACTTTAAATATAGAAGCTAAATTCTATGGAGGCATATGGAGACGGACAACATTCACTCATTCATCCATGTATCATAGTGACACACAAAGCTGTTATATATAATTAAAATTCTATTGATTATAATTACAAGCAATATTACAAGTAGATTGTATATGCAAGCATTTTATACTCTATAGTTTGTTTGTTTATTGTGTACTTTACTTTTAATGTGCACTATTACTATTTTGTTAATCTCCTGTCCCCATGGGAAAGTGAGAAACATCTTCTCCATTCCTCTGTGTGCGTCCTGTGCATGAGGAAAAAATAACAATAAGGCTGACTTTGACATTATTAACTGGCATTAACTGGAGAATCTAAATTGCAAAAAATGTCAGAGTGAGTGGTTATTTGACAAGAGTGAATAGTTGTATGTCTGCCCATGACGTGAATGAGTGAGTGAACAGTTGTTTGTGTCTAGATGATAAATGAAAGAGTAGAAATGATGTATGTCTCTGTATGTTCCAAAAACATTGAATATATGAACTCCAGCCCTCCTGCACCCCTGACTGCAGGCTGAGCTCTATAAATAATAAATGAATGAATGAAACCCGTCAACTATAACTGAGACTGCATTTGACTTTCTGCAAGAAAATTAACCCTCTGATGTCTATTTCTGCTCCAAACCACCATTATTTTAATTTCTAATTGTCTGCACAAACTTAGGATTCATGACAGGATGAATCAATTCACTCAAACACAACAACTGAGACCTAACAATTTCCTGGTGTTCTTCTTCTCTCTTCTGTTCACTATAGTCATTATGGGATGTAAAAGATGAGCCTCCGCCGACAACATCGGCAAGTCTTTTTCTGTCCCGAGGAAAAAAAAAAGAAGAAAAAAGGGCAGAAATATAATTTGCTCCGAAGTACTCTAATTTTAATGGAGACTCCGATTTGAATCATTATCTTTAAGTTCAAGGACCACGTTGTTCTAAATTAAAAATTAGGGAGAGAACTTAGGAGTTGCCATGATACTCGGGCCTTCGGGATCGCCCTGAATACTGACAAGAAGAATATGCAAATGAAGATTTGCAGAGCTAAATTTAATTTTAATAACAGAGTGTTGGGATAAACGGGCAATTTAAACAGGGGCTTATGAGTGGCGTTGAAGGTAAAAACAGAAATATGAACCAAATAATACAAAGGCCATTCTTCATTATCACTGGGGCGAAAATTTCAGTCTGACGCCCGTTCTGATGTTTCTGTCTGGCGGCTCAAACGAGGGGGATTAAACAAACGTGAAAAAAAAATATACATATTGCACCGTCACTGCTGTTTACCCGTCTCTGGTTCACAAAACAAACCATATAGACGAATAAATAGAGGCCTACCTGCCATTAACACCTCTGCATAAAATTATATCCTCATTAACATTAAAGAAAACAAAAAAGAAAGAAGTATAGTTCAGTTACAACAAAGAATAACTTTACTAACATTCTTTTTAGTCTGTAACAGAAAAGATTTGAAGTGTTAAGTTTCCTCGTAGCCACAGTGACACTGTAGTCACACTGACAATGATAGCGCCGCTGCTAACTACTGTAGTGGATGTGCATTTACACTTTATTCTAGTACTGCAAAAAAAAGCATGTTCTCCTGGGTCACACACGCCTGGATTGTTTCCATGGAAATGGAGCAGGCATTTGAAAGGCAGTATGGAAAATAAACATCCAGAATTAGCGCCGCAGTTAGTACGTCTGCCTCACAGCGCGACGGTTGCTGATTTGATTCTGACAGGAGGGCCTTTCAGTGTTGAGTCTCCATGTTCTCCTCTGCGTAGGGTTCCTTAGGGTTCTAACGTTTCCTCCTGCAGTCCAAAAACATGCCTGTCATTTCGCCTCAATTGCCCAATAGTGAAATAGTGAAGAAAGAATGGTTGTATGTCTCTATGAGGCCATGTGACCAATCCAAGGTGAATCCCATCTCTTGGCCAATCATAGCTGCGATAAGCTCCAGCCAGCCTGTAACCCTGAGAGCAGATAAGCGAAAATGAAAGCATGGATGAATAAATTTAAGTCAGTACAATAAATGTCTATGGAGGTTCTCAGTCATTCAGGTTATAGTGAATTCTTGTCGAAATCTTCTTGTCATGGCAACTGGACTTTAATTTCTCAACTTGAAGATGTTTTAACCCTTATCTGTGAGGTTTCTTCAGTTCTAATGGCCAGTGGGGAGTTTCCAAATATAACTGCCAGCCTCTCGGATAAGGAGTGAAACATTTTCAAGTGAAGAAATTCAAGTCAAGTTGCCACAACAAGAAGATTTCAACAAGAATTCAGTACAATAGAATATTTCCAGCAATTGTATGGGGGTCAATAATCTCCTCCATAATCCCTCTCCTGTTGTATTAGTCCTCTCCCCAGGACTCTTTGGATTCTTCTCGGAAGAGACAATTAATTTTCCAAAAAATAATTTTATAAATTTCAATCAAAGACCCCTTTACACTTTTTTCTGAGGCTAACCTCCCCCCGTTGGTCGTAACTGGAAGTACATACAGTACACCGTGGCTCAGAGTGTTTATCCATGAAACTGAACATTTCTGGATCGATTCCGGACTCCTCCTAGCTAGTCAAAGCCTTGAAGCACATTGAACCGCAAGCTGCTCATGGGTCATCCATGATTGCTTAAATGCAGTGGACAAGTTGTGCTGTATGTTTTACTGAATGTGACAGTAAAGGTATTTCTTCTTCATAATGAGTCTTGGCACCAACTGAGAGGGAAGACCTCTTAAGAATTTGCTGGAAGTCTCCTTGGATGATGGAAGTTTGAAAACAAGAGTCCAAGTTGCTGATATGTAGGTAGCAGGGAGTTCCTTAGTGCTTCGCTCAGGCGATGGGGGTCAGGAATTGGAAGCCGAAATGGTACTGGAGAAGGCCAGCGGGGTACGAGGGAGGAAAGTTGAGGGTCGTCAGGTGAGCAAGTTTGTATTGCACCGATATCGGACGGGGAACTAGTGGAGCTCTTGGAGGATCTGGGCGATGCTGTCTATGGAGTGGGTGGGGGTGAGTTTTGGGTATATTGGGTACTTTTTGGAGGTGAGCAGACAGAAGGCCACAGAGGATGCTACGACCTTAATCAAGTATTGAGGTTATGAAGGAGTGAATGAGTGTTTCTGCAGCAGAGAGGGGGGTGCAGGGACGGTTTGGAGGTGGAAGTATGAAGTCCTGGAGATGTTGCTGATGTAGGATTTGAAGAGAGGCTAGAATTCTTTATGGTACCATGTTGTAGACTAAGAAGGGAATGTCCATCTTTGAGGACAAAAAAAGTCCTGGGATGACAGGAGGAGAGTTTCTGCTCCAGCAATGATAACTCTGTTTGGTTGTAATTTTGTAATAATAATTACACATTTTGTTCACAGTCCTGTCTGAAGGTACACCATAAAGGATTGTCGGCCCCGGCTGGCCACGGCTCCTTTTCAACAGGCCTTTTATGGTCCCTGTTTATGAACTCCATATTTGGAACGGCAGGTCATCAGACTGAAATGTGAAACTCTAAAATAAAACTATCCGGGCGCTCGACACGGAAAACTGCGGCTGCAGACGATTTAAGTTGCACCATAAAAATGGAAATTCGACGATCAGGCCGAGCAACGGCGTCGACGTGCGTGTAATGGAGAAGAAAATGAAACCCAAGCTGTGGGTTTGTGGGTGTGTGTGTACACATTTTACAAACTCATCGGAAATAACTGTAGGATTCAGTGCGTAACTACCCTCTCCTTGTTTTCATTCATTCATGAGAACTGCAACCTTTCACTCTATAATTCACAGGTTATAGACATAGAACCATTCAACCTCTCATTCACAACCCATGATCCTTGTGCATGTTTTGGACTGTGGGAGGAACCCAGAGGAACCCCATGTACACGTGAGGACAACATGGAGACTCTGTGCCTTGTGGGGATCCAACCGGTGACCTTCACGCTGTGAGGTGAATTTTGCCCATGAGTACTGCAGAATCACTAAACACTTGGAACTCCTCCAGATTACAAAAGTCCACGTGGTGTAGCTGCAGCCTCACGTTCGATTGTGAACACATGCACGGGGATTCAACGCCATTGTTAATTAAAAATGTCTGTGCGTGTGGGACGTCAAGTTGACAGTGCGTGCAGACAGTCGGATGGGAAGGCAGGCACCAGCTGCAGAGGGACTTCCCATCAGGGCGGCTGAAGGTTTCCTGTCTGTCTTATTGCTTCTCTGTTCTCCGTGTCAACAGATAAGACCTTCATCCACACGTTCAAAGATCCTCTTTACCCCCCCGAGACCAAAGCTTCACCCACCAACGGCCCGCAGACAGCTGAGCGAGTACCAGCGTGGGCAAAATGGCAGTCATATGGTAATTCTGTCCCTTTCTGTATGTGTTCTACAGTGCAGGGGATTCGGGGTATCCTTTGGCAACCTCTCTGTCCACCTGACAAGGTCCACTTGTCTTTAGGAAAGTCTTATCTCACCACTCGCTGTGGTGAAAATGCAGGAGAGAGAGGGGGAGAGGATTACTTTGTCTTGAAAATATCGAAGAGGTGGATAGAAGAGGAAATAAAAGTACACCTTGTAATTATGGACGTTGGATGGTCCAACACAGAAGGGCCACCACTTTAGGACGGTATTCCACAGTGCACCTACACATGAAAGATAAGGGACACTCCTGTGAAGACAGCAATGTCCACATTCTGGCCAGGGAAGACAGATTGTCCAAGAGTCAAATAAGCCATCTTTGTCAAAAACAGAAAATCCATCTCTGAACAGAGTAGGGGGCCTCAGAAACAACCTTTCACAATGGTATAGAGCCATTCTGGGATCAATACCAATACCAACACCAAAAGCTAGTATTGTATTGCTTCACTTATTAGCTTTCAACTGTTAGCACTACTTGTGTTAGCGGCGATAGAGCATTTCCTCGCATATTTTTCCCAATGCTTGCTCTTTCTACCTTGATCGGGCGAGGCAGAAGGCTGCCAACACTGAGCCGGGATCTGTCCAAGGTTTACGCCGCCGGTAAAAGGCAGTGTTTTTTCGCCGCTTTGTCATCAGACAACTGTGTTGTTATTTGGCGGCGAACAAATAAAGTTGGAATCGACTTCGGGGATGGACCTTGTTTGCTGTTATGTCAGGGTGAGTAGCTGGAAACAATGAAAAATAAAAAGAAAAGAGAAGCCAATGAAATAAAAATATAAAAAAAACTGGACAGAGACTGAAATCCATTATTCTCAGACAGAGAAATTTTCTAGCCACGGGCAATTAGTGTATACCAAGTCTTATTTTTTAAGTTTGTTTTTTTGACCGTCTTACCAATGCATTATCTCCTACTCCAGTCGTAAAGAGTTGAAATGAAAACACGGACTCGTTTGTACCCAGCCCATGTAAAATGAGTTGTTAATTATTGTGATAAGGATGGGAAAAACAAGAACGACACAAAACTCCCCTCCGGCTTTCTAATAGTTTTATTATGGATTAATGGAATTAGGTAATTTATCATATTTCAATAAACCCGAGTAATCCGTGTGTGGATGAGAGAACCCGACCAGGGTTCTGAATTTAGAATATCGGATCTTGCAGTGTCACTGCCTGTCATGCAAAAAAAAAAACCAATGAATATTTCACATTACACATTCATTCATTGGCTGCAAAACACTGATCAGGAAGTAGATGAGAGAATGCGATACCTTGATATACCTTAACATAAAATAAAAGAAAATGAAATAAAAATGTGAAAAAATAATTAAATTAATAATTAAAAAATTACATTAATTAAAAAAAGAAATAAATGATAAATAAGAGGGTGATAATTCTCAACAGGAGAGATACTTTTGGTTCTTGAAGCAGCTTGGAGATTTGAAAAAAATAAAATAAAACTGATAATAGTAGTAGGAAGCTATATCTATTTACTGTTTCTGAGTTAATAAATCAGAAGACGATACTTTTCACTATTTTGTAGAGCTGCCAGGGTCCATGTCTTTGTTCTGGTGCACTAAATAACAGATTCACTGTGTATCAAAGACTGTCCTCAAAAAAACCCCACTCATTTGTTCATCTCAGTGTGTTGATGTTGAAATCTGAGCAGCAAGACTTTTTCATTTTAACCAACCTTTCAACCTTTGCTTTACAATCAATCTGGCTTCTCTGACCTTCTCCCCAAAACATCTAACATGTGCCTATCCTCTGATTGAATCATTGCTAATCGTATCCGTCCTCGTCAGTTAATTATGCTAAAAAAGTGGTGAAATCTAGAACATGAAAACATTGTGCAGTAAAAATAAAAAAAAAGACTTGGTATCCATACTGAAGGGTAAAGAGTTTCAAAAAAACAACACAAATGGAAGAAAGTGAACGCAGAACACTCCAAGATGACATGCAACTGTCGTATGTAAACAGAGCTGTCTTCTTCGTATAGCGCCGTGTTGAATGTGTTTAGATGTTCATGAATTATATATGTGCGGATCCCGGAGAGGGTGCAGAAGAGATGGAGAAACATCTGCAAGCAGGTTTAGAATGGGTTGGAGAAAGGAGTATCAGGCAGAATAAAAGGAAAGGTGGAAAAGACGAATGGTGGAGCTGGAGGCAGTGGAGATGAACGAAGAAGTTGAAGTTGTCTGGGAGTGAGAGGAATGGAGAGGAGCAGGAATGAGTCCATCAGAGGAACAAGTTCGATGTACTGGAGATACAAGTCAGACCGAGAGGGTTGGACATAGACAGGGGTGGGATGGTGAAGATCCGGGTGGAAGGGCGATAAGGTTGGATCAGCTAGGAAAGGATATGGAGGGAAAGGGAACAGGAAGTCAGTTGCAGGATGCAAAGGAGAGGGTTAGATGGAGGCAGATGATTGGCTGTGGTGAACCCTGAGAGGACGGCACTTCGTCAAGACTTTGAAACAAGACCATGGCGAGCAGTTCAGGAGTACTTCCATAGTCATGAGAAGTATACTAAGAGCGGAAGCAGGAGGTGGAAAAGACGAGGAGAGCAGCTGGACCGGCCTTCACCATCCTGCGTGCTATTTCATTTAGGACAAGTTACGTTCTCCACTTTTCCTGTGGTACCCAGAACCTGTGATGAAGTAGCTGCAGAGTGCGACTTCCCTTCCAGGGAGATATTAGTACACATTATTGGTGCGCGATGGATGCTGTCAGGCAGGCATCTCGGCGGAAATCAAAGCAGTCATTTTAAGCCCTGAGACTCAATTTGTATGAATTTGTTCAAGATGGAAATAACACTTATTATGCTCGGGGTTTCGTTCAAATCACAGTCAGAGGGGGAAGCTACATTTTAAAAGTGCTTTTGAAATACAAATTAGTTCCATTTGCCGAACGCTAAATCATGAAAGCCTCATTAATCCAATCACAACCAGCGTGGTGAAATTACTCTCAAGTGTTGTGTTGCGATTTTATCTCATCGAGAAGCATTTCCTCCAAAGCATCATACGTGTTCAGCGAGGAGATCGTATGTTCTCATGAGGCAGGAGTCATATTCTATAAATTGTCCAGCTCAGATTTGATCCCAGGAAGTAGCCTCCTCTGGGGGAACCTTTTAGCTTTGCTTTCCCAAGGGCAGTGAGGGACCACAGTCTGGAGCGGCAACATTCACCTTAAGCGCCACTTGCAAAAACAAACTACCAAAGTAGAAGATTCAAAACTTTTATTGTAACATGTACAGTGTAGAAATGTGTTTACATGTACGGTCAAACTTTGCTGTCCGCAGAGCATTTGAATATCTCATACCTCTCATTCATCATGTCCACTATCATCTCCTTTGTCTTGTCTGTGTTGAGGGTAAGGTTGTTGTCCTCACAACACTTCACCAGACCACTGGCCACGTCCGTCCTGTAGGCTGTTTTGTGTCTGCTGGTGATGCGTCCTATCACTGCAGTGTCGTTTGCGAACTTCAGGATGACCTTGTTCCCATGGGAGGCAGCACAGTTGTAGGTGACCAGGGTGTAGAGGATGGGGCTGGGGGCACATCTCTGAGGAGTGTCCATGTTCATGACAATGCTGGCTGAGGTCCTTTTACCTACCCTGACAGTCTTGGGTCTGCTAGTCAGGAGCCTGTGACAGAGGATGGGGTGCAGGCACAGGGTGGACATTGTCCTTGTTAGTTTGCGGGGTATGACCATGTTGAATGTGGCGCTGTAGTCCACAAAAAGCATCCTGTTATAGTAGTCTTTGTTTTCTAGTTGGGAGAGGGAGTAGCGGAGGGTGGCGACTATGGCGCCAAAAGTGGAGGTATGGGCCGGTACGCAAATTGCTATGGGTCCTGTACTGCCTCTTGGCTGTTCTCAGGCATTCTTCAGTCCATTCTTAGCAGCTTTGTACTCCATCTCATTGCTGGACCTAAACGCATGAGAGCGGACATGCAGCACGTAGCATACCTGACTGTTCAGTCGAGGCTTCTGGTTCGCGAACTTCCTGACTTGTATGGTGGGCATGATGTTTTGATCACAAGTGCTGATGTACCCAGTCACATACTCAGTGTACTCCTGTATGATGACAGAAGAGACCCCCTGAGTAGCTGCGGTCTTGAACACATCCCAGTCAGTTGTAGCAAAACAGTCCTGAAGGATGCTTTCTGAATCTGTAGTTTGATTTCTCTGGTTACGGCATTTGTCCGTTTCAGTCTCTGTCTGTACGTGGAGTGCGGAAGCAGAGAGATGTGATCTGACTGCTCAAAGTGGGGGTGGGGTGCAGCCCTGTACGCACCATGGACGTTTGCTGGACATGTGGTCCAGGGTCCACATGTTGGTGGTACGTGAGGATTACGATCTCACAACGGCATCAGGATGCACCGTCTGCAGCGCACTGATGAGGTCATGAAGCTTGCCCAGTTCTGCTGTGTATTTAGCCTGCGGCGGGATGTAAACGAGGCTAAAAACACGGCAGTGAATTCCCTCTGTAGATAAGAAGGACAGTGCTTGCTCACAGTCAACAGGTGTCCACACCACACATTGTTCACGATCACACACACACACACCTCCTCCTTTAGCCTTACCAGAGGCTGCGGCGCAGTCCCCTCGGAGGATTCCGGGACTTTGTCTGAGAGCTAGATCTCAGTGAAGATCAGGGCGTCCTTGATTTCATGCTGTGTTGCAATTCTGGCCCTCAGCTCATCCAGTTTGTTCTCTAGGGACCGCACGTTAGCTAGCAAGAGGCTAGGTAGCGGTGATCGGCTCGCTCTGGCTTTAGCCTAGCATAGTCCACCCCGCTTGTCACACTTGCGTCTCTGAGGCACCATCCTAGTGCCGGTCTGTCCACTCGGGCTCAGTGCTTTAAGGCCATCCTGGGGGTGGTGGTGGTTGCCGGAGACTACGATGATCTGTAACTCCGGTGGTATGAAACGTGAAAATTTTGTCTGTGTTTGATGGTTGGCGATATCTGCGTCTGCCTGCTGTCAGATAGTGGAGGCAGTCGCACACAGTAGAAAAAGTTGTCCTCAGAGTGGAGGAGTCCGGTCTAATTGAAAAAAAGTTGGAATGTAGCTGCGGAGCGAGCAAACACGTCTGCCCCGGAGGGCGCCATGTTGCGATTAAAAAAAAGGATTTCTACATTAGATTCTGATCAGAGGTAGAATGTTCGTGTGTCTCTATATGTGTACTGTGACACTTTAGTGACTGGTCCATGGTAAACCTCTCGCCCAGTGACAGCTGGGATAAGCAAAATAGATCATGAACAAACAAAAGAATGAATTAATACTCATGTTCCTGGAAAACCTTCCACATAGCAGGCAAGCAGAAGAGCTTGGGCCTCTTCCACGGTCCATTTCTGGCTTTTTCTCTCCTTTTTGTCACAAGAAAAGAAGTTACCGGTGACCATAATAATTTTTAAAGCTACCGCGTCACAGTCCGCAAAAAGTATGTGGTAATGGCCGTGGCCTATGAACTCCACCAATCACCAAGCGCCTATAAGTTATGGAACCGTTAAAAGATCTTTGGAGAAGGAGCTATGATGGTTCTAGGAACTGAAGATCCATGGCTTGTGGTTTCTACGCTCTCTTAATGCACCTGGAAACGTCCCTGTCCTCAAATGGTCCTCAGACCTGGAAGTTCTAATTTTGAGACGTGAGGGTTGGTTTCCCCATGATGCCGTCAACGTGGATCTCCGCTTTGCCTTCTGAGAGCCCTCAAAACCGTCTAAAGCTAAGGCTAAGGAAAGACCCTGCGAGAGAGAAAGGACGATGAAGGAGGCCTGGAGCTGATATAACAGCACAAACATTTGGCGCGATTGATTTGACTGAGTAAACAGGCAACGCCGGGTTGACAGGAACGGCCCTGGGAGGCAGAAGATGTAGTGGAAGGTGCAGCGCCACTGCTTGCTATTCTAGATGTCATCTTTTCCAGTCGCTGCTGATTAGCGGCTGAACATATCTCCCGGGGAGAAAATTAAATATTGATCCATTTTTCTCTCTTCATTCTTACCCATCCTCTTTTTTTTTTTTTTTAACACCCTCTTCTTTTTATACAGAAAAAGTCTACCGCTAATGGAATTTCAAATGCGACTGGCGACAGGGACAGAGATGCAGGTAGCCCTAAGATATAACCAAAAAAAAAAAAAAAATTTATATATATAAAACTCCAAGCCCGTCGCCTTAAATTACTTCAACAGAGAGAGAGAGAGAAGTCTTGTGAAGCCAAACCCTTGTGGATAGAAAACAAGTCACCGAGCTTGCGGCATTGTGGGATGTACCACCAAGATAATTGCATTCCTGAACTGGATAATCAGGTATTTAGGAAACAAATTGGCTGATAGGGGATATATCATAAGGTACAAAGAATGTGATATAAGGGGGTAAGGGGGCTATAACACATAACAGGACTTACTGGAGTTTAATACACTTGGCTTATGTCCGCTGCTGTTAACACACATGTTAATTTAATCTCTTGTCAAATGCACTGGGGGTTTCCTGGATATCCCAGGGACCCAGAGCCGCTAACGCCGTACTGTATGACATCAGAGATGGAAACACAGGACATGCAGTGATACATACAGATACATGTGTTGTCATAACTTCTTAACATGAGGCCCAATTTTGACCCTTTCCATGTAGATCAGGTCTGGACCACTCTCTTTAATATGATCTACAGAAACCTGTGGTTCCCCCATGAGTGAGCACTTGGCGACAGCGGCGAGGAGGCAACCGTCTCTTACCGGCGCAGAAACCTGGGACAGATCCCCGGTCAATGTGGACATATTCCGGTCTTGACTGTGTTACAGTTTCTGTAAGTGTAACCCCCTGTCCCCCAGGACCCCACAACAAGACAGAATGATTTCAAAACAACAAGTTTACCTGGACCAATGAGCAGGTACTCACAGACCGGGTGGATGTAAAGCAGTCCAGGTAGGGATGCAGGGCAGGAGCAGGCTAGTCGACAAGCGCTAGCATACTCCGATGAGAGAGAGAGGCCTGACAGGATGCATGGGTTTACACCGCTGAGTGGAAGGAGTGAATGGGCGAATGACCTGGCAGCAATTGAGGCTCAAAGCTTTGGCTTTTAAACCCTCACTGACACCAGGAACCAGGGCCAGCTGTGCGCTCCCAATCGCACAGAAATCCATGGTGCGAACCCAACCCTTACAGACTGGATGGGATTAAAAAAAGAGTTTGATCGAGACAGAGGGATTATGAGAGTTTGGATTTCTCTACTAATACCAGTCGTGCTCTAAGCAATATGTTAATTGCTGAAATAATTGGACAGATCCCAGTGACGGCAGCCCCCTGCCTCAACCGGTTGGGTTAGCAAAGAGAAACAACTCTATGGCGGGTGCCTGGCAGTTGAGAGAGAAGAACAGATAGATAGAAAGCAAGAGGATGACAGAGACAGGAGGGTAGCCCTGACTGTTAGATGCTAATAGCTGACAGTGAATAGCTAACATCTTAAATATTCATAAAGAAATAATGGTTGATGCCTGTGAGGCGCCGCAGTAGATGAAGCCACGTCCTATGGGAAGCAAGACAGAGCGCAAGGACTTGTATGTAAGCGGCATGCAAAAAGTGGTTTCTTGCTCTGAGTTGCAAGAAACAGGCAGCGCGTCTAATTAGGGTGGAAACTACGTCAATTCTGCACAGAGCACACACCGAGTACAGAAGTGAAACTGAATCCAGTTAATTTTCAAAAGACAACATTAGACACCTGCTTCGTTTGCTTCAGGTTGTTGTGATGACAGATGACGGCCAAATCAACACATAAATTTTAACTTGCATGCTAGTGTTGGTATCATTATCATTGCCATCCTATTATACTGAACTCATTTACTGTAGGTGTCGAGCTTCAATGGAACAATCAAAACTGTGCAGGCTAAAGTGAGTCTGCAGAAGTAATGCTTTTTATGTTAAAGGAAAATTACCCAGCCCACGTCACCATGAAACTGAGAGGGTGGTTGTTTTGCATGTCTTTCAGACAATAAATTAAGGTAATTAGTCAGCCATTACATCTTTTCACAACCAAGGCCAACACAAATCTCCAGAAGGTGGCTCACATGTTGCCAGAAGACCAGTATGGTTGTAAAGAGGGTTGTAAAGAAGCAAAAATAAATAGAGACATTTCTGAAATTTAAAACTTTTCTATTTGTAAATTGCATTTTTAGAAATTCAGTGCTAAGTGGATAAAAAAAAGAATGTTTTTACGTTAATAGTCTCTTAATTTAGATCGAAATTGCTCTTAAATGCTTGAGCGGAGACGGTGAATCAACTTCAGGCTTACATGAAGTGAATCACTCATACAGCTGAAAATAATTAATTCCCATAAAGATTCTGGAGCTGCGTGAAGCACATGGTGGGTAGCCATAAATGTCCGAATGGCGTAAAATATATTTGAGGTACAAATATTATTTATTAAAGAATACATAATGCATTTGCATGATTACATTTAATTAAAATAACTACAATTAATTGTCATTATTATAATTTATTCATTCAATCAATAATACATTCATTCTCTATATTGCTTACCCTGCCCTCAGATTATTATTATTGTTATTATTATTATAATCCACCCATCCATCCATCCATCCATCCACCCTATCACTCATCTGTTCAGCCATCCATCCAAGTCTCTCTGCATCTGAATTTACTTTCTTATTCACATGTCATATAGAAACATAAAACCATTCACTCCATAATCCACATGTCTGGAAAATGAAGGGTCCACATTGAACCTCCAGCAGGATTTTGGACTTTGTGAGGAGCCCGGAGTGAACATGGAGACATATTTGTCAGTTCTGAATATGAAGTAAACCTGTAGTACACCTTTACATCAAATCACAAAGGGCTTTTATTTTGAAGGACTTATTGTGTGACGAGGCTTTGCTGTCTGCCTCCATGTAAATCAGCACAGACCGCCAATACGGGGGAGGTTCGAGAGTGACAACATGAGTGACATTAAACGAGTCAGACAGTGTGTCACAGAGAGGCGGTGTGCAGACTAAAGTAGTTCAACTCATCGTTTTTAGCAAGAAGACAGAGAGTCAGTCAGCTGATTGAAGTGAATCCGTGGAGGGAGGTGGCTGAGACGTCATCCGATGTAGCTGGTACGTGCGCTAAGCTAATGTCCTGTGCCCCCTCGGGTCCTTGTGTAAATAAGGAATGTAGATTAGGGCACGGTCGTGCGTGGAGTTGATATAATTCCTTCTACCGGCTCGTAGTGTACTGGGTAGCATGAAAAATGCTGCCACTCTACGAGCTCCGTTGCTCCTGCCCTCCTGTGGGTCCTGTTCTTTTTGGTGAGACGCTGGGTTTCGGTGTGACGGCCTCAACGGCGAAGGCCCAGAGTGGTTGTGACAAGCCGGGATAGCAGCCGTTCCCTGCTGTCCGGGAGAATTACTGGACTCCTTCTGGATGACTGAGGATGCCTCCTGACCTCTATAGAGCCTCAAGAAAGCCGGGCCAACTGGGCCACTATGTTCTCATTATAGGTGGTGTTAGGAGGGTTGCTGGGTGGCCAGGGGTCTTACAGGAACTCTGGATTGTCTCTCCAGATAGTGGTTAAATGTTTGAAAAGCTGGACTCCATGTAATACAGAGGTATATGAGCAAGAAGTAACCCTGCCTTGCCTTGGAGAGCATTTGGGGCTCACTAGATAGAGCGGGCATCCCTTGAAACTCCTAGTGGCTCCAGATTGTCTGGTTAGCGCCTTGCTAGCCTTGGAGAAAGAAGTGTAAAGCGCTTTACCACTCTGTGACCACTGAGTCTCGATGCAGGAACGCAATCTCTCGGCTATCGTCAATGATTTTCAGTAGGAGACCTGGTTATCATCCTTAAAATCACAACGGATTGTTAAAATGGTCAGCGTTTTGTTGTTGTGAGACCATTGAAATTGAAATACGTTGAAGCAGATGCTTCCACTGAGCTTGAACTGATCGAAAGAAGTCACTTGTGCAGTATGCTTAAAGGAATTTGCTCAGTGATGAGTAGACAAGCAGTTTCGGGCATCATCAGACCCAGTGTGTGACTTGGAAAAAGACTGGTGGCTCGATCTTTACACTTTTATGGAGAGAAGACAAGTTGGAGGGCAAAAAGGAGACCACTTTTAGGAGCTGCGTGAACGCAAACAGATACAGGGGTGGCCAAAGGAACTGGATCAACCTCATGCAGTCTGACTAAGTCACTGCTGACTTGTGTTTGATCTTGTAAAACGCTATTTGGCTCCCCAATATGCTGGCCATAAGGAAGAAAAGTGGACTTTCTGCGATATATAGCAATAGGAATTGATATGATTCAGATTCTGCCATATTAAGTCATCAATACAAATTTTCATTTACAGAAGACTAGCACTCTATGAATGGCTTCACAAACTTCAACTTCCCAGCTGAAATATCAGCGAACCGAACCCTGGCGCCGCCGAGTAACGGGGTAAATAGTAGCTTTTGGATAGAAAATTTGAAGAAATGTCCAGCTCACATTTGTTTTTAGAAACCACCAGGGGGGTATCTTTTAGTTCTGCTTTCCTACTGGCATTAAGGGATCACAGCAGGGACCAGTGTGACGCAAGTGTCTGCAACGTTCACCTTAAGCTTCAGACTCCAAAACAAACCACTGAAGAAGAAGAGGAAGCTGGAGAATGAAGCGTTTATATTTTGCATGGCGAAATAAGAGCCATGGACTATCAGATGGGTTGGAGTGTTTGTATCTTCTCCCTGCACTGCCTTGCCGTGTGAAGTTGTTAGCTAACTACAGACCTATTTGGCAAAAACATTGATGTTCCTATGCAAGCCCTGGAAACCCCAGTAAGGTGTAGCAGGCCAGAAGAGCTTGGACCTCTTCCTCGTTCCATTTCTTGCTGCCTCTGTTCATTTTGTCGCAAGAAAACAGCTGACCAGTGACCACCACATTTTTTTTTAAATTGTTCTCTGTGGTCTGGAAAAGTATCAGGTAATAGCCGTGGCTTATGAGTTCCACCAATCAGCAAGTGCCTACTAGTTCATACAGAAAGACCTTGCCAGGGTGTAGGAGCTAAGAAGGAACTGAAGGTTAATGGTTCCTGTTTCCTATGCTGTACAAATGCATGAAGGAATGACCTTGTTCATGAAAAGGTTCCAGGAACTGCAAGATGTTCCTACAGTGTTAAAGCAGCTAATGATGCCCCTGTAATGATATGGATTTTCCAATAGACTCTGTA
The DNA here is from genome assembly GCF_037954325.1 of Fistularia commersonii. NCBI lineage: Eukaryota > Metazoa > Chordata > Actinopteri > Syngnathiformes > Fistulariidae > Fistularia > Fistularia commersonii. The sequence goes on from NC_141302.1 coordinate 14,760,124, forward strand.
TTGAAATTAACATTTTACAACCCGCTTCCTCGGTTCTTTTGGTCACTCCTTTGAGAATACATGGAGTCATGCGCCGCAATTTGCCCAGAGGTTATGTTAGTTTTTAAGAAAGGAAACCATGCCACATTTAGGTGAGACATCAGTGTAATTGTCAGGCTTGAAAGATAATTGCAAGGAAGGACTTGAAACCCCCGCCACCTACATTGCTTGATACTATATAGTGCAATGTGGTTGTTCACTTAGAATAACAAATAGAGCAGGAACACACGCACACACGCATGCACAGAGCTCATTTAGGCCCGTCTTGAATGGAAAATAAATCCTATTTTTCTGTAAATGGAACATTATCGGTCAAAATGTATGCACGTTGGCTTGAGCGTAGCTTATTTTCAGATCCCAATTTAGACACAGTACTGTAGTCTGGAATCATTCATTCATTTGACAAAACCTTTTAGCGATAAGTAGGGCTAAATAGGGAAGCCAGTTCATTCATTCATTCATTCATTATCTATAGTGCTTATCCTGCACAAAGGGGCCGCAGTGGTGCTGCTGGAACCCATCCCAGCTGGGAGGCTCACCATGGACCGCACCATTGCAGGGCCATGCATAGGAACATACAACCATTCACTCTCTCGAAAACACAAGGAGGACGTGGAGACCTTCTTGCTGTGGAGCAGAGACACTAACCACTACACTGCTACGGCACCCGAGGAAGCTATTTATTATGCTTACAATTTTTTTTTTATTCCCATTATCTCATTGAATTATTGGACTTTTGATGTATTGCAAACAAATGCAACAAATCTGCATCTGTAGTACTTTTCTAGGCATGAAACCATACTGTTGCTCACAAATGCTGACCTCTGCCCTCATTCTAGTTTTCACTATTTCCTAACTTCATTGTATAGCTCATCAACTTTATATCTCTCCAGCTACCGTAATTCTGCGCATTCCCCTTATTCTTAAAAAAATGACTCCATCACATTTCTTCTCCATTCCTCAGGTATCTCCTTCTCCAAGGTCATGTTGAATAATCTAACCGGCAACTCTTATGCTGCCTTTCCTAGATAGGTCCATACCTCCACAGGTATACCACCAGGACCAACTACTAACTTCCCATCTCAGTGTGGCTTCCTCAGTATGATTAAACAACAATATTGCAGAGATCATAAATATCACATCCATTAGCATAATATTTGAGATGCGGCATCTCAATAAGACAGAGTGGACCGTATAATAGACTTCAGATTAGACAAACATACTTAGCAAGGCTATTAATTTTAGCAAGTGTGTAAAGTGTCTGGATGTTCAAACAGTGCAAGGATAATTTTAAGGTACTGTCCGGGCTAGCGTTCTTACAGTGAGCCTCTTCTCTGCAGCAGTTTGACACTGATGAAATAATAATGGTGTTCCCACCTGCGGGATGTAATATTAGCAGAGTGATTGATCAAATGATTGAGCGCGGACAGCAGTGATGGAGGAGGCTAATGAATTCCTGACTGTCGAGGGTTGCAATTAGTCTACCGTTGCTGTTTATTAATGGATGCCGTTTGAGTAACTTACAAAAAAATAGATTGGAAATCATTTGCATGGATTGAGTTCAGCTGAAATGTATGTCTACATCTACTTATTCATCTAATATTATCATTTCAGTGTTTTTCATTTGTATCTAGTTAATCGAGAGCAGCAGATTTATCTGTCAGATGGTAAAGTTGAATTTGTTGTTCTCCACCATAATGCAGTTTTGTTATCGTAATAATTATAAAACAACATTGATAATGATGATGATAACCACAACAATAATATGCAATAATAATGGCAATAATAAATAACAACAAAAATACATATCTATATGTAAATATGTATTATTTCCAGTGAGAAAGAATAAGAGCGCAACACAAATGAATAAATACGCATGTTCAATTCCATCTGTTTTGTGCTGAGAGATGCAATGGGGTGAGAAACATAGCGTGAACCTACTGGATGTTTTGGACTGCTGGAGGAAACCAGAGAAACCAGGGGAAACCTGCTCAGGACTCGTATGCAGCAGCAAACAAAGATAACCAGATCAGGCCTGGCTGATGTTCAACAGACAAGATGCTCCTTCAAGTCTAGTGCTGCCCAACCTGAAAGCTGGGGGAGAAGTATGCAGATCATTACGCTTATGCGTGGATTAGGACCTCTTTACTGATCAAGAGAGGTAAAAAGCATACAACAAGAGACGACCATGGTACCTTATAAGGTAATTTGGAGAGGCAGAGAAGTATGTTAGACATGTGTGCTGGCTGTGAGACAGGGCTGCTGTAGGTGTGATGGAGAAGTTCAAGGTGGAGGTGGGATGACATCGGGGGTCAGCTCTGAGCCCCTTCTTGTTTGCAGTGTTGATGGACAGGCTAACAGATGAGGTTAGACAGGAATCTCCATGGACCATGATGTTTGCAGATAACATTGTGATCTGTAGTGAGAGCAGGAAGCAAGTAGAAGAGGATCCGGAGAGGTGGAGATAAACTCTGGAGAGGAGGGCAATGAAGGTGAGACTACATGTGTGTAAATAAGAGGAACCCAAGTGGAATAGTGAGGCTACAGGGAGTGGAGATGAAGAAGGTGGCGGACTTTATTTCCTAGTAGTAAGTAGGTCTGATTTAAGCAATGTGTCTGAGATGTAAGAGAGAGACTCTGGTGAGCTTTTTATGAAGGTCAAAAGAGAGTTCTGTCTTCAAACACTAAAATGCCTTACTCTGTCACTGCTGATTAACACCATCGTCCAACAACAGCAAAATTATCGTGAGGATGGCACATTGTTTGTTGTGATCATTGGTCTAGGTGACCTGTGTAACATCTTTGCATAACTCCAACGCCCCGATCGACTCGTGGTTTGGCTGATTAGAGAGCACCTGCTGGACGTACACTTTGATTTCCAGATCCGGGCTGTCTCACTGACGGCCTCAAAAATCCTCTCAATAATTCCGTCGTTGATGCCATTACAGCCCGAGTACTATTTTTAAACCTGTCTGAGGTGCAGGACTAATGAAAAGAAGAACAGCAGACTTTATATTATTGATGAGTCCTTTGAAGCACAAAACCCCGAATATCTTGCTTGGTTTCGTCACAATAAACCTCCCAACTAATGGCGTTGCCACTTTCACAGAATCGCATTCGAGAAAAGCAGCGTGACTCCTACATTCCCTTCAGTCACCTTTAATATCTGTCGGAAGCAGCGCGGCCCCCGATCTGCGCCTTTGTTTTCGGTCTTACGAACTGTATTTTCCATATTAAGGTGCTACGTAGACTGGCACTGCAGCCTGTTTCGATCTGTTTGTATTATGTGAGATTTGCACGTCTGCTCAAAAGAACGCGGGATGTCATCGCGCCGTAAACAATGCAAATCTAATTATACAGGGAGAACAGCGAGAGCATGCCTCCTGCTCTTTGGTGTTTATTTGTTATTGTCTGAGGAAGTCGTGTGAAAAGGCAAAGCCTATTCCTGCATTTTTTCTACACGGAATTGGGTTTTCTTTCTTTGTAGTTATTGAAGGATAAACAATTATATGTTTCATGCCGGCGCAATTAAATCCATGACTTTTTTGCATATTCGGGTCTTGACGTTATTATATCCCATAATGACATCCTTTCTTGTAAACGGGTGGGCTGTCACGCTCAGAAAAAAAAAAAAAAAACAGTCAAAATTAGAAGACATCGGCGGTTGTTATTACTGCCAATATAAGCAGTCACCTAGGTGCATGAGTTCATCAAGAACTTGACTGCAACATGATAAAAAAAATGCTGATTTTGTTGACTCACACTGTTTTCATATCAAATGCCAACTTGAGGAAACACATGGTGTGCGTATATGTGTGTTTGTGTGTGTGTTTGTGTGTGTGAATGCTAATGTCAGGTGTGAACTGGACCCAGGACTCTATCACTGTGGTGCAGGGGTCCCCGAGGCCTTCCTGTGTGGAGTCTCCATGTTCTCCCTGTGTCTGCGTGGGGTTCCTCCAGGTTGTCTGTGTCCAAAAACACAGTCGGTTGCAGAGTAATAAAGTATTTCTGCTTCGGAGTCTCTATAAGTGGTCCAGTGAGTGACTGGTAACCGGTCCATGGTGAACCTCTCGCCAAGAGTCAGAGGCAGATTAGATCATGAATCTACAAAAGACTGCATGAGCGCACATGTTCCTAGAATCCTTTCTGTGGCTTAGAAGGCTAGCAGAAGAGCTTGGGCCTCGTCCACGGTCCATTTCTGGCCATTTTGTCGCAAGAAAACATCTGACTGTTCTCCATAATAGTTTGTACAGCTACCGCGCTGCAGTATGGAAAAAGTATCTTATAATGGAGTGGCCAATCAACAAGCATCTATGAGGTCCTGTGGAAACATTACAAGATGTTGTTTCAGAGTAGGGTCTAAGATGGTTCTAGGAGCTGAAGGTCCATGGTCCGTGGCAGCACATGCAGGATGTTCACTGGAGATCCTAAATTGCACAGATATGTGGATGAGAGAGTGAACGGTTGTTTGTCTCCATGCCTTGTGAATGAAAGAGTGGATGGTTTGATGTATCTATGATGTTTGAATGGAAGAGTGATGGTCTCTGTATGACATATGAATAAGTAGGTGAAGATCTGACTTTATGTTGTGTGAATGAAGGATTGAAGGAGTGAATCATTTGTCTCTAGATATGTGAACGAGTGAGTGAGTTTGTGTTAAATGAGTTCGACACATTCAACACGTTGTCAAATGAGCTCAATCAGTTTGTGTCAAAATTAGTGAATGACAGAGTGAATGCTTGTTTGTCTCTTGAGCATGTGTGAATGAGAGAGTGAATGGTTGTATTTCTGTCCAGTGTTTGCGTGAGGTCATGGTTGTGTGTCTCCACGTGTGAATGAATTGTCTGTGGATGCTCTCGATCACGGTGAATTCTTGTTTGAATCTTTTTCTTGTGGCGACTGGACTTGAATTTCTTCACTTGAAGACATTCCAGCCCTCGTTTGAGAGGCTCCTTCAGTTCTAATGGTTTCCCAATATAACTGTCCACCACCAAAACCAGACCCGGTAACTTCCACGTGAGCCTTGGTCCATGTGATCCAGCAGGTTTCACATTCTGAGAAGTTTAGCTTTACCTTTTCACTTTCCAATCTAGGTAAATCCCCAAAAGTCGATTCTTTGTCCCCAGCGAATGGCACCCCTATTAGTAAAACAACCCCCTTCCACCTAGCCGATTAATTCTTCCATTTGCATAACAAGCCACCATCACCTAGACCCGCTCACAACCCTAGCAGTTATATTCAGAAACTCCCCACCGGCCAATTAGAACTGAAGAAGCCTCTCGGACGAGGGCTGAAATGTCTACACGAGAAGAAATTCAAATCCAGTTGCAACGACAAGACTCCTCACAAGAGTCAATTGTTGTTTGTCTCTATTTGACATGTGAATGAGCTGGTGAACACTTGTATGTCTCCATACGCGGCCCTGTAATTGGCCCGTCCCTCTTGCCCAATGACAGCTTGGATGGCCTCCAGCACACAGCGGGAAAAACCATTGTAGTTGATGAATGAATGACTGAATGAATCTTCAATCTGGTAAACACTTTGGGAAAATCACTTTGACGTGCTTTTCCTTCCCCACCTTTCCCTCATAGCAATCAGGACTTGACTTTGGAAACAAGTCCACAATTAAACTCTTCCCTGCCCCTGACCTTTAGAAGCCATTTTTTCCCTCTGAGGCGGCGGAGGTAGGAAAGCCTTTTGCAGAGCTTGTTTTCACTCAGGTGTGCAACCTCAAAGCTACATTCGGGTATCGGGTCCCTTTTGGTCGGCGAGTTCAATTTGAACTGTCACACGCCATAAACAGCCGTCCAGGAGATTTTGCGGGGCGGTAAGATAGCGGGGAGAGGCGCCTCGCTTTAAAAAGACAACTCCGGAACAGATGGGCCGCTCTGCTCTGTTGACAAAGCCCAAGGCCTCAGACCGAACTCCATCATGATGACCAGTGCGGCGTAGATTTTCGCGAGAGGAATGGCGAGTAAATCTTTGACTGGCTGAGATCCAAACAACCAATTATTCAGCAGAAGGGAAATACCTCTCCCTCCTCGCCAAGTTGCTCCATTTGAAAAAATTTTTTTGCCCTGAATAGAAAAATGTGCTTTCACCTTCCAGTGGCAGCAAAGAACCAAGATTGAACGCCATTTTAATGAGCTTTTCCCAATGAGGTGCCACCTGTTTTATCCAGATAATTGGATGATTGGCCACCCTTAAACCACCCCGGCATTGCAAGCAATCCTTCTTTATTTCTCTTTCTTTCTGTCTCCTGTTTTCCTCTCGACTCTTTTCAGCCTTGTCAGACGGACCGGGGCAATTACGGTGCGGTTCTTTGCAGAAAAATGAACGCGCTCCTGGATGTAATTACAAAAAAAAAAGTTGCCGTCAATGTTTTTCCAAAGAACGTGAAGACAATCGTGACTGCTTATGTGCGGTATGTGTTTGCTAAGCTTTTTAGCAATAGCGTTTAAATCACCTGTTTACGTTACACATCATGCAATAATTGGTCTCAGCTGGAGAAGCCGCAGCTTGCCGGAGCTGTCGACGCTGCACTTGTTGTCGTGTACGGTAGAGTCTTCATTTCAAATGCTTTATGATTGCATCCAGCCATGCGATATATGGGTGATGCCAGCAGCTAACGTCTACTGATGAGCAGAAACATTCATGCATTTATTTTTTGTACCGCATATCCTGAAGTCATTCTCTAATTCACGCATCACGTAGAGCACAGATCCCCAACCAACTGGCTGCAAAGAATTAAAGTTGCTTAAAATAATGTACAGTGGTCCCTTAAGATACAAATTTAATTTGTTCCAGAAGTGGGTTCGTATGTTGATATTTTTTCGTATTTTGAATGCATTTTCCCTATTTTCCCAGCGATCTCTTTCTCTTTCACCCCACATCGGAAGCAATTTTTCGATGTCGCCGTGTTTCGATGTCTGTTTTTGCAACATAATAGTAATGCCCTTGGAAGGCTTCATAGCCTTCATACAGTCCTTTTGCTTTAGGATGATACATATCATGGATGCACTGTGGTTATATTCACATGCTATATCGGTCACATGTACATCATATTTGTGCTTTGTTATTGTTTTGTGCTTAATTTCCATAGAAAGCATCTTCTTTCTGGGTTCACCACTTAGCCTTACAACTTGCTTTCTTTGGGCCCATGATGATTATTTAAAACAATACACAAAATAATCACAAAGATATAAAGTTATGCCACAGAAGAGATAGGCATGCGTACTGTACCAACTACCCAGACAAAGTGGCTGAAGGATGCTGGAAGCTACGAGGCTTCTTCAAGGTGAGAGCCTCGAGCACAACAATTCAGAAGATGCAGCGAAGTCATCAAGTGGATTTGAGTCGTGGAAGCTTGCTTGGCACATACCGTGTGAATTTAGAATTTTGATTTTCTCGCTCTTGAATTCGTATTATGAATTTTCTTTTGTATCTCGATGATAAAATTTGCTCGAATCACGCTTTGTATCTAAAAATTATATAAATAAGGTGGTTTGTACCTAAAGGCGACACTACTTATTTTTTGTTACTCTCGGGGTATTTTATTTTGAAAATTGGCCACCTCTACCTGCACCTCACTCTTGTACCTGACTCAGTTGTAAGATTTCGCCATCTATCAGTAAGTCAGCAAGCTAACCCTCGCTAAAATGGCTCAACGTCACAAGAGCCAATGATGAGACACCAGAAGGGTCTCAGAGAGCTGGTGAGAAGAGCCAAATTTAAAAGAAAAAATACCTATTCTAACTTAAACTGCGGATTCATACCTCTCACATCCGCTCTGCATGGTATGTGGTGTACGGCTAATGAAACCGTGTAACCATGTAGAGACCAAGCACTGTCTTACTTTGTGAGGCAAGTTTTCTGCGGGAACATCGACCAAAACAAAACTATGGAGTAGGAGGGACGAAAAGGACATACTTTGCTTGACACAGAGTGTCACCCAGATGGGACCGTATAGTTGCAAACAATCTCAGGGCTTCCCCTGATTCTGCAGTATGGTGAGTAGATACTGGTGTGATGATTGTTGAATAGTTAATAGAAGTGCATAATATAAGGTGTATTGGTTGCATTTACATTCTTCTTTTTTCTTTTTAAAGCCCACACTCCTGTTTGGGAAAAGGTTCTCCAGCATGGTCCATGGCAGAAAAAAGGTAAGGGACTGCGGACATAGAGACATACAACCATACAACTTCTTCTTCTTCTTCTTTTGACCTTTCAATTCAGGGGTTGCCACAGCAAATCAAGATTCTCCATTTAACCCTAACACACAACCATACAACATGGCGCCAAATATGGGGTGTAGGCAACTGTCCCCAGGTAGCAGTCCAAAACCATGCAGTAGCTAAATGTTTGTCGCCACATGTGGCCCTGAGATGGACTGGCAACGGGTCCAGGGTGAACCCTGTCGCTTGCCCGATGACAGATAGGATAGGCTCCATTGAGAGCAGGATAAGCGGTATAGAGAATTAATGAATGAAAGGTGTAAACCAGGCAGGTTTGGATTTATTCCAATTTTTTTAAATTTGAAATTTAAATAGGGACTATAAGCCACTACTTTTTTTTTCCACGCTTTGAACACTGTGGCTTAAACAACAATGCGGCTAATTTATGGATTTCTTTGGGCTAACGAGCTTCATGCCGCCAAAACATTTAGCCTCGTCACATCGAACAAATGAAATTACTGTGAAATTCTGAGGCTCTTCAATTGAACGACACAAAAGAATACGACTTTAATGGTTTTAGTGTGCAGGAAGAAGACAAAGATAGCAATCAGCTGGAATAGGACAAAGCGGGAATAGAAAATGGATGGATGGACTTTTCCCTGTGTTACTTATTATTAATCTTTTTCATCAACAGTGTTACAGGCACTGCTTGGAAAAAAAGCATTTCCAACACATATTTGTCGATGTTACTGTTTTATACTTAATTAAAAGCAGAAAAAAAAAAAAGTTCCTGTGCAAATATTTCTTATTAAAACATGACAGCTGCACCTTATAGACAAGTGCGGCCTATATATGTACACATATATTTATTTTGTTATTTTTAGCCGGTGAGGATTATATTCAGGAGTGCTCAATAGTCCAAAAATCACAGTAATATATGTACTTCAAAATACCAGGCATTAGATGCTTGCAGATGAACACATGAATTCCTTGCTCATGCTTTGCACAGTGAATAACGTTGCTGACTCAGAAGTTTACAGCTGTGAATCTTCCATATTCCATATTCCATGGATCTTTGTGGAAGATCGGAGCGTTATCTACAAAAAGACCATTGTGACGCTCAAGAACAGACCTGAGAATGGCACTTAAGATGAAAAATGTCAATAATTGTATTAAATTAAGTGATAAACACGTGAAGAATGTGGCTAATTTCCTTGTGGACTTCCACGCCGCCTCCTTTTAATCCCTGTGGCCACTCGGAGAGCATACCCAGAAGTCCTGTGGATTAATTTTGCAACAACACCGGGTCAAATTTACCACTGCAATACTTATAGTTACCCTTATCTGCAGATCTCTTACAGGAGAACCTCTGAGCTCCTGCAATAAACGTATTTAGATTAGCTCAGAGCTATCACACCAAGGCAACTTCGATGTGGACGAACGTGAACACGTTCTTGTACGTGCACACGGCGAAAATGCGAAAACCTCTGAGTTGGCCAACGGGACACAGATTAAATGTGTAAATGTATGTTTAATCCTATTTAAGGCAGCTTCAAGCCGTCCGCTTCTCTTATAATCTTCCTGTAATTACTCACACCCAACGTCGTGCACACACACACACACACACACACACACACACACACACACAAGCACAGAGTTGCACGTGGACACAAGATTCTGCATCACAGCATTTCACTTAAAGGTTAAAGGTGATGATTCCTCCCTTGGTTACTATACTAAGTAATAATAGTGCCACTTGCAGCCATGGCGAGCCAGAAAACAACCCAGGTGGCTGGAAAACAACCCAGGTGGTCACTAAGCATTGGAGAAATTTTCTGTCGGTTATTTTCTTTGGAAATTAATGATGACAAAAATAGATCAGAGAGAGCGCATTTTGGTTTTTGTGCTTGCCAGGTGGTCCAGGACTAATGCTTTATCTGGGATGGAAGCTGCGCGGGATCTCCATGATCTTAAAGTAGACCCCAAAGTTCAAGATGCAGGGGGATTTTGGTATCACAAAAATGAAGAAGTACATGGTGGACTTTAAGAAATGGAGGACCTGACCCAACCCTGTCACCATCAATGGAAAAGATGTGGACATTGCGGACGAGTACAAGCTGGACAGCACTTAAAACACAGCAGGAAAGGTCAGAGCTGCCTGTTTTTTCTCGGGGGACTCGGATCTTTTAACGTCTGCAGAACCATGTTGCAGATGTTCTATCATACCCTGTTGTTCGTCATTATCTTTCTACGCTGTAGACAGCTGACGCTAAAACACTCAAGCTCATCATTAAAGGCTGGTTCTATCCTGGGAACAGAACACGAGTTGTTATCGGAGATGTATGAGAAGTTGCTTGGTATCAGTAACAAAACCTTTCACCCTGTGAACACAAGATTCAAGTCCACAGGTGGTCTTTTTTAGCCGTGGCCACCAAACTCATGGCTAGTGAGCTATAATTTTGGAGCCTTCTGGCAAAAGGACTTCCCTTGGGCTTGATAAATCTGCTTTGTGCTATTCTTAAACTTCTTGGCGCCTTCAGTCTGTGCCATGAACTCACCACTGAGAACATTTCAGGAGTGACTGCTGACGAAAGCAGCTAGCTAGCATGCATGTTAGCTGCTTGCACTCTGCGAAACTATTTAGAAGTACAGGCTAGCTGCGGAGTCGGGTCATTAAACTGATTACCTGTGTCCATTTAAAAGGAACATGGTGATCGACCTTCTCTCAGTATCCTTTCTTCTAATGTGTTATTTTGAAGCTGTGTTGCGCCATGCTCAAGCTGCGAATGGATAAACAAGCGTTTTTTGCAAACCTGAGCTAGCGTTATGGAGGTGACCTTTATATTCCAGCGCCTTGAATATTAATCCCGGCCACTTTTTCTCTCGTTAATGTGCAATCACACATGCGAGGGACGCCGCTATTCTGCAAGAGTATGATGTTTCTTGCCGGAGATCGGACAACATCCCTACCCCGTGAGGTAAAACTATAAAACCCCGTAGAAGGTATTATTTATTGTTGGGTTCCAGTCACTTGCTTGTTATGACTCTGTCATACACACATTGCGGTGGGAAATCCATTAGTGTCTGTATTTGGTTTCAGGTGTCCAAAGAGATACAAAACCATTCATCTGTCACAGTATGATATATACGCCACACACAGGAAGGAACACACTCTTAACCCGTGGGTCAGCATAGTGAATCCCAGCGCTGACACATCTTTGATCAAGCTACTAAATGGCTTCAGCAGAAGACTTGTCCCGCATAAATCCTAAAGTGTACAGGTAGGCGGCGGAGGGGTAGGTGTTTCCTCGTAGCCTGGCGTGGCCAAGGGGGTTCTCCGCTCCACCTCATAAATAATATGGTAAACGCTGATGGTTTTATTCGTGGACTCTACCATCTGGCCGGCCCAGGGAAGGGAGATAAATACTAGTGGAGGGAAAGAGGAAGAGAGAAGGGAAGACGGACCATCCAACACGACTTGGTCTAAACGCTGGCTCCCTGATTTTGTGGGTTCTCCATTTTACTCCGACAGTCCAGAAACATTAAGTAGGTAAAGCGGAGACTCTATTTTCATGGGCGTAAAAAGGAGAGTGACCAACTGTGGTTTTCATTCATTTCATACCACGTATCGTGCACTTGTGGCGGGGCTGGAATCTAGGGTGAGAGGCGGAGTTTTTCATGGACCAGGCAACAGTCCATCATAGGGACATTCAACCATTCACTCTCTCATTCGCACACATTATAGGTTTGTTGATTGTTCAGATATGTAAATGAAGGGGTGAATGATTGGATGTGTTTTTATGTGGCCCGAGGTGAACCCTGGCTCTTGCCGAATGACAGCTGGGTTCCAGCAACCTCAGGACCCTGACTGCAGGATTAGTGGTATAGATGAATGAATAAATGAATGATTGCATATTATAGTCCACGCAGATGGTCATTTATAGGCAAAAAAAATACATTATCTAAACATTACCAAACAGGGTCAACGTTTTCTTTACATTAATAACGGAGGCATAATTTTTTCAGCTGCAAAAAAAAAAAATCAATTATGGATTTCAATTTTTTTTATTTTAGCCGTAAACTCACAAGAGTGATGTTTCCAATCTTAGGTTGAGAAGGTTTTGTTTGCAAAATTAATACACAGATAATACACGCCCATTCTAATTCCTTCCTTTGCAATTCTAGTGAATAACAAAATACTAAAATTTATATTAATGTCATCATATCTGCCGCAGTTATATTTGTAATGAACCTCATAAATTACAATGGACATGAGGGTTAATGCCAACGCGGTCAGGTGATCCCTCGTCATGTGACTGACAGCCGAGATAGGGAGGCCGGGATCGCACAGGGGGATGAAGAGGAGGAGGAAGGGGAGGATGAAACAGACTGCTATATTGCTGTGGAGCAGAGCAGCATGGCTCCTGGGTCTGTCATCGCTGCTGCCTCTGTTGTTGTTCCTGTCACATGACGGCAGGGCGGATAACAACACGGGGAGGGGTGGCTCGGGAGGGACGGCGCTGTCGACTGGGACGGCGACCGAGATACATCATGCGGCGAGGTGCTGTCACCCAGCATCGGTTTTCACGATTTCATTACGCGGGAAAGCAATTCTGAATTTGTGCTTTTATATTTTGTTTTTTTTTCATGGGGGGTGTAGTGGTTGGCGGTTCTGCCCCACGGCCAGAAGGGCCTTTCTGTGTGGAGTCTCCATGTTACCCTGGTGTCCACGTGAGCTTCACCCGGGTTCTCCGGATTCCTCCCATGGTCCAAAAACAGGCTATTGCAGGTTAAACTGTCCAGGTATGTAAATGAAGGAGTGGATGATTGGATGTCTCTATATGTGGCTCTGTGACCAGTCCAAGGCGAACCCTGACTCCCCCAATGACAGGAGGGCCACAGCAACCTCAGGACCCTGAGATCAGGATTAGTTTTGTAAATGATGAATGAATGGATGAATGCATATTATGGTCCATGCAGATGTCCTGTGTATGGCCATTAGACATATTTGCCAAATATAGGTAAAAGCAGTACACAATCTAAACATCGCAAATCACCTTTGTGGTCAACATTTTCTTTTCAATTTATCAAAATAAAATTATGGATTTTTTTATTTTTTTTTATTTTAGCCGCAAGTATGGCTACCAGTGTTTCGCCACCTGCAAAATAATAATAAACTGATCGTACGCGGCTCTCGTAATTCCTTCCTTTAGCAATTCTCCTCATGTCCGCATGGGATTCCTAAAGTATCCAGTCTTATGAATTAGAGGGTGACAGAGTGAGTGTTGCATGTGTCCGCTGTCATTTCCGGACTATAAGCCCCTACTTTTTTCACATGCTTTGAACACTGATGCGGCTAATTTATGGATTTTGGGGGGGCTTCATGCCACCAAATTATTTAGTCTCAACACCTCGGACCAATGAAATTACCGTGAAATTCTGAGGCCGTTCGATTCTGACACCGAAGAAGACGGCGAATGGTTTTAGTACGCAGGAAAGAGACAAAGATAGTGATCAGCTGGAGGACAAAGCAGGGATAGAAAACAGATGGACGGATGGATGGACTTTTCCTTGTTTTATTTATTATTAATCTCTTTCATCGGATGTGTTAAAGGCACTGTTTGGGAAAAAAGCGTTTCCAGATGTCATTGCATTAATACTTTCTTTTTTTTTTCCAGAATGGAAATACTAGTAAAAACATCCTTTGTGAAGTCGACATCCTCACAGAAAGACACCAAAACAGACATTCAGTCGTTCATCAGACGTATTTTCTGGTCACTTTTTCTTTGAGGAACATGATAAAAGGATGTATAAAGAGATATGTCTTACCCAGGCGAGGGGCAGGGGTTGTTATTCGGGTAAAGCAAAACCACAAATCAAAAGAAAAAACAACCTGGGCGTGCTTTCATTGTGAGTCACCAGATAGCAGTGTGCCGCAGGTTATCCAGTAATCATGGCACACATCTGAATTTGATTGTGTGATTCAGCTGTGAGTTTCACAGACGGGCCGCTGAAGCGGGTCATTACACAGAGCAGCACAACACTCATGCGAACCGCTCTGAAATAGGGAGAAATGATTTGACTAATGGCTCCGAAAGCAGCGGGATCGAGGGGAGAGAGCAAACGCTTTATCTTCCAAGATGTCAGCAGATGGAGGCGAGATCTACCTGCTCAAAAAACAAAAACAACAAAACTGAAATCTATATCGATGTGATTGAAATGTGGGGGAGCAGCATTTGACAACTCTTGTCGAAATCTTCTTGTCGTGGACTTGAATTTCTTCACTTGAAGAAGTTTCATCCCTCATGAAAGAGGCTTCAAGTGCCACAAGAAGAAGATTTTGGTAAGAATTAACCATGACCTTGATGACTGAGAACCTTGACAGACATCTGACAACTTATGAAACGGGTCGACATCATGGTGCTCGTAAAATGCAAAGGATTAAGAATGTTTGTCATCATGCAAACAAAATGAATCAACCATTCAGCCTCTCATTCAAGGAACCTTCTGCATGTTTTAGGACTGTGGGAGGAAACCAGAGAACTTGTGATCTGATTCCCGTCAGAGGTTTTCGGTTCCTCATCAAACGTGTCTTCTATCTGCCCTGGCAAGCGCAACAGATATTTAATTTTATGATACCAGAAATAATGTATATAGGAGTCAAGTCCCTGGTTTCCGGGTAGCTTGGAGCTGGGCAAACTATCGCAAGGTAATATTGTTTTATATCACTTCACTTGCAGGAGTAATAATAAACACCAGCAGTAGTCCCAAGAGTGACTTTTAAGGATGTTGATTTTCACTTTTGTTCTAAACACACTATTAAAAACCATTGCATCGCAAATATCTGCCGGTCGATTATGATCGACGGGTGATTTGAGATGTAGTTTTCTTAAGTGAGGTAAATGGCCTCTATTTATATACAGCACTTTCAAAACCTTGCGGTTTCGAAGCACTATACATTGGACAACATTCACCCGTATCCTTTATCCGTATCACACTGGCCATGCAAGCTGCTAACCAGGCCTTCTGGCCATCTTCCCCAAGGGTGCTTTGCCATGGAGACGTATGAAGTTTGGAACTGAACCCCCAAACTTCCAATTTGAGGGATATCAACTGAGCCACAGCAACCCCTATGTCATATGCATGACATAGGGATGTATATGTATGACATATATGTGCACATATATGTCATGTGCATAAGTGCTAAAGCTACCAGTTTCCCGAATGATGTGAGCGTAGAAAGGAGTATCTGTTAGGAGGCCTTGCTTACGCTTTCCCGGTGAGATGTTTGGCCATGTCTTAACAGGAGGAGATCTGGGGAAGATCCAGGACACGCTGAAGGGACTATGTCTTTGGGTTGACACGGGAAAGCCTCAGGAGTCCTCCGGAAAAAGTAGCTGGGGAGAGGTAAATCTTGGTATCTCTGCTAAGGCTACTGCCCCCATGACCCAACCCCTAAAAACTGGCAGAAGATGGCTGGATGGACAGCAAGTGCAGTGCCATCAACAAACAATGTGTTTTTTAGTAGTCGTCCTCGGCCTTTAAGTCGAATTTTATTTGGAAGTGGCAGCGCTGTCGAGCTCAACGTTGAATGGAAAGGACCTCGCTGTCGTCTCTCAGCCCCTGGCGCTCGTGTCCAATTCCCAGGCTGTGCGTTACATCTCGACCTCCGGCCGAGGAAGCCAAATGTCACTTTCGCTATTCCTATGCTGTCCGCGACTTCGTCTTACACATTTCTAGTTCATTCAGATTGGCGTGAGAAGATGATAAGTGTGACACTTTTCCCAAAGCTCGGGAGACAGGGGCATGTTCTGGCCATGTTCAGCCCTGACATAAATTATGTGTCCAGGCTGACCTGATTACAGTAAAAACAAGGTTTTATGAAAAAATATTTATTTAAAATAGAAAGGATTGCACCTTGCCCATTGTTTCAGTTGCGTGGTAGTGTAACATTGGCACTCATATTATCAGCACTATGCTTACACTTCTCTGAGGGAGCAGCATTGTGCATTTGTAGATCTACAAAAAGCATACAACAGGGCGCAGAGAGAGAAACCGTGGAACTGAGGGGGTCCAGAGAGCAGAGAGGTATACAGGCATTGGACTGGAGCAGGACATGTATGACAGCTGCGGGACAGTGGTGAAATGCGACACAGGTGCGACAGAGAAGTTCATGGTGGAGGTTGGGGTAAATTGGGGATACACTCAGGGCCCCTTGTTGTTTACAGTGGGTATGGCTAGCAGGTGAGGTTAGACATTCTCCATGGACAGAATCTCCATGGACTATGTTTGCAGATGACGTTGTTAGCTTTAGCAAGAGTGGGAAGCAGGTAGAGGAAAATCTAGAGAGGTGGAGGTTTGGAAAGGAGAGGAATGAAGGTTTGACTCAACTAGACCTGTCTGGTGTCCAGAGGAAAAGGCTGGATTCTGCAGAGTTAAGGATGTGGAGCTTTTAGGAGGATAGAGAGGGAGGAGTCCATCAGAGGGACAGTTAGATGTTTTGGAGATAAGGTCAGCTAGAGATGGTTTGGACATGGACAGAGGATAGATGGTGCTGAAGGATGCTGAGGTTGGAACTGCCAGGCAGGAGGCATGGAGGAGCAGAGAGGGGATTAATGGATGGAGTGAAGAAGGACATGGAGGAGAGGGTTAGATGAAGGCAGATAATTGGCTATGGTGGCCCTGAAGGGAGCAACCCAAATGAAAAGAAGAAGCTTACATTTCTCCAATGCTTTGAAACCCTTTTGAGATACTCCAGTCAAAGATGTGGGCTGAAGCCTGTGTTGCCATACCAGAGGTGTCGACTCCAGCAGGACGAGAAAGACATTTGATGACATTTGATGATTTAAAGCTTGACTTTTTTTAAAAAAAGGATTGGACTTGTGTTCAGGCCCAGTATCAGTATCAGATTTTACCAAGGTTTGATTGTATGATTGTATGATGAAAAAGAAAAGACAAGAAGCAACATGCCCAAATTGCTTTACTTGTCTCCCAGGATATCTGCTAATCATCACCTCCTGATGTAAATTATTCATCGGCAGTATTTTACCTCCTGAGTTGCTCGTCAACAAAGGCTTTGCGGTCAAATCCCGCAACGTGATTCTCCAAAACTCAAAAAGGTTTGGATATTTCAAAGTTGAGATCCTTACAGATAAGCATGGGGACATAATGCGAACAAAAGAAACTTTCTTGCAAGCTTGAAATTTTTTCAGAAACAGAATTGCAGCAGAAATCAAAGATATTTTGCCATGAACTTTGGCTGAGGAGGAGGACGTCCTGTTTAGCTCTCAAATACATATATTTTAGAACATGTTTGTCCAGTAGCTGTGTTCAAGGCTTGGAATGAGTTGATGAAAAACTGTCAAAAGCTACTTGCACCTCACAATATTACATACCAAGTTATTGCATTTCTTCCAAACATTCACTGTCCAGGGACTAGTCATCTATTGATATAAAGCCTATGGTTCTTGACGATGGATCATTCATTCATTCATTCATTCATAGAGCTTATCCCAGCTAGACAGGAATAACCCAAATGGCAGTGATGACAGCGACCCCAGCTGTCTCTCGGCGAGAGGCAGGGTTCACCCGGGACCGGTGGCCATTCGATCACAGGTTCAGACCGAGTTTCTATTGATCAACTCTTCCATTTACATAACAAACCACCATAACCAAGACTTTTTCGACTTTCTTATCCAAAGGTTATATGGAGACATACAATTAATTACCCTCTTCAATCATTCCTAGGAGGAATTTTAATGTCATATAGAAGCTCATTCATCATACATCTGTGAAATTTGGTGTCTCCAGCGAACCTCATGCATGTGCTTGGATTGAGGAACCCTGAGGTACCCTGGTGCAGACACCGGGAAGATATGGAGACTCCACACAGAAAGGCCTTCCATTGAGAATCCAAAACTCTTGCGGTTTCCTTTGGGCTTTTCCCTTCTGGAGTTGCCACAGTGAAACAACCTTTTCCATCTATCCCTAATCTCTGTATCATCCTCTGTCACAACTTCTAACTTCCTATCCTCTCTCATTTTATCCATAAATCTTCTCTTTGGTCTTCCTCTAGACCTGGCACCTCCAATTCCAGCATCGGTCTACCAATATATTCACCATCCCTCCTCTGTACATGACCCAATCATCTCAGTCTGGCTTCTCTGACCTCTCCAAAACATCTAAAATTTCCTGTCTTTTCTGGAAAAATGTGTTCACAACAGCCATTTCCATCCTTTTTACCAAATCTACCACCATCTGTCCCTCTGCATCCCTATCTTGGATACCAAATCTGCCCATCACTTCTTCATCCCCTCTATTGCCTGCGCCAACATGTCCATTGAAGTCTGCACCAATAACCACTCTCCTCTCTGGTGATATTCTGCATCACTTCATCTAACTTCCTCTAGCTCAGATCCCACCTTAGCTACGAAAAATATTGAGTATCAAATTTTCAGTTTCCAGTTTCAGACTCATCAGTATATCTGGCACTCATTTCACCTCCAGAACATTCCTGGCAAAGTCCTCCTTCAAGATAACTCTTACTCCATTTCTCTTCTCAAAACTTAAAGCCTGCTCCTAAGCTTCTACCCTTACAACCTTTTCACCTGGTCTCCTGGACACACAGAATATCCACCTTCCGTCACTGCATCATGCCAACCAACTAGTCCCAATATTCCAAGTTCTTCCTCTCAGTCCCAGACTCTTGCCTTTCCACTTCTCTCTCTGCTTCTGAACTTGCCCTCCTCCCCTCCTTCGACCCACAGTAGCCTAATTTCCATCAGTACCCTGTAGGTTGTCATTGTTGACCTGGGCCTTGACCGATCCGATATGAGATATTTAGGTTTAATTCGCATGTTTGGTTTGGGCACAACTTTTACGCCGACTGCCCTTCCGGACGCAACCCTTTGCATTTATCCGGGCTTGGAACCAGCTCAGGGAGGCCCAGGCCTGTGCCACCTTGAGGATGCATTAAACCACCCCAAGCCTCCCCAATGTATGGACATGTTAAATATTGTTCAACACAGCCATTCATCTACAAGAAAATGTATTACATCATGAAGTTATAAACACTCATGGATCAACAGAGTTTTAATTTTCCTACTGAAATTATAGATTGCTGTTTCGGAGTAAATATCGGGAAGATGTGAGTCGGGATAAATATGTTGTTTAATCAAATGCCAGCAATGTACAACAGAACAACTTATTTATTTTATTCATACAGACATCCATTTGAACATTTCATGGCATGTAGGATGTGTTTGGTTATGTGGTAATTAAGCAAACCCAAAAACTGGAATAGATTTGGAGAGGCATTTTTAATGCGCGTACGATTTCTCTCCAGAAACAAGCACGTTACAAATAATGAATCGCACAACTAATGTTGATTTCTGCCGAATCAAAGACAATCAAGAGCAATTGCCTTTTGATGTCAGAAAGCTGTCAGAGCTTCTGCCCGTACACGTTTGTCGACAAACAAAACAAGAAGCCTCCCATTAAATTCTCCAGCCATGCATATCAAAACTACCACCCACGCATAAGTGTTGGCGACGTTTACATCGGCGCTCCTCCAATTAGCTGTGTTTACACTTGGCTAGTTAGCGGTATACACTTCTGGAAAGTTCCATCTGTTTTCGTGTAACGGCCTCATGTTTCCGACATCAGGCCATTCGGTTGGCCAGGGCTGAGCGGAGCTGTCACACACTCGGCTGTTGTCTTTTTGCCGCTGTAAATCCCCGAATAGTGCGGATGGGTGGGGAAAAAAACAAACAAAAAATTGTTAAGGCTGTTTCGGGTGATAGCAATTGAGCGCTGTTTTGTTTCCGCGTCTTTGTGAATGCTTTCTGTCCCGATGTGTGGGGAGTATCTTAAGCAGATGGTATTCGATGATTTGACAGGGGATTTTCAGGCCTCTACATACGTGGATTTAGTGAGAGAAGCGAGGAATTTGTTCCGCCCCGGTTCTGGTGTTCTTGTTGCTTGTTCTGGATGCAACATCCAAGCAGAACTTATTTCTCGCAGGGTTTTGGAGAATTTTTGTATAACTGGTTCAGGATTTAAAGAAGGCCTGCATCGAAGCGGAAGGGTTGTCATTCCTGGTTCTCCACCAGCGACGTGCAGTCAGGAGAGGCAGGAGAGGCCGTGCCTCACTTGCCATTGGAAAATGGAAAATCTTAAATGGTTGTATTTATCAGTAATTTACACTATAAAAGTATTTTTCATTTAACTTTACCAGTTTGATGGGCTTTTATTCAAACTGCTGGCTTTCACAATTACTGTTCAAATACTGAGAGGAGACGTGCTGTGAGGCCATAGACTGTTGAACTTCAGCGCACAATGACAGCTGACTGTTGGCATGCTCTGCATTAAGACTGTATTGCTGTCTCCCTCTTTGTAGCCATTAAAATGTTTAAATGAATTTGCTTTATGAACTACATTTCCAATGTACAGTGTATTCTTTTGTCAGCAACTGTATTTGTGTTACTAGTTTCTTGTGCTGAGCGATCAAAAAACATAATAAAAAGCAAAAGAAGAGGAGGTTGATCCAAGTGCTGTTTACTTCGCCATGCTAATGTTAAACACAGACAACCAACTACAAGATTGTCTCATTCTCAGTGTATTACTTCCTGTCAGATTTCCCCAATGGTTAGCGCACGCGACAGGTGGGCGGAGCCTACAGGGACTTATACACCTAAGTTTCTCTCAGGGCATATAATGTCTCAGCCAGAAAATTACACTTTTTTTGCTTTTGCTCCTCCAGCCCCCTGGAGGGGAGAAGTTTTCACTTTTTGCCGGGGATATAGAGGAACTTCAGTGTCATGAGTTTTTGACTTGTAGCTTCTTTGAAAAATGACACGTGGCGTATCAGTGGAAATGCGCGGACACACACACACACATACACACATACCAATGGCTACCGGATGGATGGAAATCAGCAGGTTTAATTAAATGTAAAAGTCGGGACCAATCTTGTCCGGAATAATCACAATATTGAGCAACTTATTAATTAATCTTTTCAGGAGGCATAGTTAAGGAAACTTCTTTATCATACTGGTGAGTGTATCTAACAATGGCTTAAACCCCCGAAGGCGGCAAATGTATTTAAAACCATCTCAACACAGCAGGCCTTGATTTACATTTTGGATTTGACCTCTTCCTTATGTACAATTTTGCGGGCCGGTGCACGCATTCATTCATCATGCTGATATTTGAAATGGGGTTACTTCCGCAAACCCGCCTTGTTTGGATGCTCTGACTACATTTTGCCGGGGTAAGTTTTCTCCACAAGATAGAGAGAGGAATTTTAGTCTGACCATTGTGTTGTGCCGTAAGGCACTCACTTGTTTTTTTTCAAAAAAAGAAGTTCAACTCGGGTAGTTTCTTTTGCTTTTGGAAGTTCAGTAAGTGGAGATAGCGATTGTGGGAATGATACACAACCAACTGGAGATTCTGCCAGCTCCATTATGATGGTGTCATTTATTGATTCTGGTTCCTTTTTGGCCATTATCTCACTGCTGGATGTGTTTGTGTGTGTGTGTGTGTCTGTGTCTGGGTTGGGGTGTTCTTATCCTTTCATGTCTATTCCAATCATAATTTTATAGATAAGCACAAACAGTCAAGCAGAAAAAAAACAATGCAATAGCTCATGTGATTGCGAACTGTGCTAAGCTAATTAGCATGGAATGCAGCCTCAGGGTGGCACTGGCCCGTGTCTCCCAGAGCCTGCCTTGGGGGGGCACGGAGCTGTGTCTCCCTGAGCCGGTACCAAACCCGGTTAATGCAGAGGGTTGCGTCAGGAAGGGCATCCGGCGACATGATGCAGAGAAGGAAGGTGGACATACTGTGTGTCCAGGAGACCAGGTGGAAAGGTAGTAAGGCTAGAAGCTTGGGAGCAGGCTTTAAGTGGTACGATTATGGTATTTATAAGAAGAAAAATGGAGTAGGAGTTATCCTGAAAGAGGAGTTTGTTAGGAACATTCTGAAGGTGAAAAGAATGTCAGATAGACTTCTGAGTCTGAAACTGGAAATTGAAGGAGGGATGCTCAATGTTGTTAGTGGCTATGCCCCGCAGGTGAAGAGAAGTAGAAGTTCTGGAATAAGTTAGATGAAGTGGTGCAGAATATTCCCAGAAATGAGAGAGTGGTAATTGGTGCAGACTTCAATGGACATGTAGGTGATGGTAATAGAGGGGATGAAGAAGTGATGGGCAGATTTGGTATCCAGGATAGGGATGCAGAGGGACAGATGGTGGTAGATTTTGCAAAAAGGATGGAAATGGCTGAAGTGAACACCTTCTTCCAGAAAAAAAACAGGAACATAGGGTAGCTTATAAGAGCAGAGGTAGGAGCACACAGGTAGACTACATCTTGTATCGACGAGGTAACCTGAAAGAGATCAGTGACTGCAAAGTAGTTGTAGGTGAGAGTGTAGCCAGATAGCATAGGATGGTGGTTTGTAGGATGACTGGTGACAAGGAAGATGAAGAGGACATAGGCAGAGCAGAGGACAAAGTGATGGAATCTGAAAAGGGAGGGGTGTTGTAGGATTTTCAGGGAGGAGCTGAGAAAGGGTCTAGGTGGTCAGGGTGAGCTTCCAGATGATTGGACAACTGCTGCTAGTGTTATCAGGGAAACAGGTAGAAGATTACTTGGTGTGTCATCTGGAAGGAAAGTAGATAAGGAGACTTGGTGGTGGAATGAGTAAGTGCTGGAGTATATACAGAGAAAGCGGTTAGCAAAGAAGAGGTGGGATACTGAGAGGACTGAAGAGAACAGACAGGAGTACAAAGAGAAACAACGTAAGGTAAAGATAGAGGTAGCAAAGGCAAAACAAAGGGCGTACGATGACTTGTATGCTCGATTGGATAGTAAGGAAGTTGATAATGATCTATACAGGTTGGCGAAACAGAGAGATCAAGATGGAGAGGATGTACAACAGGTCCGGGTGATTACAGATAGAGAGGGAAATGTATTGACATATGCTAGAAGAGTGATGAGAAGTTGGAAAGAGTACTTTGAAGAGCTGATGAATGGGCAAAATAAAAGAGAGCCAAGGAGAGGTGACTATTGTAGACCACAAAGTAGCACGAATTAGTAAAAGTGAAGTAAGGAAGGCATTGAAGAGGATGAAGAGTGAAAGAGCAGTTGGTCCTGATGATATACCTGTGGAGGTGTGGAAGTGTCTGGGAGAGGGAGCGGTAGATTTTCTGACTCGATCATTCAACAGGATCTTGGCGAGTGAGAAGATGCTTGAAGAATGGAGAAGAAGTGTTATGTTGCCTATTTTTAAGAATAAAGGGGATGTGCAGAATTGCAGCAACTATAGAGGGATAAAGTGGATGAGCAGATACAATGAAGTTTAGGGAAAGAGTAGTGGAAACTAGATTGAGAGCAGAAGTCAGCATTTGTGAACAGCAGTATGGCTTCATGCCTAGAAAGAGTAATACAGATGCAGTATTTGCATTGAGAATGCTAAAAGGGAAGTCAGAGAAGGCCAGAGGGAGCTGCATTGTGTTTTTGTAGACCTAGAAAAAGCAGGACATGTATGCTAGCTGTGAGACAGTGGTGCGGTGTGCTGTGTTTGCAGATGACATTGTAATCTGTAGTGAGAGCCGAGAACAGGTAGAGGAAAATCTAGAGAGGTGGAGGTATGCTCTGGAAAGTAGAGGAATGAAAGTTAGTCCCTGCAAGACAGAATATATGTGTGTGAATGAGAGGACCTTGGGTGGAACGGTGAGGCTACAGGGAGTGGAGATCAAGAAGCTGGAGGATTTCAGGTACTTGGGGTCAACAGTCCAGAGCAACGGAGAGTGTGGAAAAGAGTTGAAGAGACGGGTCCAAGCAGGTTGGAATGGAAAGCGATGCTGTATGGCTTAGAAACAGTTACAATTACGAGAAGACAGGAGGCAGAGCTGGAGGTTGCAGAGATGAAGAGGTTGAGGTTCTCTTTGGGAGTGAACAGGATGGATAGGATCAGGAATGAGTCTATCAGAGGAACAGCACATGTTAGATGTTTTGGAGAGAAGGTCAGAGAAGCCAGGAGGGATAGAGAAAAGTAGGGATAGAGAGGGATAGAGAGGGATAGAGAATATATTGGTAGATGGATGCTGGAATTGGAGCTGCCAGGCAGGAGGTCTCGAGGAAGACCAAAGAGCAGATTTATGGACGTAGTGAGAGAGGATATGAAGGTTGTTGGTGTGAGAGGGGAGGATACAGAGAATAGGGTTAGATGGAGAAGGTTGATTTGCTGTGGCGACCCCTGAAGGGAAAAGCCGAAAGAAGAAGAAGAAGAAGCTCAGCTAACTAGCATGGAGGGAGCTGCGTGCTCCCTCCATGCTAGACTGACTACACATGAAAAAAAAGGTATCAGTCGTTCAAGGTGGATAGTGGACACCGGATGAGTCCATGAAAAACAAAACAAAAAGGCTTTAATCAATACTGTACAAAATAATAATAATATATATATATATATATATATATATATATATATATATATATGTATATACAACTTTTAAATGTTTAAAATACATACAATTATTTTTTGATAACCCCCTCATCTTTGAGTTTTCCTAAAAATGAGTCAGGTTGCGACCCACCCTCCCGATATCCTTCGAAACTGTGAACAGTATCTATAGTTTTGAAAATAGCTATTTTTACCTCAAGGTGGAAATGGGTGAAATTTATCAACATAGAGAATACAGTAACTTTCTCTGAATTAATTTCATGCTTACAAATTGAAACAGTATTTATTGCTATGGCAAGGCATTGCTTTCCAATTATGTTAGTCATAGGAGTGAAGTAAGGGATGCAGTGACATCAATCAGGCATCACATTCACTAATTTCAATGATTGAATGAATGAATGAATGAATGAACGGATGGCGTCTCCAGGTGTGATTCATGTTCACAAATCATCTGAAGGAGATCCAGAGCCTCCTCAAAAAGGAATGCTGTCATGCCGTCTAATTAATGTGATTAATTAACGTGATCACCCAAACTAACTGCTATAGACATATCCTACTGCTAGCTAACATCCAGCTGACATCCTGTATATGTATGGTATTTTTAAATAAAGAAAAAAAAAGAGTTGGAAAATCATTCAAAAATATCCCCCCCAAAAAAAAAAAAAATCTACCATGCCCAAGAAATACAATGCCTACATATGATGTGTGAAATGTTGTACCTCTTTTATGTGGTGGCCTTGGGATGAACCCAGCCTCCAGCCCCTCCCTGACCCTGACTGCAGGATAATGAATGAATCAATGCATGAATTCATGTTCTAAGACAATCTGGAAACTATGTGGGCAGTGTTGCACTTCATCTGTTCCGTACTAGCAGAGGGACTCTCCAAGCCCCTCGTCCGGAAGAGCATAGATTTAAGTACGTTTACAATTCAACAGCCGTTGTCTGCTTTTGGGTTCGTTACATTTTCTTTTTAAATGCAAATGTACTGCGTTACGTGACTCGTCTCTTTTGTTCTTGCACACTTTATTGCTATGGAATTTTTTTTTTTCTGCATCAAACACCTGACTTGTTTTAAAGCAGAACTTGTGCTAAGGACGCAGACTTCCTCTCTGCGATACTGAAAGTCGGCGGACCGCCATCTGACAATTCTATATTGTTATTAACCTATTTTTTACCACTTTCTGTGTATTTTCACAAAAATTGCATCTACCGTGAATGAACGGTATGAATGAACTGGGTGTTTCGGACACATGAAGCGTTCAGAACTGATCTATAATCACATTGGACACTAGCTTTGTTGTGGGGATGGCCTTCAAGCATGATCTTCTTTTAGGCAACGCAGACATAGGGTGTTTCAGAGCAAACACCTCAACCTACGCACTAAAACATCTGTAAAACATCTGTCCTAACAGTACTCTACACTTGTGAAACAAAGACACTGTATGCACGAAACATAAAGGTGCTTGAAGCCTTCCACGTCAGATGCCTACAATGTATCCTGGGTACAGTATATCCTGGAGGGACTTTGTCCCCCACACGGAAATACTCTGCAAGACCAATTGTGTATTGAGGCAACAATAGGCCAGCACCAACTCCGCAGGGTTGGCCATATCATCAGGATGTCCAAAGATTGCTTGCCACGGAAAGTTCTCTACAGCCTCTTGGCCACTGCTCTGAAGGGGATACAAAGACCACCGGAAATCCTGATAAAGAAGAGCAGCCTGAAGCCAACCCAGGTGGAGGATGCTGCCACCCTGCGCTCCACCTGGCGGAGGCTCAGCCAATATGGAGCGCATATACTTGAGGACTGAACTGATAGATGGATGGATGAAGAAATGCAAAAGGAACATGAAGCCAGCACCATATTTATACCCCCAGCCTGTGGATTTACCTGTTCTGACTGCGGCAGACAGTGTGGGTCAAGGATTGGACTCTACAACCACAGTGAGACTCTCAAGTAACAGAGGCAGGATTGTCAATATCTGACATGATTCACAACCAAGAGAGAAAGAAATGATGGCCTCCAAAGAAATCCTTCAGTTGCTGTAGACCTTAAAGTAGACAAAGCGGCCAAAATACGTGAATTCTCCAAATTCTTCATTCATTCACTACTTATCCAGCACTTCTAGTCTCTAGACAATTTCAAGGCTTCAATGAACCTTGTACATTTGGACTGTGGGAGGAACCTGAAGAACCCTGAGGTTACCCACGCAGTCGCAGGGAGAACATTGAGACTCCACACAGAAAGGCCCCCCGACCACAGACCTTCTCAGTGTGAGGGGAAGTGCTAACCATCTTTCCTCATATATTTAATTGTTTTAATCACATCTTAATTTTTCCTTTTGCCTGCAATGTCCACATATCCCAGATAGATGGTGCTCTCCATACACATTGACTGCAAGGAAATGATATGTTTCCCTCGACTTCCCCTGCTTCTTTAAGCAATTCTGCGAAAGTAAAGGGACCGAAGAAAAGACAATGACCTGTGAGTGCTGAGTGTATAACAAGTATTGGACTGCCAAATATTTTTTTCATCTAAGTCCAATCAACGGCTGTATGTATATCAGCCATCATTTTGCCATGAAGCATACCGACTACTCTAGCAGCCAATTAACAGACTCAGCAAATTTTTTTCCTCCGACAAACTACGATTGCAGGGTTAAATATCAAGGTTCGTTTTTTGCTAGCACTCATAATAATGAAGGCCACCGAGCCTTTTTTCCCAAGGTGAGTTTATGGACAAAAGTGTGGGAAAAACGGCAAATCTCTTGTGTTCACGGAGAGCAAAAGCAAGTTTGAAAAGATCAGTTTATCATGCACCGTGTGAAAACAGAATGACCAAGATGTAGTCTATCGACTTTAACAAAAAGTTGAACCATTTACATGCTATTCATTAGCACTGGATACAAGATGTATAGCCTGACAAGAGACATACAATTCATAAAAAACATTTTTTCACCCCAATATGGCTATTCCAGGGGGTTTTCAGGATACTCCAATCATCTGCTCCTTGCCCTCCCCCTGCCTACAGGGGTCACATGTCATGCTAGTTATTTGTGGGTTCGGAAACATTGTATTGTTATCACATTTTTGTGCAGAGCAGTGGAACTTGTGCCTTCGGTAGAACCAATTTTGCCCAAGTGACCCAGCAGGCGGCTTCCGTCCTGCTTCTGGCTCCGAGCCATCGAGCCAGGTCTCTGATCCACTTGAAAAACTGAAAATAGGTCGAAATTGTTCAGCTTCTAGAGGCCTCCGGCCGTCGACTTCAACGGCTAAAAACAGCGTCACTGCAGAACAGCAGCTGTCTAAAGGGAAACTCGGGGAGCGGGCGAGCTACTGGAAATCTGGAGGGCACTAATCCAAAATGTTAGCAGTAAACACACACAGCGGGCTGCGGAAAGTGTTTGGCTGTAGCTTTATCTGCTGATGGAGGTCGATGGAGTGGTTCATGCAGCACTACGTGCTCTTCTGGCCCATCAGTATCATGAAGCCGGCTCACCTGCAGCACCTGTATGATGAACCCAAACGTGACCGGCATTTGCCTGCAGCCATGATTAAGCTGCTATGAGAGATCGAATATGTAAACCATGTAGATTTTCCTCTCTTGCACTGGAGTTAAAGGTTTCTTTTCCTTATTTTTGTGTCCAGGTGGCCGGAGCCAGTATGTTTTTATCGTGCACCGGAGACTTTATTGTCTTTAAGAGGTGAGAAAGGGATGCCAGAAAAGGTGAACACCGATTCATGGATGTTTGCCTCTTCATCACGCGGACGAACAACCGCGACAGGCGGCCATTTTTGTGTCGACTGCTGAAAGCTAATATTCCCTGGCTCCGCTGAGAATACAGTTGTTTGGAATTTAGCAAAAGGTTTAAAGGGATGCTGAGTGCTTCAAAATTGGCTTTGAAAAAAAGCATCACCTGCATGATTAAATCTTTCATTTTCCAACATGCTGTGCTTGTTTAGCAGGCACAATGTTGGGAAATATTCCATCCTCGTGTTTAATGCGAAGGATTATAGTCGGTTTCTGTGAATTTTAAACTATATTATGTGTTTACATTTCTTCAAGACAGAAATGGAGAACAGCGCCGTTCCTGCTGTGACAGATAAAATACAAGTTTTATTCCCATACCGGCCATTTAAGTGGCCTCACCCCCGCTGATGCACAAAATGTACTTTCTAGCCTTTTTGTTTGTCCCATCCCTTTTTTTTCACTTTGCTCCCATGTGGTCGTTCGGATCGATTCCGTCAGATTTTAGACGATTGGATTTCACCACAGGACAAATGTGGATTGAGGGTAAGCGCAGGGCGTCCCTCCAAATCAGAAAGTTGGCGGTTTGATTTACGGCTACTCTTGTCTGCATGCCATGGTGCACCTAAATTTGCTCCTCAAGGCCTGGTTAGCATTGTACAATACAGCTCTGCTGCAATAGTGTGGAAGTGAATGTAAAAATGTGGCGCCCTGGTTGGATTCCCACCAGAGGCCTATCTGTGTGGAGTCTCCATGTTCTCCCATGTTTATGTGGGGTACCCACGGGTTCCTTCCACAGTCCAGAAACAGGGGGTTCATTGGAGACCCCAAATTGTCTGGGAGAAGTTGAGCAATTGTATGTCTCTATATATGTCTGAATGAGAGGGTGAATGGTTGAATGTCTCTTCCAGGGTGAACCCGCCTCTTGTCCACTGACAGCTGGGATGAATTAATGAATTTTACTGTGTTATTCTTGAGGGATATTCGAGGAAAAAAAAAGAGAATCCACTGATAATGTGATACATTCTTGTACAAAATATGCAAACGGCATGTCTGTGGAGGTTCTAAGTCATCCAGGTCATGGTGAGTTCTGGTTGCAATCTTGTCATGGCAACTGAAATTCAAGTCCAGTTGCCACGACAAGAAGATTATGACAAGAACTATGTGAACGGGATTTGTCCGAATTCTACTGGAGTATAAAAACCCTCTGCCCCCTCGTCCGTCTCTGCACTCTGTGTTTTGGTGAAGCCACCGCCATTATGCTTTGACTGTTCATCCAAACTCCGCTCCCAGGCAACCTAGTCGCCTGGCAACATGAATGAGGTTAACCAGGGTGGGATGGAGGGGCTTTCAACCGGGCGGAGAGACGATAGGAGAACAAAGAAAAAAACAAACGCTCGCTGTCACATACAGGCCTTTTTGTTTCCCGTGCCCCCCCTTATTTCATATCACTCGTGCGATTGAAAACCCACCGTCGACCGCCGCCATGCACACTTGCGCCCTGAGATCAATGGCTGGACGTGGAAAGTATTTTAGTTTTCAGAGTGGCTTTGCTGCAGAGCTGCAATTACCTACTAATACCTGCTTACCGCCTGGCAATCAGCAGTCCATTAATCCCCCTGTATTCGGACGGACAAGTGTGTCAACACCCACGCGTGCAGTCCAACACGTGTCACGGTGAGTGTGTGTGTGTGTGCATGTGAAACGTAAGATAGACGAATCATCAGCGACGGCTGTATCTTCTCCTTTTCCCGTTCTCCCTCGGCGTATATTTCCCTGCAATCTTTGAATTTTTTTTTTACCTTTCTCTTTCCTGAGGGGACGCCAGCTTTTTCCATTTTTCACATATTCCTGCGCAGCCAATCATGTCATACTTCGCCTGTAGTACATTTGAGAGTAAATGTGTTATTCATGGCCAAAGGCTTTCTCGATCATGTTAAGTGGAAAATCGAGATAGCCGACTGGGATGGAGGTGTTGGAGTATGAGGAGATACATTCATAACACACACACACACACACACACACACAGTGGACATTTTTTAATCACTGCATTGTACTGACTTACTACAATTTCCAGCAGAAATGTGTTTATGAATCAATGCGGAGCAGCATCAGTGCATACAGCCCAGACGATGTTACATCTGCAGAGTACCGATTCTATGTATTCCGGTTCACAGAATCAAGCTAATACGTATTGCTTTTGTTGGTGCTTGGGCTCTTGATTTTCCCGTCCTATAATGATTCCGCCCATTCTTTTTTTGCAGCCACTGAACCTATTGGGCCTATCAGAGGAACAGCACATGTTAGATGTTTTGGAGAGATGGTCAGGGAAGCCAGACTGAGATGGTTCGGTCATGTACAGAGGAGGGATAGGGACTATATTTGGTAGACGGATGCTGGAATTGGAGCAGTCAGGCAGGAGGTCTAGAAGAAATCCAAAGAAAAGATTTATGGACGTAGCGAGAGAGGATATGAAGTTAGTTGGTGCGAGAGAGGAGGATACAGAGGATACAGGATAGGGTTAGATGGAGAAGGTTGATTTGCTGGGGTGACCCCTAAAGGGAAAAGCCAAAAGAAGAGGATACACACACATGCATATGTGTGTATATCCATATATATACACACACATATATATGTGTATATAATATATATATGTGTATATATAAATACACATGTATACCCATATACATTTCACAATGTTTATAATAACAGTTAAACTGTCAGTCAAATTTCCTGTCAGAGAGTCCAGCTTGTCAAATACAATCCACCAATTTATCTTCTGTTTCTTGATTTACTTATTTTTTCCAGTTGTATTCCTGTGTCAATATGGCTACCGGAAATGGTGTCCGTCACTGTGCCAAAAAAAAAGACACCGGACTATAAATCAAACAGCAACATTAATGGCTGATAAAGTCAGAGCAGATTTGGCAGTGTGACACCGAGGCATGTGTACATACATTCCCAAAAGCAAAACCTGGTGTGGTATAAATAACTTCACAATGGCATTTCCTCAGCCAATACAGCAGCAATATTAAACCAAAAAAAGAATAAAACTCTGAAGTGTGAAAATTAAATTTCTACGATCTCACTGAAGTAATGGAGTGGTTTATCTGGTTACTAATGGAGTATTTAAGGAGTATAGTTCTCACAATGACGCTGTGAAAACAATATGGAGTCACTCTGCATTAGTTGTTAAAACCATGGAATGATTATCCCCAGACTTGATATGTGTTGTCAGCTGAGGGTTTAGCAGAGGACTCGACTCCATCGGACAAGGATCGGATCACGGCATTCAGATACAGCTTGGTCTTGTCTTGCAGTGGAGCTGCACAGGAGGTGATCGCCAGCACAATGGAAGTTCTAAGGAGCGACAGCACATTGAACAATAATGCTCCTGATAGCATCATCGAGAAAAAAAAAAAAAAAAAAAAAAAAAAAAAAAAAAAATATATATATATATATATATATATATATATATATATATATATATATATATATATATATATTTAAATAAAATGGTAATGAACTGAAATATATTCAATTAATCCATTATAGATAATTTCCTTAAAAAAGGTTTCCTGGAGCATTTAGCCTGGAATTTTTTTGTATTGCATTTTTCAAATGCAATACTGACATGCTGATGAATGTTGCTGTGATTCCCTGGTGAGAGGGTGAATTTATGTGTGAATGAAGGAGTGAATGGTTGCAGATGTCTGCAGGATGCATGTCCAGTTGTCTCCATATGAGGTGTGAATGAGAGGCTGAATGGTTGAATATCTATGCGATGTTACTATAGATAATGAATGAATGAACTCTAATTAACTGGCATAAGTTTTAAATGTGTCTAGAAAAGCAGTGGATACACAGTATTGACCCACACATCACATTGACTCTGTCATTGTTTCCCTCCGATTCACTGTAAGTTGTTTTTCAGCTGATAAAAGGGAAAAAAAACACTGTCTTTGTTTGGCCTAATGAATTCTTGCAGGTATTCAGGAAAAAAAATAAAACAAAACATTGTGATGCCACTGAAAGAGCTTTAGCCGCTCTGCTCATTGATTGTTTCACAATCCTTCCCCCCAGCACACAGCGGACCATGGAGAGAAAGGAAAAAAAAAACAAGTGGGAGGGGAAAAAAATCAAAAGTAAAATAAAGAAAATTACAGCGAAGGGAATGGACATCCCGACTGGTAATAAAGAGGCTCAGCGTCGGCAAACAGCTCAGGGTTGTGAGTGTGTGATGAAAACAACTGCGGTTTCAAAGGTATCGCCTTCAGTTTTGGTATCATCAAGTGCCTCTCAAATGCGCCTTTCCTGAAAACCTTTCCATTAAAACGTTATTTAGAAATTAATCCGAACACTTTTGTGTTGCTTTTGGGTTGAGCGACCAAAGTGCTTTGTTTTTCTCTTTGCATCGAAAACCAAACCTAAATACGAGGTTACATCAAAAGCTTCACAGAAGACGCGCTGTTTAAAACAACTGCATGGTTCATTTTCAGCCATGGTAGCAGCAGGGGGTGGATTTCATGGAATAACAAGAATAACAAGTCAAATCATCAAATAAAATTACAGTACCCGACATCAGTGTTTTTCGTTTTTTTCATGTTATTTACATGCATTCATATATACACACACACACACACACACATATATATATATATATATATATATATATATATATATATATATATATATATATATATAAACACAAAAATGTATCAATATATTCACATATGCATGCATACATATTTACATATATATTGACACTACTTTCTCATTTATTCTCGATTGAAATACAAAAAAACAAAAAACTAATCATTTTGATATAGCTCGCATTTCTATTTATTTTTACAACTTTTTCAAACTCAGTATTAATGCGGATAGCCAGTTTATTATATTCTTATTTATGTATTTAATTAATTGTTTTGTTGAAACCCAGTATTCAGCGGATCTCGAGTAAGTTCAAAACATACATCTTTGCGAAGGAAGTAGAGTATTCTCGTTGGAGGTTGGAGACGTTTTGTAAAGCTGATAAACATTAAAAATGTTAATAAAATATGTCTGAACTTTTAACATTTGTCATTTTGGTCTT
This sequence comes from Fistularia commersonii, assembly GCF_037954325.1. Classification (NCBI taxonomy): domain Eukaryota; kingdom Metazoa; phylum Chordata; class Actinopteri; order Syngnathiformes; family Fistulariidae; genus Fistularia; species Fistularia commersonii. The sequence continues at coordinate 14,793,639 of NC_141302.1, forward strand.
TATTATTTTAAGTATAGTTTGAATTCTTTTTCAAACCCTTTACCCGGCACGAGAAACTCTCAATATACGAGTTGTTTTCAAGCGCGTGTCCAGGTTTTGTTGATTATAAGGTGTTTTCATGTGACGATAAGGTTGCAGAAGGTTAAATAAAAGGTTCTCAGTCCACACCACCGAAAGGTCGGATTTTCCATTTGAAAAAAAACAAACCAAACCAAACATATCCGGGGGACAGGATGTTCTGCTGGGCAGGATAGCCAGCATCAGCGTGGTAGATGGCAGGTAAAAGGTGAGAGACATGCCGGCTCCACTGTCAAAGAGGATTTTGAATTTTTCGCGTTTTTCTCGGAGCAAAGCTTTGCATCGGCGATGACAGAACCAAGGGATCCTCTCTCTCTCTCTCCCCAATATAAATGTGGTGACACCCATCTATTTTCAACACTGCTTTGTTGCAGGATTACTGTCAGCCTGCAGTCGGTTATTACCAGCTCTAAGCTGACCATCAAAGAGAAAACAAGTACTCGGTTCAGTTTACTTGATAGTAAGAGGATGTTTATTTACAGGGCGGCACCACGGCGCCTCGTATTAAGAAGGTCCCCGGTTGGATTCCGACAGGTGCCTTCGGTTGTTGAATATGAATGAGTAAGTGAGTGAATTATTTTGTCTGTGTGTTGAGTGAAAGGAGGGGTTAATAGAAATATGTATCAAAGATGTATTAGAGGGTAAATGGTGTTTTATATGATGTGAGAATGAGAGGGTGGAATGTTTGTATGTCAATATGCTTTCTGAATGAATGAGTGAGTAAACAGTAGTTTGTCACCATATGACGTGTGACTGAGGGAATTAATGGTTGTATGTCAATATGATGTGCCAATATGAGTGAGTTAATGATTTCTATTTGATGTGTGAATGATTGAATGTCTATATTGGATGTGAATGAGAGGGTGAATGGTTGTTTGTCTCTATGTGAATATGAATGGAAGAGTTAATGAAAATATGTATCTAAAAGATGTGTGAGAGAGTGAAGGGTTGTATGTTTCCATATGACATTGAAGAAATCAACATACTTGCTTTGCTCATGAAGTAGACATTACATTTGCTTTGCTCAAAATATAATCCAATCAAACAGCAGCCCGGACGAACAATGCAAGGAGTGAACCAGACGGGGTGTGACGTTAACAGCTCGCGATTGTAGCGCAGAAGGCCTCCTTCTCCCAGGTCACACCTGTTTGGGAGGGCAGGTTGTCTTCTTCTCTTTATAGATGTCAGCGTGAGACGGACGGGATGTGCTGACCCAGAGATAGTGGAGAAAGATGGAGAAAGAACTGGGGAAAAGTGGAAAGATGACGTACGGGTGGAAAACAACGCACACCTGGAAGACCCTGTCACGCCTCCTATGAATATTCATGTAACAACTGTACCCGGACAAGGAAAGAAGGGTACTTTTTGGTGGGTGTTCCAAGCATAAGACCCGTTTACTGCAGGCGCTAGGGAAACAGCATAAGTCCCAGCTCCTGTATTAGATTATTTTGTATTGGGGACTTTTGAAGAAGCTTTGCTTAATAAACACATATTTAAATTGATCCATCTCGTCGTGAATCGACTTACTCCTGCCCGATTCCCACGACTTCAACATGAATGAGGGAGCGATAGATGTGGGTTTCTATGTGATGTGTGAATGACTGAATGTTCCTATGAGATGTGAAGGAATGAGTGAGTGACTGGTTGTAGGTCTATATGACATGTGAATGAATGAGCGAGTGAATTGTACGTTTCTATATGTGTGAATGACTGAATGTCTCTATGAGATTACATTACATTACAGTCATTTGGCCAACGCTGTTATCGAAAGAAACTTACAAGAAATGCAATTCAGAGATGTTAAGGAATGACAGTGAATGGTTTATGTCTCCTTATGATGTGTGAATGAGAGGGTGAATATTTGTCTATGATTTGTGAGAGAGTGAATGGTTGTGTCTATGTGACACGGGAATGAATGAATAATTGTCTGTGACATGTGAATAAATAGTTATTGGAATGTATGCATCTGAAAGATGAGAGTGAACGGTTGTATTTCAAAATAATGTGTGAGTGAATGTTGTCTCTATCAGAGTTGTGACATTATGACACATGAACGAATGAGTTAGTGAATAGTTGTTTGTCTCTATATGATATGTGAATTAGGAAATTAATGTTGAATGTATCTGTGTGAAACAGTTGTATGTCTATATGATGTTTGAATGAATGAGTGAGTGACTGATGCATGTCTTTTTATGATGTGTAAATGAGAGGGTGAATGTTTCTGGAACGCTATAGAAGGTTCATCCCGGACCGGTTGGTACTCACAGCTTGGATTTACCCCAGTCCTCCGGTGACCAATGAATGAGTGAATGATTATTATTTGCATTGCACTGCATGTAGGTGATAATGTCATTTTAAAAATGGATGAAGTTAACTTTTAAATTTATTTTTCACATCATCATTTGGGAGTTCTACCGACGTTAATTTGAGAGGATAACTGGTTTTAATATCAGTTTGTTGCCACCTGTCTATTTGCTTAAACTTGCTTTCGTCCATCTGTCTGCAGTTTCCATAGAAACCCAGCTAATGGCTGGAGCGCAGCATCCACGATGTTTATTGGGCTGACTTCAAATTTACATTTTCATTATCTCTTAAATGAATATTATCCTTTGGGAACAGAGACTCGGATGAACTGACTTTGAGGCTTCGCTGCTCTGACATACATGCAGCCACCGACGCTATTAAAGATTAAACAACTTTAAGAGCTTAATCTTTCAATTTTATCACACACACACACACACACACACACACACACACACACACACACAGTATAAAAAGGTATAGAAAGTTTTCTATTTCTTTTTCTCTTCAGAGGTTTTACCAGTGCATGTCCAACATTGGTTTTGGAAAAAAATGCAAAATAAAATGCTTCTTGAGCAAAATTTCAATGGAGACTCAGGAAAGAGTCTGTCTCCAGATGTGAGCATTATAGAAAATGAAAGATCGGGCACTACTGTGAAACCTAGCATCATCCAACTCCCAGGAGACAATGGGTGATAAAAATTGTTGTCATGGCCTCGACTTGAGAATTGGTCGAGGCGTGTGTTTTTGTCTTTACCGTTATCGATTGCTTTTCAATTAAACCAATTATATGGAAGGAACACCTGCCACTGTTGCTTCTCGAGCGCCGATTTTCCCATCGACCGGGTACATCTGGGGATCTCTAATGCTCCTGCCAACCTCCCACCATTCCATCAGTGACATCAGCGATGTAAATAATTATCCTCGGTAAACATGGTGCTGAGAGGAGAAAAACAAAAAAAAGGAATGCACAGAAACACGCCCTCTGTAAAGATCTAACAACCGGCCGTCAAAAAATGAGCCGAATTCCCGATTGCCATTTTTCGATTTCGATTTGTGTGTCAGTGTTCTGCAGAAAGTAGTAATTAGGTTGTCAGGGAGAAAGCATGTGAGAGGGGCATAATAAGCACACACACACACACACACACACACACACACATGATAGAGGGGACAGTTGGGGGACAGAAAAGCCATTATGAGAAAGATGATGGCAGTGACAGCCATGTGATACATGTCTTTGCACCTGCCTGCCTATTGGCTAGTTGTGTAATATATACACACACAAACACACACACACACCCACACACACACACTCTCTAAACTCAACTATGTATACTGAATATACTTATTCACTTATCCCAATGGCTTTTTGGCGATATTTGAGATGGTACCCATCCAAAGCACGGATGGAGAAGCAGACTTTGGACACTCCTAAAGTTGAATTTAATGGTCTTAGTTTTGGATGTTCATCTTTTCACCATCACACACTCATCTATTGCTCAGTTTAAGCACTCGCTATCAACAAATAGCGAAAGGAGCAAACTTGCACGACGAAGCTTAACCCTGACTCCTGCAACCACCGTCTCCTTAACATCAACAAATAATTTACTTCCTGACAAATAAAATCTATCGACGTTCATCTCAAAGGTGCACGTAGACACATTTGAACTTCGGTGGTGAGGATAGCCGTGTAAGTATGCATGCATGGTTATGTTTGCAGGCAACTCTCAAGACATTCACTACATTCTTGAGTAACGTGATCCAAGGTCAAAAACCATGATTTTCACATATGGACGATCGGATATCTGGCTGGATATGGTCTAATGGTCTGAAGGAGCGGCCATGTATTCATTATCTGTACTGCTTATCATACACACACACACACACACACACCCACACGGGGGCCGGAGCCAATTTCAGCTGACATTGGACAAGATGACTGGTATGTCGATCATAGTGTCACGTATAGAGACGTACAACCATTTACCCTCCCATTCAGAATCTTAATATATAAATATGTATAAATAATGCATGTTTTGGACTGCGGGAAGGGAAGGAAGATGAAGAAGACATACAGGCCCGAGGAGATTGTGGCAACGCCACATGGGAAGGCCCCGGTTGGCCACTGGAATAAAACTTTCGCTAATATTCTGTCATATATGAGACTCTGCTATCTGTAGCAATATCATAAACCAAGGACTGTCATTATAAAATTCAAAAATTCATTCATTCACTCTATATTTATCCTATAGTTTGGATGGAGGTGGGTGGTCTGGAGCCGATCCCAGTGGTCATTGGGTAAAGGGAGGAGTTCCCACTGGAAATGTTTGCCAGTCGATTAAGGGGCAAATGAAGAAACAAAATCGTTCACACTGTAATTCAATATTGTAAACATGAAACCATTCACTCGCTCATTCACACATCATATAAGCATATATCCATTCATAATGAAGAGATAGGTTTTATATATTTTTATATATAATATATACATACACACTTCTCTTCCTCTCGGCTTTTCCATTCAGGGATCTCCATAGTGAATCAAGCTTCTCAATCTAATCCTATTTTCTGTATCTTCCTCTCTCACACCAAATACTTTCATATCTTCTCTCACTACGTCCATAAACCTTCTCTCTGGTCTTCCTCTCGACCTCTTGCCTGGCAGCTCCAATTCCAGCATCCGTCTACCAATATATTCACTATCCCTCCTCTGTACATGACCCAACCGTCTCAGTCTGGCTTCTCTGACCTTCTCTCCGAAAGCTCTAACATGTCCCGTTGGCCTTTCGTCATTGTCACGGTTTCTAGTCCATACAGCATCGCTGGTCTCACCACTGTCTAGTACACCTTTCCTTTCATTAGGGCCGATACTCTTATATCTCATAGTATCCCTGACACTTTTCTCGACTCAATCTAACCTGCTTGAACTTGTTTCTTTGACTGTTTTTCCACACTCTCCGTTGCTCTGAACTGTTGACTGTAAGTATTTAAAATCCTCCACCTTTTTGATCTCCACTCCCCGTAGCCTCACAGTTCCACCCGGGTTCCTCTCATTCACACACATATTCTTTCCTGCTCTGGCTAACCTTCATTCCTCTCCTTTCCAGAGCATACCTCCACCTCTGTGGATCTCCCTCCACCTTTTCCATGGTCCCACTACAGATCACAATGTCAATGTCATGTCGATGTGACTATACACACACACATACACACACACACACACACACACACACACATATATAGTTTTTTCCATAAGAGCACATTCAAGCAAACACTGATGACAGTAGTCAAAGTGCTTTCAACTGCAGTGTGTAAAAGCACTATCCAAGGGGTGACTATTCACCATTTACAAATCTGCCAATTTTATGTAAAGAGTTTTATGTATGTTTATGTATACAGTCACCTTTGTAAAATAATAACTATGTCAAGTTTTTTGATAACACAAAAAACTGAGACATATGTTGAGTGAGTACTTGATTTGGCCAAAAAAAATGAAATGTCATTTTTTGACAAAATAATTTATTTCAAGAGCATGATTTTATACACACACACACACACACACACACACACACACACACACACACACACACACACACACACACACCTATATATACCTACATATGGAATGCTCAAATGAATCAGAGAAAATAAAAGTGCCTTCAGCTTTGCAACAGAACCTGGTGGAACTATCACTACATGACAGATCCAAATCCTTACTGACAATTATTGATTTTGATCCAAAGGTTTTTGTTTTTAGTCCTTTGCAGCTGAAAACTTTGAAAACAAAATTGATCAAATCTGTCCAAAAGCCCCAAAACGATGCAGATGACCTTTGTGTGATATATGTGTATCAAAGTGACTCAGCAGGGAGAAACCTTTGACACATGTAACATTTACTTTTAAGTCATGACTTTATTTGATATTTGTGTCTTGTACCATGAAATATAAAGCAGCAAATTGGCATATTGTCACCAGTGGCACATCTCCTGCTGTGGTGCTGATGATGGCTCTCTGAGCACGGACTCCATGCTTTGGTGGATGAAAATAACCTTCAATAACAAATAGATTTAATGACACATTCTTTGAAACTCATGAATTTGCAAAGTACACAATGAATATTTTCTTTTCATACATACAGTACAGAGGTAGAAATTTCTCTTAGCATTCCCGTGCGACTTTGACTCTGAGCCATCTTTCAATGCTCTTTCAAAACCCTGTGTGAGGTTGTCAGGTCTGCCTTGTTATTCATCATCACTACTTCTTGACTTTCTGCCTCCCTCTCATGGTAAATGCAAGATTTGAATGCGTAATGAGAGGGTGATGACTTGGTGCCTCTGCAAGGCCACCGCTCTCGTGTCACTGAAATTCTGATGAGTGGCAACAAACCGCCATGGACACGAGATTCATGAAGGAAGAAAATGTAAATCAAAGTTTCCATCTTTATTACAGTAATGCCATGACAACAATCTTCACTCTGCTTCATGCATACCAACGGTCGCTAATGTGGCTTGCAATGATTGCTGCAAAAAGAACATGATACCAAGTCCGACTCTTACAGCTCTAGCTAATGGTTTATGATTATTAACAGCAATGGTAACCATGTATTTAAATCTAAAATAGCAATAATTGCCAGTTATGAAGGAGCTGTTTGGGAGCACTTAGAATCCTTCCTTTACCTCCAAGCAAACCTCATGGGAGAAAAAAAAACTCTAAAATCATTGTCGAATGATTTTCTAACTCCGTGAGATCAGTGTGACGGCCGGTCCTGTCAGCTGGTTATCTGTCAACCGGTCCATCACCTTAGAGAGCAAGATTTCAGAGCTGATCCCTGATGCAGTCCCACCTCAGCCTTGAACCCCTTTGTCACACCTCCAGACTTCACCACCTTGAAGCTCTCATACATGTCTTGCACCACCTCTCTATCACTGTAAACCTCTCCATACAGTACCATAGTTTCTCTAGCAGCACCCTGTTGTATGCTTTTTCTAAATCTACAAATCTGTGTACTTCTCAACATTCATGCTGATGTCTGCTCTGTCGAGTTTCCCATACTTTCCCATAACTTAATCGGATGCCTCATTAACTTTATTCCTCCAAAGTTACCACAAATCTGTACAAATCCCTTCTTCTTCACAATCTGCACTACCTTCCAGACGATTCACCAAGTACTCTCCTTCCAGTCTCCCTGATCACATTTGCTGTGATTTTCTAGTCACCGGGAATCTCCTGCTGACTACCCAGAACCCTCCCCAACACTTCCCTGAAACAATACAACATTCTTCCCTTTTCAGCCCCCATCATTTTGTTGGGGAGGAAGATTTTGCAGACAAAGGAAGAGTAGAGAACAGTCATCCAACACTCCACTAATCTACCATATGTTGTCTTTCTCCACTCTCACTGATATCCTTCAGATTAAATGGTCTACTCAAGATGTAGTCTACCTGTGTGCTCCTACCTCAACTCTTACAAGTTACCCTATGTCCTTTCTGCTTCTCGACCAAAGTATTCACTATAGCCATTTCCATCCTCTTTGCACAGTCTACCACCATCACTCCCTCTGTGTTCCTATCCTGGATGCCAAAGCTGCCCATCACTACTCCATTTCCTGCACCATGTCCATTGAAGTCTGCACCACTTACCACTCTATCATCCCTGGGAATATTCTGCATGACTTCATCTGACTCATTGCAGAACTTTGGCCTCTATTTCCCATCCCAACTGTGGGGCATAGCCACAGACATCACATCTTCAGTTTCCGTCTTCATACTCACCAGTAGAACACTCTTTGAACCTCCAGAACATTTCTAACAAACACCCCCTTCAAGATACCGGCCACTCCATTTCTTTCCCTGTCAACGCCATGATAGTACAACTTAACTGTTCTCATCAATTCTCAAAATCAAGTCTCTTGCCTTGCTACCTGGACACATAGAGTATACATCTTCCTTCTCCACATCATATCAACCAACTCAGTAGCCCAATTTACACCGATAGCCTGTAGGGTATCGGCGGTTGTTGTTATCCTGGGTCTAGACCCATCTGGTGTGGAAGTCATAGGTTTCATTCGTCTAGTTGTTTTCTGGCACAAGTTTTACGCAAGGTGCCCTTCCTGGCACAGCCCTCTGCATACACACTAGCTTGTGGCCCCCCTCAGGCTGTGTAAATTTAAATCATGTTCCTCAGCAGGCGTACACTGCACCCTTGCTACCTTTCCTACTGGTCTTCCCTTGGTGAGATAACCCACTGGTTTTATTTGGGCTCGGGATTGGCTCAAGGAGAACTCTGTCCTCTGCCCCCATAGGGATGTATAAATAAAAGTAATATTATGTGATGTATTATCAAAAATTTGTATTATATCACATTCATTTGGAACAAAACAGAATAAAACCTCAAAATTTCAACACAAAAAATAAATATGAAAAAATATTACTTTATGATTAAAACTCTGACCAAGTAATTCAAGCTGTGGAGTTTGCATTACAGTTGTCAATGTCATATCTCATAATACTCAGCATTATCATGATTTAAGGAGGTAATTTGGTCATTTAAATGTACTGGAATTAGAATTAATGGCTTTTTGGTACAATTAGTACTTTTATTACTTCAATAGCTGTTCCTTGATTTAGGTTGAATTCTCCTAATAAGTAGTTTGTTCAATCGATATAGTTTGCCCCAGCTGACCCTCAAAACTATCCGCAAGACAGTTTTCTCAAGTCTTATGTATAATTTTGCATCTGCAACAAAGGATTGCAGTTCATGTTTTAATGTCATACAAAGTGTCAGCTTCTGCACTTGCAGTTGATGCACAAATAATGTGTCTATGTACTTTCCCCTGAAGTTTTAAAAGAGTTTTTGAACTTGGATTTATTCTGTGCTGGAAATTAGGCCGTTATTCATATCGGTATGGATGACATTGTTCTCGCCAAGTCTTTGGTAGATTATCCTCCCAGGGTTCCTGGGCAAGTGCTTGTTGTTGTTTACATGGCAGTCGAGAGCTGAGCTGATTAGTTGGTTAATCAACGGAAATGCCTACATAAAGAATGCAACAGATGGGGAAAGATAAAGCACTGTTTGAAATAAATTAAATAAAAAAATAAATACAATTGAAATACAATAAAATGTCCATAAATTCATTCCCTATACCACTAGTCCCAAAACAGAGTTCTAGGGACAATTTAAGGCTAACCCTCAGGAATGGTTTTGGACAATCTATACATGAGTAGAACATGAGGAATCTACAAAAAAAAGCAAGCGACTTGGCCGCTGGAATCTGGGGGTTCAGCTAAATCTTACCGAATCTTTCTCAGAAATATGGACAAGGTCTTCTATTCTACCCTTTATAGATTGTTAACATGATAGTAAAACAATATAATCCAAAATACAATCATTCATGCACAGGGATATGAAAAATTACTCCTCTTTGAAGAGCAACATAATACAAAAAGGCATATTTTATCATTTTTGATTCCACTTATGCACAACTAATGGTGTGATTGTCTGATTAGTAATTGCAATGTGATTATAGTAATTTACAACTCACGGTACGGCATTTCAGGAAGAAAAAAAAAAAACAGGCGTCTGATTGGAGCAGTGTGCATCGGGTATGAGTAACAGCAGAACGCCGGAATTAGACTGAGGCCGAGAGCAAACAACAACATTAATATTAATAGTAATGATAATAGTAATTATTGGAGGGCACAGTGGTTAGCGCTGCCGCCTCTCGGCAAGAAGGTCCCTGGTTGAATTCCCAGAGGGGACTGTACTGTCTGGAGCCTCCATGTTCTTCCCTTGTCAGTGTGATGTTCCTCCAGGTTCCTCCCAAAGTCCAAAAACATGCAGGAGACCCTACATTGTCCACGTGTGTGAATGGGAGCTGGAAAGGTTGCATGTCTCTATATGTGGTCATCTGATTAGCCGGTGACCCTTCCAGGGTGAACCCTGCCTCTCGCCTCCCGCACCTCCGGGACCCCTACTGCAGGAAGAGCAGTATAGATAATGAATAAATTATATTAATCATAATCGTAGTATTGATAATAAAAATCATTAAGCCATTATCAGGACCATGTATCATGCACTCAAGGTCACAAGGCTGCTGGAGCCTATCGCAGCTGTCATTGGTCGAGAGGCGGGGCGGGTTTCCAGTCAATAGTGGGGCTACACATGGAGACATGTATGTGAAGGTTCCCCAGTCATCCAGGTGAATTCTTGTCGAAATCTTGGTCACTTGACTTCTGATTTCTTCAAGGATTTCTTCTTCTCGGATGAGGGCTGAATCGTCTTCAAGTAAAAAAATTCAAGTCCAGTTACGCAGAGAAACATATAACCATTCACACAATTTGTGTTTTCGAGTTTACCTCCTGTATGTTTTTGGACTGCGGGAGGAACCTGGAGAACCCAAAGAAACCCCACACAGACACAGGGAGAACATGGACTCCACAAAGGAAGGCCCCCCTGTGGGAATCCACAGGGGGACTTTCCTACTGTGAGGCAGAACCAAATCCTTCTTTTTTTTAACCATTACGATTATTATTAGAAATAAGGATATTCGGTCTGTTGCAAAAAAAAAAAAAAAAATCAAGTCTGCAATCTGTCTTCCACGGTTGAGCGCTGCCTAGCCAGCTTTCACCGGTGATTTCGATCATGGCAAGGAGGAGGTGGGAGGGCGGAGGGAGTGAAAGGAAGAGGTGGAGGAGAAGAAGAAGAGGGAATCAAGGGAGCTCTTGGTTGAACACCAGTTGACTCTTCTGCACCCTTCACAGCAGGAGCTGTCAATCCAATTATGCCTATAGTCTGGCCTTCTTTCTCTCTCTCACACACACACACTTTATCCACTTCACACATGGATTGCTCACACACACATGTGTCTACCCCCTTAAACGTTTCAGACATTAATCCACGCATTTTGCACAACGAGCGACACGCGCACATCCAGCGCCCACACGTTTTTTTTTTTGTTTTTTTTTGCCGAGCTCCAGCTGAGGCCCCCCCCAAACCTCCTACTTCGTCCCCGTTGCTCGGCGAGGGTATCACGGCAACAAAATGTGCGGCAGGGGGTGTGAAACTCTGGCTAATCAAGGCATGTAAGCACCGGCATCTCCACGCATCAACAGGCACTTCAAAGACTGGCTGATGTGCGCCGCTTGCCTGCCTTGTTGTAAATTCCCCCTCTTCAAATACGAGAACAAACCCTTTGAACATCCTTCCTGCCCCTTCTTCCTGTTCTCTCTCTCTCTCCATATCTTCCCTCCGTCTCGGCAATCCTCCTCTTTCATTACAGCTTGTTTACCGTGGATTCTTCTCCCCCCTCTGCCGCCGCCACCCCTCTCTTTGTGCTCCCGTTGCATCATATTGCGTCGCCTGTCTGTTGTAATCATGTCCGGGAGAAAGCGTCACAATATTTGTTTTCTATCGTCCCTCGCTCAATAAACACGAGTAATCTAGTTACGGGCAATTATTTCTTTAAAGTATGTAACTGGAAAGAGAATGCTGCTTTGAGAATGGGTCGTTTCTATCAACATACTGTATAAATAAAGGGCCGCATAGCAGAAACTAAAACTGCAATATTAGAAAAATTAACATTAAACGTGAGCCTATACATTCAGTACTTTACTCCGCTACATCTGAAGATATTATATAAGCGGTGATTAATGAATGACCAAATCCTGTCCGCCGCTCCCGCCCAGTTAGCCTCTCACTCTGGAATCATGATTCAGCCGTCTGAGATGGCCCGAGACGGCACTAACTAATTCTGGAACATGTTCACTCGGTCCGTCTCTGTCATTTCCCCCACTCATCTGTTTTTCTCAGCGCTGCAATCCCCCTGTTCCCTTCCCAGTGAAAGTCTTCAAGCGCGGGACGTCCTGCGGCGTGTACGGGGGCTATCAAAGAGCCGCTATGTGGGGAGAAGAAGGAATATAGGGTGTTATAAATGAGAAGCCGGGCTACATTTTAATCAGGTTACATCCTTAGCATGCAGTTTTTTCCCGCATATTATATTATATCATAAAGATTCATCATCTAATATGAGAGGCTCTAAATGTAAATATTTGATGATTTAAAACCCATAATTTCCGGACTATAAGCCGCTGCTTTTTTCCCCCCCACACGCTTTGAACGCTGCGGGTTGTAACACTGATGTGATTAATTTATGGATTTTTTTTGGGCTAATGAGCTTCACGCCACCAACACTTTTAGCCTCATCACATCGGACCAATGAAATTAACATGAAATTCTGAGGCCGTTCAATTCCGACACTGAAGAAGACGACTTTAATGGTTTTACCGAGCAGGAGGAAGACAAATATTGCGATCGGCTAAAGTTGGACAAAGCGGGGATAGAAAGTGGGTGAACGGATAGACTTTACATTGTGTTTTTTATTATAATCTTTTTCATCAGCTGTGTTACAGGCAATGTTTGGAAAAAAAGAATTTCCAGTACGTATCTGGCAAAATTAACGATATGTATTTAATTAAAACTTTAAAAAAAATGTTTCTGTGGAACACCTCTCTGTCTAAATATCCTATGTTACAACGTGGCCTCCGGTTGCTTATAGACAATTGCAGCCTATACATCGACACATATTTATTTGCCTATGTTTAGCCGATGCTTATATCAAGGTGCGCTCAATAGTCGGGAAATTACGGTATTTGATCTCAATTTAGCAGTCTGCATTACAGTTTAAGCTTCATATTTAGGTTTTTCCCCCGAGTCCTAAAGATTTGAGGTTGTGAATGAACAATAATGAAAAAAAAAACCTACTTCTCGTGGAGCACCGTAAGGCATCAGGATGCCCCCCCCCTTTGTTCCGATGTGTTTTCTCTTGGAATCAATTTCCACAATGTTTGGTGGAAACAGAAAGTGATCGCGAGCGAGATTCAGACAGTATCTCCCCTCCTTCCTTATCAACAAAGTGAATGATAGATGAGCTACTTAGGAAAAACTTCAGAGGGAGTGGAGTGTCTGTGTGAGGCATGTTCAGCTGCGGTGGGGAACTCAGGGAAAAATCTACAGCAGGAAGAAATCACCAGTCGGGCAGAAAAAGGCAATATCCCTGTATCCCGGGGCTGTTTCCTGTGGCACTGCATCTACTCTACCTCCCCAGAAGACCTTTGTTTTTGTTACTCTGCCGCAAAATAATGTTGAACATGTATGTCATGAGCCAGTCTGCATCTGTAAACTTCTCGTGAACTCAGAGGAAAAATAGAAAATCTAAACCCGGCTGACTTTTTAGGAAATGCTTTCATTTCCTGTGATTTTGTTGTGTACATGTTTGGTATTGAGGTTATCCCATTTCCAATCAGAGCTTTCTTTGGTGCAAATTAATCATTTTGTGAAATAAAGCCCCTTCACAGTGCACAAACTTGTTGCGGTTCCTTTTCAGGAAAGAGGCCATTTTGTGGTGCATTCTGACAGCACAGGAACCAGGGACCATGGACTTCCAGTTCATAGAACCAGTTTAACTTCTATTCCAGGGCAGAGTCTTTTTGAGGTTCTGTAGGAACTCATGACAACTTGGTAGTTCGTGGAACTCAGCCACATCAGTTACCAGATACTTCTTGCTGACTGCAGAGTGCCATTTAAAGAGAAAAAAAAAACTATTTCGGTTGCTGGTCAGCTGTTTTTCTCCCAACGAAATTGACATAAGTGGTGAGAAATGGAGCGACAAAGTATTTGTTTGCTAATGGGGTTTTTCACACGCCAAAGCAGCGCAGTGAGAAGATAAAAATGCATTCTCACCATGCAGATGCAGACGTCGCACAGTCACAGCTTCGACCTCCATCATGCCCGGGTCGTCTTCCTCTTTTTCGTTTGTTTGTTTTTGAGTGCAGCACTGAAGGTGGACGTTGCAGATAATTATGTCACACCATTCTAGACTGCAGTTCTTTCGCACCGGTGTGAATGGAGAACTAAAAAGTTCCCTTGGAGGAGGCTACTTCCTGGAATTACATTCAAGCTGAACTGCCTCTTAGAACTTTTCTGTCTGAAAGCGGCTCAAGAAGCTAACAACCAAACATGGACTTAAGCTCAACCAACCCCCCAATTGCAGGGTTTCCAGTTTCTCCAGTCACTGTAGGTCGGTTTAGCTTTTCCATTGGGAGATTTTGGGGTGCTTCAGAGATTTGTGCCTTTTTTTCATGTTGTGGACCTACAAGGTTAATCTTTTCACTTTGCACCATTCCCAGAAAACAAGCAGAAAGGGCAGGATTCAAGACAAAAACCAACTACTCCTACCATTAGTTACCTTCATGCATTCATTCATTACCTAAACCACTGATCTCACACTCAGGGTCATGGGGGATCCCAGGGTTCACCATATACGGAGTCAAAGCAACCATTCACTTTCTCATCCATATTTTTGGGGCAATTTTAGGGCCTCCATTGTACCTCCTGCATGTTTTGGACCCTTGGAACCCAGAGGAAACCCAAGCAGACACATAGACAACATGCAAACTCCAAGCAAAAGGCCTCCAGATAAAATTGTCTCAGTAAGTGGAAGCACAAACCAGTATTTTTATAAAGTCGCAACACTTCTTTAAAAATACCTTTTTTATTCATCAAGCAACACATTGCCACAGTAATTTGTAGCCTACTTTGTTTTTATCTCCCGGAGTGGCTGAACTCCAGGTTTAGATCATTAATGTGGAAACCTTTCTTAATTCCTTAAGACAGTGGTCCCCAACCCTCAGGCTGCGGACTGGCATTGGTCCGTACAAGAAATAATTAATTATCTCTTCTTTATGTATTATCTAAGTCTGGACCTTTTATTCTGAAAAATGATTCTCCCGGCGATGTATGGGTCACTTGTGCGCCAAAATTGAACCCACAACCTAGCAGAATGAATAAGCTACAGACGTCTTTGGAGAGTTTCCCTGCGAAGGGAAAAGGGCCCAGTAAAGACACAGGAGAAGATCCTACTTCCAAGAAAAAGACAGCTTTTGACGATACCAGGAATGCTACTTAAATATGGTTTTGTCCCGGTAGGTGATCCCCACATACCAAGGCCAAGCTGCATAATACGCGGCAACCTGCTCTCTAATGAGGCAATGAAGCCGTCAAAACTGCTTTGCCACTTTGAGAGCGAGCATCCGGGATTCAAAGACAAGCCCCTGGAGTATTTTGAAAGAAAAAAAAAAAGGAACACGAAAGACAGAAGACATTACTGAGGGCCACCACATCAGTAAATGTGAATGCACTATGAAGGTGTCTTGACATTGACTCCATATAAGGTTTGAAATGTTCATGAAAATAAAGTTTTCTTTATAAAAGTATTTGTGGCGTATCTGAATCTTATTTTGAAGCGATATTTAAACATTATGATAGCAACCAGTCACGAGTCAGAGCGGTCCGAGGCAAACACCCCCCAAGGCCGTAGTGAATTTGCCAACCGTTGACCGGTCTGCTTTTACCAGTCTGTGGTGGTAAAAAGGTTGGGGACCACTGCCTTAACAAACACAATATTCCACCATGACATACAAAATAATCCTCTACAAACACAAAGGAAAAAAAATGTGTAGGCTCTGAATGTCACCTCAAAAGTATGAACACGATACCGAACTATATCCTGCAGACGTAGCTCCAGATTTAAGAGAACCAGAGTTGGACATTAAGCTCACGTTTAACAATGTCCGTAAATGCCACCGTAATTCCGTCGATAAGCTTGATAGAAGCAAAATGGCAGTAGAGACGGGCAGAATGCAGCGGGGACAAAACGGAAACAAGGAAACCAAGGATAGAATTAGATAAGTAAGGAAAGGTGGCTTCAGGTGAGGCATTCAGCTGAAAGGGGAGTT
Source organism: Fistularia commersonii (assembly GCF_037954325.1). Lineage (NCBI taxonomy): Eukaryota > Metazoa > Chordata > Actinopteri > Syngnathiformes > Fistulariidae > Fistularia > Fistularia commersonii. The sequence continues at coordinate 14,809,808 of NC_141302.1, forward strand.
TGGAGAGTGGACAGTATGGAGATAGCTGAGCGAGAGTGGAGATACTGAGGCAGTTTATGCCGCATGATTCACATGGCAGCCCTCCCGGGGAGTAAGGCTAATGGATTTCCGTTGTTCAGGGGCCTCATCCATTCTGAAACACACCTCAGTCCGCGGCGGACCGTAATGAAAGCTCCGGACACTTGTCACGAGCCGGGGCCTGAAGATACCAATTCTAAAACGAAAGAACCGCGATTGCAAGGTGCTGCTGTCGCCAGTGTGATCCGGGTTCTACATCCCTTTCTATTGGCTCTTGCAATATCAGAACATAAGTATTGTGATCCCCCCCTCGGACTGAGACTGCACTCACACGCCACATGTAACCTGACATACAGTTACATGTTTCACGTGCAGTTTACTGTTCCCATCTGTGACTTTTGTATCTGTCTTGTAATGATGGAATGCAACATCTCCTGGCCTGATTGACTTAAAAAACAAAACAAAAAAAAAACAAAAAAACAAACAAAGAAAACCTGATTATTTATCAATTATTTATAATTTAAAACAAAGCCGTCAGCGACTGAAGACAAAACCCTCAGGGCAGTTCATTTTTAACCATTAACATTTAAATGGCTGCCACGATTGATCGACCAAGTTTGAATGGCAATTCTAACACGCAAGCAATTCTTCTTATCTCCTATCTGTGCCGATGTTGTCACAATGTTACATTCTGGGCGCACTGGCAATTATGTTTTCACAGCACACAGTGTTTACTGTCACACACTTTCAGACAGCTCCATTTGTAATAGACTGAAATACCCTGTGACACATGGGATAATGGTTACCTTTAAAAGCAGCTCCCGGTAAACAGAAAACATTTCGACGGGGCCATTAATTGGCCATCTACATGCATTTTCACGCGAGCCACTATATCTTTATATCGTCACTCGTTTTGTTTTCTCAATCCTGCGTAGTGTCACACAACGCTTCAGAAAGTAGCTGGTATATAATATGCATAAATGAACCTTCTATATGCTAGATAATTTAGGAAATGGGATTGCACATAATGCTTCACGTCTAATATGATTGTGTGCAGAATCCCTCAGCCCGAAGGGGCCGCCGGGTTGCATTTAGGTTCGGTTTCGTTCAGCGTATCAGGCTGAATCAGACTCGGTCCAGTCTCATATCTATCCAGCCTCCAAATTACATCAAAATGCTGTTTTTATTTTTAATTCTGTCATATTTTGGAACACCATTCATTTATAATACAGGTTATCCTGTACAGGGTTGTGTGGCTGCTGGAGCCTCGCTCAGCTGTCATTGGGTGAGAGGGGAGGCTTAACCCTGGATTGGTCACCAGTTGACCAAAGGGCCAAATATGGACATACAACCATTCACCCTCTCATTTTCACATCCTATAGAGACAAAAAAATCCTTCACACATGTGTACAATTAGCCTCCTGCACTATTTGGACCCCGCCGTGAGCTGCCACCTCACTGAAGTGTGTGTGTGTGTGGGCGGGGGGTTTCGGGCATACGGCTGTGGTGGTTGCCAAGGCAAGAACTCAGGCGTTCGGGGAGACCATGGAGAATGACTTCTGGTGGGCGTCAAGTAGATTGTGGTCCACCATCCAGCAGGTCAGTAGGGGGAAGCAGTGCTCTGTCAACGCTGTGTACAGTGGGAGTGGGGCGCTGCTGACCTCAACTCAAGACATTGCAGATCTGTGGCAGGTATACTTATAAGACCTCCTCAATCCCGTTGAAACGCCTTCCAATGAGGAAGCAGAGCCCAGGGACTCCGGAGCGCATACGTCTATTTCCGTGGCTGAAGTTGCTGAAATAGTCAAAAAGCTCTTCAGTAGCAGGGCCACGCGGTTGGATGAGGTCTTCCCTGGGTTCCTCATGGCTCTGGATGCTGTGCGGCTGTCCTGGCTCACACGCCTCTAAGGCTATTTGATTCCTGTGTGATCGGTGTCGGATCTTGATCTGCATTGCCTGGATGTCGGGGACAGTGCTGCTGGACTGGCAGACTGGGGTGATGATTCCCCGATTAAAAAAGGGAGATCGAAGGCTGTGCTCCAACTACAGGGGGATCACACTCCTCAGCTTCCCGGTAAGGTTTATTCAGTGGAGCCAGAGAAGAGGGTCCACTGGGTCGTTGAACCTCAGTTCCAGGAGGAACAGTGTGGTTTTTGTCCTGGTAGTGGAACAGTGGACCAGCTCTATACCCTTGGCAGGGTCCTCGAAGGTGCATTGGAGTTTGCCCAACCAGTGTACATATGTTTTGTGGACCTGGAGAAGGCCTTTCGACCATGTCCCGCGGGAAATCCTGTGGGGTGTCCTCCGGTAGTATGGGGTACCGAACCCCATCAGAAAGGCTGTTTGATACCTGTATGATCGGTGTCGGATCTTGATCTGCATTGCCGGCTGTAAGACGGACCTGTTTCCAGTGAGAGTTGGACTCTGCCAGGGCTACCATTAGCCACATACTCTGTTTACAACTTTTATGAACAGAATTTCTAGCTGCAGCCAGGGCGTTGAGGAGATACATTTAAGTGTCTGCAGGATTCGGTCTCTGCTTTCGCAGATGAGGCTCTGTTGGCTTCATCAGTCCATGATCTCCAGCTTTCACTGAAGTGGCTTGCAGCTAAATGTGAAGCGGCTGAGATGAGAATCAGCACCTCCAAATTTGAGACCATGGTGCTCAACCGGAAAAGGGTGAGCTGCCCACTCCGGTTCAGGGAAGAGGTCCTGCCCCAAGGGGTGGAGTTCAAGTATCTCGAGGTCTTGTTCACGAGTGAGGGAAGGAGCGGGAGATTGACAGGTGGATTGGTGCGCCGTCTGCAGCAATGCAGACTCCGTACTGGTCTGTTGTTGTGAAGAGGGAGCTGAGCCAAAAGTTGAAGCTCTCAATTTACCGGTTGATCAATGTTCCCACCTTCACCTGTGGCCACGAGCTGTGGGTAGTGATCGAAAGAACGAGATTGCGGATACAAGCGGAGAAAATTAGTTTCCACTCCAGGGTTGCTGGACTCTCCACAAAGAGAGGAGCCCAATGAGGTGACTCGGGCATCTTGTCAAGATGCCTCCCGGGAAGGTATTCCGGGCATGTTCATCTGGGAGGAGACTACGGTGAAGACCCAGGACATGTTGGAGAGACAATGTCTCTTGGCTGGCCTGGAAATGCCTTGGGGTCCCCCAAGAGGAGCTGGACCTCGACCATGTGGTGGGGGAGAGGGAGGTCAAGGCTTCACCGCTCCGGTTGCTGCCCCATGACCCAACTCCAGATAAGTGACGGAAGATGGATGGATGGATTATTTGGACTTTTGGGGGAAACTGGAGAACCTGGAAGAAACAGATACTGATGCATTCATTCATCATCTAGCATTTAATGCACTTTGGGTCATTGGGGTGCTTGAGCCTACTCCGGCTGTCACCGGGCGAGAGGCAGGGTTCACCCGGTTGCCAGTTGATCATGGGGCCACGAGTAGAGATGTACAACTGTTCATCCTTTCATTCACACATCTGGACACTTTTGGGTCTCAAACTAATCTTCTGCATGTTTTTGGACTTTGGGAGGAAACCAGAGAACAAGCAGGACATGCAAAATCCTCACAAAAAAACGTGTGAACACGGATCACGAAATTATGTAATAAATGCAATAAATGTGTTGTATCGCATCAAGAACTGGGGGGTACCAACAAATCACCCGACCACAACTCATTTCCGGAGGAATGATAACATTCACCCTATTCTCGTTCACCAGACATCTCCAAAGACGCTTTCATTTCAACTGAAACTACCACTCGGAACGAAATGAAACAGATAAATCAAAAACATGGAAAAAACACAGACTATCAAGCCACCAATAGCCACCAGGCTTTCAGATCTTTCCTTGCAGATGGAAATTAGTATTATTAATGCATCATTTTTTTCAACTGATTTCTATATTTTCTGTGTTCCTCAGTGCACGACAACAAGATTCACGATGGCTGCACCCTGTAACCCTGCACACTCACTTTAACTTGCAGCTCGTGAATGATTAATTCGTCATTCATTTTTTTTTGATCATCCATCTGCTTTTGCATGTGGGTGTGTTAATTTAGGAGCAAAGGCTCCAGCTTTTCCTGAAATGAAGCAGATTGATTGGAGAAAAGACAGAGTCCACCTTTATCTTACAAGGTAGAGTCCTGTATTTTTTGGCAATGGCCATTAAATACGTATGGTCTCATTAAATATGTCCATCAGAAACAAAAATCCTGACCATGCTCAGCTAGTAGCCATGAATTCATTTGAAGTGACATGTTCAAAGATGGAACGCTATCTTATATTCTGTATTTTGAGAGAAACTGGTTTAAATTGAAATGACATGAATGCAAATATAAACAATATAAATTCATTGATTAATTGAAAAAAAAAAAAATCAGCAAATACAAACCTCCATGTGAACAATGTGACTCAAATAAATTAATGAAACAAATCAAATAAGGAAAAATTAACTATGCCATGAGATTGGGAACGTTTTGTTTCCTTTTTACAATTATGCCACTTGTAAAAAGTCCAGAAATATTGATTTGATTATCCAAAACTAATTTGGGAATCTAAAGACCTAAACAAATCACACTCATAAGATAAAGAAAAATAAATCTATGGAAATCTAAAATAAAATACTTTAAGGGTATAAAAATAGGATTTACTTTCAAGGGCGCATTTCTCAACCCCCCGGGCCAAGTTTCATGAGAACAGTGCAATTAAAATAAATTGTCCTTTGAGGCAGTGATTACATGGTGGGTACTGAGAGGTGTTGTTTTAGTAACCTCTGATTCAATGTATTTCTCTGATGGTTAAAAACAGGGCCTTACATTAAATTCCTGTTTACAATCAAAAAAAAGGAGTAATAATGCCATTCACAGGCTGAGATGTCAGAGGCAGCATTCCCATTCCAAAAGATACTCAGTCATTTGTTTCCAAAATTTAAATAAAACATTATGGCTGTTCTCTCGCTATTTACTCTGTTATAATGGTGACTACTCATCTCTCAGTCAACACAACTACATAAGGTGTTGGTTAATTTTTGTTTTTTTAACAGCCAAAGAATAGCGATGTTATTGATAAGAACATTTTCAAGGTTGAGTAAAAACATATGGTGTGTATTCAGGCCATCTATTCATTCTATTCAAATCAATGGGTGAGGAACTTATGTCACGTGACCGTGCCGGCAGGATGCATGCGCAGTGGATATGACAACTACCTTCAATCTCAATGGTAAGCATCGGTGGTTAGTAAGCTAATAATCGAATTGCAGCCCGGGTCAAGACCTCTCAGGTTGGTTGTTTCCCGTTGACATTTTCCCTAGGCTCTGGGGGGATGTTTTGAAATAAGTCTGCTGTCCAATAGTCACTGCTGGGCAGGACTGACTTATCAGACGGTCCAGAGAGGAAACCAACAGTCCTCGCAATTTTGTGTCCTTTGCAAAGAAACATTTGATTACTAACATTTGCCACCGAGGTGACCTTCTCTGAATTACTTTGGGTAAAAGGAAAGATATTTCAAGTGGTACAACATCTTCCTATTGATTATGAAGAACCATCTGAGTGCAGATGACAATATATTTGATGTGTGAAGCAAATGCAAAGCTACAGTGTTACTCAATTATTCCCACATGAACCTCAGAGGGCGACGTCGATTTCAGAGTTTAGTTTGCACCAGTCCATGCCTGTGACGTGAAAAATAAAAATAGATGGAGAATTTGTTATAAATAGAATCAATATTTCCAGCTTTCAGGCGGCCCGGGAGGCTTGTTAAACAGCAGCTTCAGTGGGGTAATCTCTCTGCGCCAAAGCACATATATTAAGGGTCTGTTTACTAGCTGTAATAATATATGATTCAGGAAGAGTGCAGAGTCTTCAATGAGTAGTTCACATACTGAATCAGACAAATCTGCGTTCACAAATCGAAAATAAAGACGCAATGCCTCCAAACACCGATTCGCCGAAGTAGCGCGAGTTTCTCAGGAATGTGTCCAGGTGATTTCACTGTCACTAGGAGTGCGGATGCCATGCAAACATTCCTTTCATTCTCATTTCAGTGCCACGGCAAAATAGAAATATTTCAATTTCATTTATTGCCAGGCTTCAGAAGGCATACATTCTGTAGTTTCCAGATTACGATTCTGTTTCAGGGTGGCTCCTGCAGCCATATCTGCCGGGAGTGCCCATGGGCAAAACACTGAGCCCAAAGTCACTCCTGATGGTCTGGTTAGCTCCTCTGCTGCCATCTGTGTGCGGATGGGTGAATGCAATCCGGAAAAGCGCCTTGAGTGGAGACCATTTACTACTCCCTCTGTTTGCTTTCGTCAGACTAGGCAAGTCGGAATGTCTTGAATCACCAAATGTACAATGTGCACGGGAATATGGTGTGGTATGACTGCGCCCTAGAGCAGGAAATTAAAGTTGAGGAGTATAAAAAATAGAAATGTTAACCTAGCATGACTTCAACAAGAATAAGTTGTGCTTAGGAAATGTATACGATTTAAGTTGGATATATACACAATGAAAAGGGTATGTCTTTAGAAATGGTGGGGGAAGCGTGGGGCTAGGATGAGGAAAAATAAAAAAAAATTCAAAGGGTTGGTTGTTCTGGTACCGTTGGACCTCAACCTGCAGCCTGATGGGAGGGTTTTGAACAGGCAGTGAGCTAGTTGTGACAGGCCCCCCATTATCTGTGGAGGTTCTTAGTCATCCAGGTCATGGTGAATTCTTGTCAAAATCTTTTTGTCATGGCAACTGGACTTTATTTTCTGCATTTGAAGGCGTTCCATTCCTCATCAGAGAGGCTTCTTCACTTCTAATGATCTGTGGAGAGTTTCCCCTCATATAACTCCCAAGGTTTTGCGTGGGTCTAGGTTATGGTGGTTTGTTATGTAATGGAAAAGGTGGAAAAAAAGAACTGTTCATGCATTGCTTTGGTGTGGGCAGATGATGCTCACGTTGGGGGAGATGTTCATCTTATGGAGCAGGCTAAGTAAGTACATCCTCTGGTATGGTGGCTTACAGACCTTCAGTGAGTCTTCCATTTCAGGGTTCTGATGCTGCCCTGGAGCTTCAGAGTCCAGACTTGTTAATGAGTGGGAGGGTCTATGGCAGTCCTTGACCATCTCCACTGGTTTGTGGATATTGGGTCAGGGTTGTTAACCATACAGCATGCTGCCAGCTGTGACAGTGTGCCTGTAAGCCAGTGGTTCTTAACCTGGGTTTGATCAAACCCTAGGGGTTCGGTGAGTCAGTCTCAGGGGTTCGGTGGAGCCTCCGCCGCAGAGGTCCACCCCTCACTCTAGTCTACAGTTAGTGGGCACAGTCATTGAAAGCGTCCTGCTCTGAGATTCTCAAAGGCAACAGCAGAAAGTTGCAGTAAGTTGTTTTGAGTTCATGCACTGTGTTGGTTTTGTTATTTGAACAAGGTGATATTAATGCACAATTCATTTCGTGCACCAGTAAAAAAAAATCCTATTTTATTTTTTACTTAAGGGTGTGGTGAATGAGCATATGAAACTGGTGGGGTTCGGTGCCTCCAACAAGGTTAAGAACCACTGCTGTAAGCTTACTCGTCCTTGATGAGGCCCAGGACCATGGGGGTAATTCGAAAACTTATCCAGTCTGGAGTGGCTGGAGCCGCTGTCATTTGTGTACAGGGAGAAAGGACACAACCAAAGTTGCCATGGCAACAGCAGAGAAAAACCACTCTTGGGAGTTTTTTTCTTGTGGACTTTTTTTTTTTCCCCCTCATACTTTGGCAGCAGCCCAGGCTATTGGTTCCATGCTGGTGTTCTACCCATAGGATTAATATCTTTGTATTTTTTCTGAGCTCCACTTATCAATGAAGCAACAAGATAATGTATGGTTCTGAAAGACAAATTCTTTGGATTTTATTCCCGATCAATCAACGGAATTTGAAGCCTATTTGAATTTGAAATTAACGCAGAAGCAGCTATTAATGTCGAAATTGGAAAAATCCCATTGTGCAAATCAGGGAGGATTGGTTTCATTTTCGTGCAAACGTTAAAGCCAGATTGAATCCTACCGCTGAGGGAACCTTTTGGTGAATGATTTGAATACGAGGGACACTGAGGAGCAGGGATGGCGGCGGTTTCTCTATCCCGCACAAAATCCATGCACATTTACAGCCTTCATCGGTAACACATTAGACATACATCAAATGAACGTCTCCTCGGTGTGTTTCTGCCTGAGGAGGTTCATCACTGACAAATGGCCCCCGATCAAGTCATGTGTGACGCAGGTGAGTGGGAGTAAATCTACTCCCAGTGCCGTGATGGCTCCTCAAACAGCATGTGTGTGCACGCCTCTGCCAGATGTAGAGTCCTATTAAAAAATCATGTGATGCCGTATCCGTGGCGATGCGCTCACCTGGTTTTGCCTGATTGCAGACTGCCTTGGCGGCATGTGTCTACTCAAACATGAACTACCAATAAAGTGGTTGGTGAGTTACGATGGACACACGTAGAGGTTGGTGTTGAGAAACAGGTTGCATGCTCTACATGCGTGTGTGGAACTAACGGAATCTATCTGAAATATTCATTGCAATTTAACCTTGAGTTACTGATTAATGGTAACGTCTGATGCATTCATACTGCATTTGCATGAACCCTTACAGGAGCACATGAAGAACCCAAAGAAAACATCAATTCTGAGAAATGACAACCATTAATGTCTGCCACAAATTATTCCCAGGGAAATGAAAAGTTAAATCAACATACAATTCAGTAAATGTTTGTACTTCAGTGATTCATGTATAGTCTTTAAGGGTTTGAGAAAAGAAAAACACGCACATCCGCTGCCCAGTTAGGGATGGGTCCTGGGGAAAAAAAAAGTATCAAAGGTTTGATAAAAATCCACACACCAAGAGAGCTCAAAAATTAAAGAATTTATTTCACATAAAGAAAAATTATAGCATGATATTTCGAGCATCTTCAGATGGTTACAAAAACATTTTATTGTGGCACCATTTTTAAAAGGAAATGATCATGTGATTCCTTTTTTCCCTTGTTCGATATATATAATTCTCTTTGCAGAAGGGCAACCTGAACTCTATCCTTGTGAAACGTGAACGGTTTTGGATAAAAACACTGGGAATATTAACCCCACAAGGTTTAAACTAGGATTTTGATATTAGACCATGTCTTTTTGGTTTGACCTTGCCATGTTCTGCCTGTCTAATTCTTCCCCTGTATGTAGTTTGTATGTATTGCATGCTCAAATCCTTCAATCAAGAATGTTCAGTTGCATCTCTGCATATGTTGAGAGTATCTGTTTCTTGGGTCTTTTCTCAAAACATGTTGAAAACAAAAAATGTTTCCCCTGAATCTGAGATTTAGGGGAAAAAAAAAAGTTGAAGAAACTGTGCTATCATTTGCATTTTCCCAATCATTTCTTTCAGGACCCCCCTGTCACTCTCCAGGAACAGCACCAGAGGCCCATCCCAGTATTTGAGATTTATGCAAAGAGCAAAACACAACGCAGGTTCTTGTTTTGACTGAAGCTCCCTCACATCATGTCTTTGCAGAAAACTTAATTTACCATATTCTGTACTCCTGATTGCAGGGGTCTGGTGTCTATCACAGCTGTCACTGGGCGAGAGGCAGGATTTACCCTTTACTAGAAGCCAAATTTATCACCGGGCCAAAGAGACAAATTCACACAACTGGACCGCTTCAGAGTCTCCGGTGGACCTTCAGCATGTGTTTTAACTCACTGCGGTGACTTGAGAAGCCAGATGACACTTGTGCAGAGGCTGGAAGGCTGCAATTGTTCCTGTCCACAAACCGTCAAATGTCGAAACAATTGGAGACCTTTGGCACTCACAGCGAAACCAACTAAAGTCCGGGAGACACAAGACATCCGGAATATCAAGGAGGCAATACCACCACCACTTGACCTGTCCCAATTTGCATACAGGGCAAACAGGTAGACAGAAGATGGCATAGCTATTAAACTCCACACTCTCTCCTACACAACATTTAAAATGCAACCTCAGGGCAGCATGGGCCAATGCCTCCCTGAGCCGGTCCCAAGCCCGGATAAGTGCAGAGGGTTGCGTCAGGAAGGGCATCAATTGTAAAACTTTTGCCAAAACCAAACATGCAAGTCAAACATAAAAACCAGATCATACTGGATTGGTAGAGGCCCGGGTTAACAATGACCGCTAGTGGTACAGATGACCTACAGGGAACCAATCACAACTGGGCTACTGTAGGTCAAAGAAGGAAGGTGTGTTCGGAAGCTTAGAGAGAAGAGGAAAGCATGAGTCTGGGACTGACAGTGAGGACTATCATGGGAAAAGGTAGAGAGTTGGTCGACAAGATGCAGAGAAGGAAAGTGGATACACAGTGTGTCCAGGAGACCAGGTGGAAAGGTAGTAAGGCCAAAAGCTTAGGAAAAGGCTTTTAGTTGCACTATCATGGTACTGACAAGAAGCGAAACGAAGTAAGAGTTATCTCAAAGGAGGAGTTTATTAAGAATGTTCTGGAGGTGATAAGAATGCCCAATAGACTTGAGTCTGAAACTGGAAATTGAAGGTGTGATACTCAATGTTGTTAGTGGCTATGCCCCACAGGTGGAATGTGAATCTGAAGAGAAGGAGAAAGGTCTAGAATTAGTTAGATGAAGTGATGCAGAGTATTCCCAGAAATGAGAGAGCGGTAATTAGTGCAGACTTCAATGGACATGTTGGTGAAGGCAATAGAGGGGATGAAGAAGTGATGGGCAGATTTGGTGTCAGGATAGAAATACTGAGGGACAGACTGTGGTAGATTTTACAAAAAGGATGGAAATGGCTGAAGCGAACACTTTTCCAGAAAAGACAGGAACATAGAGTAACTTATAAAAGCGGAGGTAAGAGCATCCAGGTAGACTACATCTTGTATAGACAAGGTAACCTGAAGGAGATAAGTCACTGCAAAGTAGTTGTAGGTGAGAGTGTAGCCAGACAGCATAGGATGCTGTTTTGTAGGATGACTGGTGACAAAGATCAAGAGGACAAAGGGAGAGCAGAGGTCAAAGTGGTGGAAGCTGAAGAGGAAGGAGTGTTGTATGGTTTTCAGAGAGGAGTTGAGAAAGGCTCTTGGTGGTCAGGGTGAGCTTCCAGATGATTGGACAACTGCTGCTAGTGTTATCAGGGAGACAGGTGGGCATGTGATCTGGAAAGAAAGTAGATCAGGTAACTTGGTGGTGGAATGAGTAAGTGCAGGAGTATATACAGAGAAAGCGGTTGGCAAAGGAGAGGTGGGATACTGAGAGGACTGAAGAGAACACACAGGAGTACTGGTAGATAAAGGTAGAGATAGAGGTAGCAAAGGCAAAACAAAGGGCATACGATTACTTGTATGCTCGATTGGATAGTAAGGAGGGTGATAATGATCTATACAGGTTGGCAAAACAGAGAGATAAAGATGGAAAGGATGTACAACAGGTCCGGGTGATTACAGATAGAGGGAAATGTATTGACATATGCTAGAAGAGTGGTGAGAAGATGGAAAGAGTACTTTGAAGAGCTGATGAATGTGAAAAATGAAAGTGAGGCAAGGGTAGAAGAGGTAACTATTGATGACCACAAAGCAGCAGAGATGAGTAAAAGTGAAGTAAGAAAGGTGTTGAAGAGTGGAAAAGCAGTTGGTCCCGATATACCTGTGGAGGTGTGAAAGTTTCTAGAAGAGGCAGCGGTAGATTTTCTGACTAGATTATTCAACAGGATCTCAGAGAGGGTTAAGATGCCTGAAGAATGGAGACGAAGTGTGATGGTGCCTATTTTTAAGAATAAGGGGGGGTATGCAGAATTCCAGCAACTACAGAGAGATGAAGTTGAGGAGCCATACAATGAAGTTATGGGAAAGAGTTGTGGGAACTAGACTAAGAGCAGAAGTCAGTATTTGTGAACAGTATGGCTTCATGCCTAGAAAGAGTACGACAGATGCAGTATTTGCTTTGAGAATGCTAACAGAGAAGTACAGGGAAGGCCAGAGGGAGCTCCAGGCTGACAGATGAGGATAGATAGGAATCTCCATGAACCATGATGTTTGCAGATGGCCTCGTGATCTGCAGTGAGAGCAGAGAACAGGTTGAGGAGAATCTAGAGAGCTACAGGTATGTGCTGGAAAGGAGTGAAAGTTAGTTGCAGCAAGACTGAGTAGGAGTGTGAATGAGAGGAACTCAGATGGAACGGTGAGTCTATAGGGAGTGGAGATCAAGAAGCTGGAGGATTTCAGGTACTTGGGATCAACATGCCAGAACAACAGAGTGTACAAAAGAGGTGAAGAGATGGGTGGAGAAAAGTGTCAGTGGTACTATGTGATAGAAGACTATCAGCCAAAATGAAAGGAAAGGTGTACAAGGCAGTGGTGAGACCATTAATGCTGTATAGACTACAAATAGTTCCAATGACAAAAAGACAGGAGGCAGAGATGAAAATGCTGAGGTTCTCTTTGGAGTGACCATGATGGATAGGATCAGTAATGAGTCTATCAGAGGGGCGGCTCATGTTAGACAATTTAGAGAGAAGGTCAGAGAAGCCAGACAGAGATGATTCGGTCATGTGCAGAGGAGGGAAAGTGAATATTTTGGTAGACAGATGCTGGAATTGGAGCTGCGAGACAGGAGGTCTTGAGGGAGACCATGGAGAAGATTTATGGACGGAATGAGAGAGGAGGATACAGAGATTAGGGTCAGATGGAGAAGGTTGATTCACTGGGGCGACCCCTGAAGGGAAAAGCACAAGATTTCAATGTGTACATATTATACTGTTGAATCGTCCTTATGTGTTTTGTCTTAACCAACCTACATAATTCTCTGCTACCAATCCCCTATCTGGCTTCACTGTGGACAGAAAAGTATAGATTCCACTGTACAGGGAAAAGTTTCCAGACTGTACACATTGGGGGAAAACAAACAAACAAAAAAAACCTGAACTTTGAAGATAGTTTGCCCACCTACATGCAGCAACCCTATACTGAGGACATTTAAAATCCCCTAGACAACACATACAATACATGCAAATCTAAAATAAACAAGATCAAACAAAGGCTCCTCTAATATTTGAATGCCGGGGAGTTCCCCTTGCTGGGCAAATTGTTAGCTCTGTCATAAAGGTAATGACAAGTAGCAATCAGCAGTATGTAAAACAATGGGGAAATGTTGATGTAATTGCTTTTTATGTTCTCATTTTGGAGGAAAAAAAAAACAAAGAAAAATAACCTTGTATCTTCCCTGCAGCTAAAAGCATGCAAGATTAAAATGAACCCCCATGTCTGACAGCTTAGAGTGCACTGACTGAGTAAATCAATATTTTTCCCCCACAGACAAGAACCACCTGCACTTCACCCTATGATGTAAACAGAAGCTCACCCCAAACAGCCTACATCTACTTTCCTTGGTCAAGGGACACTAAGCAGAAGGCATCCTTTAGAGAACCCAACAACAGTTTCTAAATAGAACGACAAGACAGACATTTCATGATAGACGTCCTGGAAACCAAACTCAGATAAAGGAAGAAATCCCTGATCTGCACACCGGCGAAGCTCCTCCAGCTTGTCCCTGGACTGGCGCTCATCGCCACACTCTGCAATCATGGACTTCTTCCCAATAATTCTGTGTATGTTCTGTTTCTTCTGTTTTTTACTTGTGAAGAGTCTTTGAGTGTCATGAAAAGCGCTATAAAAATCCCATGTATTATTATTATTAAATCACTTCCTGGTTTGGTCATGGAGAAAGTTAACAGGTTTGTCAAGAAGGCACAGATGACTCAACACCACATTGGCAAGGGAAAGATAAATTCTGCTCCCTACAAAAGAAACTAAGCAGGACTCATTCCAACACAAGACAGACATGGAACAGAAAACAATATCACCAACAGCGACAACAAGAACTGGGTTAGGAACTTATCCAGCCACCAATTAAACCCCAACTCAAGGTCTTAGCAGAACGGTCCCCGCACCCACATCTTCCCAGAACTTTGTGCAGAGAGCAGAGTGATCGGGAGGAATGCCCCTCCCCGATCTGAACCAGTGTGGCGTTTTGTTATTGAACTTCTGTGCTCATCATGGATTGTCCATAACAAACACCAGGTTCAGATATAAAGGTGTCCATATGTACACATGGCATTAACACACCTTTGGCCATAGTTGTTTGTGTTAGGGCCACTAGGAATGTTCGCTAGAAGCAATGTCTGTTGTGTTCTCCCTGTTCCTCCCTTCTCTGATTCTAGGTGGGCATGTGACGTTGTGGCGGTGAGGCAGACAGGTGGAAGCAATTGACAATCAGCAAACAAGGTGCAGCTGATTGGCCACACCCATCCTTGCCACGACCGGACCCCATCCCTGCCATTGTGGCTCGCAGAGCCCTGCCACGACCGGACCCCATCCTTTGCCACGACCGGACCCAGTCGGCCGGTGTAACCTCTGTCCCCTCCCTCGTTACGACCGGACCAAGTTGGCCGGTGTAACCTCTGACCCCGTCTGCAACCCGTCCAGTCTGCCACCCTGCCTGCAACCCGTCCCAGTGAGACCCTGCATCCCGCTCCGCCATTTCAACGCAATAAAAGCGCTTTCAACCCATCTCTGCTCTGAAGTGTGGTTCCCTGCTCGAGTCCGCCCCAGCGTCTCGTGACACTTTGATATACCTTGTGGTAGCATTCTGGTCCAACATCCGGCACATCAGGAGCACTGCTGACCTCAACTCGAGAGGTTGTTGTTTGGTGGCAGGAATACTTACAAGACCTTGTCCACCCCACTGAAACACCTTCCAGTGAGGTGGCAGAGTCGGGGGACTCTGGAGCAGATACACCTAATTCCGGGACTGAAGTTGCTGAAGCACCCAAAAAGCTCCTCACTAGCGGGGCCCCAGGGGTGGATGAGGTCCTCCCTGGGCTCCTCAAGGCTTTGAACGTGAGGGGATAGGATTCCTCAGCCTAACTGGTAAGGTCTATTCAACGGCGCTGGAGAAAAGGGTCCCCTGCGTCGTTGAACTTCAGATCAAGGAGGAGCAGTGTGGTTTTCATCCTGGTCGTGGAACAGCTCACTATTCTATACCCTCAGCAGGATACTTGAGGGGGCATGAGAGTTTGAACAAAATCGCGGATACAAGCAGCCAAAATGAGTTTTCGCCGCAAGTTGGCTAGACTCCCTTACAGACAGGTGAGAATTTGGGTCATCTGGGAAGAGTTCAGAGTAGAGACACTGCTCCTCCGCATAGAAAGGAGTCAGACGAGGTGGCTCGGGCATCTGGTCAGAAGGCCTACTGGACTCCTCCCAGGGGTGGTATTTAGGGCATGTCCATCTGGGATGAGACCATGGGGAAGACCCAGGACATGCTGGAGAGATCATGTCTCCAGGCTGGCCTGGGAGTGCCTTTTGTTCCTCCCCAGAAGAACTGGATCATGTGGCAGAGGAGAGGGAGGTCTCACTGTTCCGGCTGCTGCCCCTGCAACCTGACTGAATAAGTGGGGGGGGTGATGGATGGATGGGTACATATATTTAAAAAAAAAAAAAGCAAAATTACACCAGTAAAAATCTTGCTTATTAAATAACATTGGTGGGTCATCATTCAAGGGCTAAACCCCAAATAAGGACCAATTTATAAAGGGGCTCAGCAAAATACTAAGGAAAAGCTATGGCAAAAAGGAAACACCAAACTGGAATCAAAGTTGCTTATTGGTCAGAAGAGACCACAACTACTTCTGAAAACACAAATATTGGAACCATTGTTTGGAAGAATAACTGGCCGCTCTTCATGAAGAAAGCTCACACAACTCTGGACTCCAAGGGCTTCTTCAATTTATTGTAATTTAAATAATTGAATATGTTTTTGTACATTTGTCTGAACACTAGTTCACTTTCAATTTTTATGGGCACAATTTCAGTATTTTGTTGTGATTTATTTATAAAACAAAAACCTGATTGAAAAGAGTTCAATGACAAAAATGCCCGACATCAGCCCAGCTTTTGTGCAAACCTTCACACTTTGTACCTGTCAGAAATGTTTCTCAGTGACAATTTTATGAATACATCAATATATCTAGGTTTTGCAGAAATGTTCAGTGTCAGCATTTATTCTGGCAGCTGACTTGAACTGTATTGGATCCTGAATCTATTAGTAACCAATGAAAATTTGATACAACTCTCGCCAGTCGTGTAGGATTTCATCTGAAAATGCAAACTACAGTATGAAAATAGTGTTTGGGCAGAGCTGTTGCTCACTTTTCAGTTATGCATTGCAAAAAGGAGCACAATGGAGTGATCGACACTGCAAGGAAAGAGTAAAGAAAAACATTGCTATTTAGACGGTCATTCTGTACACAGAACAGAAATTATAGTTTTTGCCAAGCATTTGGCTGACTCACGTTCGGATGAACTGACAATACGGAACTTTGCCCTTGAGTTTAAAGGTTTTTCTTTGAATATTTCTGAAATATGCCTATTTTATGCCCTTCTGAGCACAATGTGACAAACGGCTAAACCGGCATGTGGCTCAGGAAGAGTTCGACTTAAAGTTCCAGACTGTTTAATGTGAATCTTTGTCATGTGGACCTTAAAAATACCAGTGCGGCTTGCGAAGCGAAGACAGTACATGCCTTCAAAAATAGGTATATGGTAATTCCTTGAATTGTAATGCATAGACACGTTGTAAGCATTGGCAAATCAAAGGATCCAAAATATGAAGGAGATTGTGGTGGATCTCAAGACAAACAAGCCCTGCCTTCAACTACTTTCTTACCCAATCACACTCCAACCCCCCCCCCCCCCCTTACTGCCCCGCAAACCACACCCTGACCTTCGCCCCCCTTCCCCGCCCAAAACTCCAACTGCTTCCTCCCAAACATGTGTCCTACCCCTGAGTCAAGGAGTGTCCCTTGCTACTGAGCAGGGGAGGAAAAAGAAGTTAGGAAGATCAAGGCTTGAAGGGCATTTGGTCTGGATGGAATCAGCCCCAGGCTCCTCAGGTCCTGTGCAGATGAACTCCGTTAGATTGTGGAGCAGGTGTCGAAACCAAAATGTTTAGTTTTTGGGTGTGATTTAATTTTTGTCCACTGGGTGGCACATGTTAATTAGCCATTTATCAGGTATATAGGTAGGAACTGTATGTTGTTGTTTAGGTGTCCTACCTGGAACGGCAAAGGGTTTTGACTGCTAAATGCAAGACACTAAACTTGCTTGCTTTGATTGGACTTTGCTTGTGGATACTTTACCCGATATGATATATTGAACTTGGGTGCAATAAATGGATTGCCCTCAATTCAACAAGACCGTTTATAGGCATTATGCTTTAGATCAAAGTAAGTCGATAGTATAGCAAGTAACTTTCGACATCTAGCGCAGGGGTGCTTACACTTTTTCCAGCATGTGAGCTACTTATAAAATGATAAAGTCAAAATGATCTACCCACAACAAAAAACGCAAAACATTCTTTAGATGTACAATGTATGTTGATGTACCTTGCATAACCACATGAGCCAATACTCCACAACACCAATAATTATGCACATTTTTTGTCACTACCCAAGTTCACTGATAACTTGCACTGAATTGAACCAGCCAGGGATGCTTAGTGCGGACAGTAGCTGCTTACAGCCAGCCCAATTAACGATGACGCGATTCATCTGGAACAATGCTTCGGTCGTGGCTTTTGCCTCTGAAGAATGTTGTGTGGAAACGGGACGGATGTCTGGACAACTGGGATTTCAGTTCCTTCACCTTACGGGGATCACTTCTTGATGGGATGTCGGTATCGTATTTTCCATCAAGAGTCCGAAAATTCCGCTCCACATTACCCTTCTTTGCCAGTCTAACATCACAATGTCAAACGCACTTCAAAAATGTAATCATGGAGAAAGTCCTCCTCCCATTTCGTGTAAAAGTAATAGTTTTTTGTCATCTTACTTGGTCCAGCTCTCCCATTTATTTCATACCCTTAAGTTTAAGAGGAAAAAAAACAAGGGCTAAAAATGGGAGGTAACTTTCTGACTAGCTTGTTAGTTTTGCTGCACAATAGCCTTATAGCACACCCGGAAAGCAATTTAATTGCAGCTGGGGTCTTCATTAAGGCAGATTAAAAAAATCAGTCCTGCACAAATTCCATCGAAACTTTAAGTCTACTACGAGAGGGAATAGAAGCTCAAACCAGGTGTATTCTAATGTAGCAGATGCATACAGAGCCCGGGTTTACCCCCCACCTGGGTCTGTCAGACCGCCTTTCCCTTCGGTTGCATTCATGGTTATCACCTAAGATCAGGAGTGCTGTGGTGGTCAAGCGTTCATAGCAATGTCACTTTTTGATTCTTCGATGTCGGCTCTATCGATGATTGTGAAGCAGAATTCCCCAAGCATTGGATTGTTCACCCATTAGCTACTTCCGGCGCTGCCTCGGGCGGCTGCCTGCCAGAGTTTCTCCTCACCTAGTGTCTCTTTTGTAAATTTTCTACTTTTCTTTTTAATTTTATTTACTCTTCTTCCTTAGTGACAATTTAGTTAAGGTTTTTGCCATAATACGAGATGATGCTCCATTCGCTCTCTTGTTTTCGCGGTGTTTGGAGTACTTTTTTCAAGCCAGATCCCGGTCCTGGCGGAGCGGCGCCATGGCTCCATTGTTTACACCCGGGATCAGCTGATGGAGCTTCGACACAGCGGCGAGATGGGGGAGAGGCACGAAATCCCCAAGGAGCTACGGAGGAAATACCGGGGCTGCAGGGCCGGGAGGAGACTGTGGCTAAGGAAGAGGAGATACAGACCGTATCCCCCCTCCTTTTTGATGGGAAATGTGAGATCGCTGGGCAACAAGTTGGAGGAGCTAACAGCACTCACACGGAGCGACAGTGTGTTTCGTGAGGCCTCAGTGTTGTGATTCACAGAAACGTGGCTCAACAACAACATACCGGACACTGGTGAGTTTACCCGGCTTTCAGTTGGTGCGAGGGGACAGGAGTTGTGCCGGCAGCGGCAAGAAGAAAGGAGGAGGTGTCACCATGTCTGTAAACAAGTGGTGCAACCCCGGACACGTTACGGTGAAGGAGCGTGTTTGCTGCCCGGACATCGAACTGTTGGCGGTGAGTCTCCGGCCGTACTATCTGCCCAGAGAGTTTTCCCACGCCATCATCATCACTGTTTACATCCCACCGTCTGCCGATGCACCGCGGGCTAATGACATCATTAGCTCTGCAGTCGTGAGACTCCAGACCCGGCACCCCAGTGCCTTCATAGCCATCACTGGGGATTTCAACCACGCTACCCTGTCATCATCTCTGCCCACTTTCAAAACAGTTTGTGGATTGCAAGACTAGAGACAATAAAACTCTGTGTCCTTGGCATTGGCATACAGCAGGTCCATACAGCTGCACAGCTCTCCCTGCTCTGGGCAGATCAGACCACAATCTGGTCCACTTGAAGCCTTGCTATGTTCCTGAAGTCCAGCGGCAACCTGTGATCACCAGAACTGTCCGGAGGTGGTCACAGGAGGCAGAACTGACTCTTCAGGGATGCTTCGAGACGACGGACTGGGATGTGCTGTGCGAAGACCAGGGAGACGACATCGGAAAACTCTCTGTACAGAAGTTGACCTTGTCAGTTATGCAGTCAGACAGCATCATTCCCACCAAGACTGTGCGGTGTTTCTCAAACAACAAACCCTGGGTGACTAAGGACATTAAGGACACGCTTAACAGGAAGAAGGCGGCATTCAGGAGAGGAGACAAAGAGGAGCTGAAGACAGTGCAGACTGAGCTGAGGGAGAAGATCGCAGAGGGAAAGGACAGCTACAGGAGGAAGCTGGAGAGCAAACTCCAGCAGAACAACATGAGGGAGGTGTGGAGTGGGTTGAGAACCATCACTGGCCATGGTAAACTAGCAAACCAGATGATGGAAGGAGACCTGCAGGAGGCAAACAAACTAAACCTGTTTAACAGATTTGATGAAGGTGCCTCTGCCCACCCTCCCCCCAGCTCCTCTCAGGACTTTCCTTCCCCTGTGCCCTCACCCCTCACTTCAAGGAGCTTTCCCCCTCCCTCACTCACCTCTTCTGCTCCCCTGTCCGACATCTCGTCGACGCTTCAGCCCTCCTGCCCCCCTCTGGGACTCTCTCCACCCCCTCTTCTCACCTCCTCAGCGGTGAAGGTGACAGGAGAGTTCAGCCGCCTTTGTCCCAGGAAAGCTGCTGGCCCGGACGGCCTTAACCCCAGAGTGCTGAAAGGATGTGCCTCTCAGCTGTGTGGGATCTTCTCACATCTCTTCAACCTGAGCCTGATGGTTGTCCCCGACCGGTGGAAAACCTCATGCCTGGTCCCAGTGCCCAAGGTGAAGCATCCCAGCGCACACAGCGACTACAGACCAGTGGCCCTGAAATCACATGTCATGAAGTCGCTGGAGAGGCTCGTCCTGAGGCACCTTCGCACAGTCGTCGGACCGTCGCTGGACCCCCTGCAGTTCGCATACCAGCCCCGGATAGGAGTGGAAGACGCCATCGTCTTCCTGTTGCACAGAATCTACACACACCTGGAGGCAGCAGGAAGCATTGTGAGAGTCATGTTCTTTGACTTCTCCAGTGCTTTTAACACCATTCGACCTGCCCTGCTGAACAGGAAGCTTCTGGACATGCAGGTAGATGCTCCACTCGCGGCCTGGATCAATAACGACCTCACAGGCCGGCCGCAGTACATGAGGCTGGGAAACATTGCATCGGACACAATTGTGAGCAGCACGGGGGCACCGCAGGGGACGGTCCTGTCTCCCTTCCTGTTCACGCTCTGCACCTCAGACTTCAGGTTCTCCTCGCAGTCCTGCCACCTGCAGAAATTCTCAGATGACCCTGCCATCGTGGGCAGGTTTGTGGAGTGGTGTGGACTGAACCACCTGCAGCTCAATGTCACAAAGACAAAGGAGCTGATGGTGGATTTCAGGAAACAGAGGACCCATCCGACCCCAGTCACCATCAGGGGTACAGAGGTGGACAGTTATAAGTACCTGGGTGTCCACTTGGACAGTAAACTGGACTGTTAACACAAACACCATCTT
The DNA here is from genome assembly GCF_037954325.1 of Fistularia commersonii. Lineage (NCBI taxonomy): Eukaryota > Metazoa > Chordata > Actinopteri > Syngnathiformes > Fistulariidae > Fistularia > Fistularia commersonii. The sequence goes on from NC_141302.1 coordinate 14,830,851, forward strand.
CAAGAAGGGTCAGAGCCGCCTGTTCTTCCTCAGGAGGCTCAGATCTTTCGTCTGCAGGACCATGCTGCAGATGCTGGACACCACCGAGTGGTAGAACGTCATCTTCTACGCTGTTGTGTGCTGGTCAGCAGGCTCAAGACAGCTGACGCTAACAGACTCAACAAGCTCATCAGGAGAGCTGGACCTGTCCTGGGTGTGGAGTCTGTTGTGCAGGTGTCAGAGAGGAGGATGCTGAGGAAGCTCCTCAGCATCATGGACAATGTCCATCACCCCCTGCATGCCACACTGACTTCCTGTCAGAGCTCTTTCAGCCATAGACTGATACCACCGAGGAGCTCCACTGAACACCACAGGAGGTCTTTCCTCCCTGAGGCGATCAGACTTTTTAATTCCTCTCCATTCAGCTGCCGGCAACCATAAAAACCCGGGAGATTGTCCCTGACCATTGCGGATCCCTGTCACGACCAGACCCCTTCCCTGCCATGACCGGACCCTGTCCGGGGCCCGTCCTGCCTGGACCCCGTCCGAGACCCTGCCTGGGGCCGGTCCTGGTGAGACACAGCCCTGTGCGACTGTCTCGGGGCCAGGGAATTGCCAGCGACACCCTACCTGCCTGGATACCTAAATAAAGCGCTTCAACCCTGACTCCTGCCTCGAAGGTGTGGTTCCCTGCCCGAGTCCGCCCCCGCTACATCCTCGTCTTCCAGTGGATTTTCTGTTTGGGTTGGCAGAAGGGTCTGACCCAGAGACACACACAAGGTATGTAGAGAAGGGGCAGAAAAGGATGGCAGACGCATATTGTGTCTCAATCAGTAACAGTTTGGTCATAATGAGACTTTCCGTTAGCACTCTGGCTTTAAGACTACTCCCCTCACTTTCTGACAGTTGATAGTTCTGTTACCATAGCTCTTTCATTCAGGAAGTGAACTACAGAGTGTTTTTTCTCCATACACAATTTGTTGCCTTCTGGACAATGAAAATAAATGACAAATCTTGGACTGGTCTCACAACTTTGATGCTCTCTACAGGAAAAGTCAGAGGAGACTGTGCCTGCTGATGAGACTCCGGTCCTTCGGAGTGCAGGGGGCTCTCCTAAGGACCACTGTAGTGACATCAGCGGCTGACAGGAAGACTAACAAACGGCTGAGGAAGGCTAGCTACATCTTGGAGGTCCCATGGACTCAGTGCAGGGTGTGGGAGAGAGGTAGCTAAGATATCCTCTATTGAACAATGCCTCCCAACCCATAAAGATAATCATGGCAGCACTGAGCAGCTTCTTCAGCGAAAGGCTCATTAACAAAGTGTGTGAAGGAAGATTTCACAGGTCCTTCCCTGCCAGCTCGTGTTCAACTAATACGGTCTGCTCTCAAATAGGCTTCTTTCATTCACTCAGACACCATCGGCGATACCAAGCTGCTACCATAGCAAGTACTGCTGTTCACTGCTAAGCACAACTTTTCCACATGCTTATATATTGTCGTATTAAGTTGCACCTAAACAATCTAAGTTCTATTTGATAACTTTTCTTGCACTGGCCACTTTCTGTTGTGAGAGGTTGAAGCTTCCCCACTGTGGGACAATTTCTATTCTAGTTTAGCTTCTCAGATCCTCAAAACTGAGTCTGGTCCACTGAACTTTCTGTGTTTCTACCACATTTTTACTTTATTAATGCGTTGGGGGAAATCAAATTGTCACAGCAGCCAAGTATATTGAAATACAATAAAGTCACATTTTCAGCAATCCCAGTTTTGAATAATTTGGGGGTAGGGGGAAAAAAAAAAAAAAAAAGCCAATCAGGATGGCCAGTCTGCTTGACAGTCAGGTGATCTTGAACTCCTACTGCAAAAACTGGAAGAGCGGCTGAAGTGCAACAGTGCACTTTGTTGTTCAATTGGACATTTTCTATACGAGATGAGCCAGCATACCGTCTAAGTCCATGCACACACACAACAAAAACATTAACTATGAACACCTAAATCACCCACCAATTCAACTGAAGAATTCACACCTACGAACTCTAGTCCATGAAAATGCACTTAGTTGGTTGCTCAAACGCAAAAAAAAAAAAAAAAAAACAGTTGATGTAACAGCACTTTGATAACTTTTTCTTGCAACTTCACCTTAGTTACTACTGCCACTTAAAAACAAGTCAGCAGTTGGCAATGATCAACAAGCAGTAAGCCCAACAAAAAAAACGGCATGGGTGTGGTGACGGAAGCCACGACAAAGTCCCGATGGAAAAAACTGTCAAACCTTGTGCAGAAGTCCCATTAGCTGCTTCCAGCGCTGAATGTCAAATAGTCCATGGCAGTTGCTGGCAGGAGACTCCGGGCATCCAAATCCATTAAGAGTCTTCAGTGGTGAAATTCATCCGTTGTTAGCAGCCTCAGCTACTACAGACCACCCGCCCTTGCACTAAAACATCAGGTGCAGAAACGGGGTTTTCGACTCAGCAAAGGCCTTGTCCTAAAGGATCGGAAACTTTGGCCATGATGGCAACAGTTTATATGTTGTACAGGTAGGATGCCAACAATATCCATTCAGCTTTCTCCAGCCTCAGACGGTCTTAGTAGGTAAAACTGAAGAGCATACAAGTTCAGTGCACACCAGAGGGGGAGGGGCTTCAGGAAAAGGTGCATCAAGAGAAACAAAGTTCCATCTGAGCCAAGACAATATGTTTGTCAGCTCTGTAGGTTTGTGGTCTCCCAAGCTGTTGAAAGATAAGGTGCTCCGTTTGCTGGGTGTCAGTCAGGTGGAACAGCCAAAGGAGCTTGTGGGCGGCATATTTATCATTGGGTCCCTCTGTAATCCACATGGAATTTAGTTTTGTTCACTATGACACGAGGCTGAACAGCACAGCAGCTTTGTGAAAACACAGTGCTGGATGATGATGCCAACATTCAAGCTGTTTGACTGTGGATGCACCAAAAAAAAAAAAAAAAATGGCTGTGGAAGCAGCACGGCTGCTAAGTCCTCAGAGAATCACTTAAAGTCAAGCACTTCCAAACAGAATGAAATCTTTCTCTCCATGAACACCTAAATAGCAACCTCTCCCCACCCATCAATCAGACTAGTTGGATTCTGGTGTGTGAGAACACCCCTCCCCTGAGCCACTTCATAATGAGATTTTTATAAGGTTTTCATTGAAGCGATTGGAATCGTCACCTGGGCACTTTTACTTTTTAAAAAATAACGATTTTGTCATGTCTTATTTTACTTTTATTTTAAGCGTACTCAACAATTGAAAGTCTGAATTCAAATAATTGAATTCAGGCTTTCATACACATATACTGTACATCACATTAACGTTGTTCTTTATCTCACTGTCATATTTTGATTTTCAACAAATAAAGTCTCTGGCTCCATTTTCAGGATTCCTCAAGAGAACAATCTTGGATTCCTTGTGTAGGAATTATTTTCATATCTAGTGTTGGATGACTGTTGGGGAAAATTACCTTTGGTATGCATAAAGCTGTACGTCTGTTTTTGGCCCTGTGATCGATCCAGGGTGAACCCCCTTCTCTCGCCCGGTAGGTAAGATTGGCTCCAGCTCCATCCAAGACCCCGAGTGCAGGGTACATGGAATAGACAATGAATAAATGAACGAAAGGATGAGCTCAAAGGATGAAAATAACAATTGGAGGTATAACAAAAAAAAAAAAAAAATCTAGCTAAAATGTTTGTCAGCCAAGATCACACCGCAGACATTAAGGGTGGCAGTAATATTACAGAAAAAAATATATTTTGATAAATGTTGATTTTCCAATAAAAAAATGCCCTTGACAAAAGCTCAATCCTCACTTGTATTGTTTCCTTTTATATCCTCCGTGTTCAGATATTCATAGAACAAATTCTTCTGCGGGTGTTGAAAGATTGCTTTTTGAGAAACAATGGTGCCCGAAAAGGATTGTTTTTACTTTCCTGCCTTCTTTTTTTTCCGTTTTTCTTATTGTATTTGGGGAAAAGGAGTTAAGAGTTTTAGAGGGTTTTCAGTAAACAATCTCCAGCAATGCTTTGTCTAACTTGCGGTCTCCAAAGACTGCCCGAACCCCCTCTGGTTTCAAATTGCTGTGTGTATTTTAATATCTGGAGCAGCTTGTTCTTTTGCCAAGCCATCCCTCTCTGATCATTTGTCGCAGAACGTCTGTGTTGAACAACCTTACACAGACAAGCTAGCACTTCCAAATTTAATCGTGCCACTCAACAGGGTCTCTGCAGCTGAGGGACTATATGAGTAATGTTAACTGTGATTGATACCATGATAGTGAAATAAAGATTTAAACTTTATGCTGCCCCCATATCCTTCTTCTTCTTTTTTCACACTCTTCTTTTTTAAAAGTTATGCAACCCCGACCGAACACCAAGCCAGAACCAGACAGTTGCCGACAATTGCCTGCTGGGGTATTGGTCATACATTGCTCATTGTCACACCATCATTCCAGAGCCTCTCCCTATTAATATGAAACAATGAAATGACATGTTGTTTCAAACCAAAGAATTTGAAAATGCACTCTACTATGTATATATATATATATATATATATATATATATATATATATATATGTAGACTCAGGTACATGTATATACTGTATATGTATGTTTGCCCAGAAACATGTAGCAAGCTCATGGTTGGACACACTTTATTGCCAAGTTATTTGAGTGAGTGAATGCTCTTTCCGAGGTCCCGGAAAGATCAAGGGATTTTCTAAAAACCAATGGCTTATTTAAAGTTCTCCAATCAGGCTTCAGGATGCATCATAGCAATGAAACAGCATTGGTTGAAGTTACAAATCACCTTTTACCTCCATCAGACATGTGACTTATCTGTGCTCTGGTCCCTTCAGGTCTCTGTGCCACATTGAATACCACTGACTATCAAATTGGACCAAAACACTGCAATATTTGGTTGGCATCAGAGAAACTACACTGGACTGGATCAGTTCCTATCTATCCAAGGAATGACAAGTCAGACACGTAAACCAGGTGTTCTATGTGAACACCAAACTAAGTTAGGATGATCTGTAAGATTCCGTACTTGGACCAATACTTATTTATACTTCCTTTAGGTTGTACTGTTAGAGGGCACTTAAATTTTCACGTCTATGCAGTTCTACGACACTAGTTGTACCTCTAATTGAATTAAACTCAATTCATGTCTTAAAGGCCCAACGACCTGGATAACTACCAATGTTTTGTTGGTTAACTTCTTAAGATAACTAAACATCATAAGAACCCCATAGCAAGTGATATGGTTTCTCTGAATGGTGTCACATTGGCCTCCAGCAACACTGTCAGAAGCTTGGGTGTTGTCTTTGATAAAGATTCGTCATGAAGCATCAAAATAAATAAAAAAAATAAATAAATAAATAAAAAAAAAAAAAAATCAAAGACCGCGTACATTCACTTATGCAATATCGTGAAAATCAGTGTTATTCTGTCTTTAGAAAGATGCAGAAAAAAAACTAGTTGTGCTTTGTTCTCTTCCAGACTGAATAATTGTAACTCTCTCTTGTCTGGCTGTCCTGGCAAGTCATTACAGCCTCTCTCGCTCTTTCAGAATGCTGCTGCACGGGTACTAACAAGACCTAGCGTGAAGGATCGTATCTCTCAAGTAATGGCTTCTCTGGACCAGTTCCCTGTGCAATTCAGTGGAGTAGAATTTAAAATCCTTCTTCTCTCCCATGAAGCCTGAAATGGCCAGGCGCCACCATATCTCAAAGCACCATACCACCCAGTCTCCTATCTGCTTTCCCAGTATGCAGTGCTGCTTGTGGTCTCTAGGATCGCTGAAGGCTGAACAGGGGCAGGAACATTTGGTTACTGAGCTCGTCCTCTGTGGAACCTTCTTCCACTTCCAATCTGGGTGATGGACATCCTGTCGTTGTTCTAGAATAGACTTAAAACCCCTTTTTTTTGAGAACGTTTACAGTTAGCGTCAGGCCAGCGGCTAGTAATGCTACAGCAGGCTGACTCTGCTGAGGGAAATAACATGAGGATCTTCTCCTCCCACGCTTCCTATCCTGTCAGCACTCGCATCCCTTCATCAATGCATGATAGCAACCTTCCCCTGAGTCCCTGGTCTTTCTCATTTTAGAGATTCAAGCAGGTGTGGCATGATTTTCCGCAGCAGTCCCGCTAGGCGTCCACCACTATTCACAAATTTCATGAATATTGAATCCAATATTGTGTTTTGGTGTTAGTACTTGTATGAGATTGTTTCCAACCCAGCCTGTCTCTACCAAATTCCTTTTAACCCGTCTGGTCGAGACAGAAGGTCGCCCACCTTTAGCTAAAATCTGACTTTCAATTTTTATGTCTCTATATGATGAGTAAAAGCACACGTGAATGGTTATATATCTCTATGTGCGGCCCTGTGGTCTAGTGCCAACTGGTATAAATTCCAGCCCTCCTAAGAAGAAGGTGCAGGATGACCAGTATAGATAATGAATGGATGAATGAATGAATACATCTACTACCATTGGAGCCAGATTGAATAACATCAATAAGCCCAAGCCCTCCGAAGAATCAAAGTGCAAATGTCCAGTACAGAAAAATCAATAAATGCATGAATGAACAAATATATCTGCTACTGTTTCTGTTTAATGTAACAGTGCACTTCACTGCTAATTTGCACTCTACTATTATAATCATTTGGTTAATTTCATGTCACCGTGGGATTACGTGAAACGTCTTCTCCATTCCTATGTATGTCCAGTACATGCGGAGTAATTGACAATAAAGCCGACTTTTACTTTGACTTCTGAAGCTCCACTAGAACTGCAAATAGCAAGTGTAAAATGACTGATTCAAAGAATAACCTGCTGGCTATGCGCCTTCATACGGAGTACATGGGGCCTGGATTGGAGACTGATAAGGTATTTTTGACTGGCAAGTTCATAACGGCCTGTGCTTTGATACATATATATGACTGGGTCGTCTGGTCTTATTATGTCGGTTTATTAGAAAAAGGCAACATCACCAATGTATCTGGAATTATCTCAGGGATCAGCTCAAGAAGCTGACAGGGTGATGGAGGGGTGTCAGTATGAAAGGAAAACAAATGAAAGCGCAGTGGCTCTTTGTATGTGTGTGTATGTGTGTGTGTGTGTGTGTGTGTGTGTGTGCGCGCACACTGTTATTGAACCCCACACGTGGGGCCTGACAGCGGAAAGCTCTTTTGGTGAGGGAAGAGGTTCATTCATTCATTCATTCATTCATGGGACGATTAAAGGCACATTCTAATATATAATATTCCATTCGTTAGTTCATTGGATTATTCTTACATTCATTTCTTTCACTAATTCATTCAGTCATTCATTCATTTGTTAGATCATAAGATTAGCCTTTCATTTAGTTATTTGTCCGTTCATTTATATGTTTGTTAGTTCGTTCATTCATTCATTCATTCGTTCGTTCATTCATTCATTCATTCATTCATTCATTCATTCATTCATCTACTTTGCCCATCTTGCACCCAGGGATACGGAGAACGGGGATCCATCTGTACTGTCATTGGTCGAGTAAGAGATTTCACCCATCCATAACATGGAGACAAACAGACGTTCACCCTCTCATTGCCCCGGACAATGCAGGGCCTCCATTGAACCTCCTGCATGTTCGATAATTTATACTTTATTAATCCCTCGTGGGGAAATTTGTTTTCTGCATGTAACCCATCATGGATGAACCATGAGCAGTAGCCTGCCATCCATCCACGCTAGGGGCGCAGTAAGGGGTTCAGTGTCTTGCTCAACAGCACACTAGGAGGAGCCAGGAATTGAACCAGGAATGTTCGCCGCCCCCTGAGGAAACTGGATAAAACCCCACGCAGACAGTGGAGAACATGTGACCCCTGTGGGAATCCAACCAGCAACCTTCTCGCTGTGTGGCTGACGTGCCAATTGCTACGCTGCTGTGCTGCCCCCTGGTGGCTGCATAAAAATGAGCGATTATAATTACCACATCCCTGCAATGACAGGAACAGTATTTAATGTTTACAGGTGGGTGTAATGCGGCTGTTGGATTTGCAATTTTTTTTCATAAGCGTCTTTATGTGTGTGTGTGTTTATGTGCTATTTGCATGTTTCATGTGGGCCTGCATGAAAATGTGTACTATAATATCTTCATGTATGAGGACTGGAAAAAAAAAAAGAAAAAAAGAGAAGTCGATTCTAGTTGCAGCGTCCCCGCTGGCTGCTTTTGTTCTTCATCCTCTTTTTCGGCACTGAACACACCAAGCGTTCTCTCCATCTGTCCTCATCCCTCCATCGTGCACGGGCGAAGGAGAAAAAATGGCTGTCTATTAAACAGCCCACTTCAGCATGGTGAGATGGCTTGCTTATCATCGATGTCTGCTCTCCGCCGAGGTTCCTCACTACCTCGCTCGGAAACACCAAGACCGGAGGATTTATGCGCACGCACACACACACACACACACACACACCCACATACACACACAGATACGCATCTTAGTCTGATGCTTAAACTTAAACTCAAAACTTAACTTTTACCGCTAAAATGTTCAGGTATGAGGGTTTGCGAATATTTTGGATTGACCAAGAGCACTGTAGTTGTGAAATAACAAAATCAATCCTGAAATACAATTTGCCTAATAGTTGCACATGCAGTGTGTCGATGCAACCATTCACTTTTTCATTCACCTGTCTGGACAATTCAGGGTCTCCGATGAACCTCCTGCATGTTTTTGGAAGAACCTGGAGGCACCCCACGCAGACAATCTCCAAACAATCTCTGCGCCATTGTTCATTCATTCATTTAAATTTTTGTTTTCGAATTTTCATATTTTATTTCAGCCGGTCTGCCCCAGAGGGGACATTTCACACAGAGCGAAATCCAGCGTTGCCAGCATTCAGTTTGTCTCCAGCAATCAATTTATGCCACGGGCTGATCTCTCGTGGCTCCTTTTGCTAAATACACCACAGTGGAGGGCTGCATACACACCTGTTCTTACCCCCCTCCCCCTCACGCTTCAAAGCAGAATATAGCCCGAGAAGAAGCATGTTCGACTATGCGTGTTATTGACGGGCATATTGACAGACACTAAGGAGCCTGCAGCCTCTGCAACGCCGCTTGACATCCATACAATGAGCAGACCTACTGAAGCAGGTGCTGGCCTTTTTCAAAAAAAAAAAATTTAATGTGTGCCACCTTTCATTTACAGCCGCAGAAATGTGTAAATTGGTTTCGCAATTGAGTATAGAGTCGGTTCTGAAATGTGAGAATGAGTCATGTCACCTGACATTCTTCTGTTGCTGATTGCTGTTTTTTGAAGAAAAGAAAAAAAAAGGATTGCATTGGAATGATGCTTACCTCTTTCACCTCATATCTTCTCCTGAGTCACTGGGTTTTCCTATCACTTGGAGAGGCTTGATCTTTTGCAGTGGTCCTGCCACAACCCCACCATTATTTCCTGCATGAATATTAAAGCTGTTACTGTTAGCTATTAACATGTAGCTCTGCTGTAATTATTACTAGATCATTTGCCCAGCTGTTTGAGGCAGAAGGCCGCCCGCATTGAGCTGGGATTTTCCTCAAATGCTTGCTCATGAGGGGAATTTTGCATTTCTGTAAATTATCTGAACTTTGATTTGATTTGACTTAAATAAGACCTGACTGGACTTTAAAACAGCAATGTTTTCCCTGCGCAAATAGCGCAGACACTTTCCTCCAACTGCTTTCCATTCTTTTCTTTTTTTTGTTAGCAACAGAGTAAAAATGCGCTTACATGGCAGAGGTGGTGATGCATTAGTTGCATGGTAAGCAGGGGGGGGAGTGTAAAAATGAGGTGGAAGAAGGGGAAGGAGAAGTAATCTAAAGCAGGTGGCTGCTGTCTGTTCTCTTCCTTTGTTTCTGCTGCTTTGAACAACTGAGGACTTCATGAATAAAGAAAAGGGGGGTCGATCCGAAAGCAACCCGTGCATGGCGGGGCTGAGGACAAAGCTCGCTAACAATCAGATTTATACATATTTTCATTTGTATCTTGACTGGCAGGCGATTTTCTCTCGTGTGGAATTGTGTTTGGGTGTGTTAGCATCATAGCCCAGTATCCACACCTGCTTTTAATGCATGAGCAGTCAAAGCGCTACATACACTATAAGGCAAAAAGTATTCGCTCACCTGACTTGACTTGTATAGGAAATTAAATGACATCCCATTCCTGCTACCTTTCCGGGGGCACCGCAGCCAATCATCTGCCTCCATCTAACCCTTTTCTCCGCCTTCTTTTCTGTCATACCTGCGAACTGCTCCCCCCTCCATCCAGCTCCAACCTCAGCATACAAGTCCAAACATCTACGCTGTGCAGTCCTCTGATGGGCTCGTTCCTTATCCTCCCCATCCTACTCACTCCCAAAGAAGAACCTCCATATCTTCATCTCTTCACCTTACCTTTCAATCCCTTCCACCTTTTCTTCAGCCGTTCCAACCTACTTGCACATGTTTATCCACCTCTTCTACACACTTGCCATTGCGCTGGACCCCTGGTACCCTTTGTATCTCCACTCCTTGTAGCCTTGTAGACTCCTTATTGGTCCCTCTCGCTCACACGTGTATGCTGTATTGCTAACCTCATCTCTCCGGCTTCCAGGAGTTTACTTCCACCTCCCAAGATTTTTCCTCCACCCGTTCTCACCATGGAACATTCGCGATATCCACACATTCACGGATCTCGTAATGAGGATGATGCGTGGAAAGATTCGCGCCAGCTGTCAACAGCTTTATTTCCAGATCTCTGCTAATATTCACATCCTGTACGCATGTGGTGAAGATGTGACAGAGAACAAAGTGATTGTAGCAGCGTCTTTTTGGATATTAAAAAAAAAAAAAAATCATGATCATGATTACATTTCTTTTTTTTTTTTTTAGACTGACCTTTTTATTTACACTTACCTACAACCATGCTAATGGCTAGATAGAATTATGCAATGAAGCCATCTTTTAATAATATAATATTTAAAAATGCCTGCTTTTGACATAAGTGATGGAAAGGGACCCGAGGAATATGAGAATTCCGTCACTGATTAATATTATTTGGCATTTGAAGGCCCTTCCTGCACCGTTTGTGTTTTCCTGCAGGTATTTTGTTGATCTGCTAATCAGCAGATTCAGATTTGGACATGTCTGAGAGCGCTGGCCTACATTTAACACTTGATATTATGTGGAATAAAACATGCAGACGTTGCCATTGGAACGTCTGGCTTCATCTCGCCGCCTCGCGATTGCAGGTCCTCAGACAGCCGAGCCCGGCCAGTCAGCTGACTGCGCTGGCCAGTATTAGCCTTTTAAAGCAAATTGGTGGTGACAGAATGTTGGCTGAAAACTTTGCAGATGAATATTTTACATGCAGAATAGCTGTGAGATTATTTTTAGACTACTTACCTAACAATATAGTTCATACGCTGTTACTTGGCTATGTATATATACATATATGATGTATATATACAATAAATATGCTTTATATTCAGGATACATGTACACAGTATATTTACAGTATATATACATACACACACATTATACGGGATTGCATGCATACATACATACATACATACATGCGCTACACACACATAGATAGATATACACACCTACGCACACGCACACACACACACACACACACACAATATACAATGGGGAGAACAAGTATTTGATTCACTGCAGATTTTTCATCTTTTTCCACTTGCAAAGAATGTAAAGGTCTGTAATTTTTATCATCGATACTCTTCAACTGTGACGGAATCTAAAACAAAAATCATACACACACACACACACACACACCCACACACACACACCCACACACACACACCCACACACACACACACACACACACACACATATATATATATTTATATTCATATGTCCTCATATGACATTTGAATTGGAGTATATATAAATTGTAGTATATGGTTGCATACCAATAATCCATTTTATGTAAGCCACCTTACTCCACACAAACATGAATATCCACACAATCAAGATTTCAAGAACACGCAAAAAAACAATAAAAGGGACAAAGTGGTAACATAAAAAAGAAAACATTAAAAAAACATGTAAATGAAAGGGTGAATGGTTGTATTTCAAGCTTGATAAATAATGAATGAATGAATACGTAGTACATTTTTGTTTACTCAGTGGGGACACTTTCATATTCCACTCAACTCAGTCCTTATAGTGCAAATTCCACATTGTAAAAAAAAAAATTCTGAAAGACATTCATAAAATCCAACCGGAGCTCAGTGTTTGTCTAATAAAGCCCTTGGTTGCTTATATGTGTGTATTTGTGCGTGTGTGTGTTTGTTCAAACCCGCAGCCGATCGATCCAGCGCTGCAAAGTCAACCATTGTGTCTCTCATCCCTCCAAACATTAATTAGCTGAAACAGAATTATACAATGTGTAAACACAGAGCTGCCCCATATGTCCATTTTTCACCCCCCCATTCAACTGCGGCACAAATCAGACAGTTTTCAGCACTTTAGGAGCCCACACTCCACTCTTTTCCTGTCTATTCACATGCTCACGGTTTGCTACAAAGCCTAATCTTGTGCTTCTGTTCACCTCATTAAAAGTACAGTGTCCTATGGTGGAAAGTTTTCACTCTCCGTTCCAAATTAAAGCACATTGCATTTTCTTCAGGAAGTCAGACTGTCAGGTTTTTTATTATGAATGGAAGCTGTTTTTAAAAAATAGAAAATAGACACAACAAAAAAACACAGAGCCCATCCCTTAAAACCAGAGTCACACAAACAATAATTGTTTTTTTCTTCTTTGTGATTACAAGTTCCCATCTTCCATATACAGATTATACCCCCTTATTTTCATGTCATAAAGAGACACGCCAATCATTTATTCACTCATTCACATGTGATGTGCAGACTTATACCCATTCACCCTCTCATTCACACATAATTTAGAGACACACGTCCATTCACCCTCTCATTCAAATGTCAAACAGAGTCATGCAATCATTTACGTCATATATATACATACACACATTCACCCTCTCTTTTATACATCTTGAACATACATATGTCTGTTCACCCTCTCGTTCATTGATCATAAAGACACCTGCACACATTCATTCTCTCATTCCCTGCAACACATAGAGTCATACACCCATTCACCCTCTCATTTACACATCTGACCAATTCAAGGTCTTACATGAACCTCCTGCATGTGCTTGGACTGATGGATGAACACGGAGAACCATGAGGAACCCCGAGCAGATACAGGGGAGAACATGGAGTCAGACTATCTCTTAATGACTGTTGACATTCTGTCATTTTTTTTACTTTCACTTTCACTTTTCAGCTGGAAGCTGTGCAAGCCCTTCCTAGGCTCTGGTTTGTATCTTCCTACCTCCACTTAAGTCAGATGCCTGAAAGAAAGACAACACACAAACACAAAAAAAGCAACCGACGTTGAATCGTCGAAACACACAAATGCGCCAGTACACACACACACACACACACCCACGTCGACGCAAAGAAATTGATTCCTTTAATTCTCTTGTGCACACACGTGGGCCTAATCGCCGGGCCTCCGCTGAAAAAAGTGGGGCTGGGATAAAGAGCTGGATGTGCTGATGGACCGTCTTCATTACGTTCCAGCTTTCCTCTGAGAAAGAAGAAACAAAGAGGCGGGGAGGATTTTAATCACTGTAACACCTTCCCTTTTAAACATTTTTTCATCTCTCTTTTCTTTTATTCTAGAAATATTACAAATATTTTTTTATAAATTTTTGTTTTGCCGCATTAGCCCTTGCGAGGGGAAAAGAGTGAAAAAATAGCAGTGCTTTTACATGGATTTAAAAGAAATATTCCACTGTGATACACATTCACTTCTGGACAGCTCCGTCACACTGCAGTATCCTTCCAAACTTTAAATGTTCTCATCCATTAGGCGGCAACGCTACACCTGTCCAATTTGGGATATCAAGGTCCGTTTTGCCGCACTGGCTCCGTTCGCAACGACGACGGGACTAAAAGGGTCTTCGGTGAAGAAACCTCTCAGAGCACTTGCATGTAATTATATTTATCCGTGACTGATTCCATGCCTCATCCTCACTTTACTCTAAACTCTTTCATTTTCACAAATAAAAGAGAGCTAAGCCTTTAGTCATTCATTATTTATTGGGCGTAATAGGTAGTTCTATACACCAATAAATTGATATATATGTATAAAGTGTAAGTACTGAATACAAATGTATTTAATATAGATTTCATAATTTTGTATATATTTATTTATAATTTCATATAAATGGATTACATTTATTCATTCTTTTTTTTCATTTTTTCTCACTCCTTTTTAGCACACTATTGCACATTAACCATTATATCAGTGTGGTTATATTATAATTATTATTATTATTATTATTATTATTATTATTATAGGGAAACAAGTTTACAGGCTGCACAACACTTTTAATCATATCCAAAACAACAACGCAGTTTGGTAACATCCTCACTATCCAAGCTGTAGTTAGTTTATATATACACCAATACAAATACACAAATACTTTATTCGTTTATTTCAATTCATTAATTATGATCTTTTATTTTAGAAACATGCATGGCAGTTGTCAACAGAAGCAGTACCTTCCTCTGCTGATGGCTGCGTAGCCATCACGCAACAGAAACAGACATTTGCACGAAATAAAATATGCAAACGATAACCAAGTTAATTTGGATAAAAGGTTGAAGATTAAAATTGAAGGCGCTGATCAATCCTATATTTGATTATTTGGTGCCTTGCAGATAGCAATATATACACCCCAGAGTTACATATGATGCATTTTTCAGAAACACCCCATGTGGGAGGAGGGTGTGGGAGTGGGGGGATCCTGTTGTTGACTGGACTTCCATGAAGAAACCAACAAGGTGCACATATGTTGGCTTAAAATCGTTACCGGTTAAAGTGGATTCATCGTTTTTAATAAGTAAAAAGAATCATCAAAATGCATTTGTTCGCAACATGATTCACACTGAGCAGTGAAATGCTAAAAAGCCATTACCAGAAAGACGTGTAATTATTATTACAATTCAGGTTATTCTGACCTGAGATATTAATCAACGGGGCGTTTATATAGGAGACCTTCTGGCATACCAAATCGCACCCGGCAATACGTCCACGTAAAGGCATTTATCGTGAAGGTCATTTTTTGAGAAACAGAAATGAAAAGCCTCCATTGTGGAAAGTTCGCGGCGGGAGCACTTCATTCAGCGTCTGGAGCGCCGTGGTCCCGTGGATGACTTCTGTCATTCACTCAGCACAATGCAAAGTGGTTTCTACAGCTCCCAGTTGGACCATACAGTATGAATGAGGGTGGAGGTAGGCCGGTGATACTTTGTTTAAAAAGTTGGTTGACAGCTGCACAATCACGAGAAGGTCAAACCCGAGGCTGAATGAAGCCGTGTGTGTGGCGTTGGGTGGGTGGCGTCACATCCAACAGGGCGATATTTATAAATTACTGTATGACATTATTTACAAGGCCGATTATTTATCTAAACGCGTGTCATTATGATATTACAACACCTCCTACGCTGCAGCGCCGTTATGCCGTGAAAAATAGCGGAGGATCGTAGCGGGACACGGTCGGGAAGCGAATTTAGTCATTGATGACTCAGCAGAATAACTTAATTTGGTTTTCACTTTGCTTCTAGCGGAATTTTACACTTTGCCTCCGCCATTAAATGTCTCTCTTGGCTCCCGCGGTTGACTGGCAGGCTCCAGCTGCGCTCTCCCAGACCTATAGGCGAATTCGCCCTATTTTTTCTTCCTAAGTCAGGAGATAACAAGCACACTTAGGTATATCATTCACTTCTTGAAGTACTTTGTTTGCCAAAGTTTGCTTGTATTTTCTCTGCGAATACAAATTAGGGACATAAGCTGACTGCTATGCATTAGAACAATCCTAGAATATCTTTATGTTTTCAAAGAAAATAAAAAAATTGCCATTAATATAGCAACCGGTTGAAATAACATCCCTCATGAGGACTCTAGATGAAACTTGATGCACCGGGCCGAAATGATTCCCTTAAAAACTCCAAACTCAGCCAATAATGTTCTGAATGAAGACTGAATTACTGAAAAAGGTTGGCAATGCTCAATATGAAAGGGAATTTAAAGACTGGTTTACAAAACAAACCATAAATAAATACATATGGATGAGTCAGTGAAATCATTTGGGTCTCCAATGACGCTTTTGGTTTCGTTCACGTTCAGGATTAGATTGACTCTGCAGCCGCCTCTTAAACCTCCAATGCTGACATACAGTAAAAGAAAAAACACCAACTACGTGCTCAAGTGTATTTCCACGTGAGACTTTGAGGATGAAGCACAACCTTGTCGGTAATTACTAAAATTACCAGAACGTAAGATTTCGGTCTCCTGCTTTCAATTAAGTCGGTAATGACCTGACATTTGTGTGGAGCGTGGACAGAGCGACAGGAGAGCCGCGTACCGTAATCAAAAGGTGGATGCTGTTATCAATCATATAATTGCAGTGCTCCTGCTGTGGAATGCGGTTTATTTGTGAGTGGCCATTTTTATTAACTTCTTATTAATCCGTTTGTTATTGTCTTGGCTTACATTTGATTGGTCATGTTTGGTTTCAAAGTAAGCAACATCATTGTTAGTTGTAGAACAATATATTAAGGTGTTTACATGCCATTGCGTTATGGGTCAGATCACAATTCAGCCGATGGTTCGGAAAGTGAAATGTTAGCCAAACAAAAACAATCTAACGAAGTCTTACACAATCACTTTTACACAAATCCATCAGATATCTCCAACACGTCTCAGAAGCTAATCATCGAGTGCCTTGTTGCTGTCTATCCCTAGTGGGTTGAGGGACCGCATAAAGACAAAGCAACACTGCTAAATATTACTGTTTTTTTCCTCAAGTGAGAGAGGGTATACAATTAACTGAGACTCAAACATTTAAGGTGTCCCCTTCAATCACCTGAAACGCAGTCTGATGGGTATTGTCTTCTTGTTAATTTAATTTCAAGACAGTGGGGTGAAGCAGCTGTGTCTCCCACTGTTTTCTTTGAAATAATAGTATACATTGCAAATATTTATATCCGTACAAAAGTCTGGTGAAGCTGGATTGTATTTATATGACACAGCATAATCAAAATACAGTAGTCTGATCACTTTCCATGTAGAGCAGGTGTGTATTGCACTCTTTAATAAGAGCTACTGCAGGAGCGCCCACCACATCGATCCCAATCTATCAACAGACAACATGGAGCACTGACCCTATTGAGTAAAAACGAGCGAGTCACAGAATACACTACAGTACAGGTATTGTGGGTCGATGTCATTGAAAAATATCTGTAAGCCTATCAGCCAACTCCTCTGTGGTGCTCGGGACTTGATTAACACACAGCCGGTCCAAGATCTCGATCAGAAGATCAGTTTGAGGCTAGCTACCAACAACTCTGTCAAGAATTTGCAACACTGCCTGATTCCATTCAGCGCAAGATGTCATCAGAGTATGCTAATGCTCCAAAATGTCCAGAATTTTATTGTGCAATACATGCTCATGCTTTGGCTGCAGGCACAATTGATCTCGAACTGCTAAAAGAGCATTGCTAACAGTTGCACGCTAATAGCCGAAACGATTATTACGATCACTATAGAAATAACAATAGGCGGCCCTGTGGAGATCCTACTGTGAAATGAGAGAGCAAAAAGACTCAGGAGAAAATGCACGAGTGCATGAAGGGAGATCGCTCAGCAGCGTAAAAATATGGCAGCATCTACGCTTTTGTGTTCAAGTTTGCCTTTCTGCCGCTTCTGATAGCGCTCAAACAACCTTGGCGAGAAGAGGCAAAAGGTCCACGGACGTAGAGGTGAGAGAAGGGCAGACCGATTCATCGGTGTAGATTCATTTGTGGAATTTGTAATTGGGGGACTGTCAACCTGAAAACTACGTTTTTCCTCCACAGGGAAATGGTGTGACTTGGGCAAGTCGGATAGAATCTGCCAAACGCGGTGGATAATCACGTCATGGATAGTCACCCCGGGCCTTGACTGTACCGCTGGCTTCAGTAGCCTGACTCAGTTTAATCTTCGCATTGAGTTTTTTTTTTTTTTCTTTCCCTCAAAAAGGAAAAAAAAAAAAAAAAAACTTCATGGTATAAATATTTAAACCTTTCAACCATTTTAAACCGTGATAAATTTGCTGGCACAGAAAATGGTACAGCCATGTAAATTCACATTTCTAGCAGCGTTTCTCTTCTATAACCATCATATTCACACCCTCTCGTTTTAATGTCATTTATAGCTCTGATCTCTGCAGCATCGGGACGCTTGGCTGTCTTTGTCTGGCTGTTGTTCCAGATATCGGTCACTCCATTCAGTATGAAATTACAGGGTTATTTCATGATCCAGAAACGGATTCAGATGTAATTTTGTTTTTGGAAATGATAATTCAACACTGGGTGGCGCAGCAGTTAGCGCTTCTTGTCACACCAGGATGGTCGCTGGCATGGAGTCTCCATGTTCTCCCTGTGTGTGTGTGGGGTTCCTCCGGGTTCCTCCCACAGTCCAAAAACATGCAGAAGGTTCAGTAGAGACCCTGAATCGCTCAGATGTGTGAATGAGAGGGTGAAATTTTGATTGTATCAATATGTAGCATCTGACATTCAGTGACAGCTGGGATAGGCTGCACCTTGAGTGCTGGAAAAGTCGTGTAGATAATGAATGAATGAATGAATAAATTAATGAATGAATGAGTGATTAAACAGCTCCCATCATGGCAGGTCAGTTCAAAATCAGAATAATATCCAACTCTTTCAAAACATCCCAGGTGCTGAGAATACTGTACATGTACCGTCATTTCTGTACTATTAGCTGCTACTTTTTCACATGCTTTGAAAACTGCGGCTAAGACAATGATGTGGCTAATTCATGGATGTTTTTGGACTAAAAATATTTAGCCTCATCACATCCAACCAATTACATTACCATGAAATTTCGTTCAATTTCGACAATGAGGAAGATGACTTTAATGGTTTTAGTGCGCAGAAGGAAGACAAAGCGATCAGCTAGAATAGGACAAAGCCGGGATAGAAAACGGATGGACTTTCCTTGTGTTATTTATTATTCATCTTTTTCATAAGCCATGTTAGAGGCACTCTTCAGAAAAAAAGCATTTTCTAATATGTATTTGTGGATTTTACCAGTATGTATTTAATTAAAAGTTAAAAAAAAAGTTTCTGTTTAAACATCCCATGTTATAACATGGACACCTGCGACTTGTAGATAAGGGCGGCTCCTACATGTCCACATATTATAGATTATATAAGACCAAGATGGCAACGCATGCACAATGTAAAGCTTAGTGTCTCTTAAGACTTCGCAAAATAGCAGTATTATTTCTTCTCTGTTTGGGTCTGTTCGTTCAGAACAGTTTCTCTAACATCCTACACCCGACAAGAGCTTTTGGACATTGGATTACAAACATCTGACAGTTTTATCAGTGTCCTTCGTCTCATCCTTGAGTAAAGAAGATCTCCCGACGCTTCAAAGGCTATCAAGCCGAGTGGAAGTGCTCGCAGGCAGCACAGAGACCGTAAACAACGGCGGGGTTAGTTGTACAGCATACACCACACCAGCTCTCCCTTCCAAGCATTTTCCTTGCTAATGTGTGGTTTTTGATGAAAGACATGAATGGGTTGCGACTTCTGATTTCCAACTAAAAAATGTCATGGCATTCGCTGAAACATGGCTGAATGATGGAATACCCGACTCTGCAATCGAACTAGTTGGGCACCACATTCTGCGAGCTGAAAGAACAGCAGACGACTCCGGTATGACAAGGGGTGGAGGTTTGTGTATTTATGGCAAAAAGGTTTGGTGCACAAACTCTGTCACTGTTAGTAGACACTGCTCAGCTAGCCTAGAGTTTCTCATTGTTAACTGTGGACCATTTTATCTGCTGAGGAGTTTACTTCCACAGTAATAGTAGCTGCTCATACACCACAGGATGCCGACTCCAAGCTTGCTTTAGCCAAACTTCACACAGCCATCAGCAAACAACAAACTGCACAATCAGAGGCTGCATTAATTGTAGCAGGGGACATCAACCATTCCAACCTTAGGTTCCTAAATACCACCATGTGTCCTGCCAACCCAGTGGACAAAACCATTGACCATGCTTGCACCAACATCCTTTGAGCCTACAAGACAATACCCTCAGTCTGATCGCCTCTCTTTGTATCTCACCCCTAAGTATTCACCACTCAGTAACCGTGTGAAACCAACTGTGAAGACCATTAAGGTATGGCCAGCAGGGGCAGATTCTGTACTCCAGGACAGGTTTGAAGACACATACTGGAGTATGTTTGCCTTTTAGGCTACCTGTGGCTCTCACATAGACAGTACTCTTACACCCAATCAGAAGCGGAACATATCAACACCACAAGTGACAGCCTCACAACAGAGAAATAGGTAATCACATACCTCAATCAGAAGCCATGGATGAACAGCGAAGATCGGCTCCTGCGGAAGGACGCAACAACCTGGTTCAGATCAGGTGATACACTGGCCTGCAGCACATCCAGGGTAGACCTGAAGGGGCCATCGAGAAGGCCGAGCACGATCACAAGCTGAAGGTGGAGGAACACTGGTGGAGGGCATCTAAGCATCCACAGACTAGAAGGGCAGCAACACCTCATCAACTACCATGGATGTGTCCGTCCTCAACGAGCTGAATGACTGCTATTGTCGCTTCCATAAGGACAATAAGGAGAGGGCTATTAAGATTAAGCCCTCTGATGACCACCAGCTACTTTCACTCGAAGACACAGACGTACAGAATGCCCTGAGCCTTATCAACACACACAAGGCTACTGGCCCTGATGGCATACCAGGACGTGCACTCAGAGCTCGTGCTCAGCAGCTTCCAGGAGCCTTCATAGACACCTTCAACCTTTAGTATTGGCGAGCTTCAAAAACCAGCTCCATAGTACCACTGCCAAAGCAAACCTGAATGGCTACCGCCCAGCGCCACTAACTCCCATAGTGATGAAGTGCTTTAAACGACTGGTCCTGGTACACCTCAAGGAATGTCTGCCCACCACACTTGACCCACATCAATTTGCTTACCGAAGCAACAGGAGTACATAGGATGATGTATCCACAACCCTGTACTGTATGCTCTCACACCTGGATAACAAGACACCTATGCTAGATTTCTGTTTGTTTACATCAGATCAGCATTCAACACCATCATCCCCTCCATGTTAATCACAAAACTGGATCTACAAATCAATACCTCCTTCTGTAACTGGATCATGGACTTTCTAACCAACAGATCCCAACATGTCAGGTCAGACTGCAACACCTCCATCTCACTCAGCACAGACACTCCCCAGGGATGTGTGATGAGCCTTCATCTACTCTCTCTTCACCCATGACTCCAGACCAATGTTTGTGATCCAATAGCATCATGATACTTGAAGACAGCACAACAGTATTTTGACTCATTGATGACAATGATGAGTTTGAATGCAGGGCTCCTCAACACCAGTAAAACTAAAGAGATCATTGTGGACTTAAGGAAGGAGAAAGGAGACACCCATGCCCACCACCACATCAACAACATGGAATTGGAACGAATCTCCAGCTTCAAATTCCGGGGGGTACCCACAACTCTGAGACCCTGTCCTGGGCAACTATCAACTCCGACCTGGTTAAAAAGGCCCATCAGCATCTCTTCTTTCCTGAAGACTTCTGAGACAACATCTGTCTGCTGACATCCTGGATAACTTCTACCGTTGTGCAATAGAACATCCTGACCAAATGTGTGACAATTTGGTATGGCAATTGTTCTGTCGCTGATCGCAAGGCACTACAGAGGGTGGTGAAAACCGCCCAACGTGTCACAGGCACTCAACTTCCTGCTATAGAGGATGTTTACAAGAAGAGAGCCGTGCGTCGGACCCCTCTCATCCAGCCAACAGACTCTTCCAGCGCCTCCCCTCCAAGATGCGATTCAGGAGCCTGCAGACCAAAACCAGCAGGTTCAGGAATAGCTTCTTCCCCAAAGCGGTCACCCTACTGAACTCTTTTCAGATGTGAACTTCACCATCCTCTTATCCTCTTATCCTCACCAGCACCCGTTCACTGAACTCCTCTCAGCTCTGTAGAACTCTTTCTCTTGTTATAACATATTCTCTTCAATAGCATCTGGCAGCTGCTCATCTCGTTACACTATTTATACTTGTATATTCTGTAAAATTCTGTATATTCTGTATAATTGTTCATATAACATCTCTATATAACCCATTCCCTGGAGTTCTATAAGACACCTGCAAATTTATAGTTCCATCTGTATATTCTGTAAAATTGTTTATATAACATCTCTTTATTATCCCTTTTGCAAAGTTACTATATAAGATATCTGTATATTTATAGTTCCATCTGTATATTGCCATTTGTAAGTCGTACTAATCACTACCTATTTGAACATAATCTGCACATAAAAATTATCCACCATACTCGCTCTGGCTGTACATATTTTGTGACTCTCTATTCCTACATGTGTAATGACAATAAAATGGATTCTGATCGAATATATGTATTTCTTTATTTTGTGGATTATATTCAGGCGCGCTCAATAGTTTTGAAATTACAGTATTTGATCTCAATTTAGCAGTCTACATTATGGTCTATGCACACATGTATATCTTTAGTTATTTTTAGCCATATATTTATTTAGTTATTTTTTTTTGTATAACTTATATTTAGTTGCGGTCAATAGTCAGGGAATTACGGTATGCTCTGAAAATATCAAAACGGGCTTTTCTGCACCGGCAGACCAAAACCGAGAGTTGTATGTTACTATTTGAAGACCTGAGTGGTGACTCGCCCTGGGGCCGTACCTCGCTCCCCAGAATGTCAGCTGTGATTGGGGTTGACCCCCGAGAACAGGATCAGCGTAAATGATAATGAAAGAGTGCATAAATAAATGAGCAGATTTTTCTGTGATTAACCTATCGTGCCATCCCATAATACCCAACGGGAGCCGTGGAATCTGATGCGTTTGAAATCAGGCAGCTTTTACAACAGCGAACAAAGACGCTGTTGCATCGACTGTACGAGAATAGTGCCTATTCATGATTCAGAATGTAGATGCTCTAAGTGTTTGGATACTTTGCAACCCCCCCCAACACACACGCACACACACACACACACACACACACACACACACACACACACACACACGCACACACGCACGCACACAAACACTTTCTTACCCGCAATTACAGTTTGGAATTCAACATTGCAATATAGCATCTACTTCATCAGTACCCATTCAAACCAGAATAATAGTGTTTGTCAAACACCTTCCCTTTGCTTTGCCAACAATAGCTTAGAGACGTGCCAAAAACAAGGGAGAAATCACCAGCCTCAATCTGGCTGTCAGTGTTCTCCCTTTGTGCGACACCTATTGAAGAGATATGTTGCTTGAAACACTAATTTCCCGTCTTTTTAAAAGCTCTCTCTGTCTCGTCGAGTGATTTGTTATGCCAATTTGCCCCAACGGGAAGGACAAACAAGGGGGAAACGCGTACTTTCAGGTAAAACTAGGCCTTTGACAAAAAAGCAGCGCTCGCCGCTTTACCGGGACTGGATCTCACCTCTGCCCCAAAAGTATCATTTGCATTCGAGCTGCGAGACGGCTGATTGTCACGATGCCTAAAGCCACCCGGATCTTTTCCTTCAGTTCCTTATATCTGACACAAGATATATAGGGGCTTTTCTTCTCATACCGAAGCACGCACTCATCTCCCCTCCGGAGCCACTCTTACATGCGTACCTTCCAATGGGGTGTATTATGCTGCCTTCTATCACCGCACTGTCGTGCATTATTTCAAGACCAAGGTAAAGAGGGGCCTGCTGAGGAGTGGTTGGCAGCGGTGCCGACAAGATTACCTCTACACCCAATCCAATTAGCAGCCAGCTAAAGTCACCGCTCACCCCTTCAGGGTGTCCATAATCATAACAGATGGCTCTCTGTGAGACACCCGTCATTTTTCACGGCCGCGATGGCCGAAGAGGATCCGAGGAAGGAGCTCTCATCTGCGGTGTGGCAGTACATCATGGCGGGTCTTTCCCACAGCCTGTCAGAGAACAGTCATATGTCTTTTGTCGCCGGCAAAAGGCTATCAGGCTTAAAAAGTAGGAGCGTGAATCTCAGCTGGTGAAAGGATTGGGTATGATCTAGGAACATAAGTCAGAAGACTCGGTGATCTCATGATAAATAATAGATGGATGATGACTGAGTATGGCGCAACGGCCTGGATCTTCGAGACAACGAGATCAGTAAAGTAATACAGCAAAACAGAAACAAAGACACCGGCGAGCACTTTATTGAACGAAGGGATACATTTTATTAAAAAAAAAATCTAAATCTGTCCAGGTATTAGTTTGAAGTTCTGGGTCATCTTTAATATTCGCGAGTTTCTTCCCTCTGCAATAAAGCCCCCGGACTTATGTGTTTTATGCAATTGTGTTTGAACAACCGAGCTGACATCTTGAATATAAAAGCAAAAAGAATAATGCATGCCGCCGGAGCAAATGTTTGGAATGAATCATTCTTTTAATTCATGCCTTGTGGTGTCGGGAGGTTTCAGTTATATATGCCGCGGGGGGGGGCTGAACATCCCCTGTGAGGCAAGCCTGATCATCTGAGGTGTTTGGAGGTCCTCCGCTGCCCTGAGGTTTGCTTTCGCGGTTCAGCAAAGTTTCCTTGCAACCAAGGTGGCTGTTGTCATATTAATGTTGCGCGTATGCTCGGTATTAGTTCCCATCTGTCAACTGCATCCAATAAACTGTTGTTGCTCACACGAGGTTGGGACACTCCTACTCCCATTGCTTGTCATTAGCAAGGTTGGAGGCCAGAATGCAGGTCCTGGAATCCAGATATGATTGTCTCTCCTTCTGATTCCCAAAACCCATCTTTGGAATCCTTGATTTTGGTGATTTTGTTCAAACATGGATGGAACAGGGATGTATGCCCTGTTCCAAGGAAATGGATGAATGCTAGCCACAACAAGACAGAATATGGAACGGTGAGGCTACATGGGCTGGAGAAAAAGAAGGTGGAGGATTTTAAGCACTTTGGGTCAACAGTCATGTTGTAATGGGGCGTGTGGAAAAGAGGCGGGAAAATGTGTGCAAGCAGGTTGGAAGAGGTGGAGAAAATTGCCAAAAGAGTCATCATGCAGACTGAAAAGAAGGGGTTGAAGATGGAGGTGAGAGCTGCCATGTTGTCTGGTTTAGAGACACAGAGGAGAACCCAGGAGGCAGCAGAGATGCAGATGTTTGGGGTTTCTCTGGGAGTGAGGTTCATCTAGAGGGACAGCACATGCTGGATGCTTTGAAGAGACTATGATGATTTGGACAAGTACAGAGGAGAGACAGTGAAGATCTGGGTAGGAGGATACCGAGGTTGGGTGAAAGAGGGCATGGAGATGGTGTGATGTAAATGACAGGGTTCGATGGAGGAAGATGATTGGCTGTGAGGATGCCTTGAAGGACAAAGAGATGACATTCCAGTTGGGAAATGAAGTCAACAGCCTACAAGAGCATCCGGGGATCTTCAACAGCAGGTATGTGGTCCGGCGGTGCTGCTGGAAAATATGGTCAAAATCAGAGTCCCGTTTTTACAATAAACTGGTCTTGAAAAGCCTCCACTGGTGACCCTCCTTCTACTTCCCTCTACCGCTCAATTTTTTATGCAAAACTCCAAAAAACGCTCCCCTCTGTGTGACTCATGCAGAATGAATGAGGCCCCAGTTGTGTCATTTCATGCTACATTTTTAAAATACCCAACACATTGCTCCCTTTGTAGCGCCTTGGGCTAAGGCGCATACCATGTCCTCCTGTCATTACGAGTCAGGGTCCAGCTCTCAGACCCCTTTCTAATGCCATCTCCTATATCTTTCTTGTCTGCTCTCGTCCATTTTGTTCCGTCCAGTGTGACTTGAGAAGCTCCCGGAAATGGCAAAACACATTTCTGGGAGAATATTCGGATCACTTTGAAAAAAAAAAAAAAAAGTGACAGAGGGAGGCTGGCACCGAGACTTTTCTTGGTCTCCACAAAACTATGAAACAAAACGAACAAACAAGCCTTTTGATTTGACAACAGTCGTCATGCGTTTTTATCAAACAAGTCCTTTTCCAACGACGCTTTTCGACATTTCTCTCTATTGTTCTGGTGTCGATTCCATGAAATTGCTCTCACGAAGAAAATATAAAGTTCAAATATCTTTTTTATTATTTTTTTTTGCTAGCGCGTTTCTTAACTAATTCTCTACAGTGAACCCCGTTGGAGGAGCGAGGCAGTAATGGTAATCTTTCTTTACAGTATTGGATGAGTGTGTGCGATCAAAGCATCCATCCCGCCTTGTGTCGATCCAGCCCGGGCCAGATAGAGCTACTTAGTCACCATAATGTCCTGGGGCCTGCTCTCATCGCTCGGTTTGAGTCCTGTCACAGATAACACCGCAGATTATATGCCTCTCCTGAGTCGCTTTCAAGTTGAATGTACTCCAAAATCACAAATCTCTCAATCGCACCGCGCGCACATCTGAGGAAGAGGCACTATCTGGGGCATCTATCTGACTCTGCTGTTTCTGTCGGCGATTCAACGGCGGGGTGTTTTTTTCCATTTTATCACGGAAAACAACGTGAACGATAAAGCGGGATGGTGACTTGGTTGTGTATGAGGGTTAATCGATGCCCCGTCTCGTTTCTCCTAATCGTCCCTCAAACGGAGTTCTCATGGAAAAACTGTTAGGGGACGGGAGAACATGCTGACAGGCCCAGTGCAGAAGCCAGGGTCACCCCTTATTGGATTTGTTATTTTACTGAAGAACCCAGGAGGAACATCAGGAATCTGCGGGTTGGATTTGAAGGCTTTTATTTGCAATATTCACAAAATCAGGGGTCGGCAACCTGGGGCTCTGGAGCCGTATGCAGCTCTTTGATCCCTCTGATGTGGCTCCCTGAGGCTTTTGAATGTAATTAACAAATATTTCATTAAGATGTATTTTATTTTAATTTGTTCATTTTGAAAATGCAGTTTTAAATTTAAAGATTATGGCAATCTTGTAACCTCTAAATAAAACGTGTTAAAATATTTTTGTTGCTCTTTCTGCACCTGCCAGTAAAAGGATGACAACACAGAGAGAGGACGGCGTGTTTGGTTTGCTGCCGGTGGATAATTTAGAAGAATCAGAACCGGAATCAGAAAAACACTTGGGCATCAAATTGTGAACATAAAAGAAAAGAAAAATGAATACATAAAACTAATAATAATAATAATACAAATTAATAAAATATTAAGATGAATTACTGTAAATTGCTGCTGCTGAGACCGGCCGGTGTACGACAGGAGCTCAAATGTAGTGGTAATTGGCAAAAGCCCCACTAGATATGCTCAAGGTAAGTAGCAATCATATTCTTTGTTTCTTGCAAAAAGGAGAATTTTAAGTCAGATGTAATTTAGTTTTCTGAAAAGACACTTTCCATGCAGAGCAGTTCTGGACTGTGCTCTTTGAGATGATCAACAGAAGCCCGATGTTCCTCCAGTAAGTACTTTGCGACAGCCGCGACAAAACATCAGTGCAGAGACCAGAATGCTATTGGTCCTCTGCTTTCTGCCAATTCGACAATAATATCTTAGACCTCACCTGGTGAGATGTTGCTGCAGATCAAGCCATACTTCCCTGGGAACCTGCGACACAAGAAGGCCCAGGGGATCGGAAGAAGATACGAAGTTTCTACCATGCGTCGATGATTGGACAGGAGTGTTCATCAGTTAGCCAATGGCAACAAAGCTAAGAACTTACATAGCCCCAGTGCTTAGCTTTCTCAGAAAGAAAGGTTTTAAGCCTTCTATCAAACAAAGAGAGGGTTTCAGCCCACAAGATAGAGACATGGAGATAGTTCCATGCAAGAGGAGTTCAGCAACTGAAGCTCCGTCTCCCATTTTGCTTTTCGAGACCCCAGGGACCGCAAGTCCTGGGAGATCTGACCAGGTGGTTGGGTTCTTAGAGAAATCTGATAGCATCTGGGAATTTAAGGCTTTATCTGCGAGAAGATATTTAGATTTTTCTGGTCTTATTTCTCCCATCAACTTTAAAATAAGGAATATTTCTTGTTTAGATCCGATACAAGCGGTGCCTTTAACAAAACTGACAAAAAGACACTTGAATGTATTAGAGAAGCAGAAGGCAGGTGGGCAAGGAAATCACTGGAGAGGCATGTCAGAGAAAGTCAGCTGGACATCTGCTCGGCAGATGGAGAACAGCTGAGAGGAGAAACCAGGGGCCAGGTGAGGGAGCTGCGGCGGTGACGGGATTCATCTTCAGCTGCGCTAAGCGGCTGTGCGAGAATCTCACTATCAGAATTTCAATCACGCAGTGCATATTATGGGAAATATTTCCTTTTTCTTTTGTAATTCTTTGGGTTTTTATTGACGCAGATCAAAAGATGGCACCGGGGTTCATCAGCGGTGCGGCGGGTTCAACGGCAGGTGAACGGGACTGTACAGAAGAAGCAGCCGTTGCCGCCTCCCCCGTAATAATCGGGACTATTGAAGCTTTTATAACAATTTCCGAAATGTAAGAAATCCACCTTTGTCCCAGTTCGAGGTGAAACACCGCTTTGCGTCTGCAGAGCCATCTCTGATTCTATTATGGCATAGAATTGCATCCCTGAATGAGACTCCTTGAAAACCCACCTTTTAGGACCTTGTGTTGCTACCAGAGCGAAGCCTCAACTCCACAACAGAAATGAAGTAGAACACCTTGCGAGTTTTTTTTTTTTATTCATCCGTCAAATTTCATCTTTAGGTTTGATGCTTGCTTTAATTTGGCCTTAAGCGTTTTTCCCTGATGGGTCAAGCCGACGTTCCCTCCTGCTCTGTCAGCCCTGGGCAACACCACCAGGGGCGGGGGGAGGGGTGTTAGCGCTAAAGGTTCGGGGTACTGACTGGCGTACTTGGCTATATAGCCCTACATTAAGAAATTGGAAAAAAAAAACCCATTCAATATAATTACGTGAAAACTACAATTAACCCTTAAAATAGAGAAATACACGTTAACTCAAGTGTGAAGAAATGTGCAGTTAATATACAGTAACTACAAATAATGAAACCAGATAAGTCTATTTTAATAATTTAATATTGATACGTCCCCACCATGTGACTACAAAAGACACAGTCTATTTTTTTGTATTTATTTGTAATTTGTTAAGCCTGAAAATTGGGCGACAAATTACTCACTGAATTTTGATTTATTTTAAAATTAGGGATAATGGACTGTCATTATTTGCAGATGACATTGTGATCTATATTGTGTTTAAATTACCGGTACATATAAAAATTGGCCTCGGACTCCATGTGGGGTGAGCAAGGTCTGCACTGGGCCTTGTTAGCGGATACACAACATGCCGAGAGACGAAGGTTGGACGGAGGGGTTTATAATTTTTAGAGTTGATTGGTTATCACTGGCGGGCATACAGACCAAGGAAGGATGTGGGGACTCACACAAACCCACACACACACACCACATGGTGAAGTGAATCTCCACAATCACAAGCCGGTATTCAATTCATTAGGGAGTGCTTAGCAGCTGTTCTTGTCTAACCGCGTCAAGACGGAGATGTAACGTGCTCTGCTTTTAAGAGGATTCTCTCCCGATAAGTGTCCGTCCTCAAAGGTTGTGGTTTCGCTACCCCGAAACCACAAGGCAGTCTGACCCGGGTGGCTCCAGCGGCGTGGTGTCACGGTCACAGCTTCACATTGGACAGGCAATCGCGTGGCCTGAATTACACAAGGGGGGCAAATATTTAATTGGGTGATCATTCCCATTCAGTTTCACTGACGGCTCAATTCATTCAATAATTCCTTCATTCATTATCAATACCAGTCGGTAACATGGGGGTGCCGGAGGGTGTCCCAGCTGTCACCGGTCGCCTGTCAGTCACAGGTCCACCTATATACAGACATATATCCATTCACCCTCTCATTCAATCGTAAAAAAACATAAATCATACGCTGTCATTCCTTTACGTCTTATATAGACAATCAAACATTCAAACGTCACATGGAAATATATAACCTTTCACTCACTCATTCATCCACACGTCACATTGAGACAAACAACTATTCACTTTCTCATTTATTCATTAGTCTTAATGACACAACCATTCCCTCTCTCACAATCGATATAGAAATGTCAGTTACCCTCTCATTCGCACATATAAAACATACATCGATCACTTCTGCATTCACACATTATATTGAGACAAACAACCATCCACTCACTTATTCACCAGTCATATAGAAAAATATAACCTTTCACCCTCATTTACATGTCAGATAAAGACATGAGAATTCAGTGTCAAACAGTCAAACAGCAGCAGCGCTAAACACTGCACCGCTGCAACACTATTTTATCTTATTCTTATTTCTTATGCTTTGCCTGACAAGAAGAGATGTAAACCCTGCATCAAGAATATATATATATATATATATATATATATATATATAATATATATGTATAAAGATAGAATAGGACAGGATAGGATAAAATAGAATGCGCATGGAGTTGCACAATGGGGAAATTCAATTTGCACAACAGAAAGTGGACAGTGCGTGAGAGGTATTTTAAATATAGTAAAAAAAAATAAAAATATTAACAATGTTGTGCCCAAAAAACTGAAAAAGTAGCAGCAGACAACAGCAGGGTGTTCTAAAAGCAGCTGGAAGCAAGGACCTGTAAAAAAAAAAAAAAAAAAAAAAAAAAAAAAATATATATATATATATATATATATATATATATATATATATGGACTTGAACTATCAACAATTTATGTATAGTTTGCAAAATGATACTAAAGTGATACTCTGCGTGTACTGGACAAACAGAGGAATGTAGATCTTTCTCAAAATCCAACGATGACATGAAAATATCAAATAATGATAATATAGTACAAATTTGCAGTAAAGTGCAACAGTAAACATTAAACTATAAGGTATAAAGTATAAAGTGCACACAGTCACAGACTGATTTGATGGCATGAGAGAGGAGCGGTGCAGTTCAGTGCAAAGGTCAGTAAGTAGTACCATTGAGGTGCGTGGAGCAATAACAACATGATGGTTTTCTCTGTGACGGTGCAAACTAGCAGGAGTGCAAAAAGAGTAGTAATAAACTGACATTCTGCATGTTTTTGGAGAGAAAAAGACTCTATGAGAATTAGAATAGAATATGGAGCCCCTCTCTCACCCCGATGAACCGCACTTCTGAAGCTGCAGCTGCATGATTAAATCACTTCGAATCAAAGCATATGCAGCGACGGTTATGCACACACACACACACACACACACACACACACACACACACACGCACACACACTTGCAAACACAAGGGAGCTTAAGAGCAGCCAGCTGTGGTTCGATGAAGGCGCCCTGATACATGGACACCCGAAGTTTATGTGCAACAATCTCGCAAAGGTCACAATTGAAACTTACCACCTTTTAATCCCTTCCATATAAATTCATGGTGAAACAACATCAATCTCGTAACCAGAAGTGATAAAAACCACCAGAACCTAAAATGTAAAAATCCACTCAGAGCTTTTACTACTATTTCGAAACCAAAATATGTGAACGCTCTTTCCCGCTGCAGCCACTTTCCATCAATGTGCTGTTTTGTGCCCGATGTGTTGATTGGTGCTCATGAGCGTGCATGTGTGCAGAAGGTGTGACCTCGGGAACAATTCCGGTGCTTTACGGGTTGTAAAGATGCTTTGAAATATGTCAACCTCCTCTTATCGGGATTCTAGAGTTCAAGCAACCTTGCGTTTTCCTGACACACAACACACACGCACAAACTTGACCTTGCCAAATAAGCCTTCAAATAAACAGTCTTTTTCATTTATTTTTTTTTATTCTTATTCCTCCTGTCATCCAGAGGGGCTGGCTGAAAACTACAATACTTTTCTTCTTGGTGTATTTCTGCAGCATAGGTGTTCGTTTACACATATATACATACGGTATATACATATACATATACATATACATATACATATACATATACATATATATGTATATAGAAGTACAGGGTAGAGGGAAGTGCACTTTGCTTTTGTAGATCTACTGTACAAAAAGCATACAACAGGGTGCCATGAGAGGAACTGTATTTCTGTATGAGGAACTCTGGAGTGGCAGAGAGGTATGTTAGTGCAAGACATGTATGCTAGATGTGAGACAGTGGTGAGGTGTGCCCTAGGCATGATAGAGAAGTTGGAGGTGGGACCACATCAAGTGTCAGCTGTGGGCCTCTTCTTGTTCGCAGTGATGATAGGCAGGCTGACAAATGAGGTTCGAAAGGAATCTCCGTGAACTATGATGTCTGCAGATGACATTTTGTTTTGGGTGAGAGCATGGAACAGGCGGATGGAAATCAAAAGAGGAGGAGGTATGCTCTGGAAAGGGGAGGATTTAAGGTTTGTCGCAGCAGGATGGAATATATGTGTGTGAATAAGAAGGATCCAAGTGGTTGGAGACCACAGGGAGTGGAGATGAAGGAGTCGGACAATTTTAAGTATTTAGAGTCAACAGTCCAAGGCAACAGAGAGGTTGGAGAAGAGTTGAAGAAACAGATTCGAGCAGGTTGGAACAGGTGGAGAAAAGGTGGTAAAGATTGAGAGGTAAGGTGCTCAAGTAGTAGCCCAAGGTGTAGTAGAAATTGAGCTTCTCTTTGAGTGCAAGGTGGACTAATAGGATCAGCAATGAGTCCATCAGAGAGACAACACATGCTAGATGTTTCAGAGATAAAGTCAGACTGAGATGGTTTGGACATATTCAGATGAGGGACAGTGAGGATCTGGGTAGAAGGATGCTGATGTTGGAACTGCCAGGCAGGAGATCTCGAAGAAAACCACACTGGAGACTTACTGATGGAGTGAAAAAGGACATAAAGTTAGTGGTGCAAGAGAAGAATGGGATACTGGGAATAGGGTAAGATGGGGAAGGTCGATTTTCTGTGGTGACCCTTGAAAGGAGAATCTGAAAGAAGAAGACATTTACTGCATCATCCTCCAAAACAGAACAAACCTTACAAGAGTATCTTCACTCTGAGTCACCCAAACATTGTAAAGTCCAACTGTTGTGTTGGAACATTGAGGAGTAACCATCCACTACTCAAGTATGTCACCGTCTCATCAGGGTTGGATTTGAGGAAACTGCTAGAATCATGTCTCGAAGCTGCTGTGAGGCTCTGATGGCGTTTAGTCCGATTAGGTCATTAACGCCAGGCTCAAAGAAAAGTATTAGGCCGATGCAGATATGAACAGTTTGCCGAGCAGCTTCATTACTGCCAGCTGGCAGCGGTTGAGAAACATTGGGGTGGTGACCGCCATGGGTAACCTGTAGGGAACGGACACCCCATATGTGCACGCACATGTGCACACATAAGATAGAATGGTGAGCAAGCAGGTCCATATGTTGGAGAGCCAGAATGAAAGTCATGCCTCTACCGGCACTGAGAGGAGCATTTTTTTCTTTATGGGTATCATGGAGGTGAACGTTTCGGGAGGAGGCGGAGGTGGTGTTTGGCTGCCCGGCCATGTGGCGACGTCAGGGTCATGTCAAGCCCGACTGACTTCGGTTTATGAAGGAAGTTGACCTTCAGCTTGTTGCTTTCAATAGACTTTGTCCTGGTTGGTTAACACCAGATGAACACATATGTCTCTCTGAGGCCACAGTCAGCAGGACAGTACTCCACCCAATGATTGGTGAGTACTCTTGTGCAGTTCATATCATGACATATAGTGCAGCTGCAGAGGAAAAAAAAAAACAAAACAAACTACCTTCACCGGTTCCTCCTTCCATCGATCTTTAAAAGGATTTCATGGAGAGACCAGTCCATGGTTGAAAAGCTCTGACAAAAACATACAACATAAAAGCAAACATACTTTTAAGCTCCTCAGCAAAGCAAAGGCTCAAGAAAAGTAGCATATTAAGTAGCATATTAGTCGAAAGTAACTGTCGTAAACCGGATGGCGGCACAGTGGTTTGCACTTCTGTTGCACAATAAGAAGGACCCTGGTTGGATTCTGACAAGAAGGAGTCTCCATGTTCTCCCCGTGTCTGATCTCGGGGTTCGCCAGTTTCCTCCAGTCAAATGAACCCCAAAAATGACTGTCTGCCTTGACTGCAGAATAAGTGATATAGACAGTGAATCAAAGGATGGATGAATGATTGAGTAAATATAAACAATTATAAGGGCATTGTTGCAACCGTGGCAGAATTACGCAGCACTGTGAATTTTTTTTTCCTTTCAGCACAAACAAAACAAACAAACAAACAAGAGAATAATATTTTCCAGAGAAATGTAAATTCAAGTTAAAACTTATGCATCCTTTTTTTTTTTTTGTTTTCACATTCATATTTGAGTTGAATCGCAGTCATGTTTTTCATTGACCGAAGGGGCGGGGCCATCTATCATCCTCGTATATAACTTTTTGTTGGACAGCCAATCCATTGCGAGTGATGCAAAATCTTTGGATGGACGACTGCCACGCCGGATACCATCACTTCTGAACAATATCGATATTTTTTTTCTTCCAAACGGCCTCTTGATGAATCACCGCTCTCAAGTTGCCATGGCTTCTCTGAAAAATCAACAGAAATATTGTTCAACGGCTTCTCAGCCCCGATGTTATTGTTGTTTGAAAGCAGTCAAATTATATATTTGGCGTCGGCTTCATTTACACGAGTCTTTTCTTTGACACCAGACAAGACGGCGGAGATGAAACGCTGCTTTTATTTGGTATCATTAACAAACTGCTGCGTAGCAGCGTTCGCTTTGAAGCTCTCTGCTGATAATGTCATTATTTTGGAACCACGGCGCCTTCTGGGAAAGTCAACGTGAATTCAGATGAATGACAAAGGCTGCTGGACGGGCGATTGATATAAATCATCAATCACTCCGAAAATGAAACATTGACCAACGGCCGTAGCTAAATAAATACGTAGCCATGGCTAAAGCCCTGCTCCTCCTCGCGCAAGAACTTTCTCTCTGTACACACACACAAGTAAACATCGAAAAAGTGAAATGTTCTCACACTCCTGAGAAGCTTAGAGGCTTGCGGTGCCTCAGTCCAAGAGTCCAGGTGGGTTGCTAGAAGACCTTGTGTGTTTTCGGTGTAGGAGATGCATAATGCCATGCCAACTAAGGTATGGACGTTTACAATAGACGGCAAGGCAGCTATCAAACCTGCAGCAAAAATCCTGGTTTTGGCTTCGTACCCCGACTCTCCTCACTGCCAGCCAGAATGACACATTTGTCTTCCTCTTTTTCTGTTCATTCCTTTTCCCGCAGGCTCGATAAAATAGTTTTTGCAAATTTCAACTTTGCATTTCTATTCATCATTTTCTACTGTTTTGCAAGAGCCTGCAAAGAGATGTAATTTTCTAAACACACACACACACACACACACACACAATATGATTTTTTTTTTCATTTTTATTAATTAATATATTTGCCTCGATTAATCACAGGGAAAAATGACAAAATCATGAATGAATAAATATACGATTTAAATACATAAATAAGTAAACAAATAAATAAATGTAAAAAATAAATGGTTGTATGTGTCTATATGTCAAAATAAACCCTGATCTTGCTGATAAGGGTTTAGTGGTAAATGTAATGAATGAATTAAAAAAAGATGAAATAAGAACACATTTCAGCCACTTTTGTTTCAGAGAAACAAAAGTTCAATTTAATTTAAAGAATGCAATTTCTATATCCAACCAGTTTGTAATATTTCATCTATAAGGGTCCGGATTAATTAGTTGTTTACTTTTTTATATATCCACTTCCTATCTTCATAACAAATCTAGACATATATATTATGGAGATAACAGAATACCTCTGAAATACTGTGTTACATCTGTTAAGGAAAGCATGTATGACCGTGTGCGTTAATTTGTGTGCAATTTTTTGTAGTTTTTGTCCGACCTGTATTGGTGGTAGACTAACATAGATATATCACGTAGGCACGAAGCACTGTAAATGTTAAAGGTTACATTTCCCAAATGTTTCCTGGAGGACGCAGAGAAGTGTGTTGATCTTTAAAAAAACAAATCAAACAAACAAACAAAAAACAAAACAAAACAGACAATTCATAGGATTGTGTCCAGGAAGCTATAAACACACACGCTATTAGTCACCAAGGTCTTCTTCTGTTGAACCATCTTCCAACCTCCATCTGGGGGCAGACACCCACTCTTCAGGTTTCAAACTTTCTATTTTTTCGTTCTGGCAACTGAACTTTAATTTCATCCCTTGTGGATGTTTCAGCCTTCATCCGAGAGGCTGATTCTGTTCAGATGACCTATGGGGTGTTACCTAACAGACCTGCCAGGGTTGTGGATGGGTCTAGGTTATGGGGGCTTGTTATATAAATGGAAGAGTTGATCAGCAGAAAATAGGCGGGAGGGCGTTGTTATGCTAATAGATGTCGTTTGGTGGGGACAAAGGAGCAACTTTTAGGGACTGGAATGTGAAAAGGTGAAGGCTGAGGAATGAAACCTGCTGGATCCCTTGGACTGAGGCCCAGGAGGATCTTTCCCAGATCAGACCAAGATCGGTTTTGGTGTTGATCCCCAGTGCGACGTTGGATGTTGGCGAAAGGTTGTGTCTGAGCCCTCCTCCTTTTGACAAAGATGGCTTCTTTGACTGTCTTCTCTGGCCAGAATACGGACATTGCTGTCTTTGGATGAATGATTCTTATCCTTCAGGTGTAGGTGGACCACGAAGTCCTGTCCTGAAGGGGCGGCTCTCAATCCTTTATCGTTGCTTATAGTTAGCACTAGGGTAGCCTTTGATTAGCCTCTCTTATTCCTCTCACTCCTCCAATCCTGTCTGCACTCATGCCCCTTCATCGGTGCATGATTGTAGCCTCATGTCTTCTACTGAGACTGTGAGCTCCCTTTTCACATGGCTTGATCTTCTGCAGTGTCTCGCCAGGTGTCCACTATCGCCACAACCAGTCAAAGCAGAAGGCCGTCCCACGTTGAGCTGGGATCTGTCCAAGGTTTCTGCCCCGTAAGGGACAGTTTTTCCTCAGCACCTTTGCCCGAGGACCCGAGGAATGTAGATCATCTTAAAGAGTGCGGCTCAGTCCTGCTCTACGTAGAAAGTGTCATCAAACAACTGCTCTTTGATTTGGTGCCATGGACAAAAAAATGTGACTTCATAAATCAAGGAACTCCTCTTTGCACGAATCCCAACTTCCATCACCAAGGAATTTGCAGCTTCCTCCCAACTTACTCTGATCACTGATGACTTCATCCCACTTGTTTTTTCTGGGTCCTTCCTTAACGTATCTGTGGGGTTCTCCCAGAACTATCCTACAGTTCCTTGACACGCCAATGGCATTTCCTGTAGAGTCTGCCAAAGCATACCGTAAGATTTGACAGGTCGAACGAGTGGCGTCTCACCAGTAAAAATGACATTGAAGAATTCAAAGGCATGCGGTGCGTTCAAGGCTTGTCGGGTATTTCGATGCTCAGCGTAGCACACGTGACAATAACAGGCGCGTGATTCTCTTTGGAATTCACTCAGCCGTCTTCCAGGCTTCATTGACCGTGGCACAATGACATCCCTTTGTGATGTTTTTTTTTCCTTTTTTTTTTTTTTTTTTTCAAAAAGTGCTTCATTACAGTTTTGAAGCTTTTTTTTATAGAGGCTACATTTGCAAATATGCATGTGGCATTTTTATTTTTTTTCATTTTTATTCATTTTTTTTTCTGGATGTCCTTCAAAATCTTGACAGTTGATTTGACGGGAAGTGTCACTTGTCAAACGGGTAACTCGAATCCCCTTAAACAGGTGTGTCTTTTTGTTCAGGGAGAGAATGGCAAAGGGAAATGCGGAGTTGAGGAACGGGACGCTCAGAATTCTGCTCTCTTTTGAGAAGACTTGAAGACGTGAATGGATGTTCTCAGTTTATATCTGCTGTGCTGTGCTTTTCACTGATACTATGATAATGATAATATTCTCTTTATTAAAGTGCTGTAAAATGGATCTTGAGTACAATGCATCGGCTTCTCTGTGAATTTCAAATCAGTGTTTTCAGAGTGTCTGAGTGTGGCTAGAATTTGAACCGCTTTGAGCTGTAAATTAATAAAAATGAAAGAATGTCACGTCGGAACCCTGCGCTCCCTTCTATAGTGTTAAAATAAATTCTTCAGAACTAAACATGGGCTAAGCACTTTATGATTCTGTATGCTTTTATAAATTCAGTGAATGTTAATTTCTATTAAAAAGAAACAAGAACCTGTGTTTTCCCCTGCGCAGTCAGATGGAGTCAACAGAGCCCCATCATCTGCAAAAATATGGAGACCCAACCGTGAAGTCGCAAAAATCTGATCCCCAGAACGCCTGGCTGCACCTGGAAATTCTGTCCTCAAAGGTTCTAACAGACCGGAAGTCCGACCATCAACAGAAAAAAATCAAATTCCGAGTTCTTTTTTTTTTTTTTTTTTTACATTTACTTATTTATTTGGAATTTACTAAATTCTGCATACCATTACCACCGTTGTCCTTCATTCCATGTACAGAATCTCAACCCTTAATTTACACAGCATTAATATGAACCCAGGCTTCAAATACATACATATATATATATATATAAATAAATCAGAAAAAAAGTGTGTGTGTATTTGTCTTTATATATATATATATATATATATATATATATATACAAACATATATATGAATATATGGCACACACACACACACACACTTACTTATCCATAAACATTTATTTATTTTTCAGCCTTAAATATTTGATCAATATTTGTTAAGTATCTGCACTAATTATTATCCAAGTATTCAGTGACAGCTGGTTTAGTTTTAAGGCTTCACTCTCATTATGCTCTACAAATATGAACCCCTTAATGTTGTTAATAATATTCATGGCAATTAACGTTTTCAAAATACATACTGATATCAGTGAGTACATGTTCTAAGCTGACCGGCTGATTAATGTCGGTAGTTTGCCGTTGAGAGCGGTAGTGTTTTTTGTGGCTTTTCAAGGCGTAACCAATACGGATTTAATCAGCGGGGCCATGATGGAAATTTCCCCCACTAAAATATGATAACCCAAACTGGCATCGTGATGAATCTGCTCAGCTACAATTTAATTTCCTCAGATCTCTCTGGCTACTCTCCCGTTCACTCTGACGTCCGTCGGTTCGGCCCGGCCTTGCATGCTGCCTATGACATCGTCAGCATCGGGTATGTCTAATGCTTCTTATAGATACATATCACAAAATCCGGCTCATTTCAGGGCAACAATACTCAAAAATCCAACTTGGGGAGGCATATGTGAACAGCTATAGATTACATTTACATTACTATATCCATGAATGCCGGAGTTACAGTCACAATGCATGTATCCGTTGCAATAGACAAAGTGTCAAAGTGTCGACTTACTTACTTACTTAATCCTCTTTGTTCTGGGTGGAACATAAGGCCTCGACTATCTGCTTCCATCTGGTTCTGTCCTGTGCAGCACGTTGTGCTTCGCCCGATGTAAAGTTTGCCATCTTCAATTCTGAGGTCACCGTTCTCCGCCAGGTTGTTTTTGGCCTTCCTTGTTTCTTCTTTCCTGGTGGGGTCCATTTCAGGGCTACTTTAGTCCTGGTCCATTCGGAGGACATGTTCGAGCCATCTGAGTCGGCAATGCTTAATTTCCAGCACGACATTGCGACAGTTTGTTTTTCTGTACAAGTCCTCATTGGAGATCTTTTCGGGCCAAAAATGCGACATATGTCAAAGTGTCTCCATGAATCAAAAGTCACGCCGGGAGCAGATGTTTACCCTAACCTTGAATAATTGCATTATGATTGATTTATCGCGCAAAACAATGCAATCTGAGATGGGGGGTATCGATAAACTCATCAACAATCCACTGGAGAGACTTGGCATTATTAGTTTGAAATTAAGAATTCAGGGTGGATAAAACAGAACAAAGCAAAACAAATTAACACTGGTCGCATTCACACGCTCATTATTAGGAGCGCTCCCCAAAAAAATAACACGTTGATGAAAAAATTGTTTTGACAATTTGAGGAAACGTCAAATTATCTACTTACACAGCGATTTTACATCTGTGGTTTCAATGTGCTTAACATTAGATTGCATTTACCCATTCACACACACACTCATGCAAAGCTACCATGCTAGGTGCTATCCAGAATATCATATAGTTTTGGGGGGAGATGGAAGAATGGCTTCCACTTGTATGCTTATATTTCACTGGCGTGCGGAATGGAAGAAGCGGAGCTGGGGATCAAATGCCCGACGTTCCGATTTGAGCAATGCCCACTTTGCCACCTGAGCGATGTAAGCTAACCAGGTGAACCGTTGGATGCCGTTTAGCAAAAGAGGGGGAAGGATGAATAGGAAGTAGGGATGCTGGTAGCAAGATATAACATTGTTCTTCAAATTAAGGAAATAACTCACAGGTTCAGTAGAAGGAGGAGTTGCTGCTCACAAACAGAGAAGGAGAACACCGCCTACCTGAGTTGACCCATTCATGTGTTAGAGAAAAGATAAAGTTGCAATGCAGGAGTCTCGCGAACTGCGCGGAGCCAATGAAGTAATTGCTATTAATGTGCGTGAACAACAGGATGAAGGAAAGCGAGCTGCTCTGGTAGCTGTTTGAGACAGAGAGGCAAACAGGAGCCACAGGACCGGCATTAGGCATCCGAGGCAGCCCAGAGGGCAATGGGCCGCTTTTAGAGGATGCCGCATACAGTGATTGACTAATGATCTGCAACTGTTCGGAGGGGGAAAAACAGTGCCAAGTAGATGATACCATTACATGTTCCGCGCATTTTTGTTGGCGGTGAACTTTATTCTGTTTTAAATGCAGAGGAGATGAAAGGAATGAAAGGTTGTATGACTTTAGATGTGACCTACTGGCCAGCAGTCCAAGGTGAACCCTCACCTCTCGTCCAATGACAGCTGGGATAGTTCAATAAACCAGCAACCCCAAGTATAAGATAAGCAGTAAAAATAATCAATGCATGACTAAATGCATGAAAGGATGAATAAACTGCAATTGAAGTTTTCCCTCCTGTATGTTGTCAAGGATATGAGGTTCTCAGTCATCCATGGTGCAGTGCGGGCAGACGCCACTTCAGGACAGGACTCTGCGGTCCACCTACACCTGAAGGACGAGGGCCATTCATTTGCAATGTCCTTATTCTGGCTGGACAAGACAAATGGTTTCAGAGAGGAGTCAAAGAAGCCATCTTGGTCAAAACAGAAAAAAAAAAAAACATCTCTGAAAAGAGGAGGGGGGCCTTTGACACAACTTTCACCAACATCCAATGTCGTAGGAAAGTTCTACCAACAGAACCAGCACCCAATAACTTCTACCTGAGCCTCGCTCAATGGGATCCAACAGGTTTCATTCTTTTGTTTCACATTTGAAGAAGTCTGGCTTTAACTTTTCAGATTCTAATTCAGGATACCCCCAAAAATGCATAAAAAACCCCTTCCATCTAGTCTCTTAACTTTCCCCCATAACACCATAACCAAAAGCTGCCCACAACCCTAGTAGTTATATTGGGAAACTTCCCACGGGTCATTTGAACTGAAGAAGCCTCTCAGATGAGGGCTGAAATGTCTTCAAGGGAAGAAATTCAAGTTCTGTTGCCACGACAAGGAGTTTGACAAGAAAACATACATTTCCATGTGAGACAAAAGTCCACTTCCTCCTGGGACAAATCAAGTGGGTAACAGGGGAATCCACTGGGTCTGGGATTCAAGAGGAACTGATAAGATTTGCGATGAGGTCCATGCAAAGAGGTGAAGGTGACAGCAATGAGAAATAAACACATTTGATTCCTATTATGAGTACAGAACTAAGGCATTGGAACACCATTGTTTGTTGTGAATCAAGGGGGCAGACAGGACTTTGTAGAAATCCCTGGCATTTTATGTTGAAATGTACGTTTCAAAACAATCCCTGAAGCTTTTTCTCTTATGTGCCTTTCAAATCAAATATGACTGCCTTGAATCGGCGAGAGGGTTGGGTTTTTACATTGTGCACGTGCTAAAATGCTGATGTTTGAAGATATTCTCTTTGGATGCTCCCTGTTGACACAAGAAGGTTAAATGTGGGAAAAAAAAAGGGAAAAAAAAAAAAAAAGAAAGCCTCTCCTGGCGAATAAAGACAACCAAGCTGAGATTTCCATGTTTTTCAAGTGTTTCTAGAAAATGCTCTTTCTACCGCAAACTCTTTCCGGTTCATCTCTCGGGTCTAAATATAGTAGAGAAGAAAGTCAGAGTGAGTGAAAGCGAGAAATAGAAACATCTCATTCTGGCACTTTGTCAGATAATCCTTTTTTTTTTTTTTTCAATTACGACTGAGTGACACAACGCGGCAAAATGGCGAGGGTGTCGGTGCCACGTCTCTCTGCAGACGGCAGCTAATTAGCTTTTTATCATCTATTTATGTGATTCCTGCGCGGGAGCGGATGAAAGTGAAGACATCTCCGGAAACGCTTCCCAGACACCGCCATTTCCAATGAAATAAAATATGATTTTTAACGTGTCATCGGCTTTGATCACATTGTCTTTGCTTTTTAATTCGTCATTTTGGGGAATATCCAGCGCAGATGGGTCTCTGGTATTGACTACAAACTGTGGTGTCTCAAGGCGGCCTCCGGGATGTGATTGGCCAAGGGGTATGGTATGCAAATGAGGCAACGGTATCTGCATTATAGCCGAGGTCCTCAACCACCGGTATTATATTAGGCTGCAAAGAAAGAATGAAGTTGTTTTACTTGAATTAAATTGACTTGCAAATTGAAGTGTAAAATCAGTTTACTCCCATATCAAATAAAATAGTGCGAAATGTAACTTGCACACCATTCTACACATTATCGCCAAACTTCATTTGGTGACGGAGTGAACGATCAAGCTGCGTCTGACCGGCTTTCAATGACTCTTCCGATGCCTCGTCCATTGACATTCCCACCGTCTGCTGCACCAAAACCCCATTAAATTCTCCCGTCCTCTCACAGTTGATACTCTCTGCCACCGTATCTTGTGGACAACTCCATCTCTTCATGGTTGAATCCACAACAAGCAGACCTCGCTTGTATTTTTCCAAGATTTTCTCTGGGCTAGCTAGTGTCTCTGTACACCACGTCATGAACACTTTAAAAACTCTGGTCCCGCTCACTCCTAGCTCAGATACCCGCTCGTATCACAAAGCAAGTATTTTTCCCACCAACACTCATGTACAGTAACTCACAGTATTGTTCTTTATTTATATCTACATGCTTAGTCAAGCATGTAGTCAACATGTGCGATATACCTCATATTTACGGGAGCCTCTGTTTACAAGAATATTACTGATTACTCTAGTTCCACATCTCACTTTATTACACCTTTTTTTGTTGTTGTTTTTGTTTATTTTAATGCATTATTGTATTGTGTAGCATATTGTTGCATTTTGCAGTAGCAGCATTACAAGTTTGTTGTGTTCTGAAATGCCGTGACAATGAAAGGCTGTTCTATTCTATTCAACAAATCCACTGAGCACAGCTCTTGTCTCAAAAAACTCGGAAGTTGACGTACTCAAAAGTCAAGGTTCCACTGTGTTTAATTTTCTAAGCCTTCTGGGCATTTCATTTTGAGAAATTGCCATTTCCTTCTGTGCCTCACTCCTGCACTTGATTCAGTCACAGGCTTTTCTCATGCATCTGTAAGTCGGAAAGCTAACTCTCGCTAAAATGGCCTGCAAACACGACACTGGAGAGTTTATTTGAAAGCGGAGAAAGGGCCAATGATGAGGGGTCCCAGAGTGACCGAGCAAAAAGAAAATACCAAGAGTCCAACTTAAAGCACCGGTCTATCGCAACAGGTGAATCACACGCCTCCCAGTCACTTTGAATGATAGTAGGGACCAAGTAACATCTAGCTAATGAGGGCCTGAAACCCTTAAAAGAATTTCATCACATAGAGACAGAGGACCCTGCATTACAAGACAAGCCCTTGGAATTTTTTAAAAGACGTGAACACGAAGGACGAAAGCAATCAAGGCCCATAGGATGACAGAGTCACTCTATTGTCACTCCAAGATGGGACAGTTTAGTTGCAAGGAAACAAGCTCAGGGTTCCCACTGATTCTGCACTATAGTTAGAAGATAATGGTGTGCAAATCACAAACGTGTGATTAACAGTGCATCGTATAAGATAGAGTGGTTACACTTACATTGCTATTTTTTACTACAACCCCCCCGGTCCGCAAAAAAGTTGTCCGTGGCACAACAAAGGTTGGTGATCACAGGAGTATTGGATGTTCAGAGGGTTTGTTTCATGGAAGGGTTTTGTATGTGTTACTGTATTTGGGCTTCAAAATGACAGGCTGATTGAGAAGTACTTTAACACTACTATGGTGCCATCTTTCAGCTGACTTCATGTCAGTCGAAGCAATGATACCGTGGCGATGTCAA
This sequence comes from Fistularia commersonii, assembly GCF_037954325.1. Classification (NCBI taxonomy): domain Eukaryota; kingdom Metazoa; phylum Chordata; class Actinopteri; order Syngnathiformes; family Fistulariidae; genus Fistularia; species Fistularia commersonii. The sequence goes on from NC_141302.1 coordinate 14,875,442, forward strand.
GTTATAGAAGGCAAATAGAGAGGTGGACTCACGTTCTTAAGGATAATTCTCATTAATTAAACACATAGGTGAAAAAAAAAAAAAGCAAGCATCAAGCTGGCAAAACCAAAGATTCACATGGCAAACAGTCTCGGTAATGGTGCCTACACATTCTGTCTCCCATCACGCAACTACACAACATGGGTTAATGCACTGTGTGCATACAAGTATAGCCCTCTTTGGCTTTAAATTGGCAATGGGAACTAAGGAAATTTGGCAATTCCCTCCTAGTTGTCTCCTTGCAACATTCCATGCGGAGGATCCGGATGAGGAGCCTCAGGATTTGGTCAGGACATCTTCTGGATGAGATCTTTTCGGGCTCATCCAACAGGCTGATGGAAATAACTCAGGAGCTTGGCGGCGTGGCTGAGCAGAGGGGAGTCTGGCTTTCGGTTGCTGCCCAGACAACCTGACTCTGAGTATCAGCAGAAGATGCACGCATGTCTGAATGGATTCCTTTTGCTTGTTATTCCTATGAGTTGTGTTTCCCCCATCTGTTTGTTTGTCCCTCAGCGAGGTACTGATCTGGACTCGAGCTGCTGTCTGTCATCATGTCAATCACTCAGCATTGTATAAGCTGTGGCATCACTTCACTAATTATCATTTCATGAACTTTGACCCACATTCACCTCTAGCCTGCCATCCATACTACGCTCCTTCATGTCCACTTTTCATGGGTTCGGGTCCAAACCCGTCTCACCTGTCATGGAACCGACAGGGATCATTTCAAACTCTGCACTGTACACTTCTGCGTGGCGTTCAGGATGGGTAACTCAGATCAGTCCATGCGCAGAATTAATTCCCTGACGCCTTTATCCTTCCAGGGTTGCTTCCATCTCAGCTATGATCGGGATATAATAGCAAATACAAAGCCTTTCTACGGTACTCATTGGTAGACAAGCACTGTTTTTTTGGATTGATCAAAGTTTTTTTGGTTTGTTTACTTTGTAATTTATCAAGCAATAGAGTTCTAAACTCTGTTGAAGCAGTTTCAAATCACCCAGCTGGAGATGAAATGGAGAACACAGATGTATCGGATTAAAGTTTTTGTTAACTCTAATGCTAACATCAGAGTGAGGAAAAAAATTAAATGTCTAGGATGATTCGGGGAAAATTCAGGGTTATAATAAATTGTGAGATTTTTTTTTTTCATGGAAGATAAAAATGCAATACTCGATCTGTCCACCAGAAATCCCGACCCTCTGCAGTCATTTGAATAGTGCCAGCCATATCTTGAGATCGAACTGGTATCCATTCTTAACTGAAGAGGCCATGGAGATGAGCAAACAAACAGCTGACCTGAGGGGAGAACCTGGAAATAGCAGTTCAGGTGTTTGCATCTACTGCAGCCCAGCCAGATATATTCACTCAGGAAACCTGCAGAACCCAGGCTTATCAGTGATTGCAGGGAAATTGGCGAGCGAATTCTATTCCTCTGTAAATTTTCGGCCCGGAATCCATATTCATGCTGCTCTCTAACGGGCACATCAAACTGACTTTGTTTGTCCTTGTCGACTCTGGAGCTGAGCTATCATTCGGACAACAGTCGAAGCCAAAATATTTCCGGTTCAGAACATTCACGATATAGAAAACTTTTAGCCCTTTTCACACTGAGCCTGTGCTCTGCGGTATCTCTGGTATTCAGAGGGAGTCCACACAGTTTTGACAAACGTCATATGACGGCTGTTTATACAGAATCTCTTTTGTCTCTGAATTATCCCAAAAACCTTCCTTGGCACTTCAGTCACCTAGAACATTGTTGTTCACAAGCCGCTTTCAGACAGACAAGAACTGTCCAACCTCGAATTTCCTTCTCCAACCTTCCCTCCTCCAAAGGGGATCTTTTAGTTTTGCATTAGCTAACCCCTTATTTATTTTGGCCAAAATGCTTATGTTCCACTGAGAGCTATTGAAACCCCTTTGTGGTGTAGCAGGCCAGAAGAACTAGGGGCTTTTTTCTGCACCACCTTGTACCAGTTCAATCCACAATAGTTCTTAAAAATAACAAACTGTGGTATCTGCATGACGTATCTGGTTTATGAGCTCATAATGGCATATGAGCTCTACCGATCACCAAGCAACTACATCCTATGAGTTCCTAAACAGGCCCTTCCTTGGAACAAATCCGAAAATGGATCTAAGTACTTACCTACACAGTCCCTAGTTCCTATGTTGTCCGAATGCATGAGAAAAACTGCCTCATACCTGAAAAGTTCTAGGAACTGCAAAAAGCTCCTACAGTGTAAAAGGGGTTGCTGTGTCCAAAGAAGGTCGACTGTTCACGTCCCAACTCTTGAAAGCCTTTGTTAGCGGTCCAAATGGTCTCAGTCTGTCTCAATTCCTGGTGACTATCCTCATGCAAGGGAACAACAGAAACAGGCAACCCGATTAGAAAGAAGTGGTGACCTCCAAGCCCTCATTCCAAAGGTCATACCTAATCTGATTTGAATATGTGCAACACTTTATCCTTGACTACTGACATGTCACCTTTTAAAGGTGCCATCCCCGTTGTCAACCCTGTTGCGCCATTTCAGCATTAATTGCCGGGCATGAAAAAACACTGTGGCAGGGTCACTTTTTAAGGCAACTGCGTACAGATAGCAACTGGCCATAACATAAAAAAATAACCTTCGAAATACCTCATAGGTCCCGTCAAAGCAGCCCTGACCCTGGAAGGCATGGCTCTCACCAGCCCACTGACATCTAAAATTGCAACCGGTTTTCTGTAACGCTCCATTTGCCATACTATTTTGTCCTGCACAAACCAAGGAACCTCGATTTGTTTGAGAACGGGAAAACTGAAAGGTTATTTTTCACTATGCCATGTACAAAGTTCTTGTCAAAGTGACCCAAGGTTTCACATCACACTTACCTCCAGCAGTTTGCTGTTTCCCGTAAGCATCCCAGCATCGGTGAGGGTTTATTCACTTACACCCACCAACTGTATGTCACGACTGTAGAGCAGCTAATTAATTTAAGGTTTAAATGGTTTCACTTTCGATTTCTAAGCACCCCAAAGTGAAACATTTTCACCCATTCAAACACCCACTCACTGGAGAGCTGCCATACGAGGTGCTAACTGGCCCTTTAGGAACAACTTAGGGTGCTGCATCTTGCCCAAGGACACTTTTAAATCTAGAACCATCAACCTGGAGGAAAGCCCTACCAACTGAGCCATTGTGGCCCCGTTCTTATTTTTGTAAATGTTTATTATTCATAATTTTAGCTCGTCCCTTGAAAGCATTGTCACGATTAATTTACTTTGGCAATTGTGGCTTTAGCCAACACGTAATATAATTTGTTGTCCTTTGCCACCACAAGCAGTTAATTATTAGTACAGCAACAAAAAAAAAAAATAAACAGAGTGGATATTAGGGACATTTTTTTTTTTTTGGTTATGATGATACTTGTTGTTGTGGCACCGCATGAATTTGATGGCTTTATAAATCAGCTAAGCAGATAATGAGGCCCGATTAAAGCAGCTGAGGCCAGTCAATTAATAGTAGTGATTATCAATGCTGCCAGGTTGAGGCATTAAAGTACAACGCAAATGATACACTGTAAAACACATGGCGTCTCTTGAAAATGAACGAATTGTCATATGAACGTGTTTGTACTTCAGATCTCGGCAACTGGCATTGCTGGGCTCCACGGCCATCGTGTTTGATGTTCCAGGAAACTTTAGAAAATATTCTCTTTTTTGAAATGACTTTTCATCAGCTAACATTCTGGTGTCACTTTAGAAGATGGGACATCATGGCGTCTCTTGTAGCCTAAAAGATCCTGGATCCTGGTGACCTGATATCAAGCTGGAATCAAAAGTCATACAGCTCCTGCGGAAAATAAAGCAAAAAGGGCTGACACTTACAAAGGGTCTGATAGGCCCAAGCAAAGTGGCTGCTGAATCTCCATCGGTTCCAGCAGTTATGAAGCAATAAAGCTTTTAGCATTACCGAGCTACATCATTGTCGATGTGCTTTGCGTGTATCCGTAAATGAAATTCAGTTGTGGCCCAGCGAGTACAAATGATGTGTGGCAGTTATTATATTTGGTTAGCACTTCACCCTCACAGTAAGAAGGTCTCTGGTTGGATTCAGATGACAGACTTTATGTGGCGATCGGTCCAGGAAGTACCCTGCTTCTCGCCCAATGCCAGTTGGGATAGCCTCCAGTCCAATTTGACCCTGAAGATGTGTTGGCCTTGAGGAAGAGGCTGCAGGGATGAAGATGCGGAGGCTCGCTTTGGGAGTGATGGGGATTCAAATGATGTCCATCAGAGGGACAGCATATGTTGGATGCTTTGGATGGACTGGAATGGCTTGGACACGTACAGAGTTGGGATAGTGAACATCTGGAGAAGGATGCTGCAGCCAAGGAGGTCAAGAGGAAGATTTATGGATGGAACGGCTGGAAATCAGTTGGTCGGAGAGCAGAGGAGAGGGTTAGCTGGAGGTGGGTGATTGGCTGTGGCGACCTCTGAAAGCAGCAGCCCAAACCAATGTTAAGGCGACAAGCCAGGGTTGTTAGAAATAGGGTTAAAAGTTTCTCCCTGCTAAGTTACACGATATATTTCATAATCAGTCCAGCGTCTGATCTTTAGAATATTTCCAATATATTTAACTCCAGAAGCAGCGCGGGAATAGAAACATGGATGACTACATGTTGACAGCCAGCATTAATCACCGTATTAGTGGACACTGCAGAGCCTGGGGATGAATCATCGTTCATAGGGAGAGTCCTAGGTGTCCTCTACCCTCCTTCCTCCTCCAGCACTCCTCCTCCTCCTCCTCCTCATCTCCTGGGGATGTATAGGTCATGTTTAGGTGGAAGGAATGACACACACACACACACACACACACACACACACGAACATTGGGCCAGTATGATTAAGAGTCCACATCAAGTGACCATGAGCGTTAGCTTCAACAACACACTCATCTTCCAACTTCTCTGGTCTGGTGAACCCTCTCCACCTGCTTTGGTCGGAGTAGGGGAAGTGGGGTGGGTGGCAGTGGAGGTGGGGTGGGGTGTGCATACCGCCGTCATCCCCCACTGATGGATGGGGAACATTACGGCTCTTGGGGACAGGTGCCACTGACGATTAAAGGCCCCAGCCAGTGGCTCGGAAAGAATGGAAGTGGAAAGAGGCGAAGGGGAAGGAAGGGAAACTGTTGCCGCAGAACAAGTAAACACAAATGCTGCGGGGAAGAGAGGGGGAAGCAGATGTGAAAAGAGGTGGTGGAGGGATGGGAAGGAGGCTCTGCAGGTGGAGAGGAGACAGATGGTGCCGGCTTTTTTTTTTAAACTCATTTTTATTTATTCTTTTTTTTTCCCGCTTGGGTTTTAAGCGTGAGGCGATGCGTCCGCCTGCACACCGAGGAAGAGCGATCACACGTCTTAACAGGTGTGCTAGCACTTTGCCTCTGCTCTCCCGTTTTGGATTCGGCATCCTACACCGTTCCTACAGACTACCCCTGCAAATCCCTGCAGTGTGAATCCCACGTGCAGTGAAAGGGGGAAGAAAAACCTCCCTCGCCTTGGGGGTCAATTCACTTGGCAACCCCTCTCCAACTCCTTACTTTAACGCTATCATTGCGGCGATTCCCTGTAATCATAAGCACGATATTTTAATTTGTGTCACCTTGATCGCCACAAACACAAAAGACCAGAATATTCACCTCGTTATGGCAGCTGTTCTCAAAATAGACTGCTGTCGCCATGTCATGCTTCACGTTCGACCATACATTTGTTGATAATGAAGCGGCCACAATGTGGCCCAAAAAAATCCGCAGGTTTGGTTTTATTTTCTTGGATAGTAGCCGCCGAGGCATTGTTTGGAGGAAGATGAGTTGAAAAAGATAGAGAACTCAAAACAGCAGTCCGCCACCGCACGCTTGGCTGAAGACTGTTCCTGAAGACCAATTTTGAAATTGGGGATCGAGATGAGGAACAATAGGCTCTGGCTGGGAGAATAGAACTATACTTTCGGTTTCATCTGAGGAGTAAAGTGCTTCGCTATCGGCGAGGTGGAGAGCGGCCGCGTCTGCGTCTGTAACACCAGTGATTATCGAGAAAATTGCCTTCACATGCGGCTATAATTTGGTTGGTTATCCCTCTGTGGATGAATCCCTCTAGATTGCTATGCCATCAAGAATGAGCTTGTGAAAATAAAAGTTTTCGCATTTGCAAACAGGGCAAACTGGCCCGCCCATCCCGATATGCCCTTCTGATCGCTACTTTTCTCCTCCATCTTTTCCAGCCAGCCTGATCTATCATTGTTTACTGTAATAATGTTTGATGTTTGCACATCTGCTTGCCCGTAATCCTTCGGCACAAACCCTCTCTCCTCCTTGGCCTCCATATCCGGGATCTGTTGTCACTGGCGTATTTACTCTTCTGTGCTTCTTGGGGGATGAGGTAGACGCATCTGAGCTATCCGCACCCGCCAGGATGTCCCATGTCCTTCAACATGTATGCTTGTGGCAGCTTGCATTCAGAAAAAAAATCATCGATTAAAAGCGGTGACTACCCGTTTTCCTAACCAGGGAGTCACAATTTGGACGAAAATCAATTTGCCCGCTGAGAGGCTCGAGCTTGAGTTTGAATCCGTCGAACAGCATTATTTTCCAAACAGGAGAAAATAAAAACTTTTTCACACATTCTCCTCTAAAACCTATGTATTCCACCTAATTATAATGAAATGAATGTGCCGTTGCGGTCCACGTCTGATAGGTTGTCTTGTAGGTTTCTGCCTCCTCTCGAAAGTGTCCCTTTATCAGCGAATCCGCACAGATACAGTTCTGAGCTTCTTGCCAGCTTATCTCTGTTAGACTGTTAATTAGCACCAAGTGCAGCAATTACACTGGAATATCCAAAGCAACAAAGACACAAAGGATGGCCCCCTACCCACCCCCCTCCCCGCCTTACCCTGGCCTGAAACTAGACCAGCCCTCACAAACGAAAGGGAACAAGGGGAGGGCTAAGGAGAAGGGAAATGAGAAAGGGAGATATAGGAGCAATACAAAGACAGAGCTTGGATAAGACTCCGCTGTCATTTTTAATTGGTTTGTCTCTCCTGAGAGGAGCCCCAAATTACGAAGGTTTTAGATTATAAACCGCTCCGCACATGAGTGTACAAGTATGGCGCCTGTACGCAAATGCATACAATGTCGCAAGTTCCCATGCATTCATAACCGCAACGCTTTGGATGTATAATGCTGTTTATTCCATTGAGCAAGTGATGGAATCAGTCCATCATTTACGTTTGAACATACTTTGACTTTTTGCAAATGTGATCCTTGTGGTAGTCCTGCGATTCTGACTTGTGAGGACATCCACCTTAAATACACATGCACCTATTGGTGCCGGAAGCGTGATGGAGCTGAGAATAGTGCTTCTCTGAAACGGAAAAGGAACGCTTTGCACGGTGTCGTGCAGTTTGTCTCAGATTAGATTTCCAGAGGACCACATGGAGCGGCACATGGACGAGAAAAAAGAAGCGTTGGATGACTCTTCGCTCCAACTGGCACCGACACGAGTTCTGATATTGTGTTTTGTTAGGTGGGATTTGGCTTCTGTTCTGCTGTTTCCAACATGGCAGCCCCTTGATTTTAGTCCAAGTTTAGATGTGTTTGAAATTAATGTTATCTTTACATCAAAAATGGTTTCAAACTAAATTCAATAAATTCAAACAAATATTGAGATGTATGACTAACATTAACAATAACATTTTATATTTCAAGCGTCCCTTCGTGATCAGGGGCCTGGTGGCACAGCGTCTGTCTCACAGCCTGAAGGTCCCTGGTTGGTTTTTGACAGAAGGGGGCTTCTTGTGTGGAGTCTCCATGTTCACCCCATATCCGTGTGGGGTTCTTCCCACAGTCCAAAAACATGCAGTGGAAACCCTGAATCGCCCAGATATGCGAATGAGAAAGTTTAGGATTTGAGGTCCCTGCATGACATGTAAATGAAAGTGTGAATCCTTGCATTTCTCTATGTGACCTATGAATGACAGGGTGAATCAGTGGATATTTCTATATTCTTGTTGAAATCTTCTTGTCATGGCAACTGGACTTGGAGCTGACCTTAAGACCCGCACCGGTACGATAAAACCTATATTTGGATCCTGTTTCCATGCAAGGATGTAAAAGGCCTTTACCATCGGGTTGCTGTCTCTGCATTGACAATGGACCACTCCACGAACACCTGACTAGACATCATCCGGGAAACCCACAACCATCTGGCGCCCACAGGGGGAAACCCAGCTCCCTGTATAGCCTTCATTCCAGCAGGAAGTGCAGAACCGGAGATTAGGATGTAAGGCATTATCTTAAAGGTCTGTACCGCGTCTCAGAATTACATGTAACTCAGCAGAGGGTTTGATAATCCACCGTAACAGCTGTGGCTGGAGAGTTTGTGAATAACAGCGATGGAGACATAACACCTAGGCCCGACGGAAAAATCTGGTCACCGCAACAATAAAACAACTGTCGTCTCGTAGCATTTTGAGATGCGTCGTCAAAGTAATTCACTGTAATAAACTCTGCGCGGAAGTAAAATGAATGGTGGGAAGCCGATAGGCAATTAGAGCCCAGGGAGGAAATATATATTTGGTTGGGTTTGTGTCAGCAATGGTCAGGGAATTATTTCCTTAAGCGCAGTCATATTTCTCTCAATCCGTCAATTTGCCACTGAGCTGAGTTCACAGTGGAAAACGGACATAGCCTAAACATCTCTCCCCATAAGAGCTCTCTGTGGATCACCTAGAAGGTCCAGTATGTTACCTGCTGGACCTCCCTACACCGTTTAGAAGGCCCTCAAATACGACGCCCAAATCACCTCCGCGTGCTCCTTTGGATGGGAAGGTGCAGCAAGTTGTGTCCAATCTGCCAAAGAATATTTTGGTCCCAAGGCTGATTCCTTGTCCGGGCTGAGTGCCCATTAGGAAAAACTTATTTCAGGACTGGTATTGATGACTTGACTCCAAATTTTGAGACAACTGGAACAACATCCATATTATTGCAGACATCAGGACTATGTATCTATGTATCTATGTCTGTCTGTCTGTCTGTCTGTCTGTCTGTCTGTCTGTCTGTCTGTCTGTCTGTCTGTCTGTCTGTCTGTCTGTCTGTCTGTCTGTCTGTCTGTCTGTCTGTCTATCTATCTATCTATCTATCTATCTATCTATCTATCTATCTATCTATCTATCTATCTATCTATTCCAGCCTCCTCGCAAAAAAAAAAAAAAATGTTATGAATAAACAATGTAATCGCTTATATATAACAGAGGTAGTAGGTTTAGGAAAAATGCCTCTGAAGGATTCATCCTGTGTATATCATCATTGTGGTCATAAGCAGTATCACTTTTATCTAAATATATGACTCCATTGGCTGTTTTGGCATTCATGTCTTATAAATAATTATGGAGAGGAGCCCGTCGGATGATTTTTGTGACAGGATGTCTGACAAGACATCAACACTGATGATCCCAAATTAGTGGTTGTCATTGACGAGCTCATTGCGCGACTAATTGCCACCTTTCAACAAGTACAGGGGAGCGGTTTTCTTTTTTACAATGAAAACCAAAAAACTTGCAAAAATGAGAAGAGGATGTTTGAAAAGACGATAGTCGCGTTCACATTGCAGGAACTTATTGCAGTGCCCATTATAAGATACTTCATGCGAAGCACCATTTTTAAAAGTTAATGTTGTCACCACCCACCTGTTTCGTTGCGACTAGACAGACAGAAGCAGTGAGAAATAAAGCTACGAAGACGTCTTAGGCCTTCTGGCTTGCTACATCTCAGATAGGTTTCCAGGCCTCGCAGAGGAACATCTACATTTAGGCTGAAATACTTACTGAGTTAGCTAAAGGCTAACGGGATTCTGCAGGGTGAAGATAAAAACACTTTGACCCATCTTGTACACCACGGCTGTTATTCTATGAATGGTGTGGCAGCTTCCACCTCCATTGTGTCCATGTCGCCGAAAAATGGGGCGACAAGGAGGCCCAAGCTCTTCTGGCCCGCTACGCCTCGGAGGGTTTCTCCGGGCTTGCAGAGGAACATCACAATTTTGGACAAATTAGTGCGGGGTTAGCTAACTGCTATTGGGGTGAAGACAAAAAAATGCAAACCCAAATGATAGTACACAGTTGTTATTCTCACCACGCAGAACATGAACGCTTCATCTCCTTCAGCGGTTTGTTTTGGAGTGTGAAGCCTCAGGTGGACATGGCAGGTCCCTAAGGTAGTCCCACACTGCCTGTGGGAACACAAATTTAAAAGATCTCCTGGAGGAGGCGAGTTCTTGGAACAAAATCCAGCATGGATGGTTCTTAAAAGATCTGTACAAAATCAGCTTATGAAATCCAGACAAGCTTTGAGCAGAGCTGACTTCTCTCCTCGTACTGCATTCACGTACCTCATAGAAGTGACATAACTAGTGTGAAAAGCGGCGAAAAGTTGAGCCATCAGAGGGCCGTCAGTTTTTTTTTGAGTTTTCAACAAACCATCCCTTGCCTTTGCATGTTTTGAAAACGTCTGCAATCACCAGCCTGCTTGGATCCTCGCCCACTCGAAGGGTGAGAAGTTTAGACCATTCAAGAGGCCCTGCGGAGACCGGCGCCCTCAAGCGAGCATTGATTTGCTCCTCTGAAGCGAATTCGGCTTTCCAAAAAGAAAAAAAATCACATTCCCTTACACTAGTAAGGAACCAGGCGGCGATATTCATGACAAAGGCAGAGCTCGCATCCCCTAAATGGCAGTGGTTTAAAATTGAAGATATTATGCGCTCACAAGCTGTGAGAGATTGTGTTTTAGTGACTGTAGTAGCTAGACAAAAAAAAAAAAAAAAAAGGAAAAACAAAGAGAGAGGAGACTATAAGAATCCATTTGTAACTCCCGTTGTGATGTTAGGATGCTGCAGGGGCTCACCAGCTGTGCACAGCCGGCTTGATGGATGCAGGTGAGTGTCCCCAATTTTTTTTTTCCCAAAACACTCATCCGAGAAGATTCTTCAGTCGCCGCTCCCTTTATGAAGCCGTAGCTAAGAGTCGGGGGGGGGAACTGGGCCGGCGAGATGGATGGGCGCAGCGAAAGGTGAGGACGAAGGTGAGAACGAGCGCGCGATGGAAAGGAAAACGTTGCGCGGTTGGAGGGATGAGACCACTCTGGATACACCTGGGGATTGAGTCATTCATTCAGCATCCACATTATCCTGCACCAGAGGGGTTGTCGCAGCCTATACCAGCTGTGATTGGGCAAGAGGCGGGGCTCGCCCTGGACCAATCACGGGGCCAGTCAGACAACTATTCACTCACCCATTCACGTCATATACAGACGTTCGCTGTCATTCATGCTTCCTATAGAGACATATATCCATTCACTCCATCAAAAAAACAAGCTGTGGGTTATCAGGATCGTGCGTCTTACTTGCTGAGCTCCAACATTCCCCTTCCGATCTGTTTAAATATTAAGGGTTTGTAATTAAACACGGTAGCAGCGCGACGCCACGGGGGCTTTTAGCTTCATCGACTGGGGAGTGACAAAGTATCAGGGGCTGCGACTTCCAGAATCTGAAGGCGAGGGTGCGGCGATGGCTGTTTACGGCAAGCCAGGAGGAATGGGTCGACGCTTTTCATTTCAGCACGTATGACTAAATCCCTGAGGTTTGTTTGGGGATGTAAGCTGGCACTTTGGTGAAGTTGTTTACCACCTCCACTTGAGTCGGGAAACATTGAATGCATTCGTTAGAAAAACAAAACTAAAACAAATAAAAGGATAAATAAAGCACTTCGACTCTCGACAATGATCGCACAAAGGGAAGCTCGGCCCACTTATCGCCTCCGAACAATTTCAAATCGGCACCGCAATCAGTCTTTGTATTGACCGGTTTGGCGGCGGCGGCGGTGGCCATATCTGGCCGTCGCCGCCGCTGCCGAACGCCCAAAACAAGAGAAGTTATTATTATATGGCGCTGGATGTGCGGCGTCATTAATCATACATGCCTTTGAGTAAATTCACAGCTGAACGGATTTAATAAAAGATGTGCACGGCAGTCTGCGAGGCTGGGAGTGTGAGGAAAGATCATTATGAAATCCTCAGAGGGAGACAAACTTTAATAAACGCTTAAAAATAAATCAAGGGCCGCCGTCGAAACTGACAGGTGTTTCTCCGTCTCCCGGACCTTCGGTGGAGTGCGGCATTGAAATCAGCACAGGGGAAACATCTTCGCTAATATCGCTGTATGTGGAGGATTTTGATTATGCGGGTTTGGGATATTATTTGCCGGCGCTTCAGATAATTAGGAAGGGCTGCAGCTGCGCTGCCGCCCCTATAAATCACGATTTATGATCACGGCTCGGGAGGAAATTGTTGACACCGATGCATCCCGAACATGCGGTGTGTTGAGCGTGCACATTCAGCACTGGCTGTAGACTTGTTGAATGTTTCTGGTCAGCAGAATCCAGAGAGGAGTGCGATGCTAATATCCCCTGCGGCTGAATTCAAAACGCCCATCAATAGTCGCTTTCGCACTGCAGGAACTTTTTGCAGTTTATCCTCGGAAGGAGGCTTTTTTTTTCCGTGCGTTCAAATGGCAGAGGGACCTTGGACATTTTTACTGTTGCATAGGAACTCATATGACATCGGTCATGTGACCCATCAGCTGATACTTCTTGCGGATTGCAGGGCGCTGTTTTCAAAACAATTGTCACTGGTAAGCTGTTGTCTTGTTTCAGAATGGACAGAGACGGTGAGAAATAGGGTGCCAAAGAGGTGTGGTGCTACGCCTTAAAGGGGTTCCCAGGGCTCGCAGAGGAACATCATCGTTTTGGACCGAATGAGTGCTGAGTCAGCTAAGAGCTAGTGGGGTGCCTCACACAGCAAATCATTGCAGGGAGAAAATGAAAAAAAAAAAAGGTTATTATTTCCGCAATGCAGAACACAAACCCTTCTTCTTCTTCTTTGGTGGTTTGTGTTTAGTGTGGAGCTTGAGGTGCACATCATGGACCCTGTCACCCCACCAGTACCTTCTGCCTGTGGTCTCTTACTGCCCGTATTAATACGAAACTAAGAGTTTACTCCCAGCAGAAGGTAGATCCTAGCACCAAATTTGAGCTGGACCTTCCTTAACCCTCTTATTATGTTAAGGGTCAATTTGACCCATTTCACCCATTGACCCAATGGGTCAAATTGACCCTTAACATAATATGAGGGTTAAAACTGTGTTTTTAAACCTCTCCCATCCGGAGAGCAGCTAGCATGATATCTTCCTGAATCATCCTCACATTTCACTCAGTAACTTCCACTCAAACAAACAAAGCAGACTTTACTGTTTAGCTTATTTTGCCAGATTACAATGCATGTGTGCGGCCACCTCCGCTTATAAATGTTTTTCTCCCATGTGTTTGGTATCTTTATTATCTGGACACAGATGGCACACAACAATCTGCTAAACTCAACGGTAATTCACGATTCATCACTTGCTACCATGCCGCATGAACGTTGAACACTTGATGGAATAATGACTTTTTATATGGAAATGTTCAAACTGCGTCTCATTTAGCATAGAAGGGGGTGTGTTATTCCCCCACAATAGCCCACAGATTAGGCTGTAAGAACCTGGCCAGATGCGTAATGGAGCAAAGTGATGAGGAAATCCAAGCAACTTTTTATGCTCAACTTGTTCTTCAGGTGTTAATTCGGGTGGCAGAGCGACAGCCAAGCAAGAAAGTAATGACTAATTAAACCCATGACGGGAGAACTTTGAAAGTCCCAACAAACAGACTGTACAGGACTGATAACACAATGAACAGGGTCAGGAGAGGAACTATTTACAACTTCTACATGTGGTTTGGAGACACTGAGGAGAAGACATGAGGCAGAGCTATAGGCAGATATGAAGATGTTGAGGACTAAAGAGGATGTATAGGATCAGGAAGGAGTCCATCAGAGGGACAGCACATGTTAGATGTTCTGGAGGTAAAAGTAAGATTGAGATGGTTTGGACATGAGGAGGGATTGTTGAGTTCTAGGTAGAAGGATGCTATGATCGGAGGACGAAGAGATGAAATTTGTAGATGGACTTAAAGAGGTATATGGTGTTAGCTTGTGGAGGAGAGCAGGACGCAGAGGAGAGAGTTAGATGGGGGCAGATGATTGGTTGTAACCAACCCTGAAGGGAGCAACCTAAAGGACAAGTGGAAGGTGAAGTAGCTACATGTGTGTGGAGGTTCTCTGTCATCTTGGAAATGGTAAATTACATGTTTAACATGACTTTAGGGCTTTCCAGATATGTTGGATCTCAGTTTTGCTACATTGGACAGTTGATGGGATGTTCTTGGCCCGGTGGTGTAGAGCTCTGATAACCCCTAGCTTGTGCTGAAAGGGGTGATGCAAGTCGAAGAGTCAGTGCTGGTCGATGTGCGTTGGTTTCCTGCAAATCTTGATGTCCATCCAACAGTCCAGGAAGGGGAGTTTGTCACCTGTGATGTCCTCCCTTGTGAATTTGATGAGGGCATCGATCATGGTGAGTGGTGAACTCTTCCACCTCATTTTTCTTGATCTTGACCCATGTGTTGTCTACGCACCTACGCAAGGCGAGGTCCTTGCTCTTAACCTCCCTCATGTATAAGTGTATTAGTAAGTAGAGAAGCCTTAAGATCCTGTGGCTTCCCTAATTGGGCTTTTACCAAATTGGAAACCACCAGACGTAATAGCATACAACTGGAAGAAACGGAAGAAAATTGTACCATATGTTGCAGGTGTTTCCGGAAAAAACTCAGAGGGGTATTCAACAAACACTAAATCCCGGTACTGCTAAATACATTAAATCCCACAACACCCTCAGGAAAAGACTGGTGCACCCCAAGGACAAAACAGCCAGGCAGATGATCGAAGATGTGATTTCTGCTGGGACCGGCATTGAAGATTGTGATGACGATTACATTGGAGAGACCAAACAACCTCTACACAAACTGATGGCCCAAACACAAGAGTCACAACTTCAGATGGTTCAAGAGAAGAGTCAAATAAGCCATCTTTGTCAAAACAGAAAAACCGTCTCCGAACAGAGGAGGGGGCCTCAGACACAACCTTTCACCATGATCCAACATCGTACTGTGATCAATACCAAGACGGATATGCCTACACGGACCAGGCCATCAGCACCCTCCAAACAACCAGAAAAGATCTACCACTAGAACCATCCCCTGGTAACTACCACCTGAGCCTCAGTTCATGGGATCCAACAGGTTCTACTCACATTCTGAGAAGTTCTATCCCCAAAAGTTGTACCTTTGTCCCCACCTAATGGCACCCCCGTTGACATAACCACTTCCGAGTTTTGTGCCGATCAACTCTTCCATTTACATAACAAGCAACAATAACCTTGACCCATCCACAACCCTGGAAGGTAAAATTGGAAAATTTCTCACAGGTCATTAGAAATGAAGAAGCTTCTTGGTTGGGTGGACTGTCTTCAAGGGAAGAAAATCAAATTCAGTAGCCACGACAGGAAGGGTTTGACAAGAAAGTACCTACATGGAGCAGCATTTGATCGAACACGGAAGTGCAAGACGCAGGTATGAAGATGGAGGAAAGGAAAATGGAAAAAAAAATCCATAAAAGAGACATTAATATAAATGAAATGAATTTGGAATACAAGTTAGCTAATCAGAGGAAATGTGTGCATTGTGCTAGCGGTCGGAAGAGTCTGCTCACGTCTCCGTTCACTTTACGCCACAAACGAAGCAGATCTCAAACAATTATGGAATAAGTGGAGGGTCTGATAAGAGGAGGCGGAACACGCGATGCCAACGAGGCATTTCTGCAAACACAGATCGACTCTCGGAGTCAAGCCAAGATGTGAAGGGATGCTGTGATTGGTTGGCAGCCAATGTCAAGACAAGGAAGTGTGGAATTGGCAAACTGGGTTTTTATTCCTCTGTGTTCAGTTGTAGCCTGGTGGTGCCCGTTCAGATGACCCTGAGCACAACATAAGAAATGTAATGAAAAGAAAGAAAAATGCAATTAAAATTAAATGTAGGTTGGAGGTAAACTTAGTGTTTACTTCCAAATACAGAATCCAAAAACATCCGACAAGAGAATGAGATACTGACCAGTTGTATATCTCCATATAATTGGTGAATGACAGGGTGAATGTTGTATCTATATGACATGTGAATGAGAGGGTGAATGGGTGAGTCTGCACATGAATGAGAGGGTGAATGTTGTATGTCTATATGACAAGTGAATGAGAGGATGGATGACTGATGCCTACATAGGACATGTAAATGAAAGGGTGAATGGGTGAAGCTAGTAAGGAATTGAGTGATTATATATTTTTATCTAATGTTGGATTGATAGGGTGAATGTTGTATGATTATATGTCATGTGAATGAGGGGGTGAATTGCCATCGTTCTAAATAATGAATGAATGATTGAATGATGGATGGATAAAGATCGAAATTTAACCAACCTTGTGAAATTTAAAGCTGAGTGTATTTCCTAAAACAATGAATGGTCCGGAGATGAAAATAAAGAGGTCCGTCTTTATTCGACCCAAACAGCAGATTATTTCCTCATAGCGAGACTTTAATTAGGAATAAGCTGCAGGTAATTATTAGACCACTGGGAACCCGGATGGGGACATAATAGAGCCGACAAAAAACAAGCCCTGATTAAATGACCCACCTGTGCAAACATCACTGAGGGCAGGTTCCTCAAGTGTAATGTCCCTAAAGCTGGTTGCTGAGAAACTGGTTAACCATGTGCTTAACCAGTGATATTCATTCATTCATTCATTCATTCATTCATTCATCCATCCATCCATCCATCCATCCATCCATTCACTCATTCATTCATTCATGCTCTACACTGCTTATCCAGCC
The DNA here is from genome assembly GCF_037954325.1 of Fistularia commersonii. Classification (NCBI taxonomy): domain Eukaryota; kingdom Metazoa; phylum Chordata; class Actinopteri; order Syngnathiformes; family Fistulariidae; genus Fistularia; species Fistularia commersonii. The sequence continues at coordinate 14,892,372 of NC_141302.1, forward strand.
ATCAGATTTGCGGGGTTCTCCCTGGACCAGTTCATCACTGGCTCACATACATTCAATATTCACCCTCTCATCCAAAACTCATATAGAGATATACAACCTCTCAGTTCCTCATTCACCTTCCATATGAATACTTCACCCATATACCCTCTCATTCACATATCATATATCCAAACCACATTCACCCTGTCATTCACATGTCATATATAGACTTCAACCATTCACTCTGTCATTCATATGACATGATTGTACTATCGTAATATTTACAGCGTTATTCCCACTTCACATAGACATATAACATTCACTCTGTCATGACATATCATATAGACATAAGTCATTCACCCTTTCATTCATGTCATATAGAGACAGACCCATTCAGAGACATAACACCATCCACTCTGTCACTCACATATCATGTATAGACTGTAACAATTCACTCTCTCATTCAGATGTCATATTGACTTACAGCATTCACCCTGTCATTCCCACATCAGATAGGGATATATAACCATGCTCCTTAGTCCCGCTGTTCCTGAGCCGCCTTCTGCTCATGGTGCATCCATGATGGGTTAAAGGCAGTGGTCAACTTTCACTGGTGTTGTGCTCAATGTATGTGACAATAACGGCATTTCTTTTTTTCTTCTGCACCCTGTCATTCTTGCATTATACAGACATACAACATTCACCCTCTCATTCACGTATCATATGGGGGGGCAACATATGGGTTGGGGGTAGTAGGGCGATCGTCCTGGGACGTCCAGGTGCCGTTTGCTAGGCTGACAACCGCTCATGGTTCATCCATGATGGATTAAATGCAGAAAACAAATTTCCCACAAAGGATTAAAGGAAGTTTAAATTACTACTATTATTATATGGAGATTGTGATTCCCTTGTCTCGGGGAAAGTTCACCTAATCACATGTCTTGTAGTGATATATATGATTAATTTGTCATACAGATATAACACATTCAGTCTCTCATTCATATGGCATATAAAGATAGAAGTATTTAGAGACAGACAGCCATTCACTCTGTCATTCACACATGATATAGAGACATACAACATTCAAATGTCATATGTAGACTTCAACTATTCACCCTTTCATTTGTATTTCATATAGAAATACAACATTCGCTCTCTCATTCACGTCATATTGTGGTTGTGTGTGTGAGGGGGGGGTCGGAGGAGGCCCTTAAAGAAGCTCTCCGGTTTGTGTGTGTCTGAATGAGTGTGTGTCGGCTATGCTTTTGTATAGTTACAAGAAGTGAACTTCCTAGGCGGTGCGTGAACTTCCTCTGCTGCAACGCTCCAGCAGAGTAAAAGAATAAACTTGAAATTGGACGTACGGCAAACCAAAAAAAAAGATACTTTTATTTTCCGCAGGCTGCATGGCTGTGTTACTTCTCACCTTTCAGAGTTTTATGGATTGTGAAGCATTTCCGTGGCTGAAACACTGGAAAAAATCCATTATTTCAAAGCACCACCGTGACTGCGAGTCACCGCTGAGGAGATGAACAGACAACTGTGTTTACAAAGGTTTTACTTTCCGTCTTCCATTTCCCCATGTTTTGAATTTATTTAGTGCAATCAATGAAAAAAAAAAGAAGTTTGTTGTATTTGCCATGTCTTGCAATTTGTCTGGAAACAGCTTTTGCAAATGAACATTCGTCATTTATTAATGTGCGCTAACTGCCTCCTGCGGAGGGAGAGACTGGGAATGTGGGACATCAGTGAGATTTGCAAATCAAGTCGCCGCGGCGGCAACATAAACAAACCACTTCAATGGAGCGAAATGCTACATAAATAAGAGTTAATATTGAAATAACATAACATAAGATAACATAAAAAATGAAATAAAAAAAAACATGCAAAGGTTCTTCGGGTCATGGTGAATTCTTGTCGAGATCTTGTTGTGGTAACTGGACTTGATTTCTTCACTTGAAGATGTTTCACCCCTCATTCGAGAGCCTACTTCACTTCTCGCTACTGTATCTATATTGGGAAACTCCCCACTGGCCATTAGAACTGAAGAAGCCTGTGGGATGACGGGTGAAACGTCTTCAAATGAAAAAATCGAGTCCAGTGTCCACGACAAAAAGATTTAGACATTAAATTAAATTAAATTAAATTAAATTAAATTAAATTAAATTAAATTAAATTAAATAGTATAATTAAAAAATAACTAAAAAGAAAATTAAAGAACTGACGGACTGATAGAGTAAATGATATGTCTGTATGTGTGAATGAGAGAGTGAAAGGTTGCATTGCTTTATATGACGTCAAAGTAAAAGTGAAAGTGAAAGATTGCGTATCTGAATGACTTCAGAATGAGAGACTGAACCATTTCATGTGACTACATGATGTGTGAATGAAACTGTGAGTGGTTGTTTGTCTGTATACGGCTGTGTCGTTGTCTGGCGGTTTAGATAATGAATGAAGCAGCACAAACACACACACATTAAACACTATTATGCAAAGCTAAAAGGTTACGGGACCAATGTGATTGAGCGTTTGCCATCTCCACATCATCTGGCCTCATCCCATAATACACAGAGAGGAGAGAAGCTGAGGGAGAGACTATACAAAAGGTCGCTGTGGAGAGCAGAACATGTTGAATTGATGGAAAAACCATATTTACTTTCATTCTTTTTTAGTTTTTTTTTCATTCTGCTTTGAAAGGATCTTGCAACAATGCAACCAATCGCAAAGTCACGGTCATCTGCGACTGAGGAACATGATAAAAAAAATTAAAAAAAAAGGAAAATACACCATTGCCTCCACTTGGGTCCATTATCCTCTTATCACGGCAGAACTTATGATTTTAAATGAAAAAGAAAAAAAAAAACTTAACTCCAGCATGTGACAAACTTCCACAATCGTCTATTGATCTCAACGAGGCCGATAAGGCTGGGATTTAAAGATTTTTTTCCCCTAAAATATGTTCACAGCCGCGGGCCGGTTATTGAAAAGCAGGGTCAACATTCACAGGCGAGCTCCTCAGATGGAAGAGTCGACTGAAGAGAAAAAAATAAGATCTAGAACTGCCACTTTGGCCACTCGGTAGTGTCGGTCTTAAATTTGTTGCCCATTGTGCATTAGCTGACTATGGAATTCAGAAATCCACAAATGAGGAGTCCTCTCCATTTTTAATAATTGTCAGAACTGATTCCCAAATATAATTTTCCCAGAACCCACCGATCAAAACCCTTGTTTTTGTGACATCCCGATAATTCGGTTCCTTTTTCTTCGCGGCATACGTACGCCGAGCAAATTCATTTACAAAATCCGCTGCTGTGGCTTTGTCGACTTATTCTCCCGGACGCCAAGTTGCTCTTCGGTGAGGACGCTTCCTAATTTGGGGATTTAATGTTTAATAGGATTAATTGATAGGGGACGGGAAGCCGGGGATGTCATTAAAAGTCCTTAAGATGCAGTTGGTTTTCGAACGCCGCGGTTCAGATCAGGCCGACAGGAAGGGACGGGGCTGTGGGGGTGACCGAAGCGAGGGGTTGCGGTGGATTTGAGGACGAGAAGGTTTGAACAGAGTACAAATAATCAGCTGAGTGTGAGCAAGCTACACACCATTGTTTGAGTGACGAGACTCAAAAATGCTTTAAGTTTCTAAATTTCGATAGAGACTTCCTACATTGTCGCATGAGGGCGCTGGTGCGTTTGGCTCTTCCAGCTCTCCAACCAACCAACTAAACCAGGGGTGTCCAACATACGGCCCGCGGGCCAGAACCGGTCCGCAAAGGGGTTCGACCAGGCCTGCAGGATAATCTGAAAGTGAAAAAATGCATAAAAGACAAGGATTTATTTTTTTAAATTAAATGTAATTCAAGAATTTTCCGCTAGGGACGACAATCCGCATCACAGAGACGGTCCAATCAGCAGACGTTATCAATGCACCACCTGCTGCTTGTTATGACGTTTTTTCTACAAAGTTCTCCACCTCCCTGCTACTCCCTCATTAGCCAAAATGTCGTTATCAAAACAGAGAAAAGTAGTTAGAGAGTGTAGAATTTTCAAAGAAAATTGACTATGTCCTATTTATTTACGGAGACGCACGGGAAACCTTTGTGCTTGGCGTGTTTGCAACAAGTTTCAGTATTTTGGGAACATAATATATGGCGCCACTACGAGACTCATCAGGGCGAAAAATATGACAGCTTGCAATGACAACTTAGAAGAGACAAGATCAACGGATTGCTGGCGGGTCTGAGGAAACAGCGGTCCACTTTCACCCATAGCCGAGAAATCAGCGAAGCAGCGGTAAAAGCCAGCTAGCTAATTGCTAGCGAAAATGTGCAATTCAACGTTAGTCACCAGCAAAAAACAAAACAAAAACAAGTACATTGCCATTATTTTCTCTGTTTCAGACTCAGACTGAGCCAAGCAGCTACCGCATGAATCCGCAGCTTTTAAGATTGGCTGGAAAAAAAAGTAAATAAAAAAAAAAAGACACAAAGGTGCTTGACTGTTTTCATAATAGTTTCTTGAAGGACCGAATTACTCACAGTGTTTCAAACAATAACAATGTGTTTTTTTTCATTTTCCTGCAAGAGTCTGCAAAATGGCTGTTTACCCAACATCTGACCTTGAAACACTGCGGGATTCATCTCTAGGATGTTGTCCACCACCTTTACCACGCCGTCGCTGTCTTTTCTTGACCATACGTCGGTCTCAGCCGCGGCCCTCAAGAAAAAAACATCTCTGCGTCGGAATAAAGCAACACCGAGATGTTTTTTTCTTGAAAAAAAAAATCGAGGATAAATAAAAAAAATAAAAAAAACACTTTTTATAAATAAATATAGGAAAATATCCTGGCTGTGCTCAGGATTCCCCATCATCTAATTTGTAAAGTATACTTTTATTCATTGATTATCTGTGATCGATGGCTGACATTTCAAATTTCTCTCAGCAAATGAATCAGTGACGGACAGGGAGGAGAACATCCTCAACTAAAATCTGCAGGATGTGATCTTTCATACTATGTCCAAATCCACAGTTGTTTTTTTTTTTTTTTTCACATCAGTCAGTTCAATATTTGAAGCGTCAACTCTGCAAACACAGGAGATCGTCGTGAGTCAGACCGGCTGTTCCGCGCATTTAAGTTTAATACCTGCCACTGGATTTGGTTTCACTGCTAGATCAAATAAGCCAATAGCTTCCCTGCTCACCTGGTGTACAGGCGAAGTTGTGGCATGGGGGGGCGTCTCCTCCCACAGTCCAAAACATACAGCGCCTTCGTGGGAGACCTTAAGTTGTTCAGATGTGTGAATTGGAGATGAATGGCTGAATAATAATAATAATAATCAGAAGAAGAAGAAGAAGAAGAAGAAAAAAGAGAAGAAGAAGAAGACTTTTTATTTGAGGCACTTGATGATGCACTCAAGGACACCTCATTGATATATACATACCCACAAAAAATAGATCCAAAGACAGGATGAGAATAAGACAATTAAAAGTAATGCCGTGTAAAAAAAAAACCCGAACTAAATCAATAAATGTAAATAAAACAAATAAATAAATTAAAAAACAAAATGTCTCTATATGATATATAAGTGAGGGATCGATTGATTGTATATCTCTATATGTATGATGTGTACATGAGAGTAAATGACTGAATAATAGTGAAAATAATAATAATAATAACAATAATAATAGTACACTATATTTGAGGCGTCTTATGACACACTCAAAGAAACCTAAGGAGATATACATATCCACAAAACATATATCCGAAGAAAGTATTAGATTAAATTAATTAAAGCGACAATGTGGGTCAAATGCATAATTACATAATAAGTTAATATAAAAGATATAAAGTCCAATATAAAATTTCTCTATATGATACATAAGTGAGGAATTGATGGATGAGAGTGAATAATTACATGTTTCAAAAACTGTCGCCATGAATGAGTAGGTGAATATTCTGTTTTTATAAGCGGCCCTGAGAGTGTGAACCCCGTTGCCCATACACAGATCCAGCTTACCTCGGCAACCTCAGACTGAAGGATAAGTGTTATAGAAGATGGATGAATGAATGAATATACCAAAATATGATTTCGATGGAATCCCTATTCCTGGAAGTGAATTTTCAGGGGATGCTGGACGATCAATTGCATTTAGGGGCGGCCGTTTTTCTCCTCCCCCCCACGCTTAAATGCCTCGGTTCCACTCGACGCCCTGCGTATTTATTCCCGGTCGTCACGGGCGGCACCGCCTGCGCAAGGTCGAAAAATGAGGGGGGGTTCCGTTATTCGGGTGTGTAAATATAGACGTATGAGTTCTCACTCCGCTTCCCTTCCCGGCGCGTTGGTTCGTTGGCGCCCTGTAACCACAGTGACCGAAGACATCCCAAGGCCGTGGGCATATCCGGCCCGCCGTGAGTCAGGACGCTCGATTGGATGACTCAGAGCCGGGTCTTAAAAAGTCGCTTTCATCTTGGTGTTCTTCTGATATGGATGCAGGGTTGTTATCGTGCAGCCATTAGTATTCATGGAGGCGCCGCTTCAGGTGATTATCGCTCATGAATAGGCCACATGCCACAGCAGCACCTTCAGAAAAAAAAAAAAAAAACAACTCCATTTTTTGTTAGATATCTCCGTGATGGCGTGAGATACTTGGAAGATATGGATATCTTCCAAGTAGTTAATTTATTCTTTATCAATATTGAAATCAATTACCGGATTTTTGCTCGTTCCTTCCGAGAGGTTCATTTTTTATCCATCCCCGAAAAATAGTTTTGGCTCCATTCTCAGGGTTTCGCTATAAGAAAGTATTTTCAAAACGAGGCTTAATGTCATAGAAAAAAACAAATAAATTAAATTTTACTCTTAGCAAGGGCTTGGGGGGCGGGAGGGGTCTCACTCTGAAACTGTTGTTTTAGAAATTCACATCATCCAAACCGTCCGTTCGAATCGCTGCCAACCCCCAAGAGCTTGCAACTCTTCATCACCATGTTTTATTTCCTCAAATTTTTTTTTTTTTAATTTAGTGCTTTTGAAAAATAATATCACTGATACTATTACGTGAAATATAAAATCCAAATATTTTGTTGTTGCTAAATTAAAGGCTTATTCAATGCCAGAAAATGCGATTTGAGAAATAAAATGAATAAATATATAAATAAATCATTCCATACTGAATATGCAGTCAGGGATGGGTGGGGGTTGCTGAGCCTCTCTCAGCTGTTATTAGCAAAGAGCTCATACTGGACTAGTCGCAGGGCCACATATACAGTTCAAACATTCATCCTTTCATTTACACATCATAGAGACATACAACTATTCACTCTCATTGAGATTTCATATCTGAAGACTCAAGATTTGCAAGCAAAATGTAATGGTGTTGAGAGCTCCTGGGTTGGAGTATGCATGAAAAAGAGGCACAAACATAATAGTTATATAAGAGTAGACAAGAGTAGGTAATGTAATCTAATTAAAGTGCATTCATGTGGGAGTTTGCCCAACTGGTCTACATGTGTTCTGTGGATCTGGAGAAGGCATTCGACCGTGTCCTGCTGGCAATCCTGTGGGGAGTGCTCTGGGAATATGGGGTACCAAATCCTGTCATACGGGCTTTTTGGTCCCTGTATGACAGGTGTTGGAGCTTGGTACATATTGCCGGATGTAAGTCGGATTTGTTTCTGGTGAGAGTTGGACTCGCCCAGGGCTGCCCTTTGTCATCAATTCTGTTCATAACTTCTATGGACAGAATATCTAGGTGCAACCAGGGTGTCGAGGGTACTCGGTTTGGTGGCCGCATGATCAAGTCTGTGCTTTTTGCAGATGATGTGGTTCTGTTAGCTTCATCAGGTCATGACCTCCAGCTCTGAAGCGGCCGGGATGAGGGTCACCGCCTCCTAATTCGAGACCATGGTGCTCAACTGGAAACAGGTGGAGTGCCCAGTCCGGGTTGGGGAAGAGGCCCTGCCCCAAGTGGAGAAATTCAAGTGTCTCAGGGTCTTGTATACAAGAGAGGGAAGGATGAAGCGGGAGATCTAAAGACGGATCGGTACAGCGTCTGCAGTGATGTGGACTCTGCACTGGTCTGCCACCGTGCCAGAAGAAGAAGCTCTCAATTTACCGGTCAATCTACGTTCCCAACTTCTCCTATGGTCATGAGCTGTGACCAAAGAACGAGGTTGCGGATACAAACGGACGAAATTAGCTTTCTCCGCAGGGTGGCCAGACTCTCCCTAAAAGATAAGGGAGAAGCTTGGCATCCGGGAGGAGCTCAGAGTAGAGTTGCTGTTCCTCCGCATAGAGAGGAGTAGATTAGGAGACTCGGGCATCTGATCAGGATGCCTCCTGGATGCCTCCCGGGGCAGGTATTCCGGCATATCCATCCGCCTAAAATTGTCGTAATTTCGGGATTTTTATCCGCTGCATCTTTTACACCCTGTGGCTTAAACAATGACGCGGCAAATTTATGGGTATTCATAGGCAAAAGAGTTTCAAGATGCCAAAATATTTTGCCTGGTCACATTGGACCCATGTAATGACATGTAGACTGTGCAAAGAGCACACTTTATACAAGTGACACTGAGAGCGATGATGAAGGAGATGCTGAGGAAGTGTGTTACTGAGCAATTCTGTTTAATTCAGGCACAGGAGAAGGTGGTGTTAGTGGAGGATAAAGATGAAGACAGCTATCAGTGACTTTTTCCTGGTAGGCTACTGTATTTTTTATTTTTTTAACCAGACCCTATTTGGAAAAAAGCACTTACGGTATATATTTAAGTAAAAGTCAAAAACATGTTTCTGTGTAAATATCTTGTAGAGAAGTGCGATGTATCTATGTACATTTTTTAGTTTTCAAATTTAGTGGCTTCTGGTGCAATCAGGAGTTTGAAAAGGGGCCTTCTCGCTTCTTGAGGTAGTGCTAACCGCGGCATCGCCTTGCCGGCCTTTCATCAATTCAAACATCTACCATCCATCTACTGTTAATGGCTGCCATTCCTTAGATGCTGAAACAGCTGCGTTGCGATAAACAATCCAAAATGAGTGAATAAACACGAGGCAGCTTTTTTTTTTCTGATGGCTGTCAAATCCACCATCTCTCCTCCCCCTGTACCCTCTACTATTTTTAATCCATCTACTTCAATACTGTTGTCATCTTTCCGTGTCACTTATTCAATACAATCTTGCATCCGTCCTCTTGGTCTGGTTACATTACTGTCTACTCTGCATTTTTATTCTCTATTTTCCGCACCCTCATTGCAACCGTGCAATTCTTTTTTTTTTTTTCCTTCATATTGTATTAATATTTTTTTTTCTATCCCCCTTTTTTTCTGGCCACCGCCTCCTGCTCTGCTGTTCTGTCAGGACCTGTCCTCCCGTCACCCTGGGCGATGGTGTTCCCTCCCCAGGATCCAAATTATGGACTAAAACAATAATTCGGGTAGGAGTCTGAATTTGTCATAATGCTCGCTGGACCCACCGCTATTTTGCTGCGCTGATCCCACACCAACTAGATTGGAACATCAGCAATCAGAAAATCAGCGGGGTTAAAGATTATTTTGTCATAAATTGTTATGTGAAATTACTTTTCCTTTTTTGTCACCAAAGTAATAGCAATCATTGGATGCAAACTGAGGAAACCAAGGACACAGCATTGGATTTATGGCTTTGCTGTTTTTCCACCAACTCAAGTTTAGTGACAATACAAATGGGTTGGTGCTTCCAACTCGCAACAAAAAGGTTCCTGGTTAGATTCCAACAGTGGGGCCAGTTTCCAATTTTCTCCCCAAGGGGTTCCTTCGGGTTCTCCAGGTTCCTCCCACAGTCCAAAATCATGCCGGAGGTTCTTTGGAGACCCTTTATGACCGACGACCAGTCCAATGAATTGATAAATGAATGCTTGATGCTACAAATCCCAAACTTTTTCACCCCTCCTGCAAGGATGTTAGCTCCATAGAATTGTGCAATTTACAGTCACCTACTGGGGCTCCTATATCACCAACAACGGCAACCTCAAGGAAGAGACTCCAGCTTTCTATTGCTAATCCTAGTATTCTGTAGCCGAGAAGTAAGAAGGATCCCTGGGATCAGCAGTGCCCCCTACCATGAGGCACCGTCACTGCGTGCCTCACTTAATGTCTCTTCGCAGTCGTTTTAGGATTACGAGAAACACGAGAAACTCCTTGCAGTTGTTGACGAAAAACATTTGACACATCAGCTAAACTATGGAAATTAAGTTCATAATTTGAAAGTGTTTTTTGGTGAATTTGAAAAAGAATAGCTAAAAATGGTGAAGCTACGTGGAAAATAACTTTATAGTACAAGTCCCGGAATAAATGTAACCATTTCATTTATTTTTTTTCATTTTTCATTTTTTTTGTTCCATGATGACAGGTGAGGCTTGACTTCCCCTGCCTCTACTGACTCCATGTCACTGCTGGTGAGATTCTCCACCCTGTGAGGCAAGGCCAGTCATGCATTTGCAAGAACATTAATAGTAGTATTTATGCGGGTAATTGTCATTGCGGTCCACTTTATTTGGCACAAGAAACTCATAGGGTCTTCTTAGTCACCAAACAGAAGCAGTGATGCATGCCAAAGGAGCTTGTATGTTCTCTTAATTCCTTGGCTGCAGTTCAGGGGTTCCTCAGCTAAAGCTTTCTCCAACCATTTAAAACGGTCAAAGCTGGGGTCAAATATGTGACAAGTGTGCCCAATTGTGTCTCTCTGGACGGCTGGGACAGCATGAGGAAAGGGGTTTTTTGTGTTATGTTCTTAACACTCAATAAAAAAATGTTAGCGACGGACCATTTTCTTGCCTCTTGCGGCCGGCTCGTTCACCTTCACACAAATTCATCAAGATGGGGTGTTTTTGGGGTGCGGTGCTTTGGAATGGGTTGGGTGTCTGAGGGGGAAGCATGACCTGAAAGAAAAGGTGCAACATTACTAGTCCACCCACGAAGAAGTACATTCATTTTGAAAAGTACCTTGCAAGCAGCTGCTAGCTGTAAATGTAGCATGTGTATCTGTGAATGCTCTCAATCATCCAGGTCTTTGTTAATTGTCTGCTGGCAACTGGAATAAAAGACTTCTACTTCTGCACTGAAATCCGTCACAAAACAGATGAACTCCAGATCCATCTGCACCCTTCATTATCCAAAGGAAGCATACAATGCCGTGACCCAATTCACCTGGCTGCTCGAAGTCACTCAGCAAAACTAACCATTTAAACTCGGCTAAACCCCAGCAGTTATATACCAGAAACTCCCCACGACCTGTTAGATCTGCAGAACTTCTGGGATTAGAACTGGAGCATCTCCAAGGAGAGAGGTCCACTTGCCAAAAGAAAGGTTATGGGATTGGAAGGCGGCTCGCTGGTGCAGTGGCTAGCACTAACATCTAACTGCAAGAAGGTTCCTGGTTGGAGTCCAACACGGGGTCCCTTCCATGTTGAGTTTACATATTCTCCTCGTATGTATGGGTTCCTCCATGGTTGTCTGATTTCCTCTCACAGTCAAACATGGAGGGTTGTTAGAGATTCTAAATTGGGGGTGAATAGTTGCATGCTTCTATATGGCATACAACTATGGCGTTTAATTGACTGACAACTGGTTTAGGAAGAACCCTGTCTCTCCCCAATGACACCTGGAAAAGGCTCCAGTACTCCTCCGACCTTGAGCATAATTAAAAGTAGTTAATGAATGAATGAATGAGTGACATATGTGCTTTAGCTGACAGTATATCTCACATATTTGCAGTGCTACGCCGCATCAAGGCCCTTTTTTACAAATACTCTTTCACAACATTGGGTTTTTTCTCACAACCGTACATCCTCATCACTGCCAGCTCTTGTTGAAAAGCAGTTACAGTTGCTTTGCCACATTCATGTACATTTATAACCCTATTACAACGTTTTTCTCTCCACATAGGAAATCATTGACTTTATTTCATCCCCCCCAGCCTCTTTCCCACGCAACACTACCTCATCCTCTCAAACACGGCAATACCAATACCGACAGATCACACGAGTAACCCCTTGCACGTGTTGACGGCTTGTCGTCTCGGCGATGTCGCCGTGTCCGTCAATCCAGCAGCTGGCACTTCACGGCGGATACGACGACTGCGCCAGAAAATCAAGACAGAAAATCAGCAAAACAATAAAACAAAACACAAAGACAGATGGATGCTTTTGCTTTAATATACCTGCCCTTGTCCGGGGGACATGGAGATAAACTGCGGAAGCTTAATCTGCTTCTACTTCTACTGTGACTTGCAATATGTTTGAAGGATGCACGGCTGTGCACCACGAGAGGGGGTTTTCAAGCAAATTGTAACTACCCGTTTTTTTTATTTTATTGAACTGTACAACCATTTAAAGCCCATATCAGCTCTTTTTTTACTGCATAAATTTACAACAGAGCCGTAGATGGACAATTATGCAGCATACGCTGAGTTTGATTGGGTTGTTGTTCTGTTAGTGGCCACAGAAAGGAAAGAAAGGACAATGAAGGCAGATTAAACATGTTTATACCTTCCTTGGCCCTTTTTTGATTGTTTATTTGATTGTTTGCTTCATGTTCGCTAGCCACGCTAACACCCTTTGGACCTTTGTAAGTGGCAAATTAGCTATTCTAAATAATTTATTTTATGAGTTGCACTTAAAATGCTCTTTCCTCCCACCTGCGGCCCACACTTGAAAACAAAATAAATAAATGAATAAATACAGAAATTATGAAATAAATAGATACAAGCAGAAACATATAAATACAGAAAAAAGGATGGATGAATTGGTAAATAAACGAATGAATAAATATGGAAATATTTGTTGAATCAAAAATATATCTAGAAAAAAACAAATACATCATTAATACACACGTACGTGCATTCATACATAGATAAATGAGAAATAAACAGATAAGTTAAAAAATACAGAAGTCATTACATAAGTAAATGGATAAATAGATAAGTAAATAGAAATGGAAAGTAACAAATACATGTATTAATAGATATGAAAATATATAAATATGTAAATAAAAGATTGAAGATTTTACACATATTTATCAGGCTGTAAGTTGCACCAAATGGTTCTGTGTAATCATTAAGGGTTTTCAATTGAGATCGTTGGAAATGGGGTGTAACAAAGTCTCTCTTGATGTACTAAGATTTGTTTACAGTGGTTTTATGACAACATTTATATAAGCGTTAAACTGCATATACAGCCAAACCCCCTGGGCCTTTCCATCACAATGATGCGAAATTGCAGTTGTGAAAGATAAAGGGATTGTCATAATATAAAATTTCATGGAATTCTATATTTCAGGAGTTAACACGTCTGCCTCAAAGCGAGAAGGTGTCTGGCCGGATTCTGACAGCTTTTCTTCAGAGTTTTCTCCCGGTTTCTCCCACCGTCCAAAGGAGTACATTCATGGAGGAGTCTAAAATGTGAACAAGTGAACTGTTGTATGTCTCAGTATGACTTGCAAATGAAAGAGGCCCTGCGTCTATTCCAATGTCAGCTGGGTGTTCACTTTTTCCTTTTTTTAAACTTTTTACATATTTATCTGTTTATTTTTCTCATTACTTCGTCTTATACCTTGAACCCACAGATGCTGCTATTGTTGTATTGTTGTGTTGTGTCCTGCAATTTCGTTGTACTCTGTATATGACAATTAAAGTGTTGAATCCTTGAATCCTTGACCCGTGACTCCTCCTGATAGCAAGATATTTGCTATCGCTAATGAATGCAAGAATTTATGAATGAATTATCCGTGTATTTCCTTTTTTTTGAGCACGATAGCACGACAGATCCAACAACTCGTATTTTTTTCACCGGTGCAGCATTACTATCCTTTCTGTGTTATAATAGTGCAAACTCTCATTTCATATCATTACTAGAACATACAACATTCCCTTTACAGAGGAAATAATTAATCGGTAATATATCAACAACAACAGCGGATGCATTTAAACTGATAAAATAAGACTGGGATGATTGACATGGTTTCCCTTTCACGCGGCGCAGTCCCTCTATGGATGGAGGGAATCCTGTCACATAATACATTTAGTGAGATGCTGTAATGACTGTCCTCTTACAAAACCCATTTCTCCACATGGCATTGGTTTGCTGTCGCGCACAAAAGACACGCCTTTGTGTGCAGACGCCACATGTTGGCAACAGATGTAAATCATGTTCCCATATGAGCCTAATTTCCCGGGAGACTGATTCATAAAGGATGGCTACACGTGCAGCTAAAACTGTCCTAGCAGCATCAAGAAAAAAACGCATAACCGTATGATTATTCCACTATTAATATGTAAATGACGATAAGTCACTTTCAAATTCAATGCGAGAGTCTGTGGCTGCTGTTTAAACAAATATAGAGAAAAAAAAAATCTATTTCCATCCAAGACACTTCTGGTGTGCTTCCATCTCAATGCCGCATTTAAAAAGACAATCTATATTTATATTTTCATTCTATCCAGGAATCATATATTCACAAGTCATTACAACATCATCAAGCCCGTTATAAGCATCATGAGTGACTGGGTATCACACCGTGATTATTCTTTGACATTTCACTGCCCAGGGAAACTTCATGGATCGATATTCTTACATGCTGGATCGAATCCTCGGGGTGGATTGACGGTCCTCTGAGGCGTCGGGCTGGCAGCTGTGTTGTTCAGGCACGAGTACAGGACAAATGCAGGTTCTTGAAAACAATGTCAGGATATTTCATGACAGTTTAAATTATATGTAGTAAAAGTTTGGATGCTGTTGTTCATTTACTTCAAATGTTGAATTCTGACTTGACACTGATCTCCATTTCCAACACATGACAACATCTAGGTTGCCGTACTCCTGGTCCTTTACCTTGGATTCTCTCTTCTGTGCTTGCCTCACCTGCAGATGCGCCTGCACACCTGTTTCTTGTCTCTTCTCAACAGTCCTGGTGTATCTAAACTGCCTGCTTGCCACTTCTTGGGTCAGATATAGACCCACATGAGACCCTTTGTCCACTCTGTCACATGCAGGAAGATCCAGCACAATCCTGACACACTGTGCTACATGATGTCCTTCCAGTCCCTGATTCCCCTTGCTCTATATGCACCCTGTACAAGAAGATCCAGAAGGATCCTGGAAGATTTTTACTCCCTGTGTTTCGTTAAAGTTGTCCTTGCAGTCCCTGACCCCCTGCACTGCACACTCTCTTTACAGGAAGATCCTGAAGGAACCTATAAGATCAAGGAAGATCCTGACTGTTTCTGTCTTTCCTGTCCCTGACCCCCCCTTGGCTTATAGCCAGTGTCTTTACAGTTCCTGATTCCCTTGCACTATGAACTCCCTATACAGGAAGATCCTGAGCGATCCGAGGAGATTATGGATGATCCTGAGCCCCTGTCCTGCATTGCTGACATCTTTCCAACACCTGACCCACTTGAGCCACATATAATCTACGGAGGCAGATTCTGGGGGATCCTGACTCCCTCTGCCACATCATCAACATTCTTCTTACTGACCCCTTTGCCCTACTTACTTCCTATATAGGAAGATCCAAGAAGATCCTGAGTACTTGTAGTGATACAAGGAGTTGTACAAGGGGGGTCCTTTCAATGTTGATATCATTACAGTTCCTGACCCAGGAACTATCCAGGAAGACCCTATCTCCTTGTGCTGTTTTGGCAACGTCCTTCCAGTCCCTGACCCTTTGCACTACATACTCCCTTTACAGGTAGATCCAGGAAGATCCTAACTCCCTGTGCTACATTGCTGATGTCCTTCCAGTTCCTGACCTTGTGCCAAGTGCTCCATTTAAAGGTAGATCCAGGAAGAGAGCACCTCCTTGTGCTACATTACTGATGTCCTTCGTGTCCCTGACCCCCTTGTGCTACACACTCCCGATCCAGGAAGGTCTTAATTCCTTGTGCTACATTGTCAACATCCAGTCAACGACTGTCTTGTGCGAATGCCTTTTCTGTGCAATCCTGCCAATCAGTATCATGGATCCTGACTATTAGAATGAAAATTGGAAAATGTTCACTATCTGATGTTACCCATGCAGGGGATAAACCCTTCACAAGCAGTTTCATTTGGTTTCCAGATGTTCTGGAACATGAAATGTATCTTTTGCCCATCAAAACTAGAAAGCAATGCTACGCTGTGAGACTGCAATCTCTGGAGTCCGATTGTCCGTGGAAAGGTCGACAAAAAAGTCTGTGATGGTGGGAAATTTATGTGAGCCCAATAAAAAAAAAAAAAAAAAAAAGAAGCGAGTATTTGATAATGGTTCAGCAACTGTATTGCTCTGCTTTACAACGGTATGCTTGTAAATGCCTTTTACTTGACAGCACACTGGTGGCAAAGTGGCGTAATAGGCCTGCAAAGTGTCTTGTTCTGAATCGCACAACCTTCTGCGGCTGGATTTTGATTTCCTTCCCTGTGTTTAACGGCACAAGCCCATCTAAAATCCCATTTTCAGGAGGAAACGTGCAACATTTAACAAGATTCACAACATCGGATAGGTACTTAGCAAAGCATGACAGGTCTTGGAAATTGGCATCATGGTAGGATGCACTTTCTCTGTAGCCATTTACTATGACAATTTAAGGAATCATCTGGCCGTGCGGGTATCTCGATGCTGCGAGAGGGATTAAAAAAGGAACAATTCATTAAAAGAAAGCACAAAAAAACCCTCGACGGGGACGGATAACACCGATAAAATGATCACTTTCATCGAACCAGAAAGGTGAACCAAACAAAATTAGATTTCATTTCTTTTGTTCACTTCAATTTAACCTTTATATTTTTTGTCGGGAGGACCTTTACTGATCTTCCAATCCATTCTGTCCCCCAAGAGAATACATATCAGCAAGGAACAGAGAGTGTGAGAAGCTTTTCCATGTTGATTGTGACGCCATTTCACCACTTTTCCGCCAAAATAAAGTAATATTACATTCAAGAATGGACTTCCTGGTCTGGAGATGGCATGGTTAATTCCTTTGTGTTGGTGTGTAATGCCGGTCTACACAACGTGTGCGTCACTAATAAGCTTCGACTGCCAGCTTTTGTATCCCAGCATAATTTCAAATTAACAACAACTTAATAATAGATGATAATTCCTAAATGAAGAGCTTTTCAAAAAAAAAAAATCAGAATTGTCCACAGCGGGCAAATTTGACAACCAGATTAAGGGATTACATGTGTTGAAACCACCAGTTTGTTCATTTTTGTTTTGTTTTTTTTTTCATTTAAAGAACCGATGGAATCCTGTGCAGGACAATATGTTCTTGTCATAATAACAATGGCAACATGATTTCTTGCACAGGGCCGATGCTAGTTAAGTCAAGCCAGATTTTATTTAAGTGTTGCCAAATCAAAAGTGGAGGTTCTCAGTCATACATGGTGAATTCTTGCTGGAATCTTCATGTTGTGGCAAGTGGACTTGAAATTGGACATTTCAAGCTTCATCTAAGAGGCTTTTCAGTTCTATTGACCTGTGGGGCGTTTCCCAGTATAACTACCCACAACCTTGTGGGTGGGTTCAGGTTATGGTGGCTTGTTATGTGAATGGAGGAGTTGATTGGTAGAAACTAGGAGGAATGGAGTTGTTATGCTAATTGAATATCATTAGGTGGGGACAAAGGAGCAACTTTTGAGAATTATCAGAACTAAATAAGCCTCCCCGATGAGGGGTGAAACATCCTCAAGAAGAAATTCAAGTCCAGTTGCTGCGACAGGAAGATTTCGACAACAAAAACCAGTTGTTTGATGATGTCTTTCATGAGAGCAGGTCTAGAGTCTAGGTGTCAAACTCATTTAGCCCATGGTATAATTATATTTGGCCCGCAAAGCCATACTAAATGACTATTAGAGCTGGCCTGCCAGTATTAAAGCCTACAGCGCATGCTACAAATCCCAGAATGCTCTTCTGCTGTTTTGGTGCGAAAATCATGACAGGACCCATAAACGCCCTTTCCTCTGTTGACAGAAGTCATCGTGACCTCATGCTAATACCGGCACTGTGCTACCCGTCTGAAAAAAAACGGGAGCTTGCAGGACAGATGGGAGGCGGAACATCTGTTTACATATTTAAATGACAGATCCGTTTGTCTTGTTTGTGGAGCCAATGAGACTATGACCAAGAGGTTACTGCTGAATATAAGAATAGGCATATGATTTGTATTCAATTCTTATTTAAGAAATTATACCATTAATGAATTTTTAATTTGAATTTTGATTTTGCCTATGTGCAATATTAAGTTATGTATCGTATAGTTTTGAGCTTTACTTATTCATATTCACCTTGAAAACTTGTTTGGGCTCATAAGAAAACTGTTCAGTTATATCTGGAGGAAGATTTTTCTCAATAAATATCAGTGTTGGCCAGTGACTCTGTCCCAGTTTTGAATTTTGGCCCACTGTGTATTTGAGTTTGATACCCGTGCCCAAGATGGTCTACAGAAAGCCAGCGTTCGCCCATGAAACAGCTGTGTTTTACTGGTCCAGAAACCTCAGATGGATTCCAGCTTAATCTGGGCTGCCTTCTGCCACGACCTGGTAAAAAGAGAGGGGCCGAGAGAGCAACATTGAAAGATAGAAAGCAAGAGTGTTATAGTAACAAAAGGGAGAATGACGGTGAGACAGTAATGACTGATCTTACCAGTAGTGCTAATGGTTACATGCTAAAAGCTAAAATGATACAATAATAGCTTTAATATTCATAAAAGAAATAACTGTGGTGGACACCTGGCAAGATGTGAAATGAGAGAGCCCAGGCACTTGGGAGATGACATGAAGCGACTATGATGCAATGATACCATCCTATGGTAGTGTAACCACAGACTAGCCAAGTGCTAACTATAAGCTTCATCAAAAAAGGAAGATTTCAGTATATTCTCAAATATAGAAAGGTTCTGCTCCCCAAAATGGAAGATGGATCTGAAGAAGAGGAGCTCAGTGACCAAAGGCTCCTTTCCTGCCAGCAGTACGAGTTGCCCGAAACCAAATACGCACCACAATTCATGTACCCAACCAAACTGTACGTCATCCTCCTGTGGACTGATACATTTGACGTTAGTGTTAAGTATGAAGTTAGCAAAGTGTGTTTGTACCTGCTGATTTTAAGAGGGCTGCTGTTTGGGTTGAAGGAGAATGCCCCCGGCATGGGGGAAAAAATGGAGCTACCCGGGGAGTCACTTCAAACCATGGGCAGAGTAGACGTGCAAACCTTTATGATAGAGTTAAAGGTAAACAGAAATCCGGGAGCCGTGAACAGATGAAATGGAGTAAAAGGAACCATGAAAGAACGCCGGATCACAAAAATAGCGAGCCTACAATAGCAGGTTTTCAAAAATCTTTTGAAACAAACCACACATTCGGGCCGCTTTAGAGGGGAAGGTCGTTCAGCAATCGCAAAAACGCGGCTGCCTCAGGGTTTTGAAATATGAAAAGGGAGCGGATGAAAGGAAATTGATCGGGATAACATGGAGGTCAAAGCTTGAGTGGGGACTCTGCGGTTCTGCCATGTAAGCAGGAGCCGCTCCGTGTCGCGCTCTGCAAGTAATGAGTAACGGTTTTGAACTCCATTATGAATTTAAGTGAGATCCAATGGAAGAAAAGCAGGGATTAGTCGGATGCGAGACCTTTGGTGGGTGTTTCTCAGAAGCCGAGGTGCTGCATTTTGAAGGTGTTGCCAGAGAGCGCAGATACATGCCAGTTGAGGGAGGAGGTACAGTCGCTCTTTCATGTGGTGGCGGTGGACCCTGGGGTTGTTTTATTTTTATTTATTTCTTTTCTTTTCTTCTATAGCCCGCTCTGCAGCAGCAGATCCAAGCAGGCAGGTTGACACCAGGACCCTGTCCGGTTTTAGGAGCGGCGGTGTCAGCAGCGAAAGAGCATAAAATGCCCTGGAGGCAGTTGATTGAGTTGATGTCGGGGTATTTAGGACAAGGTCAGGATGGAGAACGGAGAGGATGGGGAGCTGCTGGCTACTGAGTTGTTACAAATTGGAAAAAAATTAATACAAATCCAAACAATAAATAACAGTGCAAAAGTGCAAGAGGCCTGGTTAATCACAGTTAATTACAGTTAATCCACAAGGACAAAGAGACGAGTGTGAGAAAGGCTAAAGGTTTGTGTGTAGATAAAAGAACACAAATGAACACTGTTTTCTGTTGTTTAAAAACAAGTGTGTTTTGAGAGACAAAAAATAAGCTATTATAATTAGAATTACTGCAAAGCATCATTCTATCAGATTTGACCATGGTAACAATAGCAATAGCAATAGCAATGAAATAACAATAACAATAACAATAATAATAACAATACTACTCATATAATAATAATAACAATTATTATTGTTATATTACAAAAGCTATAACAACAACAACAATACTAATACTAATAATTGTTATTATCATTCATACATTTTGACAATTCAGGCTGTCCATTGAGCCCTCTGCATGATATTTGCCCGCAGGAGGAAACCAACACAGACAAGGAGAAAACAAGAGGAGACTCCACACAAGAAGGTCGGAACTGAACTTGGGACCTCCCTGCTGTGAGGCGGGAGGATTTACCACTGCTTGATTGTAAATCAGTCAAAAAAAGGATGAAGAAAAGCTAAATTCTGTAAGGAACCTGACAGAAAATGCTCTTGCACTGATTTCAATTACACACTACTCTCAATTAACGTGTGCTGGGATGCTCTTTAATCCACAAAATTGTATGTTTTTGAGACAAAATCCATTTCGTTCTTGTGGAGGTAATTACCTTTCAGCCACTCCGAAAGTCCCAACACAAAGACAAGTGGAACTCCTGCTTTGGACATCTCCGTTCCTCTACATATTCGAGCAAACATTCCTCTCCTGGTTTCAAGCAAACTTTTACTACTGCTTATTTTATTTTAATTTTATTTTTCTCGGTAAAGGAACCGAGGAAGAAAGATCACATCCTTTTTTTTCCCAAAGCAAGATAATGCAACTAAGCGAGGTGAGCTGAGACAAATAAGACGTGTGGAGGACCATGAGAGAATATTGTTATCGGCGCCGATGCTCCCGTGGACCCGGAGAACGCCAACAGGCTCGTCTGGAGAGGAGCGGCGGGCTTATCAGGACCTCCGCAGACGACCGGAGTTTCTTTTTCTTAATTTATTTTCACCAGATTGTCATATCGAAGCTGGCATTTCCGTCGGGAGCGGACAGCAGCGGCCTCTCGAGGGGCCGGCGGGGCCTCCTCGGCCCCACGTGGGCCAAATCAAATAAAAATGTTTTTAGTGCCACTTCTCACATCCCTTCATTTTCAACGCTTCTTATCCTGCAGCCGGGGTTTAGACGACCTCAGCCACTTTGAGCTGAGTGGAATGTGAGCCTCGATTTATGACCGAGTGGAGCAAGAACATCAGCCTCCCAGCCTGGTTTTGAGGAACCAGGCTGGGCACCACGGGCCGGGGAACCATCTCAGCTCTTAGTCGGTCTTTTTGCTGCTCCATAGGAAGTAACAGCTAAAGGGGTTTCTCACAATGCAAGGAAAAGATAAAAATACTTCAACCATATGATTGGTCCTTTTATTCCATGAACGCTGTGGCAGCTTCCACATCCATGTTGTCTGTGTCGTCTTCCTCTTCTTCTTCAGTGGTTTGTTTTCAAGTGTGGAGCCTTACGTGCATGGTTCAGATGCTCGACCCTACCCTGGTACCTCACTACCCCATGGAAGCGCAAAGCTAAAATGTTCCCCTGGAACGGAATTTGAGCTGGAAAGTTCTCAGAACTTTGACGTCTGAATTCGTGAGAGAAGATCAGCGCTCCAAACTGGGTTTTCCCATGTCGGACGGGACTGATGCATCAGAGACAAAAGAAACTTTTGGTTCTGATAAAAGCCTAAAGCTTATCCATCCATCCATCCATCCATCCATCCATCCATCCATCCATCCATCCATCCATCCATCCATCCATCCATCCATCCATCCATCCATCCATTTTCTGCTGTTTCTCCAGGTTGGTGTCTGCTGCCTGAGCATAGATACCCAAACTCCCCTCCTGTCCTGGTCTCCTCTTGGAGGGACCTGCCAGGATCTCCTCACTAAGGAAGTGTCCAGCAGGCATCCTGACCAGAAGCCCCAGCCATCACATCTGACTCCTCCTGGATGGCAGACCTCCTCACCCAATTTCCAAAGGAGAGGCTGAGGAGGAAACTAATTTTGTCCATGTTTGTAAACTCCTTGTACGAAATACAATCAGGAATCAAACCTCCTCCTCCTCCTGCGGTTGGCAAAGTGAGCTGTAAGAGTATTTGGTTGGTTAGTGAGAAGACTCGAGTTCCGGCAGATCGTTCGGAGTGGCTTATTTGTCGATGGCGAAGAGAAAGCAATTGTTGCAATTGACCAAAAATGGTCCGGGTGTGTTTAAAGAGGCTAATGGAGGATTTCCACGAGGCTGCGGTCCAATTGGGGATCTCCTTTGAATGTATTTACGAAGGAGTCGGTTTAATGGAAATCAGGTGTTGGGGGTTATTGATCAGCAAGCTGCGACTCAAAACAATGCCGTGGTATCACTGTTGTGACGTACCTCCTGAGAACCCCCCCCCCAAAAAAAAAAAAAAAAAAAAAATCAATTTACTAATTCTTTACCACAATTATAAATAATGTCACTTTCTTAAAATAATTGCCATTTGTTTCTGATGAAAAATAATTTTTGGCCTGAATCAACTCATTTTCAAAATATGGCTCAAGTTTTTTGTGTTAGAAAATGAACTTCTGTAATTGGTTCAAGAGAGTGAAGATAAATGAATAGTCATACAAAAAAAAGTGTAGCTCTTTATGATAGATAGATAGATAGATAGATAGATAGATAGATAGATAGATAGATAGATAGATAGATAGATAGATAGATAGATAGATAGATAGAAAAAGAATATAGAGAGTACATAATTTCAGTTTAAGATGTTTATAAAAGATGTTGAAAATTGTTAATTATACTTATTATGGCATCCAAAGGTTGAAGTCTCTTTCTATCTATCTATCTATCTATCTATCTATCTATCTATCTATCTATCTATCTATCTATCTATCTATCTATCTATCTATCTATCTATCTATTGAATTATTTGTTGAAATATTTATTAACTGATTTATTGACTCATTTATTTTCAAGGCTGTTTTGTGACGGGATTTGTCGTCATTACAGCATCCTTCTGGTTCACACTGGAGCATCCAACCCTGACCCTGTCACTGCATATCTGCAGCAGCATACTTCTCTCCCCTCACTCTCCCCGTCTCTCCCCTCTGCCTCTGACGTTCCCTCTTTAATTACCCATTTCTTGCTGCCGTTTCGCTATTTTGCATATGAATCACACCTAGCGTGTTTTGTGTGTAGTTCACTCATTAGGTTGTTTTTTTTTTCTGTGTGTGTGTGTTTCTGTGGATGACAAAGGAATGAGAGACACAGAAATATTTTACGTTCAATTGTGAGTGTGACTTAGACATACTTTCACTGGAAGTAAATATGTCTTATGTTTCTACAAAGTAATTTTTGACCTTGAAATGTAATTACATAGTACAAATGGGGGGTTCTATAGCAAATTTAATTGTTTAGTCTCTTCCCCAGGGGCTTTTTTTTTGTTTTTTGAATGTCTTTATTTTCACGTCTGATAGTATTCCTCCCAATATGGAGGTGGCAATGGTGTTTTCCAGGCGCATGAAAGGCCTGGAGAATGAAAGAAAAAATGAAAAAAAATGTATTTCAATGAAAGAAATTAAAGGTTTATGGACGCTGAATCCTGCATGTTTGCAGTTTGATCAATGTTTTTGAGGAACCTTTGAGCAAGCGACGTCCCTCGAAGGCTGAATTAAATGAGAGTAACCCACTTTTGCTGGCCTCTGCAGATACACAGGGACTCTGCATCTTATTTATTTATCTACAGTGCGATTATGTTTGCGCCTGAAAAATGTAAAAATAAAATATATATCATATTTTTTGTATCAGTCTTTACATCTAACACCATAGACTCTGGTGCTCGCTATAGTCATCAAAGCAAATAATTTATTTACATTTTTCACACTTATGATAATACTAATTATTATTATTGTTATTATTATTGCAATTGTTCAAGCTGCAGATTTTTGATTATTTTTAGTCTTATTCTTTGTCTTGGTCTTAGTTTCATTCTTATTCTTAATTTTATTCTTTTTCTAATTCTTATTCAATTCAAATTTATTTCAGGTCATGTGATTTTTCTTGCATTCTGGTAATTATTTTATTTGATTTTAAACTGAATTAACTACTACATTCTATTGTGCAGTTTGTCCTCTTCGGTTCATATAATATTGTTGTTTCCTGGATATACATAAACCAGGTGTGGGAGATCTCAGGAGATGATTGAACATTTATCAATATCATAGATCAATTAAAAATAAATAAATAAATAAAATAAATCAATTAATTCAAAATGGGTTGTGCCAAATTCCCACGCTTCAGAGAAATAGATGTGGCACTGTCAGCCACACACTGTTATTGAACAACTCATCTGAATGTCGGCGCAACTTAATTAAACGCATCGCTCACCTCGGCTTCCGACTGACCAATTACGTGGAAAGTGCATGTTACGAGTTTTTCTTTCTTTATTTGTTTATTTTTCTTTTCATTTAATTTCTTTTCATTTTCTGTACCTTTAACTGAAGAGAGGCAGGCAGAAGAAAAGGAAAAAGGTGTAGAAGAAGATGGAGTTGAGGGCAGCCATGAGACAAGATGGGAAGCAGAGGTGGAGGCAGCAGAAATGAAGATGTGGTTCTTCTTTGGGAACGAGGAGGATGGAGAAAATGTGGAATCATCTAATCCGTCAGAGGGAAAGCATGTGTTAGATGTTCTGGAGTTAAGTGGTTTGGACGAGGCAGAGGAGAGATGGTGAAGATCTGGGTCGAAGGATGCTGAGGCTGGTGCTGCCAGGAGAAGAGGACCAAAAAGGAGATGCAAGGATGGAGGGGACAAGGATGTGAAGAATGGAGGCTGCAGAGGAGAGGGTTAGATGGAAGCAGGTGATTGGCTGTGGCCATCGAAGAGGGGGGGATGGAGAAATGTGAATGACAGGATTGAGAGGATACTTCCTCCCAGATTACCCCTCTCAGGTTACTCCCCCCTTCCATTGCATCTCCTCCCTCCTTCCTAACAACCCTAATGGACTGAGAGCCGAGTTCCACCTCTATACACCTGCTGAGGTTGGGCAGAAAATTGATCCTGCTGATACGAGGCGGGGCAAAAATAGACGGGTCATCGCGACGTTGCCATGGCGATAAACGGTTCGATTGTGAATAAATGGGCTGGAATGGCCGGAGATAATTACGGGCTGT
Source organism: Fistularia commersonii (assembly GCF_037954325.1). Classification (NCBI taxonomy): domain Eukaryota; kingdom Metazoa; phylum Chordata; class Actinopteri; order Syngnathiformes; family Fistulariidae; genus Fistularia; species Fistularia commersonii. The sequence goes on from NC_141302.1 coordinate 14,917,675, forward strand.
CGCTCAAAATGCGTCTTTCCGGTCACAGCTTGTTGCGCGGCTCGTCATTACTCCATATTAGGAGAGAATGAACGAGTGAATCACTGAATGTCTAAATATTGTGGATGATGAGTGAACGCTGGGATGGCGCCGTTCATGCTCCTGTGACAGGGGATCGGCCCCGGTGACCAACGCCAGCTGGGATTGGCTGCAGCACACCCGCCATCCTGACTGCAGGATAGGTGACATAGATAATGAATGAATGAATGAATAAAATACCTGACAGTCAAGCTAACAGTGAGTGACAAGTGTGGGACTTCATTTTTCTTTTTCTTTCATGACAACAGTAAAACTTTTTTTTTTTTTCTTTTTTTTTTTTAATGAAAGGGAAGCAAACGGTATCCATGGTAATCATAGGTTCTGCTGGGTTGAGATGACAAATCAGCGCCGCAGGTCCACAACCCCCCCGTCGCAGGCTCATAGTAAACCGTGCTTTGGGTACCTTGTAGCGGCACTGACATCCAGCGATTTCTAACAACCCAAACAAAAAAGTCCCCTAGTGACGATGAAAGGATCGGCTGTCACAGGAAATAATGGAGTGTACATCTTTAAATATTATACGTCACTTATATGACTTATATGCTGGAAAGGACGGGACAGGAAGAGCTGGTTGTTGTAAAATTGTGAACCCGTCACTGGTGGAATTAAACTCTGAAAAATATTGCATAACATGATTGTATTTTTTTTTTTTTTAAAGGGAAACCTGGTAGGCATGATCCCAAGAAATGCTGTGACAACACATGAAGCCCAAAATGAGATGACCAAATCTTAAAATAAAGGAGCAGCAAATGGATTCAGGACATGGATTTGCAACAGACTGAGATGTTTGTTGTCATGGTAACCGGTCAGGGAAGACCAGAGATGCACGAGAAGGTATGAGTGTATGAGTTTTGTTGCAATGGGAAATAAGTTGGGGGAGTAACCTAGCAGGGTGGTGCAGCGATTAGCGCTAGCGCCTCATAGCAGGAAGGTCCCTGCTTCCGTCCCATGGTCTTATGGTTCGATCTGATGTAGGAATGAGAGGGTGAATGTTAGCATGTCTCCATAAGACGACCGATCATTGACCTTCCCGTTGGGCAACCGAGAGCTCCTCTGCAATCTAAAGAACCCCTGGGGTGATCTGGGCAATGCTCGGGTGAAGACTACAACAAAGATCTGGACACAGGTAAAGAACAGGTTACGAACGTAAAGAATGTGAAGACAACATGTTGTCAACATGTCATCCGACCCGTCAGGGCAACGGCCTCGTCCCAAGATGGCCACCGGTTGTTTTTCCAGAAACAATCCCGCCTCCTTCGGAATCCTCCCGCTTTCCGATGTATCAAAAGAGAACAGACGAAAGCTTTTGGCAACCAGGAAGGAATCAATCAAATTTTTTTCTCGACGAGCGATCGGGACCTTCAAAGCTGAAGACGTCTGGCTGCTTTGTCTTCATACGAGCGGCGCAACAACGCGTCAAACCGCTGACAAAACTCCAGCACGGAATGAAAAAGGGAATATTTTATTCGAGGCTGTCAATACGGGGGGAAGAGTGAGATGTTAGGGGTCGCAAGCCAGATCTTTCGATCGGATGGGAGGGGTTTTAATGAGAAGCCACGATCTGAGGAGCAGGTGATGTTCGTCGGGATGGGAGAAGGGGATGTTACACAACTTAACGACGTTTTCCGTCGCCTGAGCGACAGCCCAACTTCTCTCACGATAAATCACAAAAATGCTAATAAAAGTATTGATAATAATGAAAGTGAAAGTAAAAAAAAAATGAAAATTAAAATAATGAAAATAAATGGATACTTACATTACATAAAAATTAAAATAAATAGATGAATATGTTGTTGGAAAATTGATATCTGGAACAGCAGAATATGTAAATATGAAGAGAAAAAATATTAATACAAAATGTAAAAAAAATTGCAGAAAGAAAGAAAGAAAGAAAGAAAGAAAGAAAGAAAGAAAGAAAGAAAGAAAGAAAGAAAGTGTTATGAATATTACTGTAACTACTGATATCATTATTATTATTATTAATATTACTACAAATAATAATGATAATAATGATAGTAATAAGAAGAAGAATAAGAGGAAAAAGTAAAGCATACATAAATTAAATCATTAAATAGATAACTTAACAAATGCATCTGTTGCTGGAAAAAAATGATCCAGTGACAGCTGACTTTGGAACTGCAGAATGTGTAAAATATGAAGAGAAAAAAAAATGAATAAATGTTAAAAAAGAAATTGTGGGACAAGTGATAAATTGTGAAGTTTGATTTTTCATTGTATTCAATACTTAACATTAAATCCTGCATTTTATGTGTGGTCAATGTCAGGGTTTAATGAAATATATTACTAAATTATTTTACTGGTAATATTGATATTAATAACAGTATATTTTAAAGTATACGAAACATACATACATTTAAGAAGTTATATATTGATTTATAAATATATTTCAATCAGTGAGTTACAGCTGATCAGCTGTCGCTGGGTCAATCTATGAATAAATAATTCTGTTACTACTACTACTACTAATGATATTATCATTATTATTGTTATCAGCATTGTTAAACTAGTAATAAGAACAAAAATTATAAGATACAAAGAGTTAAAAAATAAATTCAATTATCTATCCCTGATCTACTTTTTGGTACAGTCAGCGTCTCCAGGACTACATTTGTTAAATAACACAATAAAATACCATTCAAAAAACTCCTTCCACCTTTGCTGAGGCCAGAAGCTGAACTAACTCCCAGTCCGTCTGCAGGAAATGCCCATGTGATTTATACCTCCAATGCAGGGAGAGACCATTACACCCTCCTCATCCTCACAGCTCATCCTCTTACTGCCTTCAGCCAAAAAAGTTTTTTTTTCCGTAGGCGGCGGGGGGGAGATAAAAGGTGCTTTTATCAGCTATTAGCCGAAGAGCGGACTCAGCTTCGTTCAAGCGGTATTCACAATTGAGCGATGTATCATATCAAAGGAAGCAGAGTGTCTGGGCCTCTGTGTGTGTGTGTGTGTGTGTGTGTGTGTGCATGTGCGTGTGTTTGCAAAAATAGGGGATGTACTGTAGATGACCTTTAGGACGTCCTCGTGCGAGCATGTCCTGTTTTAGTCACCATCTCTCAGCGGAGTTGGCAGATTTGTTCATCTCCCATTGACACTCGTCATGATTTTGTGTGTGTGTATGCGTGTCTGTGTGAGAGAACAGAGGTTGAGTCAGAGGTGATTTGTGTGTGTGTGTGTGTGTGTGTGTGTGTGTGTGTGCGTTAAGCGCACATGTGTATAAAGGGGATTTATGAGTAAGGGACTAAAGCAAGAGCGCCTCTCTGACAGTTTCCATCACAATGGCCTGATGCGAAGGGACAGGTCATGTCACGAGCAGCAGCTTCATCATCTAGAGGCGGAAGAGTATAAGTGTGTGTGTGTGTGTTTGCCCTTGAAGGTGCACATTCATGTTTGCCCTAAAAGTCAAGCGCATGCACAGATCTTGGGTACAGCTGATCCTGTGCTTCCTGCAAGGGGATCAAATTGGAGATGCGAACATTAGCATTGCGTTTTCAGCAAAATGCCAGGGGCCGGAGGCACCAGAGAAATCAACGGAAAGAAGGGGATTTTGCAGTTTTCCCAACGAGCCCGGAGAAATATTGGCCATGAGACCACCCAGATCTGAAGATGGACCCGTTTAAATGCTATGTCTGCTATGTAGATGCAACAAAAAACCAAGGTTACTTCTGACTTTCTCCTCCACTTTGGTTTTCACCAAGTCCCATTAAAGGTCACCACTCACCTCAACTCCAAAGCTCAGTTGTCCAAAGTGAGAGGTGATGCGTCAGAACTTGTGTTCCATAATGTTGGACCAAGAATACGCACGTCCAAAGACTCCGAGTGAATGTCCACTGGAAGAGGAAGAGCAGTGAATGAGAGAGTGAATGGTTATTTGTCTCTATATGGCCTGGATTTGACTGGCAGGCTATCCGGCAACCAGACCTTCCCATGTGACCCTGCGTGCAGCATTAGCAGGATACCTAATGAATTAATTAATCAATCAATTAATGCTTGTATGTCCCTGAATGAGCCCCACCTCTGGCCTGCAGCCCTAAGTGGTACAGATAATGAGTGAATGAGTGAATGAATGAATGCATGAATAAATTAATCACCATACACACATGTGTAGACCATACATACACATGTGTATATGTGTGTATATATGTGCATACACATATTTATGTATGTATGAAGGTGTGTGTATACATACTAAAATACATACTTATATATTGTATATATGTGTATATATATATATATATATATGAATACTTTTATATGTATGATTATAATTATTATTATTTAATTATTTTTATATTTATTTATATATTTATACATTTATTTATATATTTATATTTATGTGTACGTGTGTATATAAGTGTGTGTACACTCACAAATATACACACTACATATATTTATATATATGTGTGTGTGTGTAAACTCAGGAACCTTTAACATGCTTAATGGTTGAAGATGGACCAGAAAATGGTCTTGTTTTGGAAAAAAAAAAAAAAAAATAATCCAGAAGGTTGCTTCCACCTTGTGTTGGTATTAGGTGAGTAGGGTTTAGATTCTCCCTTCATCTGTAAGGGCACCCAACGGTACTACCAGCAAAACAGAAGTACATCCAGGAAATTGGTCCCAAAAGTGGGCGGGGCCATATTTATTGACTTACTGGTGTGGCATTCAGTGGACTCTGTTCCCTGAGTTATGGACGGGAATTTTAGTGGACACCGTGCTCTTGGCGACGGAGATCATCTGTCTGCATTCCCTGACCATTGCAGGGTCATTCATCAGAATACAAATGTACTTGTCTCATTGCCCCGACGGAGACGTGGCTCAAGCATTAAGATCTGCAAACCAATCCGTCGACACGTCTGAACAGAGACCCACAGTGACAAGAAAGACTGGACGTAGATTCCGTCTGTATATTAACTAAGAGTGGTAAAAAATCTCATGGCCTGGGAGTCTCTGCACACTGCGGAGAGATATTCTTTTTATTTCCTTGTTCAGATATACTTCTTACTCCAGTGTATGTTCACCTGAGAGCAAATGCAGTTGAAGCCACACAGGTCATGGTGAATGCTGTCCATGGGCCACAGAAAATCAGGAAGTCTCTCACAAACATGCACCAATGTGTCCCTTGTCTCACCTGGAACATGAAGTGTCGGGCTCTTTGTCACGGCTCCATAAGAGGTGCTTATAAGTCTTGTCAGATCCCTGCTGGGTAGTCCCAAAGTGGTGTGGTCAATTTGTGTCCGATGTACTAACCGATCCTGAAGGAAACAAACCCCAGCGAGGCTTAGTTCCAGTCTAGTCAGTGGATCCGCATGGGACAGTTTTCTTCTTAAGGACCAGGATTTATTACGTACTGTTAGTTGGACTTGGACAAACTGACTGAGACTGACGACTCGTACATTAATTTCTGTGATGGCTTAATCATTTCAAGGAAATTAATTCATTATTTCTCCAAAAGTCATCCATGGATGTCCAACTCGATAAGAAATATGATTAATCTGAGGAATATCAGTTAAAGGGGACATGACAATGCAAACTTAAACTTCCTCAAATTAAAAATAAAAACAGGGTAAAAATTATGATTACTATGATTATAACAATCATAATTATTCATATTCTTATGATAATTATGCTGCTCCTGATGATGTTGATGATCATAATAATAATAGCAATAATGAAAATAATGACAAGTAGTACTTTACATAAGAACTCAAATATAATTCATTTATGTCATATACAGTATAGAACAGCACAGCAGTTCCTTAGGTATGTTTAATAATGGAGCGCTTCACAAGATAGATAGATAGATAGATAGATAGATAGATAGATAGATAGATAGATAGATAGATAGATAGATAGATAGATAGATAGATAGATAGATAGATAGATAGATAGATAGATAGATAGATAGATAGACGGATAGATGGATAGATGGATAGATAGATTACTGTACCGTTGCTATTCATCAGTGTTGTGGTTGAAATGTTAAACAATATTAGTGACACTCTGTTTTTTTCCACTGAAAATAAAGGTCAGCGGTTAATGGGACATGAAACGAGATGTGAAATATATTAAATTGTTTCACAACTTGTGGGATTTTCTGGTCGATGGCGCGTAAGACAATTTCTCTTTTCCTTTTATTTTACCGCTCACTTTCCACCTGCTTTACCTTTTCCCCGCACCGTTACGCACGGCCGCTTCATTAGAGCACTGCTCTTTCCACAAAGCAGATGCTCTTCAAAGGTCTTCTCACAGACCCATCAGCTTCACCACAGCAATTTTCCCTGTATTCGAAAAGAAAAAAAGGAAAAATTGATCATTTGCATGGGATTCAATTATTCCCCTTGATGGGGAGAGTTATCTTCTCGATTCCAGCTGAATACGTCGGAGCCGGGAAGCATCTGCGGCAGCAGCCATTACTACCGGATAACTTCTCTCCCGCATTAACTCGCGGAATTGGACAGAGCGACTAAATATCATTGTCTTTTGGCTGTTTATGGCGAATCTTTCTTAAACAAAAAGTCCTTTGAGATGGATAGTTTTTCCTCCGACCGCGTCCAATTTTAACTCGAGAGAATGGTTGGTTTTTACAACTTTGTCTCATCCATTCATCTGTTCATTCATTCATTCATTATTAAAAAAACACTTATCCTGGATGCTAATGGGCGTCATAGTTGGTGACATAAACCAGTCACCCTTTCATTGACTCATAATTCAGGCATTCACCATCTCACTCACATTATGAATGGACGTAAAGCCATTCGCTCTGGCATTTACGACCCATAACGACACATAAAACCATTCACTGTCACATTTATGTCTATAGAGATGTTAAACCGTTAAACCACTATTGGATTCAAATGCCACGTAGAGATGTAAGGTTGTCCAGCCTCTCATTCACACATCTTGGCAATTGTGCTTCATAGCGGTCTTGCAAGGACCTGTGGACAGGAAGAGCTGGGAATCAAACCATCAGTCTCCATCTGCGCCAGAAAAACCACAGTCGGCCCTACAAATGTCGAAATTGCCAGCGAGATGTAAACTGAATATAGATGAAATACTCTTCTGCTTTCCAAACATAGATTTGTATTCATTAACCTGGTCATATAAACTCTGAATATTCGCTTTCCATTCCCCTCGGGAGGAACCGAACAAGAGCCGGGTCCTCCAGCAAGTTGTTACCGATGCTCTGTGAGATAAACGTGACAAAATATGAATAATTCTGGCCGAGCAGACTATTAGCAGCTGAAGTTGGCGTGTGGATTCCCTGTTTGTGTTATGTGGAAGGAAATTCATGCTGTTCACATGCACTTTGTGTTCTGTGTTGTGTCACGTCTGCTTGGCTAGTTGTTGTGATAAGTCGCACAACCTGTGACATGCAGCATGGCGGCTAAGCTCCGAAGGGTTCCCCTAAGGGAAAATAAAGGCCCGGGGAGGATTGTGGGTATGATATGTCCATGCAAAAGCAAAAATCAGATCATGTAAGAAGGTAGAACTTATTTCAAAGCATTAATTACAATTGATTAAGATGTGTATCCCTTGATTTTGTCAGTGTCTCCTACAGCTCTGCAGCACTGATTCAGATCACTTTAGTGCATGGTCAAATCAGGGAATATCAATTCATGCACCCCTGTGTCTTTGTGGGGTTCTCCGGGTTCCTCCTCCAGTCCAAATACAGGCAAGACATTCATTGGAGACCCTGAAATGCCCAGTGGAGGGAATGAGAGAATCAATCGTTGAATGTCTCGATATGACGTGAATTGTTGTATATCTCTAAATGGTGTGGTGATGAGAGGGGCAAAAGTTGTATGTCTCTATATGATGTGTAAATGAAAGGGTGAATCCCCAGATATCGCTACATTATGTGAATTATTGTATGTCTCTAAACGGTCTAGTAATGAGGGGGTAAATGTTTGTATGTCTCTCCTTGTGGCCTATTGATCAACTGGCAGATGGTCCATGAAGAAGTCCACCTCCCAGCCAATGACAGTTGGGATAGGCTCCAGAACCAAAGCGACCCTGAGTGCAGGATCGGCCGTTCAATTAATGAATGAATAGACAAATAAAAATATAAAAACCCCTTCTCCCAGGGAGCTCCATTCTCTTGCCTGGTCTGAACAATTCCAATTTTCAGCCGAGTGTGTGGCAGAGCTTGGCGTCTGTCACGACATACAGTGCCCGTCGGTGTCAGATTGTTTAGTGGCAACTGGACCTCATTTCTCTCCTTGGAGACGTTCCTCCTCTCAACCCAGCAGGTTCTGCAGTTCCAACAGACTGTGAGGAGCTCACACTATTTAACTGCTGGCATTCGCGTTGGGTGTTGATCCAAGTTGAGAAGGTTATGTTAATGAGTGAGCTGTTTTGCAGCAAAGTTGAATGGGAATGTTGTGTTCACTCGTCATTAGGGAAACTGAGGTTAGAGTTCCAGGGACTCACATGAGTTGGAATTTGACCAGTTAATCCTTGGCTAGGCTAATATTTAGGTTGAAACAACAGAAGACTTTTAATTCCCTTTAGCTGAGGTGTGTTTTGGATTGCCCTCTCCTGGTGGGTTGCAGGGTGTTGGTCTGTCTTGGGATGGATCCCATCATGGCTTTGCATGGCGAAAGGTCATGTCGAACCCCCACCTCCCCCGGCTCAGCAAAAGTCTCTCCAGTTTATTCAAGATTACTCCTTTGACTCCCAAACCACCTGTCATCTCTGGCTAGAAGGTAGACATTGGACAGGGGGTGGGTTTAGTCCCTCTTCTGCAAGTGGACCATGAAGTTCTGTTATGAAGAGGTAGCTCTCCTATGCTGGGCCATCCATTTGTCCAATGGTCATTCATCTCATCAACACATAGATCATCACAATACTCATCGGACTCAACAACAAACTACAGATTCTCCAGCTTGTGTCCTGGTGTAGCAATATATGGAAATGCAATGTCATGCTCTTTCTGGCCTGTGCTACCCGTCCTGGGCTAACTTTTCATCCTGGATTTCACGGCACGACGGTCTCGTATAAAATCTTTGAGCTGATTTCCAAGCGTAACACGGCTCCACTGTCTTACCAAAAAGATGTTTAATTTAGTTTAATCTCTCCATTCTCCTGCCTGATGTGGAGTGTTTCACAGCACAGAGCAAGAGCTTCTCCTTCTGGTGGAGGTTCAAACAAATGGAAAAATCCATTTGCTTTTTGCAATACATTTTTATTATGTTTTTATTTTTTTTTGAGTATAATGAGTCTCTCTTTTAATCACAAGCTGGTATAAAAATAAGCAAAAGAAAATATGTCAGCTCAGAAACAGGTCTGTTTTCTCACGAGTATAGCTTGTCACAAACCACTCCCTCATTTACATGTCTGGATAATTCAGGGTCTCCAGTGGACCTCCTGCATGTGTGTCGACTGTGGGAGGAAGCTGGAGAACCCGGAGGAAGTTTACGTAGACACAGGGAGAACATGGAGAACCCCATTCCCCATATATATATGTGCAGCAGAAACTCTGCATGAATGACTATCACATGTAGCAATTTTAAACAACATACAGTGGAACCTCTACATACAAAATATTATTTGTTCTTTGACTCCATTTGTGAACCAAATCAATGTTTCCCGTTGTAATCAATGTAAACCCCTGTATCAACAACACACTGAACGGTTTGGAAACCTTTTATTGGTTTATTTGTAGCAAAACTAGAGTGAGGAAGTAAAGATAACCTTAATTATTGCCATCTCTGGTGTTCTTTCTTCTTGCTAGCACGTGCACTTGGCGTTTCCTTCACTTAATCAGCAAAAGTAAAGCCTTGCTAATGCCTACATTATCTTCAGTTAGCTGTCTTTCATTCACCCAAACCAACAATCACTCATATACTTCTTCCAAGGCTTGAAAACTTTTCATTAATGTAGTCGCGCCTTCGCCACATCAGCCGTCTTTAGCTCATCTTGGTCCTTCAGGATCGTACAGATGGCTGACTTAGCCAATAGCAAGATCACCAACACCGTTCTCAAGTTTAGCTATAATTTCCCTCTTCAGAATAAGGCTAGCTTATTGTTAAAAGCACAAAAAAAATGTTCTAACAGGAGAACACAACCATGAACGATATAAACAACACGGATCAGCATGCATGGCTGCTGCAACGCTACAATGCCACTACAAGGAAAGCTTGTCTTTTGTTTGTTTGTGTTCGTACAGTTGGTTTGTTCACCGATACTAAATTTGTTCAAAATCATGATCCCAAATGCGAAAGTTGGAAGCCCAGGTTCTACTGTGCATATATAAATATATATATATATATATATATATATATATATATATGTATATGTGTGTGTGTGTGTATGTGTGTGTGTATAGTGGGGATGTATGTGTTTATGTTTGTTATGTTTGTGTGCAATAAAATCATTTTCAGACATTTTTGATGGTGTCACAGAAAGGCAGTTTTATTGGCCCTGACAGCAGCATGCACTGAAAGTGTCCTTCTGGTTTTGGCCCTTGTGCTTTATCACCCGACACAGTGCCTGGCTGGAGGCCGAAAAGGAATCAAGCCTGAAGGATCCACGCTATTTTATTTATTTTCACATGTTTTTTCCTGCCCTTTTCCGTGTAGAAATTGCCCCGCACATATTTTACCGTTCATCTTCTGATATGGCATTTTGATGCATGATGCACATCTGTTAGCTGCAGGGAAAAGTAGCATAACTGCAACTCCAATTCACACCCGTTGAATGTGAACACTTATTTCTTTTCTCTCTTTTTCTCTTTGAGATTATTATGGTGGTGGGATGCTGATTGGTCCAAAACCAAAGCTTTATTCTCAGTTTGAAGCTGATATGGAGATTCAACACATCATGTTGTGTCTTTGGAGAGCAGCCTTTGGGATGGCAGCGGCTGACATTTTTAATGCTGGATGATCCTATAAGATCCTCACTGCCGACGTCCTACTAGTTCCTGACTTCCACCTCCTCTTCCCTGTGATCCAGCTGATCTCCACCAAGGCTACTACAAATAAACATGGCAAGGGAGGGCTTGAAGAGGAACCATACCTGCTGACGTTTGTCCTTCTGGGGATTTGGGTGAACCCCACCCATCGCCCAGTGACAGCTGGGATAGGTTCCAGCCGGGATAGGCTCGAGCTTTTTGCCGCCCCTGAACGCAGGATGACCCGTACGGGTGACAGATAAATGAATCACAATCAACGAAAAAAAACCTGGTGCCTCCAACCCAGCTTTTCCAAGGCGTTCCCTGGAATTTGAGCTTGAAGCTAAATTAACTCTTTCCAGCTGTAGAGAAATACAGAGTAAGAAGCAAAAATCTACTTTTTCACATCTTTTTCTGAATCATTTAACGTAAGTCTCACCTTCAAAGAGACAAAATCATCTCCATCATGGTCGTTGCCTTGATAACATCTTTTCCACGGCTTCATACCGTCGGTTTTAAACCCGCCGTCTTTTACGCTCATTTTATGTCCCTCGCACTTTTCCCAGAAAACGGCCCCACACACGCACAAATGGAGAAATACGGTCATAGCGCCCTCTCCATCACGGCGTCACGAAGAACAATTACCTCAGGAGTGATGGCCGAGATGAGAGGAGTGTTTTGCTGACTGATGGCGGCGGCAGAAGTGGCGACTCTGAGATTGGTAGCACAGGTGAGATCACTCGTTCACCCATTTACTTGCCCGTGAACAAACAAACACAAATGCACAAACGGTGCAGGAAAAACCCCCATGTTTGATGTCGGGCTTCAGCAACTGTCAGCATGTGCGCTATATTTCTGCTTGTGTGTGTGTGTGTGTGTGTGTGTGTGTGTGTGTGCGCGAACCCTTTTTGTGTTTTTATTTATGAAATTGCTCATGGCCAGCATCTGCTAATGTTAGCTCACCGAGAGCCTCCCACGGTGCCGCCCCGTCCCCGGCTCATCCCGAGGATCACTGGGGATTGGAGTTACCGTCTATGATCCCACCATCGAAAAAAACAACTGCCAAAGCTCCGGAGACACGAGCTTCGCCTTTTTTTTTTTTCTTCGTCCACGGGCAGGCCTCCCCCGAGCCCAGGCACCTCTCCAGACGATTAGCGAACACGCAGGAGTCATTCTTACCCTGATCAGAACAATGGCGGAGTCCACGTTGGCAAGTGGTGCCCGTGGGAATGGCTAACCCTGAGTGCAACTGCCGCAGAGCCAACATGGCTGGATTTGTACGTGGGTGGAGACAGCTGTATTAGCGGAGGAAAGAAAACATGCATCCATAAGTCGGCGTGGAGAAGAAAGAAATGTCGGATTGCGTCTCCTGGCACCATAATCAGACTAATCATAATCAATCCTTATCGCCCGGGTAACAGAAAAAGGTTTTGATGCTGATTTAAGGGCACTGCAGGAGATTGCATTTACGCCCATTTAACCCCAGCTCTTCCTTTTCTTTCCATGCAATACAAACAGCCACATTATAGAAACAAATATATTACAATTTTTTTTTTTTTGTCTGTCGGCAGGGCATGTCTCTCCACACCTCAGAAGCTTCATACACCAGTCTGTCAGGATCCTAAACTGTCTTCCCAATATCCCACTCCATCTAATCCAGCCCACACCAAGATGATGAACTCTTTCTCACTTCATTTTCCAGCAAAACATTAACAAAACATTTTTTTTTACTGGTCCTTTGCACAGTGAAAACATCATGCTGTGATTGTACAATTGTTCATTACTTACTGACCTTTGCAATAAACTATAAAAACAGAAAACAAACAAACAAAAACTCTGCTGCTACTCTCTCATGCCGTCAAATATTTGTCTGTATGTGCACAGTTAAATGGTTGCTGTTTAGTGCACTTTACTGTTAATTTGCACTCTATTATTATTATTATCAAGTTCACTTCATGTCACCGTAGGATTGTGAGAGATGTGTTCTCCATTCCTCTGTATGTCCAGTACTTGCAGAGGAACTGACGGTAAAGCTGACTTTGACTTTTTGAACGTAAGATCCCAGTCAGAGCCTCGTTCTAGTGTTTCCTTCGCTTCTCACCCTGAAATAAAGCTAGAGATAATATTGGTTTGGTGATTCCTAGGGAAGGGGGGGAAGGTCAACAGTAGCTGCCGCAGGTAGGATCCATGTTGCCCTCTGGCAACGGATCCTGGCAATGGGTCGGGCAGTGGGGGAAAAACACGCAGGCTAACACGGCCGCTGGAAAACCTTATCGTTTCTACACAGGGGACATTTTGGCACCTCGCTGTGACATAAACAGCAGCTGCAGAGGGTCATCGGTTGCAGCGTCACCTCACTTGGGGATTCTTTTACGTGTGTGGCCATTAAGCGATAAGTGCGATGTAATTAGCTTATAGAGTTGACGCGATGGATCACACAGGATAGTCAGCAGTGAAAGCTGATAGGTTGCCCCGGGTCTGTGTTAACGAAAAATATGGGATGTCAGCTTTGCTCTTTACGTGATAATGCCCTTCCAAACACAACCCATACGATATGTGATTTATTCATTTATTTAATCTATCGCTTTATTGATATATGTCTTCAACTATTTATCTTTCTTTGTTTTTTATCTATTTATTTTATTGTTTTATTTATCTTTATCTTTTTATCTTATTTTCTTTATTTTTTTCTAATTATTTTGCCTAGAGTGGCATAACATCAAGAAAAAATGCCATCCAGATTTAGATTTTCATCTCTTCAAAATAAAGGAAGAGGCTAGAGTTGACCGTTAATATAAATATATATATATATATATATATATACACACACACACACATATATATATATACATATATACATATACATATATATATATATATATATATATATATATATATATATATATATATATATATATATATATATATGTATGTATTATAAGATAAATAAACAATGAAGGAATAAATAAAAAAATAAGACAGTTTAATCTACTTCAGGCAACATTGAATAAGTCACATTATGGTCATCGAATTGGGTGAGTTTTGCTATTTTATTCTTTTTAAAAGCACAGAGATTAGAAAAAAAAGAAAACTTAAAAAAAAATCTCCACCTAATTCCCAGTCCTGAAACCTAATACATCTCTATAATTGGTGTAATAACTTGGAAAATAGTTTCCTGATATGGGGAGGGAGTCACCTTTAAGACTGAATTGAATTTCTGAAAATTTCTGCTCAATTATCTTGACATAAATAAAATGCCTCAGTTCATAGCATAGCTCTGAAATATTATTCATGTATGTACATATCCATATCCCGCATGCACGTATTTATGTTGTATGTGTATGTATGTCTGCACATATACATCCATGACTGCATACATGTATGTATGTATGTTGTTATGCATGTATTTATTTATGTATGTATTATTGTCATTCAATTACAAACAGCTGACAGAAAAACACTGAATACAGATAGTGACCATAATAGTTATTGATCTAATTATGGAAATTATTTCTTCACACCCTCAAACATGGTGCTCTATGAGCAGATGAATGCTGAATATTCCACAAAAATATGAGCTTTTAATCTTGGTAACATCTAACAATGTGTCATGTGTGTTTGGCTGCATTGAATGCCCGCCTAAACAATGTTATTTATGAGATATGAGAAAAGCACCAGAAAAAAAGAGGAAATGCTTAATCGTCTTGATATGACAAGATATAATTAGATTCTCTTCAAGAAAAATGAACGGTGTAAGAAATGAGAAAGCCAGACATGTAAGATGTCATTTTATTTATTTATTTATTTATTTATTTATTTATTTATTTATTTATTTATCTATTTACTATCTATGTTTTCAAAATGTTTTCATTTCTGTGCATAACAGGCTGTAGCTGGTCCACGGGTTGGATCTGCTGGGACGAAGGGGGTCCCTATTAGGGCCGAAACATGGGTTTCGGACAAGCTGCGCATGAGTAACCACCGGACGCCTCCGCCGTGTCAGGGCTCACAAGATCTCCATGGTTATAGATCTTGCCGATGCAGTGGGTTGTGGCAGGCGATGTTTAGCCTCGGCGCTAATAGCCCGCTGTACAGAGCCTGGGGAAATTAGCT
The DNA here is from genome assembly GCF_037954325.1 of Fistularia commersonii. NCBI lineage: Eukaryota > Metazoa > Chordata > Actinopteri > Syngnathiformes > Fistulariidae > Fistularia > Fistularia commersonii. Next base: position 14,932,778 of record NC_141302.1, read on the forward strand.
GTGCATTGAAGCGTGCCGCGAAGAGCTCGGCGAACCCCTGACAGAGGAGGAGCAGACACGGATAGGTTAGAGGAATCAATGTCCTTAAGGGACCCGGGGGGCGGCGGAGAGCGCTGAACTCTCCCTAACCCGGACCGGTGAAGCGGCGAAGATATTGGTGTGAACACGAAGGGATCCGCCAGTCCCGCGGAGGGACGGTTGACCACGGAAAGGTGATGCAATTAGGAAGAAAAGATGTTAAAAAGTATCCTCTTTCTGTTCATTCAGTCAAGAAAATTATCAATGACGCGCAGGGTGTGATGACAGAGCCCTGGTTCAACGGGAAAGGACACATTTTGCTTGATTTCACCGCCATGCTGCAGGATGCACCATTAAAATCAGTAGATCGATGCTAAATTAGGTGAAATCACTCAAAACAATGGCAGTTGAATTACATAAAAAAGGCGGTTTTGGTCAAAGATCTCAAAGTTACAAGGGGTAAAAAGGTAAAAAAAACTCCACACGCCAAGAGAGCTCCAATGCAGATGATTTATTTCAGAATTATTTTAGCATAACGTTTCACACCACATTTCCTCTTCTTCAGATGTTTAACCAAAATTTACAACGGGAGCGCCAATGACCTCTTTGAAAAGACGAGATCTCTGCGAGATGGTATCATCCGGAGGTCGTCTGAAGGGGATTCTTCCAACCAGATGTCTTTTCTCTGCTGTAACCGGACAAGTTCAACCGGCGGTGACATCGGTGAAACATTTCTAATTTTACCCGTCCGCTCCCGCTGGGGGATTCTATCATCTCGGAACAAACAACATATCCCGCGAGCTGTGGGAACGCTTAAAGAGGATGACTTCATACCTCTGGCAACTTCCCAAGATCGATAGCGGTGTGAAATAACCCCCCCCCCCCCCCCCGGCAGAAAATACCTGGCTTTGAGTCCAAGGCTTCAACCGGCGAAGGAAGCAGCTGTAAAACTGAAGCTCGTCAAACACCCTCGATCTTCGTGATAATTGGAAAACAGACTGAAAGGGGCCCAGAGTTTCAGAGTCACCACCAAGCTGGTTTTAATAAAACGTGATCCTCAAGGTTTGGGGGTCCGTGTTTGATATGGAAAACATTCGTAATGAATGGAGGCACCAAAATAAAAGCAGAAAATGTTTCATCACTGTGACGTGACAAGAAATGATTAGATTCTCTTGGAGAAAAATAGACGGTGTACGTCAAGCTGATCCGAGGGCAGCTTGTGTCGGGACGTCTTACAGCCATTGTCATTGAAAACAACACACAATGTCAAACAGTCAGTGGCTGCAAGACATTGATGGCCGGCTGCAGTCAGTCCATGGGCAGAATCTCATGCATGTATTCATTTTTTTCTTTATTTTTCTTTATTACTATATCTATTTATGTACAAATCAATTTAGCTATTATCACTACCTTCTACTTCTTCTGTCAGCTATTCCCTTCAGCGAATCAACTTTCTCCACATAACCCTGATCTCTGTATCCTCCTCTCTCACACCAAATACCTTCATATCTTCTCTCACTACGTTAATAAATCTTCTCTTTGGTCTTCCTCGAGACTTCTTGCCTGGCAGCTCCAATTCCAGCATCCGTCCACCAATATATTCTCTATCCCTCCTCTGTACGTGACCGAACCATCTCAGTCTGGCTTCTCTGACCTTCTCTCCAAAACATCCACCATGTGCTGTTCCTCTGATAGACTCATTCCTGATCCTATCCATCCTGGTCACTCCCAAAGAGAACCTCAACATCTTCATCTCTGCAACCTCTAGTTCTGCCTGCTGTCTTTTGGTCATTGTAACAGTTTCTAGTCCATACATCATCGCTGGTCTCACCACTGTCTTGTACACCTTTCCTTTTATTCTGGCCGATAGTCTTCTATCACATAGTACCCCTGACACTTTTCTCCACCCATTCCAACCTGCTTGGACCCGTCTCTTCACCTCTTTTCCGCACTCTCCGTTGCTCTGGACTGTTGACCCTAAGTACTTGAAATCCTCCAGCTTCTTGATCTCCACTCCCTGTAGCCTCACCGCTCCACCCGAGTTCCTCTCATTCACACACATATATTCTGTCTTGCTGCGACTAACTTTCATTCCTCTCCTTTTCAGAGCATACCTCCACCTCTCTAGATTTTCCTCTACCTTTTGTCTGCTCTCACTACAGATCACAATGTCATCTACTAACATCATAGTCAATGGAGATTCCCGTCTAACCTCATCTGTCAGCCTGTCCATCACCATTGCTAACAAGAAGGGACTCAGAGCTGATCCCTGATGGAGTCCCACCTCCACCTTGAACTTCTGTTCCCCCTACAGCACACCGTATCACTATCTCACAGTTAGAATACATGTCTTGCACCAGTTTAACATACCCTTTGCATTTACCGGGGTTTGGGACCGGCTCAGGGAGACAGTGCTCCGTGCCCCCCCGAGGCAGGTTTGGGGAGACACGGGCAAGTACTGCCCTGAGGCTGCATTAGCTATCATTACCATCTATTATATTAAATTTTTTATTTATTATTTCATTGATTCCCTGTACTTATTTGTATTATTTTTGTCAATTGATTTATTTATTCAATCATTCATTCATTCATTCATTCATTCATTATTTATTCATTTATTTCTATTTACATATCAATAATTTTTTTCAAAATATTTAATTAGTATTTATTTATGTTGTCATTCATTTTTGCATATGTTCATTTGTTTTTCTTTTATTATCTATTCATGTGTCTATGTGTCGATCTATTAACTATTACAATGTATTATGATTTAAAATGATTTATTTATTGATTTATTTATTCAGCTCTGTACTTATTTCTTTGTATAATTTTATCAATTCATTCATTCATGCATTCATTCATTTCTTTATTACTTTATAATTGTATTTATTTATTTTTAATAATGAATTTTAATTTTCAACTTTGTACTAAAATGATTTATTTATGTATTAATTGATGTAGTCATTCATGAGTACACATGTTTTTTTTTCTTTTTTTTTTCTATTTATTTACTTATGAATCTATCTGCCTATTATTACTAATGAATTTAAGATTATGTATTTATCTATTCAATTAATTAATTAATTCAATTATATATTCATTATCCATCCAGTTTTTCATGTATTAATGTATTTGTTTATTCATTTGTATTTGTTATTATTACTGAAATATATTTATTTAAATTTATTTATTACTTTTACAACTGTGCTCACTGCACATCCAACTCCGCGTGGCCAGTTTGCTCCCGCTGGAAAAGTCAGCAGATGATCTGCGACCTGAGGAGAGCGTGCAACGTGGTGATGCGAGGAGTGTTTACCTTCCTGACAAAAACCGGACCTCTCCCAGCGTGGCGGCCTGACAAATGTGCCGAACAACTCCCCAGCAGTCACTCGGAGAGCGCCGGGCCAGCGAGCGGATGACCTCAGACACCTAGGGAAATTCTCAGGGCCGTCTCTTCCGTGGCTCGACGAACGCCAGGGAGGCGACCGGGGCATGGACGCATCAGCGGGATGGCGGGAGGTCATGGCAGGGGGGTGTTTACGGTTCGGTGGAGGGGGGGCTGACGGAGACGAGGAGCGACGGCAGCGGCGAGGGATGGAGGGAGGCCTGCTCTCGCTGACGCGAAGAGACAGGAAGTGGACATTTTACCGCCAGGATTTTGCAGAAAAGGAAGAAGAAAAAATATAATTTTTGTTACACAATGGAGGATTTTGCATCCCATGGTGGATGCTCACCCTCACCGATAGTATCACTGACGACAAGGGACATACCCAAGAACAGATTCAGAAAAACAACCTTAAAGTTATGATATCGATCACCCGCTTTCCCTCTCTTTCTCTCCATGGAGTGGAAGAAGTTGTCGGAATTGTTTTTGTGCATCATTTCAAAACAAAAAACAAAAATACAAGCAGAAAGATAGATAGATAGATAATGAGATGAAATGAAATAAATGAAAATGAATAAAAAATGAAATAAAATTAAGTGAAATTAATTAAAATAACATCAATGACAAAATTAATCCATAAAAAAATGTATTAAAATATCGAACTCACAGGCTAGGTTACACATAAATAAATAAATACACACAAAATACTGTGTGCACAATTATTAGGCAAGTTGAATTTGAGGATGAATTTTGTTATTTTACAACTGCAGTGCTCTTTGTCAATCCAAAATATAAGCAAGCCCTCAAACCTGAATATTTAAGATGTATATGTGAAGTTTTTAGCTTTCTAATAAGTATATCGATATATACACCATTATTAGGCAACTATTAGTGTGCAGAATTATGATGCAACTCAATAAATAAAATTCCCATCTCTCTTGTTTATTTTCACCTGTTAAAGTGAGAATTATAAACAAATTCAACATTTACAAATAAATGAAAAAAAAAATCAGTGGCCAATATAACCACCCTTCTCTTCTATGTTTTTTGCAGCTGCAACCACAGCCTCCCAGACACTGGTCAGAGAGGTATGCTGTTTACCTTCACTGTAAATTTTCTTGCTTAGGAAGGACCCAAAAGTTCTCAATAGGGTTTAAGTCAGGTGAAGAAGAGGGCCATGTCATTAGTAATCTTTAAGACCTTTACAGGCCAGCCACGCAGTGGAGTACCCTGATGCATGTGATGGAGCGTTGTCTTGCATACATTTTTTTAAGAAAGTCTTCTCAAAAGATGCAGACTTTTTCCTGAACCACTGCATTAACAAAGTGTCTTCAAAAAATTGGTAGTAGGCCTGAGAGATGATTTTGAGTGCATTGAGTCCCCAAAAAGGTCCAACGAGCTCATCTTTAATAATACCTGCCCGTCCCAGTACCCCATCTCTACCTTGCTGGCGTCTGAGTTGAAGTGGAACTCTGTGTCCGTTACTGATCCAAACACTGGCCCATCTATCTGCTCCTTCAAGAGTCACTCTCTTCTTATCAGTCCACAAAAACTTGGAAGCATCTGTCTCCAGATATTTCTTGGCCCATTCTTAACATTTCAGCTTATGTGTCTTGTTCAGAGGTGGTCAGGTATCACATTTTCTTACCTTGGCCAGATCTCTGAGAACTAAACACCTCATACTTTTTTTTTCCAGGTAGGAGCCATTTGTGGAATATAGCAGCACCGGAGGATAATGGCTTCCTGGTAGCTTTCATGTTTGATTCTTCTCAAATCTTTGGCGGATAATTTGCGTCTTTTCTTCTTGACACATGTCTTGTGACCCTGTTGACTATTTGCAACAAAACGTTTGATGGTTCTGTGATCACACACCAATATCTTGGATATTTCAAGAGTGCTGCATTCCGCTGGAAGACATTTTACAATCTTTGATTTTTCAAGTCAGGTAAACCTCGATTTGGCCCAATTTTCCTGAGAAGAATCTGCCTGATAATTATGCACATCTTGATATGGGGTGTTGACATTCTTAGGCCATACCCTCCCTCATTACACAAATACATCACCTCACATTCATTAAATCCAATAAGCAATCAAGTATCCATAGATAGATAGATAGATAGACATGTATATCTCCCCATTTCAATAATACATACAGCTAGTACTACTAATACCACTGCTTCAGCTCGTGCAATAATAATAACATATTTATCACCCCTTAAGTATTTAATATTACATGTCACTGTTGCTGCTGCTACTCCTGCTATAAATACAAATAAATGAATAGATAATTACATAAATAAACAAAATGATAAATGATGATCTGTGTGAGCATCCTCATAAAAACTGTGTGAAAGAGAAGCACAGCATTTTGCAGATATCTCCACGTTGATCTTAAATCTTTGTTCGGAACGGTTGGAGATCTCGGGTTTTACTCGCCATCCACAGGCTCAAAAGAACAAGCCGACATATATATTCCAGATAGGTTAATATTCATATATAATACTGTATTTATGGGATGCAAGCGGAACAGGAAATCATCACACCTGGCTCAGGACAAAATTATCATTATTGCTGTGGATAAAACTGAGGATGAAAACTGTGGATAAAACATCAATGTTAATAAAAAAATTAAAACATTTTTTTTGGGGGGGGGTTGGATGCTGTCCAGACTTCTCGTGCATATTTTGTGCAGCCTTTTCACAGCCATCAAAACACCATAATTAAACATACTGAAACCTGACTGAGCGCTAATTGCATGCAGAACAGCGGGAACTTTTTTTTTTCTTTTGCTCTAAATCCCTCAAAGCACACACTCTGGCCATTTCCTGTCAGGGTTCTTTGCTTCTGAAGGACAGCTGCCCGTAAAGGTCGACAAAAGAAGACATCCAGGTTACACCCAGAACATCCACCTTCCAAAAAATAGATAGTTCTTTTCTTTATATTTCAGAAACATAAAAAAGGGATGCTTTTTTTTGCATTTTTCTCCATCCATTTTTAAGAGATACAAAACAACGTGGGTTTGTTTGCCACATGCATTGTTTGGGCTCTTTTGAATAACAAGTGGTGTTTATTGTGCTAGTGTTGCATGAAAAAAGGAAGAAATGAGGGTAACATAATAATTACCACACTGTGATTCACGCTTGCCAAATGCCGATACGGGAAACGGTTTTCTTTTTCTTCAACTCAGAGCTTCTCTGAAGAGTACATTGATGGGGTTGGAGCGGCGGCAAAAGATGCTAACTTATCCATTGGGCGCAACTGGGAGCGGGGTATCAAACCACCAACCTCCAGATTGGAGGGAAGGTTGCAAATGTATAAAAATAACTGTTTTTTATGTAAATTAGATGTGTGTCCCCCTTAGAGCGAGATAGGTCCCTTTCTCCAGGTTGTCGCGCCACTTAGGTCAACAGGCTCACAAATGGAGAAAGTTCCCTGGAACCCCTTTCTCATCCAAGGAATTTTCAGCTTTTGTCAGGCGGTTGAGCGCAAGAACAGGTTCTTTTGTTCTCCTCGGTCTGGGCGGGTTTCTTGGGTTCTACCAGCATCTAAAGGAGAGGAAGGAGATGGTGGGGGCAAGGATGGAGGAAGAGTGCTATAAGAGCGAGGCTGTCTCAGGGCCAACAAAGAAGCTTGGTGATATGGGAGGGAGTTGTCAGAGGATGCCACAGGCAAGGCTTAGCTTCCTCATTTGGGTACCTGTGGTATGCTTCCCCGTCCACGAAACCTTCACCAGGAAGGCTGCTGCCTTTTGCAAAAACGCCTCCAGCACATCCTGTCAGGCTTGAAGATAACTCTCTCCCAGAAGTACTACAGATAACGCCACAAGCAGGTCCTGAGTTAGCTTGCTGAGATGCCGGAGAGGCGTTGACAAGACAACAAAGAGTCAGAGACAGAGAACAACAACTTTGTCACAGAAGGTGGGGATATGCTAGGCTGAGAGAAACCTCGACTTTTCCAGGTTTCTCGGGTGACTTCAGTGTCTCGCAGAGATCACAAACACCTCTCCATCCCAATGTGTGGTCCACCAATGCAAAGTAGACATATCCCATGAAACTCACAATTCCACATGAGGAGGGGACCGAGGCTACCTTCGAGCACAAGAAGGCCAAAGCTGGCTGGAAGACCACTATGTTGAGGTGGAATGCCAAGGCTTTGTAGGGTTGTCCACCATGAGCCTCTTGAGGGACACAAGAGTGACCAGAGAGAAGCTGAAGAAAGCAGCTAAAGAGTTGGCCGAGGACTCACAAAGGTAACTTTTGGCTCTGGCTGAGGAAGAAGGACTCACCCCAACAATGGGTGAGACCAATAACTGTCCTGCCACCAGGAGACCATCCAGGAATAAAGGGGCAAAATGTTGCTGAATGGTGGGACCTGGCTGGTGACCCTGGAGCTGGTGACCCTGCTGCTGACCTGTGGACACTGGAGGAGGCGGAGATGTCCTAACAGAAGTTTCACCTGCGTGCACGTTTACTGGAGTTGTGGTTACAGTCGAGAATTGGCATCAAGGATTTAAAATGAATGAAAGAATCTGACAAGGGGATTCTGGGCAGGTTGTCTTGGAGGAAAAATTAGAAAGATAGAATCAATCTTCTGGAGCTGTTTCTCAGCACGATGGTGCCTGAGGAGCCGCTCGGAGATATTCAGGGAACTCTTTGGTGGTGAATGTGTACTCAACTCTCAATGGACTTGCATGTTTGAAAGGGAAATATGGGAACCATCCCACAATATCTCTTCAGCTGATCTTTTAAAATCATATTTAATGGTAAAACGTGACTGATAAAATCCAGAGTAAAGAGATAATTTCCTGGCGCCTTCTCTGAGAAAATGTTATCAGTTCTCACAACAGGAATAATACACCCAAATTACAATAAACACTGGATTATCTATTTGGTCTGTCTGCACTGGTAGATGAGTGGAACACGAGCGTACTTTTTACTTTAAAAACTTCATTATCCAATTATTTTGCAGCCAGCAGAAAAAGAAAAGAAAAACAACAGCACATTCAGCAGAAAAAAGGTGCATGTTCCACAAGGATCTGTTTGTAATAGTTGAATAGTTATGAATAAAAACTCCACAAGATAAGAATAAAACATTTGAATAAAAACAGGATCCGCTTTAAAACATCTCAACTTGGGATGAAAGCGCATGTGCTGCTGCTGCTGATGATGATGATAATATTAATCGCAATCATTATCATTATAGTAGTAGTAGAATAGCAATAATAATCATAATAACAATAGTCATTATAATAATTACTATTTTTCGAAGGAGTAGTTGCAGTACAATTATTATACAATAATAATTATATAATAATTATTACTATCTTACAACACACACCACACACACACAGAGGGAGAATAGGGTGCATGTTACATTCTAAGGACTGATTACAATGGTTCTATTTGATAAGATCTGATCATACAATGATCCAAGGCCGATAGTTGCCTTCTGTATGAGTGCTGGCGTCTATTAGTTCTGCACTTTGGTACAATTAAAAAACAAAGTTAACACAGAATAAAAAAAATTCATTAAAACTGAATCCACATTTAAACTTGTCAACTTTGTGCATCCATATTTGCCTAATGTCCTGAAGCTGTTGTGATGGTACCCAGGAATGGGCTCTGCTGGACAGCTTCTCCTGCCTGTCCATTAATAAATCATGCAACTTTGTTGGAGGCCTCTTCCTAGAATCAACACTCACTTCCTTAATTCTGGAAACGTTGACTCCTAAGGATGAACGTTCATAAAAGTCGATAAAATCACTCACCACTGGGTCGTGATTAACATCCTCGTTTTGTCTGTTTACATGCATACTTAGGTATTTGTTTGGATAAAAAAAAAAAACGAATAGAATTAATGAAAAAACACCAGATAAAACACAATCCATCGTTACCCTCTGTTGTCCGTGGGGTAAAAGCAGACTAGCCAGCTGTTCCCTAGTCAAGGCTGCATGTGCTGGGAACACCATTGGTTCAAATATGTTTTAAGAACAGATGAAAATATATTAAATACCCCTTAAGAGCCCCTTAAGATGACCCATACCAGGGGGAGTAAGGTATTGACCGCATCATCTACGCCTCTCCACCCTCACTGTAGGCCAGTTGTAGTGGGTCCAACCATCTCTGAATTTTCTGGCTCAACAATTCGCTCAGAGGTCTTCATTACCAGGGAATTGAGCGCAACAGGCCCAAAGTCATCCTGGGCTTTCTGTCATATTTCCTGAAAATGAAAGTGAAGATGGCATCCGGCTGCTCTGCACAGTTCTCCAGGAGTCTACACCCAATGATGTATGCTCCGGGGCTTTTAATCTCCTTCAGACTCTAAAAAGTTCACAGTATCACCACTTTTGACTGCTGTGGGTCTGTCTGGGCAGTGGAGTGTCTCCAAACGCCAACAGCTCAACGCTAAAGTCACAAGTTTTAATATGTTAAGTTTCAATTATGATAAATCCAGCTGAAGTCCCCAGGAAACTCCGAGTTGGGTATAAGAGCAAAAGAAATAGGGCTCTTTATTGACTGAAATTCCAGAATGGATTCGACCCCCTTCTGTGAGACTGGTTAGCTAGGTTTGTACCTTGTTTTTATATTTAATTTGACCAAGTTTTTAGTTTGTCTTGTCATGCCACCCTTGTTAAATCCAATACTCCCCTGATTAATCATATCTCTAACATATGTGAACACCCATGGATTGGGAGAGCCCTCACAAAAATTAATATATGAGTCAACAGTCTCGGTCAGTTTGTCCAAGTTCGACCAACCGTCCATGAATAAATCCCAGTCTTTAAGACTGAAACTGTCCTGTGTGGATCCAGTGACTGGACTGAAACTCAGCCTCACTTTGTTTCCTTCAGGATCGGTCAGTACATCGGACACAAATCAACCACACCACTTTGGGACTACCCAGTGGTGCTCTGACAGGACTTACAAGCACCTCTTATGGAGCCGTGACGAAGAGCCAGACACTTCATGTTCCTGGTGGGACAAGGGACACATTGGTGCGCGCTATTGAGAAACTTCCTGATTTTCTGAAGCCCATGACCCGTATGGCTATAACTGCATTTTTTAAGAAGTATCTCTGGACAGGGAAATAGAAAGAAGATCTCCCAGCGGTGTGGAGAGACTCCCGGGCCACGCTAGTTTTCACCAGTTTTGGTTAATATATAGACAGAGTCCACCTCCAGTGGACATCATTGATGGATTGGTTTGCAGATCTTGCACTTGAGCCACATCTCCGTCACGGCAATGAGACGGGCACGTTAGTATTCTGAGGAGTTACTCTGTGATGCCAAGGGAATGCGAAGATAATCTCCGTGACCAAGAACAGAACGTCCACGGAAATTCCCGTCCATTTCGGGGCACCACAGGAAACAGAGTCCACTTTTGGGACCAATTCCTGGACGCACTTCTGTTTTGCTGGTAGTACCGTTGGGTGCCTCTCTAGACGGACAGAGAATACAAGCCTACTCACATAAATCACAATTCAAGGTGGAAGCGACGTTCTTTAATAGAAAGGGTTGACAAAGCAATTTGCTGGTGCATCTTCAACCATTAAGACATGTTAAATGTTGAATAATATACACTATATGGCCAAAAGTATTCGCTCACCTGCTTTCACTTGCATTTGAACTTCCAATCCCATTCCTAATTCGCTGGGTTCAATATGACGTCGGTCCACCTTTTGACGCGATAACAGCTTCAACTCTTTTGGAAAGACTGTCCGCAAGGTTCAGGAGTATGCTCATGGGAATTTTTGACCGTTCTTCCAGAAGTGCAATTGTGAGGTCACACACTGGTGTTGGATGAGGAGACCTGACTCTCAGTCTCTGCTGTGATTCATCCCAAAGATGTTCTACCAGGTTGAGGTCAGGACTGTGCAGGCCAGAATTGTCCAAAATGTCTTGGACTGCAGTCGGACAAGTACCATTCTCCTGGCAACCGCCAAACACAGAGCCATCCATCAGATGGCCAGATGGAGACGCGCAATTCGTCACTCCAGAGAACGCGTCTCCACTGCTCTAGAGTCCAGTGACGGCGTGCTTTACGCCACTGCATCTGACACTTTGCATTTCACTTGTTGATGTGTGGCTTGGATGCAGCTGCTCGGCCATGGAAACCCATTCTATGAAGCTTTTTGCGCACTGCTCTTCTAATCTGAAAGCCACATGAAGTTTGGAGGTCTGTAGTGATTGTCTCTGCAGAAAGTTGGCGACCTCTTCGCGTTATGCGCCTCAGTATCAGCTGACACCACTCCATCAGTTTACATGTCCTACCAGTTTGTGGCTGAGTTGCTGTCGTTCCCAAACACTTCCATGTTCTTATAATACAGCTGAATTTTCACTGTGGAATATTTAGGAGAGAGAACATTTCACAACTGGATTTATTGCACAGGTAGCATCCGATCACAGTTCCACGCTGGAATTCACTGAACTCCTGAGAGCGACCCATTTTTTTCACAAATGTTGCTGCATGCCTGAGTGCTTGATTTTATACACCTGTGGCCATGGAAGTGATTGGAACACCTGATTACAATCATTTGAATGGGTGAGCAAATACTTTGGTTACTGTTGGCCATATAGTGTATATATATACGTGTTTACATACACACACATGTATATGTAAATTTATGTCTGTACACATATGTATACCCATATACATACATATGTACATATGATATTTTTTTATGTGGTCTGGTTATCATTCATGCATTCATTCATTAACTGTATCACTTAGAGCTGCAGGCCAGAGGTGGGGCTCATACAGGGACATACAAGCATACAATTAGGTATGCTGCTAATCCTGCATGCAGGGTCACATGTGAAGGTCTGGTTGCCAGATAGTCCGTCAGTCCAGTCCGAGCTATGCAGAGACAAAATCATCGTTCATTCTTCCAGACATACGTTGACTCTTATGTCTCCAGATGTGTGTATTCTTGGTCCAACAATCTGGAAAACAAGGTCTGACCTCTCACTGTGGACATCTGAGCATCGGGAGTGAGGTGAGTAACAACCTCGACTGGAACTCATTGAAAGAACAGAAGCAGAAGAAAGAGCATTGCATCCGTGTAGCAGACTTAGCGATTAAACATCCGTCTTCAGATCTTAGTTCTCTCATGGCTGATATATATTTCAGATCATCCCCTCCTCTCCGTTGATTTCACTGACGCCGCCGGCCCCTGGGGTTTTGCTGAAAACACAATGCTAATATTAGCGTCTTTAATTTGCTCCCCTTGCAGGAAGCATGGGATCAGCTGTACCCGCAATCCATGCATCCGTGACATGCGTCCAACCTGACCTGTGTGGCGTCGAAGGAGTTTTCCCTCAGGTGAATTTACCCCCGGGTGTTTTCAGAAACATTTGTTTAAACTTCCTGGAGAAATAAAACGGGCGCAAGGAAACAGAAATAAGATCTCACAGTGGTGTGCAGAGACTCACTGGCCAAGGCAGTTTTCTCCAGTTTTCGTTAATATATAGATGGAGCACTGTTGTATTCTGAGGAACTCAGAACATCTATCTAGCTATCAGATGCATTAATTCATGATTAAACATACAAAATAACAGTTGTACCGGTCTATATATGACAAATGAAATATATTTCAGCTCTCATATATAACGATCATTATTTTCATTATTGCTGTTATTATTGTGATCATAATTAGCAGTGGCAACAACATCATTATTCATTAATTCATATTTGTAGCTATAATATACCACTACTGCTTCTAATGATAATAATGACAATTATTATTATTATTATTATTATCACTCTCTATCCATCTATAGTTTCTCTTAATGTCCTCATATGTCCAAGTGTTGCCTGAGAAGACCAAATGAAGTGGAAATGGCTCAGTGTTGTGGGTGGTGGAGTGTTTTTTGTGTGTGCGAGTGTGCATGTGTGTGAGGCCTGTGTGTGTGCGCTCGCGCGTGTGCATGTGTGTTTGTGTGTGTGTAACCAGCTGAGGGGTCACCGGTGCTCAGCTGGGATTGGCTCCCGAGCCCCGCTGCGACCGGGAGAGCAGAAATCCCTGTGTCACTAATGAATGAATGAATGAATGAATAAATAAAAGCTCTGCGGTCGGAGATGAATCATCCGTGTGCTAAATCCAATCTCCTGACCGGTGGGTGAAGCCTCATCCACAGCGAGAAGGGCACGTCTTTAGAGGTCATGGAAAAAAAAAGGTTAATTTACTCAATTTCTGTGATCCGTCCTCCCTCACAGACCCAGGTGAAATAGCATTGTTGAAGTTTAAATATCCGATTATTGCAAAGATTTGTAGTGTTGAGAAAAAGGCTAAAGGGAGTGTCAGTACAGTGGATACAATACATTGTTTTTTAGTGGTGGTACACCCTGAGTGAGAAGAGGTCTGAGGGACCCTGGGAATGGTTGGATGTTTATATGACCTGAATGAGCGGGTGAATCATTGTATGTTTATATAACTTTTGGATAAGAGGGTGAACGAGTTTGTGTTTATATGGCTTTTGAATAAGAGGGTGAATGGTTGTATATTTTTTAAACTTGTGAATACTAGTGCGAATAATTGTAGGTTTACATGACTTTTGTATGGTTCTCTGTCTATATCCCTTGTGAATGATTGTGTGTTTATGACCTTTGAATCATTATGTTTTAATGATGTGTGGATGAGAGGGTGAATGTTTGTATGCTTCTATATGACATGTGAATGATAGAGTAAATTGTATTTTTATATGACTTCTTGATGAGAGGGTGAATGGTTAATGTCGGTATATGATGTATGAATGAACAAGTGAATGGTTGTATGTCCATATATGGCCCTGTGACTCCGCCTCCTGCCCAGTGACGGCTGGGATAAGCTGGAGCATCTTTGTCTCCAAAGCAGTAAAAAGAAGTACTGATAATTATTCAATGAATGAATGAATGGAAGGGTCGATGGATGAATAAAATAAATATGTATTTACTAATTTATTTATTTACTTTTCCATTTAGTCTTTCATCAGCAATTTAACACTCTGCATGGTTGCAACACACTCAACAGAATATATTTATTTTATTCTGTCAGTCTTCCCGGTCTACTCCACAGTGTTTGCATTAATTGACGAGGCTTGTACGGTGTTTCGGTTTCTGAAAAGGCGCCTCTGAAGGAGAGTGACGGCTGTCCCTCAAGGCTGTTAAATGTCGTGAGCGTGAAATGACGGCTTCATTCAAACCCCCTTGTTCTTCTTAACCGGGAGGTCTCCCGACTTCGACGTCGATAATCTGTTGCGTTCCATCTATAACTACTGAAAAATGTCTCCGCTTCCGACCTTTATCAGGATTATTAACATTTCCTTCGGTGACCAGACGTCCGGGGAGACGTTAGGTATAACTATGGATTCACTTTGTGTCTTTTTCTTGGAAAAGCTGCCATTTCAAGACTTTCTACTGCAGCTCTGCAGTATTAAGGTCACGACTTGAACTTTCACAAAATGACCGCAGTGCTTTGCGCTTTGGCCTCACAGTGAGAAGTTGGCTGGTTGGATTCTGATGAGGGGGATTTCCTCTGAGGAGTCTCCATGCGAGGGGTTCCTTGGAGACCCTGAAATGTCCAGACATGTGAATGAAAGAGTGAACGGCTGGATGTCCCTGTATGACATGCGAATAAGAGGGTGAACTGCTGTGGGTCTCCAATTGGCTGGCGACAGGCCACGGGTGAACCCCAACACTTGCCCAATGACAGATCGGATAAGCTCCAGCTCCCCCCGGAACCCTGTTGCCAGGAAAAGCGATATGAATGGATGAATAAATTAAAGACTTGGTTTTTGATGCATGTTTTGTTGCTTTTCTTTCCAACTGGATGAATCCATCTTGAAATAGTTGCTTAAATCAAAATGTATGCTTTCTATCGATGGCAAAAAGCACACAGACAGACACGGTTGGGAGCTCCCGGCTATTCCATTAGCATCGGATTTGAACTGATCACTTGAAGGACTCTGCGGGAGGCTAACATAAACAAAAGAGAAAGAAGCATGCGGGAAACAGAAGAGACCAGATATATAAATGAGAAGAAATAAAATGGAAGTTCTAGGAACATTTAGTAGCTCCACTGAAGCTGGTGGAAATGTATCCAGAATAATGATATTAAAGTAGCAAGTTCATGAATCTGTCATATTTTTTTACCCCTTATGAGTAAATGCTCCCGTCAAATGAATCCACTGTTATATTGGATGGAAGGTAATCAATCAATGTCACATATAGCAGGTCTAGTCTGTGAAGCAATGATGGGAAATGGGTTGTCATGCCTGGTTCAGTTTTGAGCTTGCAAAACTTTATCATGAAGTGAAAAGAAAAGAGGTATCACTTGCAAACAAGTGTTTGGCTCCATGCTGTATGTCTGAAACCTCTTCCACATCTGTCCGTCATGTTTTCCTTCCTTTTCTTGGCACCTTTAACCGCCAGCGATTATGTTCATCCATGCACGCCTTTCCTAAATCAAAAACCACCCCGACGACATCGCCTGAAGTCACGCGCGCCCCAACGCCGCACGCTTATCCTCTATCGGGAATGGGTTTTATCGTGCGTGCCGCCAAAGCCCCGTGTATTCGGAGTTACTTCATCACTCCACCGTGTGATGAGGGCCGGGTACTCGCGAGGCATCAGACTCATTCGGAGCGGCGGGGAAAGTTCTCACGGAGCATTGAGCATTCTCTTATTTAATGCTTCGATGGCGATACCTGCTCCCCCCTGTTTGATTGCATTGTTTCCCTATGGTTATTGTGCCATCCTTTACCGCCGCAGATGCCGGGCTGACAAAAAGCGCACTTTCTAACACCGGCCGACCAAATTAAAGTGGAAAGTGGAGGGTGGGGAGAGAGAGGAGATTAAGTGAGAGATGGCCAGCAGTGAGGAGATTGAATGAGAGATTGAAAGACGAGCAATCAAGACAGAAGGAGGCCATCTCAGTGTTCCTCTGGATCTCACCAACACATCTTATTACTCTTACAATTGCTACTTTCGCACTGTAGACGCTTTTTGCAGATCCCAGAAACCTTCTCGGCAATCAGAACGTTTTACCGTGCACCCGGACAGCAGAGAAGCCACGGATCGTGGACCTCCTGCTCAGAAGCAGGATCTTTGCACGGCTCCATAGGAACTCATAGGAACAACACATGTTGCTAAATTAGCTTGCAATGATCAACGGCCACACAGGAGTCAGCTTTGGCTCGGATGGTCCGATCAGAAGGTTGGCAGTTGTTCTTGGGTAAGACAATGATCCCCGACTTGCTCCTGAAGTTACGCTTACCACCTTGCTTGGCTGCTCTGTCGCCATCTGCGTTAGATGGATGGATAGCAAAGTAATCTGAAATCGCAAGATGATGATGAAACTCGACGTAAGTGGAGACCACTTACCATCTTATTCCCAAATATGGGCTTTCGTTTTTCTCTCCTCGTAATTATGGTCCTTCCGTGTTGTACTTTGTGTCTTTCGAACGTGGTCGGCTGGATGGTAATGGTTGCTGAACATGAGAACAACTGGAGAACAACACATGGTAAATGATTTGAACCCATTCTTCTAGACAAACAACTCCGTATATGGTATTTACGTATATCTACAAGGATTTTGTGGAATGAGCGACGGAAGAAAATAAGTTCCTTTTATGAGACTGGAGATGTTCAGTTTCAGCAGAAGAACCAGCTATACTCATCAAGAACTTAGCTTTTTATTCATTAATTTCTTTACCAACAAAATCTTGTTTTCTTATGTGCTCTAAGAGAAGCCTAAACCCGAATTACACTGTAGAGTCACAACCAGAGGTGGAACATCTCATTACTCGTGAGGGGAAGATATCAACTTTGGAAGGTGGTCGATTTTTTTTTTTGAGAAGGTTTGGACATGGAAGGGGAGATCTGGGGTGGGAGGTTGCTGAGGTTGGAAAGTCCAAGTAGGAGGTCCAGAGGAAGACCAGAGAGGAGGTTTATGGATGGAGGGAGAGAGGAAATTAAGATAGGCATGAGAGAAAAGGATGCAGAGGAGTGTTAGATGGAGGCAGAATCGTCGTGGTGACCCTTGACGGGAGCTACCTTACGGAGGAGAGGCGGCCAGCCTGCAACTCCTTCTAACCCACTTGCAAAACGCAGAGAAAATGACACCAGCCACAGAGACGAGTGCTGGAGGACTCCCTCCTGGCCTCTTGTTGCTGAGCAAAACCTTCCAATCCTGGACTTGAAAATGTTCATTTTAATTTCCAATCCAGCTTGAACAAATGTCCAAGCGATGATTTGTCAGCGTTCATCTCCACAGATTGAAAGAGAGACTAGATAGTGATTGATGCGTGTTTTGGTTTTTGGACATCCCTGTAGCATCAGATCAATACCCATGAGGTGTTTAGCCGGGTTGAGCAGCGAGTGTCTGACAGCCGATCATAAAGATGTTTTTCCTTTCTCTTTCACTTCCCGCTGTCTCTCTCTTATCTCAAAGTCGTTGTTTGGATCATGTTGGAAAGGAGGCGCATGGTAACAAGTGTGTGTGATTGAATCTCTGTGAAAGCGCTTGAACTTGAATGCTTCGTTTTCCTACAAAGAGTTGTTCCAACCCATCCTGGAACTCCGTATTGTATCTTGGGATTTGATAAGATCTGGTCTTTAGCTTACTTCCTTAACGGGTCTCCTCAGCCAATCATCTGCCTCCGTCTAATCCTCTCCTCTGCATCCTCTTCTAACACCAACTGACTTCATGTCCTCTTTCCAACCGTTTGTAAAACCTCCTCTCGGGTCTTCCGCTTGACCTCTGACCTCATTATCCTTCTACCGAGATCTTCACCATCCCTCCTCCGTCCATCTCCAAACCATTTCTTTCTAACTTTATCTCCAGAAAATCTAGCATCGGCTGTCCCTCTGATGAATTCACTCCTGCTCCTCTCCATCCTCCTCGTTCCCAAAGAAGAACCCCGACATCTGCTTCTTCTGCACTTCAGCTATGCTTCCTATCCTCTCCTCGTTTTCTCTAAACCAGATAACGTGTCTGCTTTCACCACATCTGTACTTTTCCTTTTTGCAGCCTCACACATTTCTTTACCCATTTCAACTTGTTTGAACATGTTTCTTCACCTCTTCTCCACCTTCTCTGTTGTCTTGGACTGTTGACCCTTGCTACTTAAAAACCTTCACTTCCTTTATCTCCACTCCCTGTAGCCTCAACCATTCCACTTGAGTCCCTCTCATGGACACACATGTATTCTGTCTTGCCGCAGCTCACCTTCACACCTCTCATCTGCGGAGGTTCTCAGTCATCCAGGTCGTGGTGAATTTTTGGCAAAATCTTATTGTCGTGGCAACTGGAGTTGACTTTCTTCCCTTGAAGATTTTTCACCCCACATCTGAGAGTTTTCTTCAGTTGCAATGACCTTTTTGGAGCTGTCAAGGTTGTGGGTGGGTCTAGATTATGGTGGCTTGTTATGTAAATGGAGGAGCTGATCAGCAGGTACTAGGTGGAAGGGGGTTGTTATGCTAATGATGCTAATGGGGATGTTGATTGCTGGGGACAAAGGAGAAAGTTTGGGGGATTTACCTCAATTAGAATGTGAGAAGGAGAAGCCGAACTTCTCAGAATGTGAAACAAAAAAGTGAAACCTGTTGGATCACGTGGACTGAGGCTCAGGTGGACGTTACCGAGAGGTGGATCTTTCCAGGTTCTTTGGAGGTTGCAGATGGGCCTTATTCATGTGTACTTGGTATTGATCCCAGTACAACATTATATGTTGGTGAAATGTTGTGCCTGAGCCCAAACCATCTCTGAACAGCATATCAACATACAGGGCCATACTTGGATCAATAATAAGACGCATAAGCATGCACAGGCCAGACCATCTCTACCCTCCAAACAACCTAGAAAGATCCACCACCAGAACCAGCCCCCGGAAACTTCCACCTCAGCCTCAGTCCAACAGGATTTCACATTCCATTCCAGGTAATCCCATTAAATTGCTCCTTTAACTCCACCTAATCATACCCCATTAACTTAACAACCCCCTTAGACCTAGTTACTGCAGATAAACTCTCGCATTCGGATCACAAGCCACGGTAACCTGGACCCGCCCACTGTTCTGGCAGTTATATTGGGAAACTCCCCACAGGTCATTAGAATTGAAGAAGCCTCTCAGATGGCGGGGTGGAACGTCTTCAAGTGAAGGGAGTCAAGTCCAGTTGCCATGACAAGAAGACTTCCTTCCAGGTCATACCTCCACCTCTCTAGATGTCTCTCCAACCTCTCTCACAATAGATCACAATGTCATCTGCAAACATCAACATCCCCAGTGATTCCTCTCCAACCTCATCTGCCTCTATGCCCATTGCAAACAAGAAGCTACTCAGAGCTAATCTCTGATGTCTCCCACCTCCACCTTGAACTCCTCCATCCTCCTCCACCTGCAAGACACCTCATGACCATCCTCCTAATTGTCCTGCGCCACCATACTTCTGCCACTCCAGCCTTCCTCCTACAATAGTGTAGTTCCTCCTCACACCCAGTTGTATGCTTTTTCAAGGTTGAAAAAGGTATAATGTGGCTCTGCTGACCTTCTCGGATGATACTCCATGGTTCTTGTTGGGTTCTCAGTCATCCAGGTTATGGTCAATCATAGTCAAATTTTCTTGTGGCAATGACTCTCTTGGATTTAAATGAGAACGCTCCCAGAATAGTCAATAGCACATGAAAACCCCACCATCAGTATCATTTTTTCTGTGTATTGAGGTCAATAGGATTATCGTAGTCCATGTTACAGCGAATAAAGGAAAAGGGGGGCGTGATGTTAATGAATCTGGCATTGACATGAAGCACCAAGATAAAAAGTCTTTTACATAAAACATGAGATAACATGTATGAGCTGTACACATATATGGAGGGACGCTCAAGATGATGCACTTGAGGGTAAACAAATTAGGCAGCATCTGAATCTGCAAGGCCACACGCATCTGTACATCTACTCGAGCAGCCATGTGTGTGTTTGCATGTGTGTTTATCCAAGTGTGAAGCGTCGGGGAGCTCTGTGCCGATTTCCCCCGCCTTAATAGTGCGGCAGAAGAGCAGCGTTGTTCACCAACGGCAGGAGGCCTCCATCTCAGGGGGGATAAAAGAAAGCGGCAGCACTTGCTCAGCCTCACACTGCGCGATAAGTGTCTCCTAACGGTGCCCGGGCATGATGATGAGATAAAAAAAAAAAAAAACACTTCTCCATGAATACGAGGTGCCGCCACCCATGTTCAGCTGTCACCTGAGGGAACCCCGCCGGTGGAGATCTCTGGTGGAGAGGAGCGCTCATTAACATCCATTTGGACACGGTTTAATCTTCAGGGTGATCTAGCTCATGTTTCAGCTGTAAACAGCGACTAAAAAAACAAACAAAAAAATAAATTTGCATTCCATTCACACTCGAGCACGCGACAGGCGCCATCGGAGACATGTCTCCAGTGGCGTTTTGTTTTATCTCCGGTTCTCCTTCTCGCGCAGAAGCTGCCATTTGTAAAAATGCTGATGTTGTCCGTTGCATTACACACACACACACACACAGGAACATGCATACAAGTCCAAAGGGCTCTGCGGGGTAAATATGGTGGAAGCCATCACGCCTGATCATCAAATCGTGACGTTGTCTTCAGGGAAGTGGGGACACGCCTGCGTTCTTCCCCGCCATACATGCTGATCATATACTTCTCCCTGAATGCCCTTCAGCAGATTTAAATCTAGGAGAACATCCACACTGGAAAGAATGCTGCCTCTCCAGTTATATTTTGATCTATTTGTTGCTTGAAGTGAGAGAGGCGTTTGATGTGCTTTGGATTTGTTGGTCCCTCCGCTATTATTTCTTCTGTTTTTTTTGTAAAAATGCTTTGCTACATGCTGTATTTTGGATCTTTTGAGGTTTTCTTAAATTGTCAGGCTATTGGATTGCACAGCCAGTACGTGCATTTAGGTGGAAAATTATTGTGAGCGTCCGTGTTCTCCAAGTGTCTGCATGGGTTTCCAATATGGGTTGTCTTGTACTGAGGGTCTATCTAGCTGTCATTGGTCGCCAATCATTCGCAGGGCCGCCCAAAGAAAACGACTTCCAAACGCCCCTAATCACCAACAAATTGGACATGAACAGAGTTTCTATCAGATTTTGAATCAATCTGCGAGCAAGCCAAGTGTATGAACCCAAACAAACAAACGCACAGGCTTCCCTGTTGTAGCATTGTTGCATAGCAGCAGTGGTACTTGTTACTCAGTGGTTTACTTTCATTGTGTTCTCCTGAGATAACGCTTTTTGGTACTTTTTTCAGTAAGCTAGCCTCATTGTGGCTCCCAAAAAGGTTTTAGGAGCGCTGGGGATAGTGGTGTTAAGAAGAAGAGTTGTAAATGTGGGAACGGTTTTGGTGTTGCAGATCTCGCTAATAGCTAAATCAACCATCTGTGCAAGCCTGAAAGATAAAGATGAGCTAAAGACAGCTGATGTGGCTAAAGGAGTGACTACATTAAGGAAAAAAAATGGTCTCAAGTCTAAGAATTAGGAGAAATGTGATTTAGTCTGGATGGATGAAAGACAGCTTGCTGGAGATAGCGTTAGCATTAGTTTACTTTTGCTGATCGAGTGAAGGAAACGCAGAGTACAAGAGAGAAAGAACACCAGAAATACCATTTGAAGGGCTTTGGTAAAAATGTAGTATTTTGAAGGGTTTTCTTATGCTGATGTGAAAAAACTCCGGGACTCAAGTAAACTTTAGACCACAACGGGTTGGAGGCAGGAATCCAGATATATCACAACATCACCAAGAAACATCTGATCAATAAAAAAAAAAAAAAAACATGCGAAGAATGATCAATATCATTTGACATCCCCATGTTGCAGTGGAGGAGGTCAGGAAAAAAAGAATGAAAAATAAATATATGCAATTCGTTGAATGTGGGCTGCAGCACAGCAAAGTGGGCTGCAACAAATCAATAACCGCGATACCACATAAAAAATAAAAATAGAAATAAAAATAGACTCATAAAAAATGACATTAAATGTGGTTCAATAAAATAAAATAAATCAAATTACAACAAATGAAATTAAGATAAAACCTAATGATAAACCAACACCATATAACCTATTCTCTAAAAACAGAAGAAGGGAGAAGTCGGGCGAGGACATAAATGTTCTTCTCCTGGATCCCTCCTGCTGGCATTTGCAGCCATGCAGTGAAAAGAACAGAACCGAGCCCGCTGCAGTCACGCTGAGGCACAGCTGGACTTGGTGTGAGCCCAGTGTTATTCCTGGAATATAGTTAATTGCCTGTGGTGTACTTTGGACGACGTCCCTGATGTTTCTCATGATATATCCTATTAATAATCCACCTGAAAGCATGGCTAGACTCACATTCAGTCTCCCTTCTGTGCAGGGCAAGTGTTCTAAAAACAAAAAGAAGGTACATTAAAAGTGGTTTGTTGGTCATTATGGAGTCTCATAATCCAGTTAAAGAAGGACTTGAGTAAAGAACATAACTATCAATATGAAAATAAACAAGTGAATATAATTATCATATAAGGATACATGTATTCTTTTTTTCAAGATGAGCTATTCTGAGTATTTTCAGAAAAGAAATCCTATAATATTGTCATATCTGCTGTACATGCATTGTTTCATCTGGAGTAATTCTAAATGCATTAGGTGTTTATGTTACATCTCACGTTGTTTAAACACGGCGTTATGCAGCTGCGCACCACCCTGTCCATCTGGGGGACATGCAGCTACAAAAACCTCTGTCTCTATATGAATCTGTATATTATTTATTGGAGCGACTTCTTGCAGACACCGTGGCGCACACTCTCCTAAAGCCAGCGTGGTGGAAGCTCTGCAGTGCTCCCTGCCTGGTTTGGAAATGTCCCCTCTGTGGAAAATTCAAAGAATATTTTTTTCTATTGTCTTCCATTCTTTCATTTATTCATGCATTCACTAATGAGGTCATTCAGTTTGTTCTTTTCCAACAAATAATTTTAGATCGAACCTGAAAGCTGGTATTCATTCATTCATTCATTCATACATTCATTCATTCATTATCTAAATGGCTTATTTTGTGCACAGGGTCGCAATGAGGGGGGTTTCCCAGCTCTCAGTAAATGAGAGACAGTGTTCACCCCGGACTGGTTGACAGTTAATCACAGGGTCTTATAAGGACACATACTGTATATATAATATTATGCACTGCTCAAAAAAATAAAGGGAACACTTAAAAAACACATCCAAGATCTAAATGAATGAAATATTCTTATGAAATACTTTGCTCTTTACACAGTTGAATGTGCGGACAACAAAATCACACAAAAATGATCAATGGAAATCAATTGTATCAACCCATGGAGGTCTGGATAAGAATCACAGTCAAAATTAAAGTGTAAAAACAAACTCCAGGCTGCTCCAACTTTGATGTAATGTCCTTAAAACAAGTCAAAATGAATCTGTGTTGTTTCCTGAGTGGACACTATGATTTCACAGAAGTGTGATTGACTTGGAGTTACATTGTGTAGTTCAAGTGTTCCCTTTATTTTTTTGAGCAGTATATATTACAACCCCGACCATTCACTCATTCATTCGCAAGAAATATAGAATTCATTCCCTCATTCACACATAATATAGAGAGACTAGTAACTATTCACTCATTCAAATATCATATAGAGACATACTGTAGTAACTCTCACTCACACATCATATAGAAACAACCATTCACTCATTCACATGTTATATAGAGACATACAACATTTATTCACACATCCTACTGAGGCCTTCATTCACACATCACATGCAACATGTCTCTTTCAAATATGGCATTGAAGCATTCACTCACTTATTCACATGTCACAAAGAGACATGCAAACATTCACTTTCGCATTCACACGTCACAGAAACAATCACTTATCCACACATCGCACAAAGACATACAACTTTTGCCCCCTTGTTCACACGTTTGAACAATTTTGGGTCTCCAGTGAACCTCCTGCATGTGTTTGGAGTGTGTGAGGAACCTGGAGAACTCTGAAGAACCCCATGCAGAGAGAACAAGGATATGCCACACAGAAAGGCCTCCTGTGGGAATCCAACCACAGACCTTCTGGCTGTGAGGAGGAAGCTCTAACTTCTCCACCACTGCACTGTCCATTTTCTTCTTAAATCTCAACAGTGGTAACAATAGCGATAGCTTGTGGCTGCTTGTTTTTCCTCTCTGCAACCTGTTGTGGAACAAGTACTTCGATCAGAGAAGTTCCTGGCAGCAGCAGCTGCTCTACAAAGTCCTTCTCCAGATGTTTACCACATCGGGCAATGTTAATCCACAATAAGGCATTAAAAACATGATTTCCAACATTTGCACGCCGAGGCCTCGCAACGCTGACTTTAGCATCGTTCCTCCTCGGCGAGGCCATGCGACGCCGCTACTTCCAAAACCAACGAAAAACCGAGATAATCCGCCCGACGATGGTATGGACGCACCGGGGGAGGTGGTTCCCGCGGTGCACACTTCATTTGTCTCATTTCATGGCCGACGAGGGAACGCCACAATCACAGATCCGCCACCATTCATTCGATTCATTTAGATTTAATTAGTGCAATGGAGGAGAGGAAGGGGGGGGAGGGGGTTAAGTGAGGAAAAAAAAAAAGCACAACAACCTCCCTGGGTCTTCCCACAATGAAATGAATTACTCATGGGTGAAAGTGAATCAAATCACCGGCTTTGTACGCGGAGAATATTAAATAAATGTGCTCGGAGATGACGGAAGCGCGAGCTGCACACCGATATCTAAGAGGCGTGAAATCTCTGTCGGATTTAAATCGGATGGCGTTGAAGCGGTCGGCGATATTCGATACACGTCTGACCGTCTGAGACGTTCTTGAAAATATTATAAAAAAATGAACAAAAATAAGAGCTTGATATTATTATAGCAACGATTGAGTGTTCATAATGCATATTGACTGGGGAATTAATATTTCCTTCATAGATATGAGGGCGCTGAAGGATATTCAGAATTTTCTATCTTTCTATTTAAACACCGGGATTAAACAGGAAACAGGGAATAAGATGAAAAATGCATAGAAGATACACAAATGTCTTAAAAGATTGCTCCTTTTGAGGAAACTAAATAAAATAAATATATATAACATAATAGAATGATTTGAAAACTAATGCATATGATGCATTTAATTCTAAATTGAGCCATTTTTTTTGAATATTTTAATTTAGTTGTTTTAATCATAATGCCCTAAAAATAAAATAAATAGATAAATGAATACATTTTAAATGTGATGCTCTATCAGCTACACCAATCCTAGAGGGGTTTATTTATATTTGGTAGCCTATTAGCCGACACCAGCACAACATTTAATCTTCTTCGGGTTACAGACGACAATCTATTATACTGTCTAATAACATTATGTAAATAGTTATAAAGAAAAGGTGCAAACACTTTAAAGATTTGCATACATAATCGGCTAATTAACGCCAAGTTGGTCTCGATCAGTAAACACATCCAGTGATGTGCAGCAGTGGTGCCGTGGCGACGCCGCCTCATCCATTGTCATTTATCCACTTTTATGATGCAAATCGTCCTTTGCGGGGAGTAATTTGGCTGCTGGAAAATCAAACAGCGGTGAGGAGCGACATTAAAACCAAATGCAACGAAGACTCGAATGCCCCAGCTTCTTGTCTGAAACGGTGGTGAGGGACGATATCCGCGGCTTAAACTTGAATAATGTGGATTTCATGTACGTCCGTTCACCGCACCAAACAAACCTGATCGCTGTGCAGCAAGCAGAGCTTTGACATGAGCAATAAATAACAAATAACACCTATTAATGATTCAAATAATAAATAGAAATAGACTAATTATAATACCTGGAATACTAATAATACTATTACCAATACTGATCCAATAATACTAATAATATGATAATGATGATAGCAATAATAATATGAATAATACTACGACTACTACTACAATTACTGCTACTACTACTTCTATTAATAAAAAAACGATAATAATAACAACAAAAACAACAACAACAACAATAATAATAATTATAATAATGGATGCACGGTAGCTCAGTAGTAGCTCAGAAGTAGCACTTTAGCCTTACAGCATGAACGTTCTTGCTTTTTTTTCCCCTGTGTCTGAGTGGGGTTCCTCCGGGGTCTCAAGGTTCCTCCTACAGCCTGAAAACATGCAGGGGGTTCATTGGAGATATTAGATATTCCTGCCAAATGAGAGTGTGAATGGATGTACGTATATATATATATATATATATATATATATATATATACTGTGTATATATCTTTATATGACTTGTGCATAACAGTGAATATGGTCCAATATGGATGTGTGGACGACAGAGTGAATTGCTCTGTCAATTCAAATTCAATTTGAATGTCTCTTTAAGATGTGTGGATGACAGGATTAACGGTTTGTGTCATGAATGAGAGGGTGAATGATTGCCCGTGGTCTGATGATCTGCCGGTGACCAGCACAGGGTGAACCCCTCCTCTCGCCCGATCACAGCTGGGATAAGCTGCAGAATAAGCAGTAAAGATATTGAATGAATGTACGGATGAATAATTTATAAAATAAATACCAGCTGTCATTCGATTCCGATTTTTCTGCTGGATAAGGCCAGATTTCCAAATTGATTGAAAGCTGAATCCAAATGTGGAGATTCATTATGAATCCTCCAAAAAGCTCTACAATGCAGCGTCCCCCCTCCACAACGGTCAACCCCCCCTGTCTGCCAATTATATTTTTTAATCTAATGCCTTGGCTTGAGAAATTAATTCCAAGAGGTGCCAATACTCCTCTCACACCTGCTGCTCAATAAGCCTGTGATTGATGCCGCCCCTGCGGGCTCATTGACGAAGGCCGGGCCCCTGACTCGGACCCGGAGGGGCTCGGCCAGCCCTCTGCTGGCCACCGGACGTCTGGCTCTCGCTGTAAAAGTACTCCAAAGACGGCATATTGACGGGGTGTCGATGGCGTACCTGCGTTCAATGGTTCCCGGCGGCTCCCGATTGATCGCAAGCCAGAGTGTGAACCCGCCGTTTGTTTGGCCGAGCGCAGATGCTTTGCGCCGTCCTTTGTGAGAATTGCAAATGTGCCGTTTTTTCGGTGTGTTTTGGGGTTAGCGGGGAGGGCCCACGCTTCGCCGGCCAAATCAATTATACCCTGTAAATGAGGAGAAAAGGGCTGACATGGAGGACGTTTTGCTTTGACAATTTGCTGACATGACGCCGGGGCGCGATGAGCGGCGCTCTCCTGCCGAGTCGGAGCAACGGACGACGGCGGGCGCGGCCGAGGGCCCACTAATGAGAAACTTTGTCAGCTCGGCGTCTGGCACGATGAGCCAGAGAGCAGCGGGGAGAGCTACGCTGCTCCCGAGTTAAACGGCGACTCCTCTTGGTAAGACGGATACTTGAGGGTAACAGGTGATGGTGCAGCTGGTGCAGCCGGTGCAGCGCGATGGGGCCTCTCCAGGAGTATTTTTTTTTTATTGAATTTGATGAATTAACTGAGATTGTTTATACTATAATTTATTATACATCTATACTTTTTGTATTTTTATTAATATTTTTATATTTATAAAAATATTCATTTTTATATTCATATATATTTATTTAAAAAACATACATAAAAAAAAAATATATATATATATATAAAAAATGAATGTCTAAAAACAGACATATATACACATATACTTGTGTGTGTGTATATGCATACATACATAGGATAACATATATACACATATACATTATTAATTTTTTTATGAAATATTATTATTCATTGAAATGTATCATTATATATGTAACATACATACATATATACATATATATTGTATCTTCTTCTTCTTCTTCTTTCGGCTTTTCCCGTTAGGGGTCGCCACAGCGAGTCAACTTTCTCCATCTAGCCCTATTCTCTTTATCTTCCTCTCTCACTCCAACTACCTTCATATCCTCTCTCACTACGTCCATAAATCTTCTCTTTGGTCTTCCTCGAGACCTCTTGCCTGGCAGCTCCAGTTCCAGCATCCGTCTACCAATATATTCACTATCTCTTCTCTGTACATGACCGAACCATCTCAGTCTGGCTTCTCTGACCTTCTCTCCAAAACATCGAACATGTGCCGTCCCTCTGATAGACTCATTCCTGATCCTATCCATCCTGGTCACTCCCAAAGAGAACCTCAACATCTTCATCTCTGCAACCTCTAGTTCTGCCTGCTGTCTTTTGGTCATTGTAACAGTTTCTAGTCCATACATCATCGCTGGTCTCACCACTGTCTTGTACACCTTTCCTTTTATTCTGGCCGATAGTCTTCTATCACATAGTACCCCTGACACTTTTCTCCACCCATTCCATCCTGCTTGGACCCATCTCTTCACCTCTTTTCCGCACTCTCCGTTGCTCTGGACTGTTGGCCCTAAGTACCTGAAATCCTCCAGCTTCTTGATCTCCACTCCCTGTAGCCTCACCGCTCCACCCGAGTTCCTCTCATTCACACACATATATTCTGTCTTGCTGCGACTAACTTTCATTCCTCTCCTTTCCAGAGCATACCTCCACCTCTCTAGATTTTCCTCTACCTGTTGTCTGCTCTCACTACAGATCACAATGTCATCCGCAAACATCATGGTCCATGGGGATTCCTGTCTAACCTCATCTGTCAGCCTATCCATCACCATTGCGAACAAGAAGGGGGTCAGAGCTGATCCCTGATGGAGTCCCACCTCCACCTTGAACTTCTCTGTTACCCCTACAGCACACCGTACCAGTGTCTCACAGCTAGCATACATGTCCTGCACCAGTCTAACATACTTCTCTGCCACTCCAGACTTCCTCATACAATACCAGAGCTCCTCTCTTGGCACCCTGTCATATGCTTTTTCTAGGTCTACAAAAACGCAATGCAACTCCCTCTGGCCTTCTCTGTACTTTTCTATTAGCATTCTCAACGCAAATACTGCATCTATAGTACTCTTCCTCGGCATGAAGCCATACTGCTGTTCACAAATGCTGACTTCTGCTCTCAGTCTAGTTTCCACCACTCTTTCCCATAACTTCATTGTATGGCTCATCAACTTTATCCCTCTGTAGTTGCCACAATTCTGCACATCCCCTTTATTCTTGAAAATAGGCACCATCACACTTTGTCTCCATTCTTCAGGCATCTTCTCACTCTCTAAGATCCTGTTGAATAATCTAGTCAGAAAATCTACCGCTGCCTCTCCTAGACACTTCCACACCTCCACAGGTATATCATCAGGACCAACTGCTTTTCCACTGTTCATCCTCTTCAATGCCTTCCTCACTTCACTTTTACTAATTTTTGCTACTTTGTGGTCTACAATAGTCACCTCTTCTACCCTTGCCTCTCCTTCATTTTCCACATTCATCAGTTCTACAAAGTACTCTTTCCATCTTCCCATCACTCTTCTAGCATCTGTCAATACATTTCCCTCTCTGTCCTTTATCACCCGGACCTGTTGTACATCCTTTCCATCTTTATCTCTCTGTTTCGCCAACCTGTATAGATCATTCTCACCCTCCTTATTATCCAACCGAGCATACAAGTCATCATAAGCCCTTTGTTTTGCCTTTGCTACCTCTATCTTTACCTTTCGCCGCACCTCCCTGAACTCCTGTCTGTTCTCTTCAGTCCTCTCAGTATCCCACTTCTTTCTCGCTAACCGCTTTCTCTGTATACACTCCTGCACTTCCTCATTCCACCACCAAGTCTCCTTATCTACTTTCCTTCCAGATGACACACCAAGTACTCTTCTACCTGTCTCCCTGATAACACTAGCTGTTGTTGTCCAATCATCTGGAAGCTCACCCTGACCACCCAGACCCTTTCTCAATTCCTCCCATAAAACC
Source organism: Fistularia commersonii (assembly GCF_037954325.1). Classification (NCBI taxonomy): domain Eukaryota; kingdom Metazoa; phylum Chordata; class Actinopteri; order Syngnathiformes; family Fistulariidae; genus Fistularia; species Fistularia commersonii. The sequence goes on from NC_141302.1 coordinate 14,963,052, forward strand.
ATGCAACACTCCTCCCTTTTCAGCTTCCACCATTTCGTCCTCTGCTCTGCCTTTGTCCTCTTCATCTTCCTTGTCACCAGAGTCATCCTACAAACCACCATCCTATGCTGTCTGGCTACACTCTCACCTACAACTACTTTGCAGTCACTGATCTCTTTCAGGTTACCTCGTCTATACAAGATGTAGTCTACCTGCGTGCTCCTACCTCCGCTCTTATAAGTTACCCTATGTTCCTGTTTTTTCTGGAAAAAGGTGTTCACTACAGCCATTTCCAACCTTTTTGCAAAATCTACCACCATCTGTCCCTCGGCATTCCTATCCTGGATACCAAATCTGCCCATCACTTCTTCATCCCCTCTATTGCCTTCACCGACATGTCCATTGAAGTCTGCACCAATGACCACTCTCTCATTTCTGGGAATATTCTGCATCACTTCATCCAACTCATTCCAGAACTTCTCCTTCTCTTCAGATTCACATCCCACCTGCGGGGCATAGCCACTAACAACATTGAGCATCACACCTTCAATTTCCAGTTTCAGACTCATAAGTCTATCTGACATTCTTTTCACCTCTAGGACGTTCCTAACAAACTCCTCCTTCAAGATAACTCCTACTCCATTTCTCTTCTTGTCAGTACCATAATAGTACAACTTAAAGCCTGCTCCTAAGCTTCTAGCCTTACTATCTTTCCACCTGGTCTCCTGGACACACAGTATATCCACCTTCCTTCTCTGCATCATGTCCACCAACTCTCTACCTTTTCCTGTCATAGTCCCAACATTCAAAGTCCCTACTCTCAGTCCCATACTCTTTCCTTTCCTCCTCTCTCTCTGTTTCCGAACACGCACTCCTCCTCTTCCTCTTGTTCTTGTTCTTCGACCCACAGTAGCCCAATTTCCATTAGTACCCTGTAGGTCATCAGTACCAATGGCGGTCGTTGTTAACCCGGTCCGTGACCGATCCGGTATGGTATAGTTTTGGTTGTCTCGCATATTTGGTTTTGGCAAAAGTTTTACGCCGGATGCCCTTCCTGACGCAACCCTCTGCATTTATCCGGGCTTGGGACCGGCACAGGGAGACACTGCTCCGTGTCCCCCCAAGGCAGGCTTGGAGAGACACGGGCCAGTGCCGCCCTGAGGCTGCATTATACATATATATTGTATATGTCTCTAAAATTATATATATACATACATACGTATACATATGTGTGTATATATATATATATGTATATATATATCAAATGATGTGGTGTTTTGAAGTCCAGCAGCCACAGAAACTGTATTATTTTTTTATTTTTTTTTTCTGAATCTGATCAGCTTTGCAAGCATAATGCAATCAATTAAGTAACTGTGTTAATATCAATAAAAAATGTCAAGCACCCAGCTCAGAGATAAACAGTTGGGAAGCCCATTCGGCTTGTGAAAAAAGCTATAAAACTAAATCTACAAAATCCAATCAAGCAGATAATGATGCCGCTCAAACCTGATATAACTCTTTTTCATCTATTTTTATAAAAGAGCAAGACTCTCAAAAAAAAAATACAAAAAGGGACTTAATTTTTTTTTATTTCCCTTTATGTGGAGACACTAACGGGTTAGCGTCGCGCAAAAATAGAGTAATAGCAAAATAAAATGGATTTCTCTCGATTAGCAGACCCTGAATTGAAGGGATAGACCTGAGCTTAGACCGCAATGTGAAGCAAAAGAGGGAGACTTGTACTTTTATCAGCGTTAACAAAAAAAAAGAGGCCATTGTGGAGACAAAAGATAGTATTGCTCTTTTCTGGAGTCCCTGGGTTTTCTCTTGTTTGGCAGGCTGGATGCATCTCGCCAGGCGTCCACCATAACACTTTATTCCTGGAATATTGAAGCTATTATTGTATTCTTTGTCGCTTTTAGCATGTAGCAGTTAGTGCTACAGCACCGCTTGCAAAACACGGATGAATCAAATCTGAAAGAGGAGTTTAACCCCTGAAACACAAAACTAGGGAAATGTTTGGTTTTCTTCTAATTCCTTGAAAAAGTCAGCAAAATTCAGCAAGATGAGTGAGTGCTGCATCGCAGGACCCATATATGAAAAATAAGCAGGGAGGAAACCAAATGGTGGAAATGTATATTTCAGAATAATATAACTAGCTACTCAATTTATGCAGACCTTATCATGAACATTAATTTATTTTCATTTATTTCACTTTAAATGAAGAATATACAAGCGGAAAAGACAAGCAGACTTAGTGAGTCATCAATTTAGGACACACAGACTATAGAATGAAAATATTGAAGAAAATTAGTCTCTTTTTTTAATTAAATGTAAAACTGATATAGCAGTATTTACTTTCTGACAGAGCTTCAGCAAAGGGAGAGGCGGCACCAACGAAATACCAGACAATTGAAAAGAAAAAAAAAAGTAAACAAGCTTTAAAAGTGCATTAAATATAAGCACAAATTAGCATTTCATACATTTATAATCACACAAAAAACCTGAAGAACGATGGCAAACACAACAGTTTATGAAAACAAACTGACTAAATCACAGGGCAACAGAGACTCAGGAATAACTCAACAACAACAACAACAACAACAACAACAACAGCAACAACAATAATAACAATAATAATGTTGATGATGATGGTAATAATAATAATAATAATAATAATAATAATAATAAATAGTTAGATGCAACTTGGACAAATGAATAAAACATTAAAAAATCAAAAACAAATGAATAAATGAATCAATAAATAATTACTCAATTAACTGTTGTGTGCAGTTCTACATAGATTATATGCTATGGGTGATGCCCCGTAAAATGCTTATTTTAAGCAGCAGTTTATGGGTATTGAGGTTCCCCTATAAAATGCTATATAAAAATAATCAGAATTTACATGTATATATGAATATATATATATATATATTTGTGTGTATATATATATATATATAAAACTCGAAGAATTCTCATGATGCTTTCACGAAAAAATATCTACATGTATCACGATACTAAGGAGCATTTCACAAGTACTGATGGAAAATGTGTGGATACTCTTAATGCTTTTCAGAGCGAGCTAATTATACTAAAGTATATATTTAATTACTGGGCTGATAAGAGGCTTAGCGGAGGCGAGCATGTACATATTGCAGACAGCTATGACAACCAGTAGTGTGTGCGTGTGTGTGAGTGTGTGTAATGAACACTTCTGGGTGGGGATGGTCTCTTAATGACCCCTACCCACGGTGCACTGGGGATCACTTGCTGCTTTAAGGGCTGTGGGATCTGTGTCACCGGATCCCGGCCGGTGGAGCACCTGTGTGCAGCTCCCTCAGGCACTTGTTTGCAGATATTTCCCCTTATTTGTGCTGTCATTTTGTGTGTGTGTGTGTGTCCACACATATAAGAAGTAAATAATTCATTTCACCCGCTAACACCCAAGATACTGCGTGTTTCTGCATCTCAATTTAAATGTATAACCACTTCAGCCTTTCCTCCCTCTACATTTTCATCTATCTGGGTTATTTATACGAAGAAATAATACTTGCACATTTGCTACAATGGCTGCTTTATAAAAAATGTATTTATTTTCATTGTACCAACATAATATTTCAACATGTTTGAATTACATATTCTCATCCAAATCTTTTGTGGCAACAAGACTTGAATTTCTGCTCTTGAAGACATTCCATCCCTCACCTGAGAGGCTTCTTGGGAGTTTTACATTATAACTGCCAGGGTTGTTGACGGGTCCAGGTTATGGTGGCTTGCTATGTGAATGGAAGAGTTGATCTGCAGATATTAGTTGGAAGGGGGTTGTTATGCTCCTGAGGGTGTCATGTTTTGGGGGCAAAAGAGCAACTTTTGTAGAATACCCTGGATTAAACTACATGAAAAGACGCTGACATGCATTTAAAATGCAACTTTCATGTAAAATGCACAGAAGTAAATGAAAGTATGTAAAATCTTGAGTGTCTAAGATATATATGTATATATACGTGCATACATACATACATATATATACAGTACTGTCTCAGAAAATTAGAATATTGTGATAAAGTTCTTTATCTTCTGTAATGCAATTACAAAAACGAAAATGTTATACACTGGATTCATTACAAATCAAGTGAAATCAAATCAAATCAAGCATTTTATTATTTTAATATTGTTGATTACGGCTTACATCTTAAGAAGACTCAAAAAATCCTATGTCAAAATATTGGAATATCATGAAAAAGTCATTTTGTTTTTTTTAATTGCATTACAGAAGATAAAGAACTTTATCACAATATTCTAATTTTCGTTGACAGTCCTGTCCATACATACATACATAAACACAAACACACATATATCCACACTGTGAATAAGCACACATATACATATATGTGTAAAATAAATATACAGTTAACAGCGTGCACGTATACATGTACTGTATATGTTGTTTAAACCTGTTGGACTCTCCCTGTCTGTGCATACACTATATGTTAAATCAATAAAACAGCATTATTTATAACACAATAATAATAATAATAATAATAATAATAATAATAATAGTAACAATAATAATAATAATAATAATAATAATAATAATGATGATGATAATAATAATAATAATAACCTTATCTAGCACATAAAAATATGCGTGATTTTCACTTTCTGTTTCGACCACTTCCAGCTGCGTAACATCGATCCTCTTCACCCTCCGCTTCCCGCGTCCTCCTGCGGGTGAAGTAGCTTCTCCGTCCCGCGTGGGGCGTGTCTCAGCGGGCCGCCTCCAGTGCGGTGCCGCGTCCGCCGCCGCCGCCGCCGACGCCGCCGCTGCCGCTGCCGCCGTCTCCCCATCCACTGGACGCAGGTGGATGTGCGTCAAGACAGCGAGAAAAATAAGAGCGGGGGCTCAACAAAAGCACCACATTTGCACCTTTACAATAAGAGCATTTTTGTTCATTTTAAAGAAAAGCGCTTTTATTTTGAAATAAACTCCACGGAACAGATGTGCGTGCCTTATGACGGCTTCACTGCAGGGGATGCAGGTGGAGCGTCTCGGCGAGGACCGTTCGCATCTGTCTTGACGGAAGAGAGGGAGAAAGACTGAGAGAGAGAGAAAGAGAGAGAGGGAGAAGTGGAGGGGGATCGGAGGGGATCTGCCTCCTCAACGCTCCGGATAGAAGGGGGGGAGAAACACGGGAAGGTGCTTCCCGCATCCGGGCGAACACGCAAGGGGGATTTTACAAACCAAGTCTGGAGGATAAGCAGCGGGACGGACCGCAGCGGCGCGCAAGTAAGGACTTTTTTATATTTATTTATTTTTTTTTAATTTTTTATTTTTATTTTTATTTATTTTTGCTTGGCTTTTGAGGATGTGACATGTTCATTTCATCACAACTGCTTCCCCCCAAATGATGACAGGTAATGGTGCGTGTGTGCGTGTGCGTGTGTACTAGGCAAGCGACGCGTAAAGGGTGGAATTTTTGGATGTATGTATGCGCTCGGAATCCACGCGTGACACCCCGTGTGTGTGTGTTTGTGTGTGTGAGTGTGTGTGTGTGTGTGTGTGTGTGTGTGTGTGTGTGTGTGTGCGTGCGTGCGCGTTCATCCCACGCATTCACACATGCAGGGTCCGGAAATGCGGCCGTGCGCGGCACCTGGGCGATTCTTACAGGTACCCGTCGCGCTCCTCACACACGCATGGATCTCGCGATCGATCAGGTGCACGCAACTATCGATTATCGATCGATTGCAAAATCTTAAGTTTCTCCCGAATTATTTGATGGATCAAATTTAATCGTTTCGGCGAAGAAAAAAACGCACTTTTGAAACTGAAAGCTCTTTATCCTCATTATTTTATTCTTATGTTTTTTGCTTTTATTTTTATTCATAATTTCATTCTATCTTATAAACCTATTTTTTACTCTTTTTTAACCTAAGTGTCTTCCAGCCTTTTTGGCGTGAAAGCGCGTGGTTTGTTCTCCGTGAAGGAGACGCAACCCCCCCCCCCCACACACACACACACACACACGCACGCACGTTAGATTTGGAGTCCGACAGTGTGTGCTGACCGTGTGTGTATGTGTGGGTGTGTGCGTGTGTGTGCTTTTGCGCGCTCGACGTGTCACCAGCTCCCCCTTCCACTGTTGCTGGAGTGCGCAACGATGAGTGCGTGTATGCGTGCGTGTGTGACAGTGGGGTTAGTCACTCCGACGTGTAATAATCATGTAATAAGTACAAAGTGCGCTATGTGACGGTTTTTCACGCCGGAAAGTGAAAGGGGGTGGGGGGGGGGGGTTCTGGGTCTCGCCGCTCTCGCGAGATCTCCAGATGTGTGTGTTGGGGGGGCGGGGGGGGGGGGGGCGAGATCTTACAGCCGCCTGGAAGTGGTGTGTCCTCTTGAGGGAAATCTCGAAAAATAGTGAGGTTTGGCTTGGAAAATGTGCAGTCAGAAAAAAGAGGATTTAGGTTTCAGAGTTGGGATCATAATAACAATAATAGTGATAATAACAATGATAAAAATAATCGTAGACTATTTAGTCATCTGCACCGCTCAACCGCTCCTGCTAATTGCTAATTCCCAAGCGATTTTGAATATATTCCCCCGGAGGTCCTTGTTGTTTTGTTTTTTTTTTTTGCTCTAAAATATTTATTTTTTTAACTTTCAGACCAAAGGTCGGTGTGCAGGGTCAACACTCACAGGCGGAACTAGCAGTTCATCCAAGCCTGGTTAGCGGCGTCCAACGCTGGTGTGGGTTATATTTAGCAGACGCTTCGGGTCAGCATTTTGAGCGGCTGCCATTTTCTTTGGACGGCACTATCACAACACGCACCGCCTCGTCCGGCCTGGAGGGGCGAAAATTTGAAGACAAGTGGGGGGGGGGGGGTAATCTCCCTGTAATCCCTGGCATGGCGGCGGGGGGAGCAATCTGCCTCATTAACTCAGTCTCCCGCTCCTCGCCGCCTGGAACCTCATCCATCTTTGCTGCTCGCCACGTCCACCGTCTCCCCCTGCGGAGCGAGACAGGAGAGAGGTTAAAAGAGCTTATGGGAGCCATAAAGAAGGCGGTTGCATAAAAGTGGGGAGGAAATACGATGGGAAAATGAAAGATCCTCTCCTCGTACTCCTCACGCCCTCCATTTTAGCTGCGGCGCCGCCCTCCTGCCCTTCCATCACCTCCCTCTTCTGATTAAGCCACCGGTGGCGGCGGGGAGATCTCGTCGTTTTGCAGGGGATTGATTTGCCGATGAGCGCGGCCCGCCGGCGCGATCGGGTTACGCCACAATCATGGCTAATATTAGACAGCCCGGCAGGGCGTTCATCACCAGGGGTGTCCGTACCGTTTAGCTAGCGGGGTGTCGGCGAGGGTGGAGGGGTCGCCTCGCCATTTTCGGCCTGCTGATTGTCGAGCTGTCGGGGTGGGGGTTCCGGACCGGCGGCGCTTCCCGTACTGTATCCCGCAAAGGCCGAGCCACGGATCCGTCCCACGGAGTAAATCTGAATCTTTGATGGTTTTTCTTTTTTTGTTTTTTCTTCCCTCACTCTCAAATATGTAATCCCCCCGACCCACTTCTTTTCATATCCCCGCCAAAAAAAAAAAAAAAAGAAGAAAGAAAAAAAAAATAGCAGCCGCTGCAAATGAATTAATGAAGATGTTCTTTGTAGCCTCCAGCGAGAGCCTCATTTGAAATATTTGTATTACCATATTGCCCGGCTTTCAAGGGGCTCAAGTGAGATCCTTGGAAGTGTGCTCGTGCTCAGATGTTCCTGGAGAGATGGACGACATTCAAACGGGTGTTTTGTTGCGCCGCCGCCGTCGTGTCTTGACTCGGAGCCGGCCTTTTCCCGGAGCGGCTGTGGTTTTTTTAGGCTCGAACATGCAAAACGCCATGAGTTGTTTGACTTTATCCTGCTATTTATTCATACATTATCCACCTCCCATCCCGCAGTCAGAGCTGGGACGCCTCTCCCAGCTGTTGGTCGGTTCACCATAGCAGACTTGTAACATTCACCCCCTAACTCACGCATCCCATAGCAAAACAGAACTCACTCACATTTGCACGTCATATAGAGATGTGCTACTGTTCACCCTCTCATTCAAATACCCGGTTCGAATCCCGGCTCCTCCTGCTTGCGCACTGAATGCTGAGTTTCACCCAAAGGTCCCACTAGCTCGTTGCCGTTGGCCTGAGTGAATCCACTAGTGGAAAGCGCCTTATAAAGGATCATCATTTACCATAAATGAAGGATACATATTTATTCTCCTTGACAATCCTGAGAGTAGTGACACGAGAGCCTTCTTTGTCTTTATGATTTTTTTTAAAAATTATAACAGGATGGATATACGCTATAACCAAGCGCCTGTTTGTAAGACAACGGATGAAGCGGGATTTTTTTTTTTTTTGTGCGTCTGTGTGTAAAACCAGGAGCTCACCTCTCTCTCTTTGTTTATTCCACGCTCCGATATTCGCAGAGCTCAAACTTCAGTGGGTGTCGAAAGAAATCACATCAATAAAATCACAAAGCGCTGGCTGCATTTGAAAAAAAAAAGTGATGACAACCGCTCCCTTTACAAGGACATTTGTCCCTTTTGATGCACGAAAACTCTTCTCAGGCAAAAAAATCCTGACAATGAAGGCACGCCAAACAATTATCGACTCCGCGTTTTTGTGTTTCACGTGGCCCATGCCATCCGTGTCAACCTGACCGGCGCTAGCCCACGCGCCTGCCGGAATACTTCTGTCGGCATCTCGCCAACAATGAATGACGCCAAGCCTATATAATGCCAGAGAACCTCTGCTAGCTTGAATTACTCTGGAAACCCTCACTGGAGCTACTATCTATACCACTGTCAGTGCTACTATTAGCATTAGCATGAGATCACTTGACATGTGAATGACAGGGTGAACGGTTGTATGTTTTTATATGTGGCCCTGTGATTGGTTCGGGCTGAACCCCCCTTTCACTCAATGACAGCAGGGATGTGCTCCAGCAGTTCCGTGACGTAGCTTGAATTACCATGAAAACCTCAACCAGAGCTACCGTCCAGGCGTTAGCCCTGTTATTAGCATTAGCATGAGATTGTTTGATGTGTGAATGTCAGGGTGAATGGTTTATGTCTCTATTTGTGGCCCTGTGATTGGTTTAGGGGGAACACCCCTTTCGCCCAATGACATGTGGGACGGGCTTTCAGCACTTCTGCGACTGAGCTTGAATTACTCTAGGCAGTCCAGGCATCAGCGCATCCATTAGCATCACCATGAGATCATTTGACATGTGAATGACGGGGTGAATGGTTATGTTTCTATACAACATGTGAATGCGAATGGGCCCTGTGATTGGTCCAGGGTGGGCCTCCCTTCGCCCAATGAGGCGAGAGAGCTGGGCTCCAGCTCCCTGGCGACCTAGCTTGAATGACACTGAACATACCACAGAGCTAATTACCAGCGTTAGCACTTCTATTAGCATTTGTCAACGCTCAACAGAGGGTTGTGATTGGGCGCCTTGTAAATGAAAATAAAAAGAATGACTAAACAAGGCATCCGAAGCTGTGAACTGTTGATGGAACTCGCTCTGAATGAATCTTCATTTCGAATTGGAGCAGGTTGTATAACAGGGATATGGGGAATGCACAAAAAAAAAAAAAAGCCACACAACAGTTTTATGCTCATAATTGCGGATTGGGTGTTAGCAGCTAATCCGTACACAGTGGGATATCTCCCATTCCCCACTGTTTTTTTTTTTTTTGTTTCTGCATTAAAATGTGGTTTGTTTGCATAACACTTGTCCAGCTGCATGGCCCTTATTCTGGCACTCTTTCGTGCATGTTAACGTGCGTTATCACTCAGCATGTTAAAGCTGACTGGACAGAGCACCTCAGAAAGTTGTTGCCTAGGCTCCGCCCCCTTTCAGATGACATTATTTGTATTTTCATCCATCCTGTTATTGATATTGTTGGAAATCAATGAGAGGCACCTAAGGTGCACCCGCCTGAAGTCCACCGGCTCTTCGTCCGGCTGAAATGTTGGTGGGGGGGGACGGGAAGGCGGGCAGGGGGCGCTGATGGGGTCACGATATCGAAATTCCTGCATGACGGAGTGGAATGGCTTCTCTCTCGGGCCACAATGGACACTCCACCGCTTCTCCTAGACACAATAGCTCTTTTAAGCGAGGTGGCGCTGCAGCCGCCGCCGCAATGGGTTTGTGCAGCCAGCATATCTCCATCAAGCGCCCGTGTCAGCGATACGATGCCGGCGAACGGGGTGATCCGGCCAGGCAGTAGGTGGAGGGTGAGAGGGCAAGTGGAGTAATTAAAAGAGGAGTAACATCTAATGTTTTTATTTAGAAATAATCATAAATATATTTCTTTTCTTATTACGTCAGGCTTTGCGGGGAAACAGCTTCACGCCTGATTTAAATTCTGTCTTTGCTAAGGCCCCACCTTTCCTGTTTGCCTGGAACAAATTAGTTCTGGTGTCACGTTTGTGCTGATTTGCCACTTTTGGCGTCGACTTTTCCAGAGGAGGTAAGGAAAAAAAAGGAGGGAGGTGAAGGCGGAGTGGTAGGCTGGGCGGAGGTGTATGTGTGTGTGTGTATTGTGTGTGTGTGTGTGTGTGTGTGTGTGTGTGTGTGTGTGTGTGTGTGTGTGTGTGTGTGTGTGTGTGGAGTCAGAGTCCATCCATCCCGCCCTCCATCTCCGTCTGGCTTTTTCAATCCAGCCATCCATCCCAGTAGCTTTGGTTGAATTTGCTGAGTCGGTTCTCAGAAGGTACGCTGCCGTTCCTCCTCTTCCTTACCTTCTTCTCTGCACATGAAGATCTCCCAGCCTCGGGTTTGAGTGAGCAAACGTTTTCGATCATTTCAAGAGCACCAGAGCTGTTTTTGAGATATAAGAATATATTTATATGAGATAGGCTCAAGCACCCTCCCTGACTTAGCCTGAAAACCCAACCAGAGCTACCGTCCAGCTGTTAGCACATCCATTAGTGTTAGCATGAGCTAATTTGACATGTGAATGAGAGGTTGAATGGTTAAATGCCTCTCAATGTGGCCCTGTGATTGGTCCAGGGTGAACCATTCCTCTTGGCCAATGACAGCCAGGAACTCATTCTTCCTGCAGATATGTTGTTCTTCAGGCTTCTAAACAGTATGTTGGTGATTGTTGTAAATGTGAAGACTATTATGCAAGAAGTCACCTACACACACACATGCACAAACATGCACACACACACACACACACACACACACACACACACTCACACACAAGATGTCGATTTTTGTGTGTAAACCTATCATATGATTGACATTTCTCCCTTTGAGACACACTCTCCCCTTAATCACTCCATGTCCTCTCACCTCTGCAAACCCTAGCATGTTTGTCAATCTCTTGTCATTTTAAATAAGAAACAATAAATAGATAATATTTTCGGAGTCTATTTAACTGAAAAAAAAACTTTTTTGTTACGATTGGTTACACAAACAGCATGGATGAGCCATGAGCGGCGAGTGGCCACTTCGTATCACCCGGGGAGCAGTTTGGGGTTTAGTGACTTGCTCAACGGAACGGAAGCTCGTGAATCGAACCGTGAATGTTCACGATCTCCGAAAAAAAAACAAAAAAAAACACACACAACCTCTGCTTATCATGTATGAACCATGAGCAATGAGGGATAGTGCCTTGCTCAATGGAAATTTTGCAAGGAGAAATTACAAAATCGAATTGCAGGGGTGTCGGCCCTAGGGTGACCCCTCCTCTGCAGATGTCCATCTCCAGCCCTACCAGAAGTTTCCTGGACTTAGCAGAACCAGTCTTCACGACAAGCTAAATTAGCATGAGAGCGAGCAGGTTTACAGTTCTGTGAATGGTTGTGAAATTTAAACCAGAGGGGGAGAAGCTGTGAGGCCTCTCTCTTTGGATCGCAGAATAGACCTGCTATCAATATACAGTATTCAAAACGACTTTGTCTTTAATAACTCCTCTTAACTCATTCTGAATTTTTTGTGACCTGCTCTGTGTTTTATATGTGCATAAATAGGCCACACTTGTCTATAAGTCACAGGTCTCCACGTTGTAACATGAGATATTCACACACAAACATTTTTTTAAACTTTTCATTAAATACATACCGGTAACATCCACAAATACGTACTGGAAATGCTTTTTTCCTGAACAATGCCTGTAACAAGGCTGATGAAAACGATTAATAATAAATAACACAAGGAAAAGTCCATCCATTTTCTATTCCCGCTTTGTCCTACTCCAGCTGATCTTTGTCTTCCTCCTGTGCACTAAAACCATTAAAGTTGTCTTCTTCTATGTCGGAATTGAACGGTCTAAGAATTTCACCTTAATTTCATTGGTCCAATGAGACGAGGACAAATGTTTTGGCGGCATGAAGCTCGTTAGCCCCCCAAAATCCGTAAATTAACCACATCAGTGTTAAAAGCATTTGAAAGAGGTAGTGGCTCATAGTCCTGAAATTACATTACTAATGTTGACGGAAAAGAGGTTCCGATGCCTCAGTGCGTGATGTTGATACAGTGGGAGAGAGGATGGGCTTGTTTATGTGACAAATTTTTAAATGAGACAAATTATATATCAAAAACAGTGAATAGTTTTATGTCTCAATACGAGGCCGGGCTCCAGACTCCAGGACAGGTGACAATGAATGAATGAATTTCAAGCAAAATCCGTATTAGATGAACATTGGAGGTCTGTAGGACAGAAACCGAAGGTCTCTTCCGCTGACGTGGATGGAGCGAAAATGAAAAAGGTGCCCGGTTAATGCGGCCTTTGTCGGAGCAAAAGATGGAAAGTCAGCCGTTCCGATACCCCATCGCGCTTCTCCATGCCTTTATTGATTGAAAGCTCTCCTTCTCTTCGAGGATGTTGCCGTCTGCCAGGAGAGCATCCGTCCAAACCGGAGCTGTGCTTCGCTATCGGACATTAATCCGCAAGACTTAATCACACCTGCGTTTCCCGGAGTGACAACAACAATAACAACAACAACAACAACAGGGCTGCTCCGCTTTTCTTTCCCACCACTGTATTATTTTAGTATTCTTCGGGAAGGTGGGGAAGACGGATGTGCCTCCTGCTTCTGCCGGGATTTGTTTGCACATTTTCCGAAGGCTCTAATGGCGCCGTAAAGCGATCGCATCGGCACTCTGGAATCATCCATTTTTAATGGCTGAGAACGTTGTTATCTCATGGATGATGTCTGAATACATTAAATAAAGATGCGAGCGGCGATTCCTGTCGGGACAAACAGCTTTCTCAACATTGAAGTGTTGGTGATAACAAGCGACGTAACCTTTATACATGGAAATGGATCTAGGAGCCATTAAGGTGACCGGAGCTTCGTCACTTATCGGATTCAATGTTCACAGCCGTGATGCACTCACTACCCTCAGATAACTTTTTTGCACTGTCCGGAATGAATCAATAAATCGATCAATCGATAGAATTAATTAACAATCATTACAGAATAAATTACTAAAAATAACTGTTGCCCAGTTTTATACAGTATATGAAACATATTTGACGGTTAATATATCGATTTATGAATTAATTTTTTAAAATGAAATATTCATCTTTTATTCTTTCATTTATTATTTGTCATGTTGTTTTTGATGACAACAACAACAACAACAATAATAATAATAATAACAATAACAATAACAATAACAATAATAATAATGATAACAGCAATAATAATAACAGCAATAATAATGATTCTTATTAATTTATATTAATTGTATTAATATAAATTAATAATAATATTCTGATGTACATGTGTATATACCCATGTATCAGTTTTTGATCTATCTATCTATCTATCTATCTATCTATCTATCTATCTATCTATCTATCTATCTATCTATCTATCTATCTATCTATCTATCTATCTATCTATCTATCTATCTATCTATGCATTGCTGAGGAATCCCCTTCAGTGCTCCTTAGTTACTGTGGATCCCATTCTGCTCTTCATCATCCTCCAGTCCTTGCTTGTCACTCTGAGTCTTCCCCACCCCGGTGCGCTGCCATTAAGCACTGACGGCACGTTGTGTGGCGCGCCGCCGTCTCTGAGCGCAGCTCAACTGGAAATAAAGGGCTCTGGACGCACTGCGGGACTCGGCGACCGAGGTCAAGGTTCGTGTTGTGCGCGCGAACCCGACGCCACGATTCTCCGCCGTGACCGCTTCACCGATTCTGTCGGCACCGATGGTTTCCAAACACAAAGCTTCTCTGAGAGTTGGTTAGCTCGCGAAATGCAACAGAGTTCTGGTGACAGGTCACGGCCTTGGCGTTGAATAAAGCATTGCAAGCTCTGATCCTGCACCGCAATATTACATTTAAGCTGATACGACAATGCATCATATGTAATTCCATGTAGTTGAATCAATTCAACTTGTGTAAACTACTGCTATGACTACTCCTACTACTACTTCTACCACTGCTACTACTCGCTACTTTTAATACTACAATTGTTACTACTTGGTTAATGTCATTAGATGATCTCTGTCGCTGACCATAAGCAGTGAGCTCACACACAAACACACACATACACACACAACTATAAACGCATGCACACACAAACATACATGTGTGTGTGAGAGAGCTTGGATAGGCTCCACCATCCCTTAAGGGACCTTAATTGCTGGTATAATGAGTGAATGAATTTAATATGTATATGACCCATATGTGTACACACACACACACACACATATATATGCATATATATACATATATATACACACACACAACCACACTCTCTCTGTTGCACACACACGCACAGATATATATATATATATATATATATATATATATATATATATATAGATGTTACAAAACATAAATATATATAATCATACGTGTGTGTGTTATTTTTTTTTAATCTTATTTTATCTTTTTATGTTATTTATCTTTTTATTTTATTTAAAAATGTTCTATTTGAGCTTTTTGTGAGCTTTTTTATATCAAAGCTCAGTTTACACCATAAGATTCACAGAGCCCCATTGGCGACAGTCAGAAGTGGTAATAAAACCTGCAACTGCCCACGTTGGAGTACTCGTACACCCCTCTTGTCATTCCCCGGGAAAACCCAAATGCTGATTTTTTTGCGAGCCGCTCTGGGTTTTTCAAGAACCGCGGGAAATATTCACCCGGGTGAATATGTTGAGAGGAGATCGATCAAAAGCGAGACAAGTCACAACAGAAAAACCACCAGCAAATGAAACAATATATAAATATATATAGAGTGATGGGAAATACAACACTTATATAAGAGTAGGGCTTGGCTGAAAAACAAGGCGAGAACAAAGAGCACTTTTCGCCTCTTCCATGGCGCAAAGCCCGTCATTGTCATGGTCAAGTGATTCGTGAAGGTGTACTTATGTGATCTTGCAGTTTAGACACCGGGGGAGGTGAGGAGTTGAGGGCGTATAACACTTTGAAAAGTACATCCGGAGTAAAATTGCCATTCAGCCAACGGATAACAACATTGAACAACATTTAGCAGGGCAAATCCACCACCAATGGGGTTGAAGTAAAAACATGCAAAATATAAAGTGATTAAAGTAAGTTTTTTCTGATGTAACATTTTCACACAGGCTGAGTATGACGAATAAAATAAAATAAAATAAAATAAAATAAAATAAAATAGGAGATGCAGGATATCAGTTTTGTTATAAATTGTTCAGAAAACCTGTCAGAAAGGCTTACATATTTAACTGAAAAATAAAGTAAAATAAAGTAAATTAAGATATGGGTCAAGTGGAATTGGTAACAAAACAGAAACATAGAGACAGCCTGTTCGGAATAAACAAATAAAATACTTCCTCTTCCATGTATTTGGCGGGTTGACTGTGGCCCGCCTTCTGCCCCCCTTCCTCCATCCATCCAAACTCCGTGGAAGATGGAGAGTTTCACTCACAGGCAGCCATCTTTGTGTGTGTGTGTGTGTGTGTGTGTGTGTGTGTGTGTGTGTGTGTGTGTGTGTGTGTATGCGTAGGTGTGTGTCCCTGGACATTTTCCCTGTAGAACCACTGCTGCTCTGTCATTATGGTGGATTACAGCTCTCTGACGGTCTGACCTGCAAACCCTGAAACTGTGTGTGTGTGTGTGTGAGTGTGTTTTTGTGTGTATATATATATATTATATATATACATATATATATATATACACAAGTAAATCTTTACATTTTTCTTCTTTGCTTCCCGTGCTTCTTCAACCCTGTCTCCGACCCTGACTCGGGGTCAGCTTACCTCGCCGATCGCTGCTCACACTTTTAATCACCGCCGCTGCCGCCCGGAGAAAATTAATGCCTGGTCTCGGGAAAGTAAATAGGCATGAAAAGACCCAGTCTGGACGCCTTTTCTGAAAGCCGAACAAAGGCTCTGCTTGTGTGTCTGTCTGTCTGTGTGCGTATGTGTGTGTGTGTGTGTCAGAGCTCAAGCTTCTGTTTTTTTTTTTATTATTCTTTGTTGACTTACGTGCTGGAGGCCCGCTGTGATTATGTCTGATTTACAGCCCTCAGCCATCCTTGTGATGACGCTGCAGGACCTCCTCCTTCTTTTTCTCTCCATTCCATCCCCTCTCTTTGCTTTGCAGCCACCCCTTCCCTCCATTCTTTAAATCGAGCAGGACTTGAGAGCAGCATAATCGAAGCTTAGGGCGAAAAAACTGCTGACTTGAGCCCTTTGATGTTTGGGCTGCCGTTTACGCGTCAGGTCACGGTGTAAATGCAGTGACTGGGTCACGCCGTGTTAACCCCCCACCCTCACCTGAAGACCTTTTTTTTTTAAAAAAATGCATATATATTGCATTCCTATGGTGATTGGATCAAATTAAAAAACGCCATCTTAAACAGGGTTGCGCAACCAGCGATGCTCATTTCAGCAAAAAAGTGCCAGCGGGTCATTTTAGAGGGTGATTTATGTGCATAGGAAGCCATATATCAGCAGGCGTAAACATTTTGCACGCGGCCGATGTCCCCGGGTGCCACCTGTGACCCCGAGGAGGGCTAAAGTCATGGTGCTGATGTGGCAGCTGAGGCCCCGGTGCCCCGCAGATGGTCCGGGTGCAGCTGCCGGGTGTCAGAGCGAGAGGTGAAAAGGAGATTCGGCGCGTTTGAGGTATCCCCTGCCTCCCCCGGCTGCTCCCACCGGATCGCCCTTTTTTTTTCGTGACAACACAAATATCCCGGGGGCAAGTCGGACCATTAAACTGATCGTCGCGCTGCTGACTTTCCTGGGTGTTCGGTTAATGAAAGGGAAAAACAGGCTCTCGGTGAAAATAGCACTTGGATAAGCAAGCCTCGTTTCACCAGAATATATATTTTATGTAAAATATTCCAGCATTGTCGAGGCTCACCGCCATCTTTATTAAACACCTCCAGGTCTTCTTCTTCCTCCAGGTCGGTATGAGTGACTTATTGAGTGGTTGTTTTTTTTTTTTTTTTTTTTTTTTCGCTGTTATGTCGCTGTGCCTTACTGATGTCAGGTCAGTACAATAACTCCCACTGATAAAAATAGCTCCGTCTTGCCACTTTGGCAACATTTGTCTTAAAGACGTTTGCCATGAGATTCCCTCTCCCATTTGTCTGCCAGCGGCAGCCCTCCAGGGTGGACGGTCAGGAGTTCACCTTCGTCCGCATTCATTGTTTCCATCGGGAGATGCAGTTGGTTTCTGCCAACTAAAAGGTAGTCTGTAAAAACAAACAAAAACAAAAAAAACAAATTAACATGTAATTCCAGCTAAAAATAAAAGAAAATGTGATTTAATAAAATTAAAAAAAAGCAAACAAAGCAAAACAAAGCACAACACAATGCAATTTAAATAAAAGCAGAGTAAAATAAAAACAAAGGAAAATATACCAAAAAACCGAATGAACAGAAAAAAAAAATGAAAAAAAGAAAAACAGACAAAAATTCAGGAAAAAAAACAAATCACAAGAAAAAAACAAACAGACAAAAATTCAGGAAAAAAAAGCAAATCACAAGAAAAAAACAAACAGACAACAAACAAAGAACAAAACAAAAATAAAATAAAATGAAAAACAAAAATAAAAAAATTAAGTTGAATGAGAATGATTCAAGTAAAATTTAATAAGTTAAATAAGTTTAAGTTAGTGTAGCTCCACCATCATCCTTGCGTCCACTAACTGCTCTCCAAATACTCCATAGCGTGTCTTCCACCCATTTACGATCCCAATTTAAACTCTGGTTGGGAAGAGATTCTACCTCCTGCTGGCCAACGTTAGTGCTGCCACTAGTATTTCATCCCGGATCCCATTATTATGTAAGATCAATGTCAATTTTAATTTCTTTTTTCAATATTAAGCAGCTCCCAGTCACAGCTACCCACAGGTGCTCAGAAGAAGACAGTATTCAGTAACTGCCTCCCTCATATCTACCGCTTCTGCAGAAGCGGCGGAGACATGTTTACCCGAGTTCTTTGTCGGGGAGCGATCTTTGATGTGACATTGACTCACCTCGGCTGTCAGTCGGGTGAGAGGAAAGGTTATTTGTCCCGCTCCCCCGCCGCTTTAATGACTTTACCTGGCGCTTGGGGGAATGGCTAATGCACTTGTTTGTGTAGGTTGGAAAACAGGTGGTGGGAAAAAAAAAAAAAGGAAATTTACCTCTGGCGGTCGTTAGCCCGGTGAGCTCCGGCTGGTGCAGGAAATGTAGTTACCGCTTGAATTCAAATGACATCCAGTCCATTTGGTTGTTTTTCGGGGGGATTTTTTTTTTTTTTCTGAAATTTTGCAGAAAATTGCACCCTTTTATTCGTACGCCTTCACAACAGCTCAGCAGCCAAAGCCAGACAGCCGATTAGGCAATGTAGGAAAATGCTTGGGGTCCCGTGGCCACAAAATCAGGAAAAAAAATATCACCTTCAATAGATATGTATTACATTTAAAACTAATTATTTAAGTGGAAAAGCTCATATTGATTTAAAGGCAAAGCAATGCCCAATTAATACAGAAGAACTTATGCTCCTGAATGCCCTTGATCACAAACAAAGATCGCATGCTTTGTATGTATGAAGTCCTGGGTTTCATCCCTGGCATCTTCACTGTAAATCGCCAAATGACTGTAATGTAAAAAAGGTTAAATATGATGATAGTGGTGTTAAGAAGTTAATAATGACAGTTTGGAGAAGAAAATAATAGCTAAATGTAAGAGCGGTATTGGAGTTACAGATCCTAAGTCAACCCGCCTGAAGAGCAAAGGTGAGCTAAAGGCTAAAGCGGTGACAAAGCTAACAAAAAAAAAGGCCTCAAGTCGAAGAAGAAGGAGAAAAGTTATTGTTAGTAAGGATGAATGAAAGGCAGCTTTCTTGATATAGCATTAGTAAGTGTCCTATATACCAGAAGACTTTAATTTTGCTGAGTGAAGGAAACATTGAGTATGGCGAGACGAGAAAGAACACCAAAAACAGCAATAATTTAGGTTATCTTTAATCCTTTCATTATTCTTGCTAAAAACCCATAAAAATGTTTCAAAAAATTGCAGTATGCTTTTGGTGCTGAAGAACGGATCAATGAGATTTACACTGATTTCAACAGAAAATGTTGCTTCGGTTCACAAACTGATTCAAAGATCAAATTAAATGCGTAAGCGGTGGTTCTACTGTATTACTACAAGTGACAATATCAAATAATTTGTATTTTTGTTATAATTACATTGCTTAATTTTTCATTTTATTTGTGGTCAGGGTGTTTATATTTCAGATTTAATTCATATTTATTTGTCTTTTTTTTTTAAGTGTGTTTGGTTATCTTATTGGTCAAAGAGGACAGTAAAAACAATGCTAGTCCATTTCATTCGTAAGAAAATGTAATTGGGCACCAATTTGGTTGGAGCTGCTCTGTCTGGATGGAGGAAATGGTCGGTAGAGATTGGTTATCTACGAGGAGGACGGGGTTGCATCCACCTATCCTTGTCAAAGCGCAGACGGAGGAGGTCCTGTCGCGAGATGCAGGGAGTTTGTCAACCGCCACCACTCAGAAAAGGCGAATCCCAGGTCAGAAACGCAAGACGAGGGACCTTTGCCCTCCCGAGAGGCGGATGCTAGTTGTGTTAGTCCTCGCCGCCGTGCTCTGTCGTCCCTGCAGGCTCTTCCTTCTCCTTGATGGAGTGGAAGGAGACCCAGGATCGGGTATGTCAAAGTTAGCCGTGGGCTAAGACGCGCTAGGACGTTTATCTCTCCACCCTTTCTTGGTTGTGAAGTCGAGAAACTAGTACGTAATTTCTCCTTTCTGTTTTCAATTCATCCTCTCATTTTTTTTTTTTTTTCCGGCGTAATATTTGCAAACGCCATGGTTTTGCACGAATGGGAGGGAAACCGACGATAAATCGGCTGTGACAGGATGGAGTGACGGCGCTGCACGGCTGGGGGGATATTAGAATGTGACAGAGTGCAGAATTAATGAGCTCTTTCTTGCTCTCTCTCTCTGCTTCTTGCTTTATGACTTGCGTATTCCCTGTTTTTTTGTATGTCACTAACAAAACAAAAAATGCAATGCATCTTAAAAGGAATAGCTAACTTGATTGATCATTAGAAAGAAAGATTAAATAAAATGAATGAAAATAAATTAAAAATAAAATCCCAAAAAATGGAGTGAAATCAATGAATCAATGAATCAATGAACTAGCAAACTAACTAGATACATTAATACATACACACATCAATAAATTCATGCTAAATAGATAAATAAGCCAAAATAGCATATATAGATAGATAGATAGATAGATAGATAGATAGATAGATAGATAGATAGATAGATAGATAGATAGATAGATAGATAGATCATATAAAACAAATAAATCAAAATGAAAACAAGAAATGAAATGAAACACTTAATCGATGACTCAATTAATCAATAACTGAATATAGTACAATATCTAACTAATTAGCTCAGTGACTAGATAAGTAAATAAATACAAATATAAATAAATAAACAACCAAAAGTAGCATAGATATATAGATAAAAATAAACAAATAAAAAAATGAATAAATGGACACATGAATATAAAAAGATGCATACATAATCAAAGAATAAATTTAATAAAAACATTAAATAGACAGATACAGAAATATATAAAAGAGATGGCATTATAAATGAATATATACATATACATCTGCCAAAAACAGACTTTTTGGGACGTGGCAGCTCCTCCCGCTGCCCGTTTTGATGCTGACTATTCGTCAGTGATAGGGTGAATGTTCTGCAACACATCTTTCACACTTTAAATGGTTGCATCCTCTAAATATCTAGAACTGCCAATCCTTATCTTATCTATATCTTTGCGCTGCCTCCATGGTCACTTGTGCTATAACATATCTACATTACACTCTGCACATGCATTCCTACATTCATTTGTTAGCCTTAGCGCTTGTCCCGCTGTCCGGGTCAAGAGGCCTTCGAGGAGGAGCTTCCAACCACTGATGTCCTGTTGTCCAGGCGCTGTTTGCCTCCGCAAGGTGTGACTTCGTGCTGGAGCCAAATCACTTATACGCACACACTTGGCAAATAAAATTTCTAAACCAATAACGTGAAAACATATGATTCGGCTTGAGGCTCCTACAGTTGTGTTGCGCGCATGTGTGTGTGTATGTGTGTGAGTGTGTGTGTGTGTGTGTGGGCGGATAAAGAGAGGTGCCGCGACTTAATGGATTTTTAAATGCCAGAAAATCCGGCGCAGATGGATCACTTTAAGCAACTCCTGTGCCAAAATTACTAGCTTTGTTGTTTTGAATTTGTTATAATGCTAAATATAGAACAACCTGTGAGTGTTACATTTAAATTGCTGTATTTTTATTCCACTTTTTATTGAAACCATGAGAGACAACAACATTGAGTTGATGCATCTTAGCTGCTGGCAGGGCGACAG
Organism: Fistularia commersonii; assembly: GCF_037954325.1. Taxonomy (NCBI): domain Eukaryota; kingdom Metazoa; phylum Chordata; class Actinopteri; order Syngnathiformes; family Fistulariidae; genus Fistularia; species Fistularia commersonii. The sequence goes on from NC_141302.1 coordinate 14,984,935, forward strand.
TTGTAATATTATTAAACAATAAAATGGCCACGATAAAACTACAGAATCGTCTCAGAAAATTAGAATATTGAGATAAAGTTCTTTTTCTGCAATTAATGCAATGCAATTAAAGTAATGCAATTAAAAAAAAAAAAATTACTTTTTCAGTCTAATATTCTAATATTTCATTCTAATATTTTCATTCTAATATTTTGAGATAGGATTTTTGAGTTTTCTTACGATGTAAGCTATAATCAGCAATATCAAAACAATAAAAGGCTTGCAATATTTCAGTTGATTTGTAATGAATCCAGAATAAATGACATTTTTGTTTTTGTAATTGCATTACAGAAGATATAGAAGATATAGATTTATCACAATATTCTAATTTTCCGAGAAAGTCCTGTACAACAGGGCTACATTTGCTGATTGTGGCACAGCAAGAAGATCCCTGGTTAGATTCCTACAAAATTAAAATAAAATAAAATTGATCTGACCTTTGGTTTGATATTAATGGTTATTTCCTTCCTTTATTTTTCTCTTCTTTTTTTTAGCAGAGGCATCTGGTAGTTCACGGCCTGCTGCCTTGATTTTTAATTTCCACCTGGCCACCATCTGACCCTGGGAACCCAGGAAGGTTCCAAATGCTTCAAGTTCCATCTGGATAAAACTCTTAGTATAAAAATATAATCTAAAAAAAAGAAGAGAAGCCAGAGTTAGAAAATATGTTTTTTGAGAAATTGTTGAAAGCAATAACGTGATGTCATGTTAATCTGTACTTTTCTGCAACATCTTAAATATCCCTGGTGGTCCCGAATTACTTGTTCAGTCATCCTTGGGTGTTTGGTCCTTTCATTCCTTATCAAGGAACGTGGGGCTTCTGTGCGTCGCCCTCATGGTATGAGGGATTCCTGTGAGTCAGCTAGTCCATTCCCGCTCTGGCTATAGGTATATATGTGCGGCAAAAGTGAAATGAAAGGAGCAGATTTTGATATAATCGTCTTTTTAATGGCTGTCAATAATGGAAAACTGGATTTTTTTTTTAATGTCTGTAGTGGGTTTGCGGTTTGAAAGGTGTTTCTGACAGTACTCAATATTAAGATATTAAATAGGCATTTGCATTAGAAGTGCTCCAGAACAGAATGTGAACGGACATTTCTGCTACTGTGTGCTACTGTGGGCGATTTACGGCAAGCTTTTTGTATGAAAGTTAGACAGTTTATATGCAATATAGAAAGATGGATGGATGAATGGGTAAGTTGACGGTTTAATAAAAATGCCAGGGGGAAATAAATCTGTCATGGCACATAAGTACATTCATACAATAAAAATGAAAAGATAGCAACAGAAATGTGTATTTATTTCTTTTTAAATTATTATTATTATTATTGTTATTATTATTATTATTATTATATGGTTAATATACACATGCACATAGACATGCATATGTGTGTTTGTATACATACTGTATATATGTATATGTGTGTGTGTAAATATAATATTTATGTGCATTTTTAGTTTGAATTTTTCCATCAAATTAATATTATTTATTATTATTATTATTATTATTATTATTATTATTATTATTATTATTATTAGTTTACACTCTTCTGTGAGCACATATCTCAATGCAATGTGGACAGTAAAGTAAGAATTTTGCTGTACTGTTATTATTCTTCTTTTTTTTTTTTTTTTTTTTTTTTTAATTTGGGAATGTGTGAACATCCCAACAGCACCATCCTGTGTGATCGCTGCTGCTCCTCAGGGGAAGTAAAGCAGAAAAAAAAAACGTTTTACGGACTGTTTTACAGTCTGTGGGTTTCAGCGTAAACAGCTGCCGGCTTGCTAACACATCCATGGGTTTTTCACCGATGCCAGTCCCGATTATTTTACCGACACTACCTGCGTTCTGGCTACGTGGAAACAAACTACACCAGCAAATGAGGTGTGGACGAATCAATGAGGCCCGGACGGAAAGTGCTTGAACGACACTAAGGCAGAAAAAAAAAAAAAAACATATAAATGAAGTCCATTAAGTGCATTTATCATTTTCAGCCAAACGGAATTACTTAAAAGCCGGGTTTGACCTCTGCAGGTGTTTATTCGCACCTGTGACGCCATCCTGAAGCAAATGATGATTGACACTCGGCTCCCACCCGACCATCTTTGTGAAATGTCACACGGCAAATGGATGCTACCCCATAACCCGATAATATTTCAAAAAAAGCTTAGCTCGAGGTCTCAGGTTTCATTTCTGACAGGGCGACTGAACGTGTGAATCCGAAGCTGTAGACTGTTTTGTTGTTTCCCTTCTGCCATATAACCAGATTCGCCCCCTGAGCAGGTCGGGGTTGTTTCAGGGCTGAGTGTTGCCTCCTGATCGGCGCCTGCTGCTTATTGATATGTGGAGGTTTCATAATTGAATTAAGCCGAAGCCGCTGGCTTTAAGTTGGAGGCGCAGCAGCTTCTAACTCATTCATTATTCCGGAGAAGATGTCAACAACAACCTGCTTGTGTATTGTTGTGGAAAACGGTAATTATTATTTGAGTAATTGCCGGGTTTGGTTGTAAACCCTCGCGCGTCCCTTTGAAGGGAGAATGTTTGTTTTTGTGTCTTCGGTGGACAGATACGAACCACAGAATGCATGAAAACACAAAGTATCAATATTTGTTTCTTCTTCTTCTTCTTCTTCTTCTTCTTCTTTTTATGATTATTATTATTATTATTATTATTATTATTATTATTATTATTATTATTATTATTACATTCCTACAATGGCTCAAACTCATGTAGTAGAGAACCGAATTTGCCAAGTGAATGAAATGATGAATAAATTGTAATTGTAATTATAATTATTATTTTTATAATAATGTGACATTAGGAGAGTTACAATTATAAATAATATATTATTATTGTTATGGGTGTTAAAATCATTATTTTATCAAGGATAATATTATTCCTATATGTCTGCAACAACAACAACAACAACAACAACAACAACAACAACAACAACAACAACAACAACAATAATAACAACCATAGAATAATAATAATTATTATTCATGTCTAATATAATATAATATAATATAATATAATATAATATAATATAATATAATATAATATAATATCTACTGTAACACTACATGTATTATTATTACTATTATTTAATAGTGAGAACATGAGTTCAAATAAATATATATGCAGTGGCGGCAGTTGGATCAAAAACAGCCAAGCTGACAAACAGGGTCCCGAAGAGTAACAGAGTCACCGTTTAATTTCACACTGAATTAAAGATTATAGGAACTGGGGCTAAAAAAAATGCTAAAATTAACTGAAAAATGCGGCGTACCCATAAACACACGCTCAAAATTACAAACATGCTCTGAGGAGCAGCCAGTGGTGGAGAGGAGTGTGTCCACACATGTCTGACTGAAGGGTTTACATCCATGGCGCGGTAAAAATTGCTTCATCTTCATCTTCATCTTCATCATCACCATGGCCTCGGAGCTTGGGAGGATGAAAACTAACGTAGCTCATCAGGCCCAGTGGAGCTTTTGCTCATGGGACAAAGTCACATATCATGATTTAGCTTCAATGGAGTTAGTGAGGGAGTATGCTAGTATGCAACTTTGGATGTGTGTGTGCTGAATACACTCACACACACAGACGCACAACCGCCCAAAGGTGCTGCCTGCAGCTAAAAATCGCTGGGGCGCGATCATTTATTTCTATCGGTTTTCTGTCAGTTTAGCATAGTTTAGCATAGCCACTGGAGGATTGAGGAGAAATTGTATGCAGATTAGCTATTACTCAGAGATACCAGCTAAACAGCACTTCCCCCTCCTCTCCGATCGGTTGTGCGCGCCGCGTTGCATCACTCGCAGATAATGCACCTCGGGCGATCCGTCTAATTTCCTCGCGGATTTTTGCCGCATTTTCCGCTCTCGCTGCTGACTTCCTCTCACTTCTCTGCGCATCAAGGCTTTCTGCGAAATTTCCAAATTTGCTCTCTCCTTATCGGACGCTCTCGCCAGCTGTCCCTTTTTCTTTTGCGGATCGCAGGAAATACGCTTAAGACACATTTCTGCCTGGCACAATGCAGCTGCGGTAATACGTAATACGGTGATGGCCTATAATCGGTTGGGTAGACCGCGGTTAGCAACAGCGGGACTGTGGAGGACGCCGGCGTGCCCAATGAGGATTAAATCGGGGCCTTTTTCCGAGACACCGATGCGCTTTTTGGGCTATTAGCGTTGTGGCCAGGCCTGAAAAACCTCCTTCACAAATGCATGTTTGCAAGAGCAATGTTACGCGGGTGTGTTTTTAGCATACCTCAACCGCGGTGCTACTTGTAATGCTAACAATTGTAGTTAGCTTCGTTAGCGAATGGGAAGCTGCAGGAAGGATAGCTCTCGTCTTCGGGGTCAGGGGATTTTTTATAAAGTAGAGCTTAAATCTGCTGCGTTTAGCGGTCTTGGAGTGGAGACAAGGGGGTAGAATGGCTCTGATTTTAGATTCAGAGAATATTGAAATTAAAAAAGCTGGTGTTTTACAGTCCCTCCAGCTCTGTCCATCCTCCGCCCGTCATCTTCCTCTGCATCTGGCGTCTCCAGCCGTCCTCCCCCCTGCTGAGTGTGCTTTAGCTCCAGGGCCGTTCAGACTTTCACAGGCAGGGAATTTTTTTAATCGCTGCACATCCGCCGTACGATCCTCTCGCTCCTTCTGGCCACCCCCCCTTTTAATGTGACCATTTTGACTCAAATTTGAAAAAGGCTCTACTCATGTGATTGGTATGAATGTTGGATAACCACCAAGGATAGATTGATTGACAAACAAACAAGCGAACAAACAATCTACAGCAAAAAAAAAACAAGAACAAACAACAGCTAGCAAGTCATAAATCCAAGCTAGATCACTCAGTGTGAATGTATTAGTGCTAATGCAACTTATATAATTAGAAGTTTTCAATGATAATAATAATGTGTCTGTGGGTGGGTTTCCAGCGGGTTCTCCGGTTTCCTCTCACAGTCCAAAAACCTGAGGGTTATTTTTGAGATATTAAATTGAAAAAATTGGCCTGAAAGAGTGAGTGAGGGAGTGAATGGATGCTTGTCAATATATGTGACCTGTTGATACCGGCGACTATGTCATCCGCCTCTCACCCGATGACTGCACCAGGACCCTGAGTGCAGGATAAGCGGTAGAAGATGGATGGATGGGTCCTAAACAACCTCTTTATTTATTCATTCATTCATTTATCTATCTGTTAATTTAATTTTTCTCCCTAAATGATAACCAATTCACTAAAATGTTAAATAAATCCAACTTTTCATCTTAGGGAAAATCCAAGATTTGAACAGAACAATATATAAAAGAATGGGTCTGGGGGGGGTCAATAGATATGCCTTTTTATAAATAGTTTTATCTGTTTATGGATATAGATGCAAGGCAACTCATCTGCTCAGTTCAGGGCCCTGGATAAGAGTGGAACTATGAATTTAATCTCCTCTCTTCAGCAACAATCATCTAGGTAAACAGAGCACGGGGATGGGGTGCAATTAATCATCGCTCCCCCGTCCTCAATTAGCCGACTATCGGAGAGGAGGCCGGGTTTCCCAGCTGCACAGGTGCCGTTAAGAGGCTGCGTGGTGATGACACGTCCCAGTTAAAAGACCTCCGGCATTCCAGCGCCGATCTGCCGGGGTTGTGTTAACCGCATCTCTGTGGACCGTCCACACATTACTGGAATGGCGAAGCGTATATTTTTCTTGCACGTGTGCAAACAATTTCCATTAGATTGCATTATTGCTTGCAGTGCAGTTCGTCAGCATTTCCCTGCACTCTACGGAAACAGTGACGCCGCCCGTTCAGATCAATCAGCCGATAAACTGATCGATCAGCGGCGCCTGTGCATTTCATGTTTGATGAACGCGGTGATTCGCCTCAAATGTTTAATTAACCCGAGGAAAGTACGCAGGCGCTCATCGAGCAGAAATCGATGAGCACTCACATCCGTTTCCTGATAGGAAGGCTGTAAAACTCAATGCATCGTTGCCTGTCGATCCCTGGGGAACAAAAACGCAGCGTTTTTACTCGTCGCCAAAGCGAGAAGACGGACGAGTTGGGAGACATCCCGTACTGGAATGAGCGGCTGTCAGATTACAGCGAGACGTGATGTCAAATGTGACATGGCGAGGCTGGGATTCAAGCATTAACTCATTCATTCATTTATCATTCTCTCATTCACACGTTTGGACAACAGAGTTTCCAATGGACCTTCTCGTATTCCGTCACGATGTAAACAATATAATAATTACAAGAAATCTGCAAATACTCTAGAAAAGCTTCGAGTAGTCTCACTGTCATCTCCCTTGTAGATGCAAAATTGCAAATAAATGGAAATTAAAAACAACGTGAAGAGCATGGAGGACATTGCGATCGATTTAAGGTGGATTGCGGGCGTTGCAAATTCGTTGTGAATTCCGTAGAACCGTGCAAACTGTTACAAAGTAAAACTTTTATACACGAGGCAGAGTGCAATACTCCAGATCCGTCAAATCCACTGTGCAACTTCATCTAAAGATTAAAACTGTAAGACCTCTGGGCAGGTAAGTTATCGGATGCTGCCAGCCGCTGATGAAGTTGCTCTCATTACCCTTTATCTTGGCACAGAATCTCTCCGCGGGAAGTATTCTATAGATTTCCTGTTCGATTGTATTGCTGCGGGTTTTTCTCCCTTCGATCCTGTTAAAATAAATTGCGTGTATCAGCAGGTGAAAAGAACTTCTATTATCAGGCTTGGTCGGAAAACGTCTGGGTTTCATGTTTTTTTTTTTAGATAAGTTCTGCAACCACAGGGTTTTTAATGCTACAGCTATTCTTAATGAAATGTAGCTCATTTGCAACACATTGATTTTTTGACGCTCACGCATCAAACGCATGTTTGTAACGGTTGATACGTCAATGTGTCTTCATAGAAAACACACAGTCATTGAGGGGAGTTGATGGTTTTTCCACTCTTAAGTGTGTGTTTTGTGGAAGCATCATTCCTTGTCGCTATTAAATAGAAAGATGGAGCAAAAAGCTAATTTTCTGCTATTGCTGTTTTATTTTATTTTATTTTATTTTATTTTATTTTATTTTATTTTATTTTATTTCAGCAAGAAGTGCAAATTAAAACATCTTCATGTGACCATCCATGTCTCTTGGTAGGTTAGGGTTAGGGTTCAGATTTGACCAGAGACCTTCTCATTGTGAGTGGAAACCATGCTACAAAGAGGAGAGTAAGGGTGTGGGTTCTTCTAATGTCTTTCCTAAAAAGCTTTTTTATTTTTCTCCCTGGCTGTAAATGGAGGGGGATCCCGTCTCATGTTCCTGCTTTGCTGTCTTATCAAATCTCAGCCGCTTGAACACACTTCACTCCCCGATCACAAACATCCCCCCTCTCTCTACACTAGGTCACCAAATGCACTCATCTGCTGGTAAACAAGACTAGGCTGCTGGGCTCAGTTGTGAGAAAGGTGTAATATTTGTGTGATGAAATGTCACTGCGCCTCTGCTGCTCTCACTTCATCATCGTATATTCCATATGTTTTTATTTTTATGACTTTTTTATATCTTTTTGTCATCTATTTCTAGTTTTATTTTAATTTTCAATAATATGTTTAATATTTATTCATTATAATTATAACTATTATTGTTATTATTATTATTGTTTTTTTGCAACCTATCTGGCTTCACTATGGAGAGCAAAATAAGAATTTCATTGACCAGCCTGTACATGATAATAAAAACTTTGAATTTTTTTTTTTTCCTCTATTCTTATTTCCCGACTGAAGCAAATGTTTTATCAAGGTGTGTGAATGCCCTGCTCTCATCTTTGCATTTATCCAGCTGTAATCCCCCGAGACATCCTGGTCTTTTTCCCTCTTGTCATGTGTTTCTTAAATCGCCTTGCTTTGAAATGCGGGGTGTATCTACATCGGCACGCCGCATGCAACAATACGGGACGTCTATTTGAGAAGACCGGTTATTGCCATGTCGATTGTACCTTTGTTGCATTGGCATTAATCCCCCCCCCCCCCCCCCCCCCCCCCTTGTATCCTCTCTTGGACGGGAAATAATTGCATTTAGATTGTTTCTCTGCTGAAAAAAAATTAAAATCAATTTATTGTGTTTGGTTCTGGGCCGGCGTTTGTCCAATCGGAATGGTCGGCAATTCGAGGCCGTTCAGTGTTCAGAGTGAGATGTAAGATGAGGAGACCTTAGGGCCAAACAGAGTCTTTAACGGGAACACGAAAACCCTCAAGGCGCAGCCATGGCTCGACACCAGCTTTCAATGCAAATGAATATTGCAACATTGAAAAGGAGATGAGTAGAAGCTCTGCATCTTCATTCCCGAATCACCGACCGTTGAGATGGCACGAGTTTCATTTCAGGTTTTCCGTGGGCCATCGCGAGTAAACGCAGACTGAAGGCTCCTGCTGAGTGCTGGCGCAGCTGTTTGGACACACATCCAATCAGACTGGGGGATACTGTGTGTGAACAAAAAAAAAAAAATATGTGGACAGATTTATGGATATTCAAACAGCATGCTACCACAAGTCTTTTATTTATTTATTTATCTTTAATTAACTTAATGACTTATCCATTTATTCATTCATTTTTTTTTCATGAATTAATGTAATGAAGTGGACGATTCAGTTTGTCATCTAAAAACATAAATATATACAGTATGCAGTGTGAAACCATTCAACATAATTTAAATACAATACAATAAAATACAATACAATAAAATACAATACAATAAAATACAATACAACACAATTAAATTAAATTAAATTAAATTAAATTAAATTAAATTAAATTAAATTAAATTAAATTACAAAAGGCATAGAAAATTTTAATCTTCCTTGATTTGTTACCTTAACTCCCTCACACCTTTGGGTGGCAGCAGGCGTCTTCAAATTGGAAGGTTGGCATTTCGAATCCCGGCTCCTCCTGTTTGCATGTTGAAGTATTTTTATTCACCAGACCCCAAGTTACTACCAATTGCCTGGTTAGTGCCATGAAGGGCAGCACTGCAGCCATTGGCGCATGTGAATGGCAGAACGCTATTGACAATAAAGGGCTTTGAAAGTGTTCTTTTCAAATGTTCCATCTTTTTTTAAATAAAAACCTTTTTTTTTTTTTTTAAATTGTCAATTTTCCAAAAAAATAAATCAGTTTTCACGCAAACTAAAATCATATGAACGGGATTCTACGGCACCAGTAATTGAGAACATCCTCAGTCTTTCTTCATGTTTAAAAGCAGATTTTCAAAGGTTTTTGGCTCAGCAGTGTCTGAAGGTACCAAAGCAGAGGAGGTTGTTATAATAGGCAGTGGACCGAGATGATTAAATAGATAAATACATATATTGTAACTTCAGAAGTTCTGCTAAATCTTTTCACTGAGGAGAACAAAGGGCATGCACTGATGATCTGACAAGGGTTTGACATGAATATGTTTCACTTCTTGAGTTCGAAACATCAACTTGGATCAAGATGTTCACGCTCAGACGAAGTAAAATTCACATGTACTACACTGAAAGTAAAGGAGTGGTCTGTTAACAGTTTTATATAAATGTGGTATACAGAAAGAAGGGCAATGGGAGGATTAGAAAAAATGTAAGTATAGAGAGAGAGGAAGGGAGAGGGTTCTGCCCAGGAGGAACAAGGAAGGTGGATGAAAACAAAAATTTTAAATTCATTTCATGCTCTCAGAATCGGAAGATGTTCTACTTTAATGCTAATTAAGGGATGATTCCCTGCCAGTGGGGAAAATAAGTCAATTTGCCTCTTTTGTTTTTTTTTTTTTTTAATAATCTGCTGTATCTCAATCATGATTACTGATATGATGGTGCAAAAAAAGAGGAAAAGAAGAAATGATTGGCAAACCCATCGGCACCCGATGTCCGATGTCCACTTGTCGGCTTCGGCTTCGGCTACAAGATGGTTTCGCGATGTCGGCACCCTGATGGACTCCAGAGAAAGGCGTAAAACAGAGAGATGGTGAGAATAGGTGGATCTACCGGGAGACGGACCTTCCAGTTGTGTCATCCCAACTCATGGGGCCACAGGGGCATTCCAAAACAATTCAGGGAACACCTCGTCTTATGGTGTTTGCAAAGGAAACAGGAAAGTGGTAGGTGTACATTCGGGTTTACCGCCGGGTGAAAAGGGCAACAAAAATGTGTGTTTGAGGAGGGGGTGAAAAATCTCGGTGTCCCCAAAATGTCCGCCCAAATGTCCGCCTTGGGTCGATTCGTCAACCTTGTTCGTGTTGGGGATCGGAAAGACATAACTTCTACCGCAAGACCTTTTTCTCTGTCCAAGGTACTCCATGCCCATCTTGCCTGAAATTGATATTGTTTTGAAAATGACGCTCGCAAGCAGAGATCAGTCGATCAAAGAGCAATCACTGTAAGGTGACGGTATCAATATACCACTCATTTTCTTTGATATATGAGTCGTCTGCCTTTTCCACCTTCCGCCCTCTTTGTTCTCCACCTCTTCCCAACCTTGGAACTTACGATTGCTAGTTGGCCTCGTAAGGCCGAGCTGCGAACCACTTTTAGGTTGCCTCCAATCCCTCCATCCCTCCCACCGCGTCTCGGCATGCAGTCCATCGACGCCGAACTGCAGCCTCCTCTCAGCGGTGAGCAGCTACACCCGATGCAGCCAGAGGGAAGAATAAGCAGCTGTGCAGCTGTGCACGAGTCAACTACAGGCGGTGTATTGATCCAATCATCTCACCGGTGTGCGCTTTCGTCAAAATGTCCGCCGAATGCAAACATTGGAATGTTTGTTCAAGGCCTACTTCTTAACTGGTGCGTTTATCAACCAGCGGTTTCCTTCCATTAAATGCCCACTTCCTTCTGGAGGATTGATTTTTATTTCTTTCTGAGTCATACGTCAAAAAATGAAAGTCGATCAGACAGGCTTCTGCCTCGCTTCTGCACAGACCTCTCACAACCATAGCAACCAATAGTCCATCAGTTAATGTCTCAACGTCTTAACGCTGTGATGACGGTCTCCGCCCAGATCACGTACTCAGTCACACTTTCACCAGCTGACTTTTAGAGCGAAGTCAGTCATTACAGCTTCTCTGCTGTCATCAGCTGCCTCTCGCATCAGAAGCGACAATCTTTTATCATACAGGATCTGGATTATCTCCGCATTGGCCTCAGCATTCTCTCCCACATCTGACAGCGCCTCAGCTACTTCTTCAGTGGTGTCCTGTAAAACTTTTAAATAAAGGTGTAGTGCTTTTCATCTTGTATCACTTGTATCCCCGGCTAATCCACTCATGGTTCTTACTGCAAACTAGCCATCAGCAGTACAACGTGTGTTATGGATGGGTGTTCAGACACACAAGAAGACATAGGACTCTGCATCAAATGGGTGCAGTTTAAGTTTACTTTCAGGGGAAGAACAGGTACTTGAACGAGTCAGGCCAAAAACAGGCAGACCAGGCAAAAGGACGCTGGGCAGGAACAGGCAGGAGGCACTAACGTACACCTACGAGAGAAAGCCCAGTCGAGTCACGGGTGACCAGGAAAGGAACGCTGGCGTATACTGACGGGAGACAGAAGCCCGGCCAGGTACGGGTGGGAGGCGCTAGCATAAACCGACGAGGGAGTATCCCAGTTGGGGACAGGTGGCTAGGTGGAGGGCGCTAGCATAAACCGATGAGGGAAGCCCAGTTGGGACGGGCGCTGGCGTTTGCCGACAAGGGTAAGAAGCGACTGGGGAGAGTCAGTATTGGAGACAGGGGGAATTTACAAATCCACAGCAGGAGTGCTTTCACACCTGCTGTTATCCCTGACACTGTGGGCAAACTGTCTCTAGGCTACTCTAGGCCCATAACTTGTTGGCAGAGTAATGCCGTACAGTGTCGTCACAGCGTAAACCCAAATTATTACTGAACTTAAACGGAGGGAAAAAGAAAAGGAAGAGTCGCTTTTCTGCATTGGTGCTCCTCTCTCACATCACTGCACCTGCAAACAACCGAGTGCAAGAGGGCCTCATTAAACACCCCCTCTCCACAGGTGGCTCTTCAGTGCCAAATTATAAATTCAATTTGCCCATTACCTCTAAAAATAAATAGAAATACACAAATAACTGAGGGCACAGTTCGACAGGTAGTGGGTGGCTGGTATACATACTGGATCCACTCACTCCACGGGTCTACGTGGGTTACTATATGGTGAATTGCCACTTGTCTCAAAACAGGTCCCTGTGAGCGATTGCCGCCAATGAGAAGTCAGTATGAATCGTGTCTGTGGAGGTTCTCAGAACTCATATTGAATCCACATACAGTACCCTTGTGATTTTAATCTAATGGATTTGATTTACATCCTGGAAATCGTTTTGCTTAGTTGAATTCTAGGCTGCAGCCCAAACAAGCCTCTGGACACTTTCCCTTTAGACCTACAACCGGTCGGAGTGATGAGACTCAGACGGTGGGAGAACCTGCTAACATCCGACGCCGTGCAGTGACCCAAAAAAACAGATCCCTCTCTGCTCGCCAAATCCAATTAGAAGTACACGGAATCAGCAAAAGCTTTGTGCTTTTTTTTATTATTCCTTTAAAACTGATATGTCCATTTGTCGTGGCAGCAGGTGTTGCCGTTCCTCATTGGCCGATGGGCTGTTCAGATAAGAAAAATGATCGGTGGAAAATAGCAGGTCATGATCACAGGAAGCCTTCGGGGTGCATTTATGAAGCTAATAGTTGTTTGTATTCAACCACTCAAAAGGATCCAATGACTTTTTTATTTTACTGTTTTTCTTCCCTTTTGCAACGGCGGCACTGAATAGAGCTGCTGGCGGTGATTTCAAGAACACCAGATTGCCGGAGTTCACGAACGTCTGCTTCATTTTCAGGATAATAAGTAGGAAGAGAGAGAGCAAAAGCCCTATCACCTTGCTAAGCTGAGCTCTTGTCTCCCCAACACTCCCCGTACTCGGTTGGCTGGCGCCGCACAAAGAATCCGTGACCCTTTTTTACACATATTTATCTCTGCACCGGCTTTCTCCCTCAAAGACCTGAGTGATTTTGAGGTTTGCTGTTATACAACACGTGGGCCTTGCACGTAAAAGGCAGCGACGGTGACCGAATACGTTATAAATCCTTCTAAGGTCCCCCCCCCAAAGGTGCACTCATTTACATGTGGAGAAACAGGACTGAGCAGAAAGAATTAGCAGTCAGAAAGTGAAAGTGAAAGTGAAAGTGAAAGTGGAAGTGGAAGCCGATACGCGGAGGAAATAAGGACTTGCAAGCATTTCTATTTCTATTATTCATCTAAAAATATTCATTGTTCTGACCAAGCTGCTTGCTATATGGGCCAAGGCACTGCTGTTTTTCAGCATGCAGTGTGTGTTTGTGTGTTTGTGTGTGTGTGTATGTGTGTGCACACTTAGGAGTTCAAAGGTGCGTGATTATTTAATAGGTCCAAAGGCATTTTTAGACTTCCCTTTGGTGACGCCATCCCCTGCAGGCAGGTGATGAAAATAGACTGGCGTTTTTCTCTCTGGGAGAACAAATCCCATTACATGAATACAAATACATAATGAAATAAACAACTTTTTTACGACTACTACCACTTTTACTGCAACTACTCCCACTGCTACTCATAATAACAAGTATAATAACTCTTGTTATGCTAATAGTGTTAATATCAAACATACATATGATTACTATTTGACTTTTATTATCCATCCGTCATCAATCCATTTTCTACCGCTTACCCTGCACTCCGGGTTGCGGGGGATCCTGCCGCGTCGGGCTCAGAAATCTCCGAGCATCGCTGTAGCTTTCAGCGGAAATTCCACACACAAGTCTGGTTTGTGCTTAGAACGGGAGGATGCAGAGGGACCGCGGGATGGATCCGCTTTCAAACAGCTTCAACAGCTCACACACATGTCGGTGTACGGCGGCGGAGTCCAATATTGATCCCTGGTTTATGGATATTCATCTTTTCTAAATGCTGCAGAGCTGCGCGTATGAAAAAGGGCTGCTGAAATCAGCCAAAGCCTCACGGTCCAAAATACTCGGCCACTTAACGCTTTAATTTTCTTCCTGCGATTTCTATTATTACACAGCTGCTGTTATAAAACAGGTTGTTTAAAATCTGAATATTTTAAAAATCCATCAGTACCTGTATTGGTCTCGAGACTGACCCCATCCAGTTCTACTGAAACGAATAAAGGGACATTTGCATGTCATATTAAGAGGTACAACCGTTCACCCTCTCATTCCTGTAGCAGACACTGTAAGCATATGACCTATCGCCCCCTCATTTGCAAATAAATGGAGACAAAAAATGATTCACTCACTCATTAATACATCTGAGCAATTCGGGAGCTAGGACAAGTTTTCAAACTGTGGGAGAACCTGCAGAACCCGAGCAGACACGGTAGAGAACACGGTGGAAAACACACTTGGAGACTCCAACCAGGGACCTTCTTGCTGTGGAGCAGAAGCGCTAACTGCGCCCCCCGATCTTTTCACGATACAATGTAATTATTTAATGAGTCCATGTGTTGAATATTAAAATGTCCCCTGGGGTTTTTCGCAAATAGAACACTCCAAACATGGCGGCTTTGCTTTCATCGCGCTCCCACGGAAACGGAGCGGTGGCCAAAATGCGCCGCTCACCGTCCTTCCCCTTTGCTCCCACCTCAGCTTTTATAATCCCCCCATCTCCTCTCCTTGGGTTGATCCTCTGTAGGGTCTCGCCTTTCATCCAGACTGCCGGCAAGGGATCATCTCATGGTATTACCCATGCAGGCGGGGTAATAGGACCCAAAGATTGATCCCTGCTTTACTTCTGGAGAGGCTTGCCGGCCAGGGGCTCGTTTTACAAAGCTGACATCACTTTTAGCGCCCCTGCCGCAGTAATGCTCCATTTCCCCGCTAATCCATCTTCGGGGGCCGACGAGATTTGCATGGATGCACTGACGCCGCGCTCAACTTAGTTAGCAGCTTGTAAAAGTAATTCCCAAGGAAACGCTAGACGTGGCCCGGCGTTTGGGTTGTGCAATTAGCCGGTTTGCCGCGACGGCGCATCCCGGGCCACTCGTGAAGGGAATGTCTGCGGATTCAGTGTGATTGGTGAATGATTCCCCCGTTCGGTTTGCAATTGTTAATTGCCCCATAATGGGAGTGTAGCCTAGCTACCGCTGGATTTGGATAATTAAATGGGGTTATTTGGGAGGAGATGGAAGCCGCTGGAAAACATCTCTTTCATTTAGTTTGTTTTATATCTCAAAGATGTGCAATCATTTGCAAATTTCACTTTTTTTCACATGTACATTTCAATTTTCTAACATGCCAAAAATGGAGTAGGTCAACATGTGGGCTTAAATTGGTTACTCCATTTTCACAAATGTAGTATTTAGTTTCAAAAAAAATCAAGCAATTATAGATATTATAGTCAATGCATGGTTTTGCTTTATGCTAGCTTGTTCCATTACCTTGTGTATGTTGATTGTAGGGTTTGAAAGGAAAGAGGAAAAAATAGATTTTCACGTTAACCGGCTAAAAATAAGAATCAGCACTTCAGTTTATTAACATCAACAGTAAGTGCATTGCTCTCACATTCGCTGAGACCTCCCACTGACAGCAAGATATAAGAAGGTTCATTAGAGGTGTGAGTATATAGATGTATATCTATATATATACATATATAGACATATATACATATTGTGATTCACCAGTTTCCGATTTGATTGGATTCATTTTATGTGTACCACATATAGTGGTGTTACCGAAGTATTTCGTAGTACCGAAGTATTGCCCAGGCTGAAACAGGAAATGCAACCACAAGACCTGTTTTTTTTTTTTTTTTCTAATTTAACAACCAATTATGTGACCAACCTCACTAGCTCCATATTACATATCATGTATTATGTATTATGTCCTATTAAGCAACTTGATGTATCTTTGTCGGGATAATTTTCTAAACCCCATACAAATACAAGTCTATCTATCTATCTATCTATCTATCTATCTATCTATCTATCTATCTATCTATCTATCTATCTATCTATCTATCTATCTATCTATCTATCTATCTATCTATCTATCTATCTATCCATCCATCCATCCATCCATCCATCCATCCATCCATCCATCCATCCATCCATCTATCTATCTATCTACAGCCGGGTTCAATACGGCAGTTAAGAATGTAAAATCATAATCTCAGTCATGTTATGTGCCGTTGGGATTTAGGTCAGAAAAGTTTCATATTATAATATTATATATGTATATATAACTGATCATCCTTTATTTTATATTGAGCAAGAACAAGATAATACAATATGCATTCCAATAATTGAATATTTGAATATTTATTCATGAATTATTTCTATTTAATTTAATTTAATTTAATTTTCTGGGAATGCGCTGGGACTTGGTTCGACAGAATGACCCCGTTTTTCGGTCACGATCTCTGTGCACGGGATCGCGTGGGTCCTCCGTAAAATGTTAATTTCAGCTTGGGCTGCTCGGGCACACATGTCCCTGACAGAGCTCTCATCCGAGACATCTTGAGTTATGTTAGATCACATTAAGGCTTTGTGGGTCAGACTCGGCCCCCCGAATGTAAATGAGCAGCAATTTGCATCAGATTTGGGTCATATAATCGCAGAGCCGAGGCTCTCTCTGAGTCAAGGCCAAATGTGGGCCATGGCAGAACAACTGAGGGGGGTAAATATATATATATATATGTATATGTATATATATATATATATATATATGGGGTAACTTCCTTGCTGAACCATATTTGCAGATGTGCTGCTCACGTCAGCTGTCCTGATGGAGTTCTTAACATGGCTGTTCTGACAAGAGCCAGGTGCAGGATTAATCAGTCAGAAGATGCGGCTGAATGCGGCTCGGAGAGAAAAGGCGCCGGCCGATTGCAAACGGAAAAAAAAAAAAAACAAACGCTCCGCAAGGAGAAAGAAAAAAAAGGGCCTTCTGAATTATGCATGGTTCTTCTCAGGCGTCTTTCATAGAGTTTTACTTCTCCACTATCGGTTCAAGTGAAGTGTGACAAATGATTCACGCCCACAAAACACGCAGCTGGGGGCAAATATGTAAACAGAAGCTGGGGGAGGTGGAGACCCTCTACGTCCACGGAGGGACGACTCCTCAGAGCGGGTGTCAGACTCTATTTACGGTTATTTTTTTCATTCATTCATTGTCTTTATCGTTTATCCTGCACGCAGGGGATGCAGAAGCCTATCACAGCTGATACTGTGCGAGGGCAAGGGTCAATCACCGGGACACATATGGAGACACACAATCATTCACCCTCTCATTCACATGTCATATAGAGACATAAAGCCATCACTCTGTCAGTCACATGTCATGCAGAGATATACAATAATTTACCCTCTTACACAACGGCATACACTCATTCATCCCTTCAGTAAAATGTCATATGGAGACATACAGCTATTCACTCACATATCATAGAGAAATGTACAACAATTCACCCTTTCACCTAAAGACGTACACCCATCCACCCTTTCAATCACTTATCATACAGACACATGCAATCATTCAAACGTCACATAAAGACACACACCCATTCATCCTTTCATTCACACATCTTATGGAAACATACAACATTCACTCTGTCATTCACATGTCATATAGATACATACAACATTCACCCTCTCATATTAAGACATGCAAACCTTCACCCATTCATTCAAACATCATATAGAGACATGCAACTATTCACACTGTCATTCACATATCATATAGACACAGAGACATTCATCCTCTCATTCACATCATATGGAACGGTACATGTTTCACGCTGTCACTCACATGTCATACAGAGATGCACAACAGTTCACCCTGTCACGTAAAAGACCCATTCACCCTCTCTTCCAGGCCTCATACAGACATACAACATTCACTCCCTCATTCACACCTTTTTTAGACACATGCAACCATTCACCCTCTTATTAACAGATATGGGCAGTGTAGGGTCTCCAGTGAAGCTCCTGCATGTGTTTGGACTGTGTGAGGAACCCGGGGAACCCAAAGGAACCCCACGCAGACACGAGGAGAACATGGAGACTCCACACAGGAGTGCCTCCTGTGAAAATCCAACCAGGGACCGTCTTGTTTTGAGACAGAAGAGCCATCCTCTGTATCGCCCTGTGGCCCTACTTCTAAATGATGATGAAGGTTGTAGATTCATTCATTCATTCAACCTTTAGGACATTGGGTTTTATCATAGCTTTGGGTATTCTGGTTGTGATAGGATGGGGGGCTCTGCAGGTTTTTACCCGGCAGAGCAGGACGATGCCACGTTGCATTCAAGTCTAAACGTACGGGTGTGTTTTTGTTTTTCCCCCCCGGGATCCCGTCTCCTGTTTGGACAGTTTGATGTGACTGCTGGACTGCAGAAGACAAGAGGTTGGCCATCCGTGTCTTCACGATTTTTTTATTTTTCTGTCTTTCTTTCTTTCCCTTCTTGTTTTAGAAATAAAAAGTTAAGAATGGGAAGTTATTAATCTGTGGGGTGGTCAGTCCAGAGAAATGGAGAAGGAATAGAAAGACGTGCAAGCAGGTTGGAAAGGGAAGGTGTAGAAGACGGCGGTGAGAGCAGCCATGTTGGAGGAAGATGTGGAGCTTCTCTTTGACCAGGAAGAAGTCCATCAGAAGGCCAGGACATGTTAGATGTTCGGGAGATAAAGTCTGAGATGCTTTGGGCATGGACAGTGAAGGGGTGGTGAAGATCTTGGTAGAAGGATGCTGAGGTTGCAGCTGCCAGCAGATGAAGACCATGCTGATGGTTTCAGACTGTGGGAAGAAACTGGGTTACTGCTGGAATCAAACCGGGGTCCTTCTTGCAGTGGCGCACAAGCGGCCAGCTGACAAATACGTGTTTTGGCTCGGCTGAAGCTCCAGAACTGCCGTCCATCCACACTGAGGGCGACGGGTGGTGTGAACGTACACAAAACACAGGAATATCTAGTGAATGAGCAAAGACGGAGTGCCGACGCCCATTACCCAGATGCTATTCAATGGCGCCGTCTCTCAGCACTGCGGCAGAATAAATCAGTCACCGCTGCAGAGTCGAGATTTTGTTTGGACTCCCAACTTGGCTCTTTGAAAAGCTACACTTTGAAAGTTTGGAAAATGTGGCATATTATCCTGCCAGTTCTCTCAACTGTTGTTGTAGTTTGGCCATTGGTAGGTTCACTAAAAAAATACAAGAAAAGAAAAAAAAAGAAAAGAAATAGAGGTCGGCCGGAATAAAATACATTTTTGACAAAACGATTTTTTGACAAGGAATGGTGATATTGTTCTGAATCAAGTGACAATTTTATTTTATTTTATTTTATTTTATTTCATTTTATTTTATTTTATTTTATTCACTATTCAAAAGTAAATGTAATCAGTCACAGCTGTGTAAAAGTGCATTTATTTATTAAGGTCATTATTTCGACAAAAAACAAATTATCCAGGTGGCATTTTTTAATGAACCCGAGTTCATGCGTACTTGCCTGAATTGATCCACAGATTCTTAGAGGCGTGTTGAGCCGGTCCAGTAACTGGAACCAAATGAGAGTGAGCATTATATCCGCCCCCCTGCCTGCGAGAAGGATATAACCCCAAACGAAGAAGCTACCGAGAAGACAAAGAAAAGCCGGGGCAACAACAGCAACCTCGCATTGATTGGTAGTTTGAAAAATGTCAGTCAGGTAATTTGAGAAAGCAGGGAAAATGGATCCGAAGCAAAGTTCCTGGGAGTCTTAGGGGAGTACGAACAAGTGGACCAGCGCAAAAAGGGTTTCTTGCCATGACTGGAAGAAGGACGATGACCTTCTTACTCAAGAAGAAGCAGAATGGAAGACCATCCTTCATTCCATTCATCTCCTGACACCCATCCTGAGCAGCAAATGACCTCCCACTCCACCGCTACCTCCTCCAGCTCTTCCAGGGAAAAGCCCTTGGAATTCTCCTAAACTGGCCGTGAAACATACATCCTCCGGGATGTCCTTGGTCTTATACTTGGTGGGATGTCCAGGAGGCATCCTGACCAGATGCCTGAACCACCTCATCTGGCTCCACTAGATACTCTCAGGTTCCTAGAAACTCATCCCATCTCCAAGGGTGAGCCCGAATGGCAGACCATCTGAGGGAAAGCTTATGAAGGGGAAACAATCTGATACAAAGAAGCAGATGAATGAAAGATCTGCTTTTGAAGAATTTGATCCAGGACTCTTCACTGAAGGAAAAGTGAATAGTGACCCGTTTAACATCACAAACTGCTGGATTGACTTTGAACCTGGATGGACAAGAACTTCTTGGAACTCAGCAGCACCTTCAGATACGACGAAAAAATACAAAACTCAGCCTCGTGGCGACTCCAGAGACATCACCTAGACCCTCCAACAACTCCAGTGGCTCCCAGTCCGATATTGTATGCAGCACAAACTCCTTTTCCTGACCTCCAAAGCCTTTAGCAGCCTTGCTCCCTGACCTTCTCCAGTGTCCATCCCCCCTTCCTGCTGCCTCAAACCTCCTGACCTCCATCACCAGAGCCGAACCGTGAATCGACCAAACTTTTGCCGCTGCTACCGCCAACCTTCCGTTTCCCTGCAAGTCTACACACCTCAGACACCTTGCTGACCTTTATGTCTCTTCTCTGAACCCATCTGCTCAAACCTGCTTCTCCTGTTCTACACGGTTTATCTTCCGCTCCTCTCAAGTGCCCCAAAAAGAGGTGCTTAAATCCAATGTGTTTTGATTTATTATGATTACTAAATGCGGGGTATGACCCAACAGTACCACCCTCGAGGGGTTTCGTGGGTGGATGGCGGGCGAGAGTAGACGGTGGGGAAGATGGTTAGACCCTTTAAATAATTCATTTCCATCTGCGGGTTTGAAAGTTCTCCATTCCAATTGAAATACCACATGAAACGTCTGCCACAGACACACCGGCATTAATTTTTGATGGTCGTCTCTCTTTTTTTTTTAGCCGGTGACTGTGTTGAATCAATCATCTCCTCAAAGTCCAGAATTGAATTGGTCTTTTTATTTTATTTATTTTTTCGTCGACCGTCGCTCCGTCTGTCGCACAATTGAAATTATCAATGCATCTTAAAGCGCCGGTTGTCAAGGTCTTACGGTGACGGAGAGAAGATGGACACATTCTTCACACTGCTATATTTGTCCAGTTCCTCCTCCTCCTCCTCTCTTGCTCTTCGGGTGCCTTCTTCTCACTCAGACTTGAAAGTAGCGCCCGTCTGATTCGGATTAACCCATGTCAGAATCAGTGACAGTCCATGCGACCCCGGCGTACTTTTTGAAACGGGTGCACACATAGCCTCCGTGCTGGAATACCTGTCTGTGCACATTTAGGCTGCGGCATCCGTGACAGTGTTTGTAGGTACGTGTTTGCGGCCTGCATAATCACACGGGCCATTTCTCCACCGTGCCGTGAGCCCGTCAGTCGGACGCCCGACGTCACCCCTGACAGGCGTCGCCTGCAGAGGCAGCACACACTGCTGCACACACAACGCTGTGGGAGTGAAGGGTCTGTCTTGAATTGATGTTTGGACGAGAGGGCCAATATTGTATGTCTCTGTATGTCAGTAGGATGAAAGGGTGAATGGTTGTTGTCTCTATATGATGTGTGGATGAGAGGGGGAATAATTGTATGATTCTTTATGACAATAGAATGAAAGGGTAAATGTATATATATATGATTTTTTAATGAAAGAATGAATGAATTGTAGTATGCCTTTGTATGACATTTGGATGAAGGGGTGAATGGTTGTATTGCTCTTTATCACAGATGAATGAAAGGCCAAAAGGTTGTCTCTACATAATGTGTGGATGAGAGGGTTAGTAGTTGTATGTCTCTATGTTATGAAAGGGTGAATGGTTGCATGTCATTACATTTGAGTAAAAGGGTATTGATATTTTGATGAATGAATGAATGGTTGTCATTTGAGTGAAAGGATGAATGGTTGGCGTCTCTGCATGACGTGGATGAAGCAGTGAAAGTTTGTAATCTGTATGATGTGAGGATGAGAAGGTTAATAGTTGTATGTCTGTGTATGACAATAGAACATAAGGGTGAATGGTGTTGTGTCCATTTATGCCATTTGAATGAATGGGTGAATGTTGTTGCCTCTATATGATCTGTGGATGAGAGGCTGAATGGTTGTATGTCTCTTTATGCTATTTGAATGAAAGGGCAAATGGTTGTATGTCTTGCAATGACATCAATAAAAGTGTTTGCCCACAATCTAAGATAATTTGATGATAAATAATAATTACAAATGAATCAATTTTTCACATTTGGTCCTTCGGGTAAACATCACAGTTTCATGTATAGCCTGGGGGGGCCCCGATACATTCACTCATTCATTCATTATCTCCACCGCTTATCCTCCATCACAGAGCCACAGATAGAGACATGCAACCATCCACCTTCTCATGCACACCCTCTGCTCACTGGTTGCTGTGTTTGGGAAAAAAAAATACACCAACTCCACTTGTCCAAGTCGCCAACCGACAAGGAGTTGGTAACCACAGCTGAAACATTTCGGCCGACATCTGCTGACATCAGCGTTTGTCGATTTCCGAACCAACGAAGCAAAGACATCATATGTGAACGAGCTAAGCTAGCGTGAAAGCAACAAGGGCGTCTCAAAACTCCTCAAAGGCTCCTCGAGTTCCTGTGAACTCGCCTGGGGATCTCCGGGCTGCAGCCACTTAATCCCTCACACCTCGTCCGACCCTGATTAGCCCACCCCTGCCTTGTTTTCATCCACTATTAGCTAACAGGCTTAGCGCTCTCATCTGCGCTTCCTGTTTTCAACCGCGGCTGCTATCCTGCTAGCGTCCACCGAATACATTATTCATGTTTGTTGTTTTTTCCTTTTGTTTAAAGGGACCGTCGCCTTCATCCTGCAGTGTGTTTGCTTGTTTTCCCCTGGGGGTTACACTCAGGAAGAAGTGCAAATTTTACTACCATCCTTGCTACTACGACTACCACTGGGTGCACGGTCGTAAAACCAGACAGCATCATCCCTGACTTATCACAGGCAATATAAACATAATAACTCCGCCGGGACGCTGCATTACACTGTAATTGACCCTTTCTCATCTGCAAAATTGAGCCCATCATTTCCGCCTCATGTGCGGCGGGTCTTTAGTCCGGGTGACGAATTAAATTAATATAAGGAGTGGCTCGATGTTATCAAAGCACATCCACCTTGAAGTTAATTGAGGTGTTAAAGAGGGGAAAATATAAAATAATGAAGTGATTATTACAAGTCCTGTCCTTTTTTTTTGTCATTAGACGTAGCTGTGATACCCAGCATCTGGACTCAAGCACTAGCGAAGTACGCAAAGTACTCACCACTGACTGACTTGACCTTTTGTTTTTCATGAAAATAAATACAAATTGCTTAGAAGAAACAGATTTAACGTATTGTTGAGATCGTGCCAGGCATTTGTTGCTCATGTTTTGAACATTCATGTGATCTGTAGTGAGAGCAAGGAACAGATTGAGGATAATCCAGAGAGGTGGAGGTATGCTCTGGAAAGGAGAGGAATGAAGGTTAGTCACAGCAAAACAGAATATATGTGTGTGAATGAGAGGAACCCGGGTGGGACAGTGATGCTACATTGAGTGGAGATCAAGAAGTTGGAGGATATCAGGTACTTGGGGTCAACAGTCCAGAGAAATGAAGAGTGTGGAAAAGAGGTGAAGAGACGGGTTCAAGCAGGTTGGAATGGGTGGAGAAAAGTTTCATGGGTACTATGTGATAGATGAGTATCAACCAGAATGAAAGGAAAGGTGTACAAGACAGTGGTGAGACCAGCGATGCTGTATGGACTAGAAACAGTCATAATAACAAGTGACCAGGATGACTAGCATCAGGAATGAGTCCGTCAGAGGAACAGCACATGTTAGGTGTTTTGGAGAGAAGGTCAGAGAAGCCAGACAGAGATGTTCAGTCATGTAAAGAGGAGGGATAGTAAATATATCGGTAGACGGATGCCATGCGGGAGGTCTAAAGGAAGACCAAAGAGATTTATGGATGTAATGAGAGAGGATATGAAGGTAGTTGGTGTGAGAGAGGAGGATACAGAGATCAGGGTTAGATGGAGAAGGCTGATTCGCTGTGGCGACCCCTGAGGAGAGAAGCCCAAAGGAAACAGAGAAGAAGATTCATTCATTTATCAGTATAAATAATGAATGAATGGATTTTGTTCCCGCTGTGAGTTCATTTAATAAACGATATAATCAAACACAAATTTTGTTCCTTTCCGTTCATTTGTTGATCACTCGATTTTGGGATAAGATCTCTGCCAGTCAATCAAAGTAATTTAACATGTAGATTTCCCGTCATTACGCCAGAAAACGCTTCAAAGCCCTGCCGGCCCCTTGTTCCCTGATTATCTTCTCCATCCTCGTGTTGCCAAAGCTTGTGCCTCTGGGGTTCAGGTGTCTCCCCACCGCCGAGGTCGTGACAAAGACCCTGTCTCTGTGAGCCCGTTAGCACAGAGGAGAAGCAACAAACGAAACAAGGCTGACGGGGATGGGAGGGGTTGGGGGTGCCAGCTGATAATGCGATACTATTAGCCGTTTAGCAGGGAGGAATGCTAATGCCTTTCGTGTCTGCTCCTCGTCTGCGAGAATTTATCTCTTTTCATTCCCCTCACAGCTGCAGGCCCACATTAATGTCGCATGCATGACTTTATTTACTAGTAAATGTGCGGTTTGTTTTTTTTTTTAGATCAGCCATTTTTAGATCAGCCGTGTGTCAAATGCCCCTCGGACTTTTACGCGAAGATCGCTGACGTGTGATCTGGCACACCATTGCTGCACGGAGACGGTGCACTCCCACAATATGGAGCTCGGAGGAAATCGTTTTAGGAGTTAGAACACAGTGAGCCATGTTTGAAAAGGCGAGGATCTGGAAGGAGAGGAGTGATTGGCAGAGGGTCAGCAAGGAATAAAGGAAAAAAAAAAATCACATTACAGCACATTTCCTATAGAGGCATATTGAAAATGAAAGAAAAAATGAATAAGTACCTCTATATTTCATATTTTTCAGGTCAGTAGTTGAAGCAGATAATGGCAGGGGTAGGCATTGGATAATGACTTTAAGTCATAAGTAGTCCAATGATAATAATAATAAAAATACCTACACTACCACTGCTACCAGTACTAAACCACTACAAATGATAATAATAATATCAATAATAATAACAACAGTGATAATTGAAATAATAGTACTGTATTTTCCGCACTATAAGTAGCACCAGATTATAAGGTGCACTGTGGCCTATTTAAAAAAAAAAAATCATATACAAGGCGCACTGCATTATAAGGCTCATAGAATAGAAGCTACAGTAGTGGCTGTGGTTGCGTTGTGCGTCCACTAAATGGAGCTTTGCTAAAGGGAATGTCAACAAAATGGTTAGATAAGTCAGTCAAACTTATTAATAGAATACAAACCAACATTCTGACAACGCCGTCCACCCCAAAAACAAGTTACTGCATTTACAATATGGCAATGTATGTACCGGTAGCTCTTACCGGTATTTGCACCGCCTTCGTTGAAAAGGGCCGCCTCTAAATTCATTGATGTTAGGTTTGCGAGCTTGTCCTCCTACTGTGGCCATCTCGCTTTGTTTCCTCGGAAAGTCCGTTTGGCGCAGGTCATCTTGTTGCTTCCTCCACTTCCGCACCATTGATTTGTTAATGTTGAATTCTCTCGATGCTGCTCTTTTCCCGTGTTCTACTGCACGACTGATAGCCTTGAGTTTAAACTCTGTGTCGTAAGCGTGTCTCTTGAAAGGAGCCATTTTGGGGTCTTTACACAAACACACAAATGGAAATGAAAATGCACGCTTTGTGCAGTCATATATCCCAGCATGCACCGCGTGCTACTTCTTCAAACGGGAGAAAATGGAGTCGACGGCTGCTTCCCGTAGTTGCGAGACTTCTTGCGGCTTAATATTGATCCATATATAAGGTGCACTGGATTATAAGGTAAACTGTCGGTTTTTGAGAAGATTAAAGGCTTTTAGTTGCGGAAAATATGGTAATAATATAATAATAATAATAATAATAATAATAATCGTAAGAAGAAGAAGAAGCAGAAATATATAATAATAAATTGTTCTTTTATATTGATTATTGCACCTTGCTATTGCTCTGGCTACTTTTTTTTTTTTTTTACAATTCACCCAGGCTCTTTCTGTATTACTTTGTTTGTTTGTTTATTTGCTCATACATCCTTGTAACAGACTTATAATCAAATATATTAGAATACCACTTGCTGCAGTGTAAAAAAAAAAAATAAATCCAGAAAAACCTTTTCTCTGGATTGCATCAAATTTTAGCCGAGGAGTTGAGGAAACCTGGAGAAAAGAGCAGGACCCCCCCACTGCCCTGTTGGATTCCAGACAAATCCATCGAGGGGAACGCAGCTGGATGGGGTTCAGAAAAAGAGTTGGCGGAGGAATAAGTGGGCGAGCGTCAGGTGATCCCTGGTCCTCGCCGCCTCGCTCAGACGCTGATCATACACCCCATGGCTGTTGCGGGATCAAGGGCTTTGTCGGTCAAAGCCGTCTTGGCTCTCGGAGCAGAGCCGAGGACGACACGAGATGCCGCCGCGGAATAATTCATGGCTTACCCCGGGAGGAGGAGGCGGGGTCACGCCATGTCGCGGGTCTTATCGAGCCCCAAGGCTTACAGCCGTCCGGGTTTGGGGGTTTTGTCCCGGTTGGGCCAGAGGACGGGTCCTGGTGGGACATGTATGCTCTCTGCTCCCTCTGCACACAAGTATTTTTAGTTTTTCTACCAGCGCCATATTTTTTCTTCTTTCTGAAACAGTTGAATTGTTTCTGATTCCCCCCGTCCAAGTTTCAAACGGCATATTGTTCGGGTTCGTTGGAAGCTTATATGAATATTATTAAATCATCTCTTGGCAGGGTGTTTCAAAGAAGACGCAAGTCACTGGCAGTGATATTTTATTTTTTACATTTTTGACAGAATGAACAGATTCTCAAACAGCAGCAAAATATCCCAGTTCTAAAGATATCTAAGAAAGAAAGACATCAAAAAGCCTTTTTTTTTTTTCTAAGAGGCATCCAATTTCTGACAAAAAATGCTTCATCCATTCTTATGAGACCTTGAACTCAAGATTCTCATAAGGAGGAAAAAAAAAGCTGAGAGGAAACCACGTCTAAACCTTTTTCAGGAATCCAATTTTATGTATAATTTATTTTCTTATTTACGTTTCTTCTTTTTCTTATTTCGGCATGCTTCTCAAATCAACATGTTTAGTTATTTACTTATATATTTCAATAATAGTTTATATATATATATATATATATATATATATATATTCATTTTTTTTACTTTTATGTAGCCATGCAACAATATTTATTTTCATTTTTTTCTTGTTTTTTTTATTTAATTATAGATTCATTAATTTATTTACTTTTAAAATTTAATTTTAATATTTATTTTAATAATTTTGTTTTTCATTTTTCATTAGTTTATGAATTCATTCATCCACACATCCGTCCGTTATTTAATTTATTTATATTCCTGCTAGCTATTGTAGCTAATGCTCTTCAAGGATTCTTGCTTCCGTTTCTCACTCTGTGTTTCGCTCTCTCATATTGAATTATTTATGACGCACAACATTGGTGAAATTTGAACTCTACATTTAAACCCATCATATGGACAATGAACATCAGGCAGCCAGTGTCTTGCTGACTTTGGCTGGGCAGCGCCTGGGAATTGAACCAGGAAGTCTTTACCAGAATCAACTAATAATGTGATTTGTTGTTGCTACCCGCACAAAGAAACGTGAATGTGGTCTAGAGGGTTTGGTCCTGCCTGCTTCAGGCAGTGTGATTGGCTGGAAGGTGAAGCTATAAGTTCAACAAGTTCAAGGTAGTGTGTCCGTGAAGGTTTTCAGCATTCCAGGTCATCGCTACCCAACTTGTTGGTTGCAATTAGACTTCCAACAAGGTTCCTCAGCTCTCAAAGAAAGCCTGGAGTTTGGACATTGGTTCAAGAGTGTGTTCTTTATGGATCATGTATGTATGTATTGCCTGAAACTTCATGTTTTGCTCAAACTGAAGAACTTCCGGGACCAGTTGCCACTAGAAGATCTGACAACAAACCAGGAAACCAGAAATGTGGAAGGGAAATTCAGGGAGGAGAAATTATGTTGGAAGAAAACACGAATCTGCATATTATTCTAATTTGTTTGTTTTGGACCAGGTAGGATAGCATTTGCCAATCGTTTGCTCCCATTAGTATACAAACATGCGTTAGAAACAGCATAATAAAACATTATC
The DNA here is from genome assembly GCF_037954325.1 of Fistularia commersonii. NCBI lineage: Eukaryota > Metazoa > Chordata > Actinopteri > Syngnathiformes > Fistulariidae > Fistularia > Fistularia commersonii. The sequence continues at coordinate 15,013,338 of NC_141302.1, forward strand.
ACTGTAGGATTTCCTTAATCTTGCTGTTTTAAAGAAAGCACTTAAACAGAAATAAAAAAAGTGATTTCTGTCGCCTCTCTGCACCCTCTGATGCCGTCCTAAAAATACGTTTGAAAAGAGGCATAAAAATAAAAAAAAAGTTCAAAAGCGTATGGTGGCAGTTTAACGCTCCCCCTGTGGCAGTTTTCTTAAAAGCCCGGGAAAAGCGACGCTCGGGGATCTTAAAAGTCGAGCTCGGCATTAAAACCCACTGGTTAAATTGTTTCTTCTCCTGATGGATGTGTGCCTCTTACAGTCAGGAAAATATCTTTTTGAATTTATATATATGCTTATTTATATATTTTTATCTGCTTCATTCATCTATTCATTAATTTTCCATAAAGCCCTTTTTTCAATGCTCAGAAATGATTTGATCAATTTTGAATGACCTTCAAGTCATGTGACCAGTGCTATTGAATTTAACTTTGTCATGAGAAATATAATTATCCAAATACTAATACTAATATTACTACTAGTAATACTAATTATGCCAATATTAATACTATACTATACAAATACTGCAGCCCTGAGTGCAGGATAAGCATGATAGATAATGAATGAATGATAAATTGTAAAATAAATAACAATTAAATGTTAGTCTCTTGGCCAGCTTGACATGAATCTCTTAAAGGTATGAAGCTAAACAGGATTATGCAATTTGTTTATTGATTTCCCTTTCAGTTAGTGTGAAAAAGGGTTGTGTTTCCAACCAGGACTGCTTTTAGGAGGAGCTCCTGTTGTTTAGAGGACGTGGTGAGTGACTTCACCGAGGACCAGATTTTACCACACAGCATTCCTGGAGCCCATGTGTTGTTGTTGTTGATTTCCTCCAGGATTTTGATATCAGGGCATATGGAGCCGTCACGCGGAAGAACGTGCGTTGGCCGAACTCGAAAACGTCCAAAAATGACGTGGAGATTCTTGCAGACACCACTGCTCTGCATTCAGTCATCCCTCTATTTCCCTATAAACTGTCTTTTCTATTTTAACATGCTTATAATATTAGCCTTCCCGCCGGTTCAGTCGTATTGTGTCTAAATCGGCAACAAACAGTATTGTGGGACTGGTTCTCGTGGTTGTTAGTTGACCCTCCAATCTGAGGGTTGATGGTTGTAATCCTAATCCCTGTAGTGACCCTGAACCCCGATATGCTCCTGTTAGTCCAGCTAGCTCCTTGCGTAGTACCTTGTGTGAAAAGGTGAATGTAGTCCAGTCAAATGTGCCACAAGGCATGAAAGAGCGCTCAGGAATTGACTACTCGAAGAGAGAGGAAATATTTAAAATGACCAATTTTTTTTTTTGTGGGGATCATGAATTATGCATAAAGGCATGTACTGAATTAACACTTGTTTCCTGTGCCTGCTGGCCAGTGAGTATTTTTGAAATTGCACAAAAATGCCAAAAAACAAACAAAAGAAAGACCCTAGCGGCTCATATGGCTATATGAGCGTGACCAAGGTTGAGGCAAAAGGACACCCACCTTGGGCAGGGATCTCTGCAAGCACCGCTAACAGACAGTTGTTTCCCCAACTTGTTGCTCTCTCCTGGGTGGATGTTGGGTTGTAGATCATCTCAAATTGTGATCCAGACATGTTCTACATGCTACATGGCGAGTGTAATGATTTGGAATTAATGGGCATCTAGACTTTGCCAAGGTGGATGTGTTTTCCCTTATTCTTAAAAAATGGACACCATCACACTTCAACATTCCTCAGGCATCTTCTCATTTCCTGAGACCCTGTTGAATAATTTAACCTGTAACTGGACTGTTATCTTATAAGCTACCACCGTATTCTGTCTGGCTCCAAACTCACCTATCACAATCTCCTTCAGATGCCAGCACTAATAAGTTACTATGTTCTTTATTCTTCTGGACCAAAGTATTCACTATAGCCACTTCCATCCTTTTAGTAAAATCTACCACCATCTGTCCCTCTGCATTCCTATCCTGGATACCAAACCTGCCTATCACTTCTTCATCACCTCCTGCACCAAAATGTCCACTGAAGTCTGCAATGATTACCACTTTTTCTCCTGTGGGGACATTCTGCATCACTTCATCGAACTCACTTCAGAATTTTTCCTTCTCCTCTACCTCTCTTCCCACCTATGGGGCATAGCCACCGACAACATTAAGCATCAGACCGTCAATTTCCAGTTTCGAACTCATCAGTCTATCTGACACCCTTTGCACCTCAAGAACATTTCTAACAAACAAGATGACTCAGTTTCTCTTCCTGTGAATACCATGATAGTACAACTTACGCCTGGTCTTCTGGACACATAGTATATCCACCTTTCTTCTCTGCATCAACTAATTCTACCTTTTCCTGCCATTGTCCCAACATTCAAAGTCCTTCCTCTCAGTTCCGGATGCTTGCCTTTCCTCTTCTCTCTTTGCTTCCGAACACACCTTGCTCTTCCTCTTCTTCCACCCACAGTCGCCCAGTCACCCTGTAGGTCAGGGGTGGCCATGCGCAAATCCTGAATGCTGTTGGAGGGCTGAACCAACTCTAAAATAAAAGTGACATACTTGTATAACATGAACCAAATAACAGTTGTGTCATTCATGTTCTGATTGACACCACAGGGGCCGGACAGGGACACTCGAGGGGCCATGTGTGAGCCCCAGGCCATAAAATGCCCGGCTCTGGTGTAGGCTATCGGCACTGATAGGGGTTAACCCATGCCTTTACCCAGCCTGTGTGGAAGGCATTGGTTTGATTCGCATTGTTATTTTTTTGGCATGCGTTTTACGCTGGATGCCCTTTCTGGCGCAACCCTCTACATTTATTCTGACTTGGGAGCAGCTCAGAAAGACATTGGCTTGTGGCCCCTTGAGGCTGCGTTTTTTTTCTTTACTCCTTATGCAGGTGGTAAATATCCATGAAGTGCGATATAAATAATCACGAGACCTCTTAGAATAACCTAATTTGGATGTTTTCTTGCTCACATTCTGCAAGATAACAGCATCCTTTTATGTCTTTTTTGCCCATAGATCGAATTTACCCGAATGATTGCCAGTGTCCTGACTAGTGTGCGCTTGTCACTTCAACCCAAAGTGCTGATTATTTTCTTCCTCCCGTTTCTCCAGCAGGGAGATAACCTTTACATTTATTTGCCGGTGGCCTCACCACCTCCGGCGCCATGGCTGCTTTTAATTAAAGCTGTAATGGCGCGGCCCAGACTCTCCTCGCGTTTCACGTAATCTTTTCCCTCCAACCCGCTTGCTGTCCCCTGTTCAATTAAGTGAACCGACTATTGACTAGCGCCGTCCGGGTGGGTGGAGGGTGAAGGCAAGTAAATTAAGCCGGAGCTTGACAGAGTCCACCATGAGCACACGTTCTGTGAGATGTAACAGATTAGAGAAGGCGTCATTGACGTGGAATCGGCCAATTACTGCTCTAAATGGTGATTCGAGGTCATGTGTACCATACGCTCACACACACACACACATACACACACACACACACACACAGTCACAATTAGATAACAAACTGCTCGTTTGAAAAGCAACAATTATATAATTTCTCTCGAAACACAAAAAGCAGCTCCGGCAAGTAAGCTTTGTGTCTCTGCAGTAGGATCTTTGGTGGATATTGAGGCTAAAATTAGCCGAAGGCCAAAAAAAAAACAGAGAAATATTTTGCATCAGGAAGAGACTACACTGTGGTGGAAAGAGCTTGTTTTGGTTTCCTCGTTCCATTTTGCATTTTCACCTCTGATCATTGCCGGTTCGATTCCACGTAGCTAAGTCAACTAACAAACAGGCATTGTTTTGATGAAAATCCAGGACGCGTCCGCCTCCCGTGACTTTTTCGGCCTAAGATCACCCTTTGTCTCTGATATGCTAATGACAGAAAACTGGATTGCGTTGTTTAGCATTCATTAGGTCTAACGGCCTCTACAGCACGCGCAGCCCATTAGCGCTGCAAGAATGAAGGGTGTTAGCACTGATGGTTGCTCCTCTTCTACTTGCTTGTGTTATGATATTGATTTCTTTCTCAAAAGGGTTACAGGAAGGTTGGAACATGCTCATCTTGGTTTTGCTTTTGAGGTGGAGGTGATGCAAGCTTAATATCCACGTCCAAAGGCGGCACCGACATAATGCTTTTGAATCTCGAGGGTGAAAAGCAATATGTGCCTTCCCCTTTAAACACCTGAAAGAATAACCTTTGTTATTGAGCCATGACTCACCTGGATGCACTCAAGCACAGGCTTGTCTGCTAATCTTTAGCCCGCTGTGCCGCAGGCTCCCGTCATAGCTGAACATTTTTTTCATCCCGTCAAAACTCCTCACGCCAAACACAAACCTCCCGGCTTTTTGTGTCGAGCAATTACACTGATTCCTCACTTGTGCTCCCCTCGGCTTTGTCTGGCTTCTGTTTTTTTATTTATTTATCTTTCCCTGGTACGACTTTCCCCTCCATAGAGTTTTAGATAAAGCCGAAGACGGGATATATATCGCCATTGAAAGTCAAAAAAAATGTAAAACGCCGCAGAGTGAAAGAAGTCGGACAGATTAATAGAGGATTGTTGAATGTTGTTGTCGGGAAGCAAGGTACACACTGCACCGACTGCTGATGGCGGACTGCAGTGTTATTATTACACTCCTCCAATGCCTTATTATTGCTCATATGCCCTTTTCTAAATAAAGGCTCAGAGTTACTGTTATTACCCAGAATTTTTCCCCATTCTCTCTCACCTGCATACAAGTCAAGGCAGGGTTTCATTCCTTTTACTTCACGACACGCTTGACTGAGAACACTGTCACTGTGGAGCAGCATCTGGACTACATTGTTCAAGATGATCTACAGAAACCTTGTTCCCCCAGGAGTGTGTGCTTGGCAACAGCGGTGAAGAAATGCTGTGTTTCATCGCTGCAGAAAACCTTGGACAGATACCAGCTAGATGCGGGCGCCCTTCTGCCTCGACCAATTTTGGTAGGAGGAGAGAGAGGGTTTGATAGAGACATATGAGGGTTGGCAGGAACAGGCACAAATTATCTCATGCCATTAAATGAGTGGCGCTAACACTCACATGCTAATAGGTAAAATGATACAATAAAAGCTTTAATATTCATAGAGGAAATAATAGCGGTCGCCTGGTGAGACGATGTAGTACATCAAGCCACGCCCCCACGTGAAACCATGCAAAGTGAGTACCGTGCATTGATGAAGGTACATGAGTACAGGTGGAAGGAATAAGGGAGTTGCAATATGGGCTGACATGAACCATGAGCTTCCCTAAAAAAGACAGAAAAGGTCTCAAACCCCAACAGAGATTGGAAGATAGTTTGACGATGGCTTCTAGGTGCTACAGAAGCCAAACCCAGATGCAATGCAGTTTTTATAAAGAGAGATGGCCATGACTGAGATCAGCCTCGCAAGCTGAACTGCTCTGCAGTCAAAGGTTCATTAAGAATTTGCAGCTACGGTGCTTTAAAGACACCAGTCAGAAAATAAATATTATTCATTTTAGTGCTTATTATTCTCTCTGGCTAAGTATGTATTATTTTTTGAGCTTCAGATGAGATGTTAGCTCTCGGTTCTCTTCCAGTGAGGGCAGTTTACCTTGTTTAAAGATCCTGTTTAATAATTATTTAACTGCATCAGCTTCAAAGACAGTGGCTCATCGATTAATCATCTCCCCGGCGAGCGCTGGTCAGGGAGGCTTTGTGTTCCCCTCCTTCAAGGAGAACCCAAACAGAGCAAAACAAAGACTTTAAATGGAGATTAGGTTAAACTCTGACATCGGTATCTCTGTATTTCGGTAGTGATGTTTCCACTTTCTCCGACTCTAGAAAACTATGTGTGATGTGATGACACCAATGATGGCCCGTTGAGAGGTTCTTTGAGAACTGTTGCTTCGTGGTCACTCGTGACTCTCACCTCAAAGTCAACATCAGGCATACAAGTCCATGTTCCAAAGAGTCCTTGGACTCTCTCTGTGCAGATTCCCAGGGGTTGTTGCTAGATCCTGCAGTGGACCAGGTGTCCTCCATTGTAGTTTCCTTTACAAATATTAAAGCTATGATTGCTTAATTTCAGCTATTAGCATGTAATTGTTAGCGCTACTGAGATGAGAAGTAGTAGATCGTGTGTGCCTCATGAGGCACAAACAAGAGGGTCCCTTGTCCGCTGTTGACAGTAGGTTTTCTTGATGTCTCGATATATTCCCTGTGTCTGAGTGGGTTTTCTCCAGTTTCTCTGGTGTCCTTCAGTCTGTGATTGGTCCACAGCCGCCCACATTGAGCTGGTATCTGTCTGGGATTTGGGCACCGATAAAAGGCGATTGTTTCCTCAGCACTATCTCGCTCCTGGACGATTGTTGGGTTTCTGTAGATCGTATTGAAGAGTGTGGTCCAGACCAGCTCTACTTGGATGCTCTTCATATGAACATTTTGACAGCTCCATCGGTCCTGATGATGTCTGGCTGCTCTCTTTGAAGCACATGTTCACTCATCCATGGATTTGTATCTTATCCAGCAAAATAATCAAAAACTGGGGGTGAAAAAAATAAAAATTAAAGATTAGATTTTAATCCGGCTAATCAGTTTCCAGCAACATGAAAGAGAAGATGGCAGACAAAGTGCCCTTTTGATCAGAAAAGGGAACGACGATAAGGAGGCCAGAGAACCTACCATCGCTTCGTGAGAGTCGATTAATTTCCAATGAAGGGCATGCCAAGGGCATCTTCACACTCATGCCATGAAACAAAATACGCCGAGGCACTTTGCAGGAACCTTTGGAGGTCTGTCCTACGTTTCCTTGTAGGAAAAAGAAAAAGTGTAGTAGTGTAGTGTAGTATGAGTACAAACTCACAGTCCCTGTTTCCTCCGATAGTCAAAGTTAGTTGCAGAGCCTAAATTGTCCGGATGCATGAATGAGAGACTTTTTATTTGCCTCCGTCCACGGTGATCAAGTTGATCCCCACCTCTCTGCCAATGATGGCTGGGATTGGCTCCATCTTCTGCCACCTCAGTGCAGGATAAGCAGTCTAGAAACTAATGAATAAACTCTATAAATTTGACCAGAACCAATATTAGAATCCAGCACAACTGCATCTTGTAAATGTGATGTATTAACTATTAGTTTTTCTTGTGCATTCTGGCATTATAAATTACTGAACTATGTTGCACTTTTGTTGTCACTCACCAAGAGTTCTTCAAGCGGAACAGACATTGTTACAAATTTAAATGAAGTCGGATGCAACAACCCTCACAAGTGTTTATAACGATATTGAAAGGGGAAGATGTTAGCTAATTACCTCGCATCGATTAGCAGCGTTGAGTGATCCCCATTTTTCTGTTAATTGCAAACTGCTGCAAGACGAGGAGCTCCAGCTCTGGGATTTGTCGGGTTTCCTTCCTCCTTTATGAATAGGTCAAAGCTGGGAGCATCTTATATTCATGCAATTCATCTCAGGTGGTCACAGGAAGTCTTAACTCTTCCCGTGACCATCTCGCCCCTTTGTTTTGCATCATTACATCATACTTCAGCCTTGCACACTTCTTGATGATATCTCTGCAGAATCTGTGCTACTCTATCACAATGATATGGATTCATTAAAACCTTATTTCATGTTAAATGTTCTTAGTGCTGGTGACAGGATTTAATTAAACAGGATGGCTATCATCGCTGCTCCAGGGTTTTTACCGCGTGGCCCATTTGCCCGTTTGCCCAAGGACATTCTTGCTGTCCGACCACTGTTTAAATGGAATAAAATGGAAAAATTGTCCAGATGTGTAAATGAGAGAGTGAATGGTTGGATGTCTTGATTTGTTGCCCTGTGATTGGTCGAGGGTGAACCCAGCCTTTCATCCCATGACAGCCTGGATAGCCAGCATCTGATCCTGAGTGCAGGAGAATCAATAGATAAAGGATGAATGGATGGAATGGCAAACAATAACAACAACAACAACAATAATAATAATAATAATAATAATAATGAATTTAATAATAACAATACATATTGCCCTTCTTCTTCTTCTTCTTCTTCTTCTTCTTCTTCTATTATTATTATTATTATTAGTAGTAGTAGTAGTAATTTTATTAACAATTGTATTAATAATTTTATTATTCTTGTTATTCTTCTTCTTCTTCTTCTTCTTATTATTATTATTATTATTATTGTTATTATTATTATTATTATTATTATTATTATTATTATTATTATTATTATTATTATTATCATTATCATTATTATTATTGTTGTTGTTGTTGTTGTTGTTGTTGTTGTTGTTGTTGTTGTTTAAAAGGGTCCAAATTTTCTGCTAAAAACGATACATTAAGACGTGGGAGATCCACTGGTACATTTTGAATTTCATAAGATGCTCCATGAATGATGTGCAGGCAAGCAACGCTGGATAGTTTACATGATTAATCAACATGAATTAAAAAAAAAAAAAAAATCATTTATGAGGGTGGATCAGCCAAAATCTGTAGGACCACACATTGGAGTTGCGTTTTATTTCCAGAATGATCCTTTTGTGCCGGTCGCTCATCTCTCACTTTCTGCTCGTGCCAAGGTTAAGATGTCAGAACACGGCGTCTGACAAGCAACCTGCAGCCGAACAGAGACAACGAGGGCCTTGGGTGAGCGAGATAGGACCTGACAATGAAAAGAAACAATGGGTTTGCTTAGGAGGCAGCACAAACAACAACTTCTGCCTCACCTTTTCCAACCAGGTCAGGTAGTGCCTGGTTGGCGAGATATCCTGGCAATTGCTCCGGTCAACGCGCTCAATGTCTCAGCTTCTCAAACCCGAGGCGTTATTGTATTCCAATGTTGGTCTGGTGAGAACATCGACGGACCACTCTGGGATGTTGTACGATGAAATCTGACACTGTGAGACTTAATTTCCCGATGAAAACAGTCATACGTGACTCATTTGGATCTTTGCGCTGCTGTAGTTTTAAGCCATGGGTGACTGAGTGGGGGCATCGGGGAACCCCGGACCTTCCCTCCGGCTCTCCAAAGAGCATGTTGTAGTGGAAATGGAGAAGTGACGTGGAAAATGTTGTGAAGTCACACGTAAGAGAGGGTATTTCTTTTTATTTCATAAAAAAGGAAAGATGCCTCCGAGTCACTGCGCTGAGTTACAGGACAGAGAACAATGGTGCAGCTAATGCTAATGCTAATGCTAATGCTCGTATTCACCCCGCCCCCCCTGAAGTTATTCTCCATTTCCAGTTGGAGATGCAGGTTCGCACTCAAGGCTTGTGCAATATTATCCAGACTGCTTATCCTGCTCTCAGGGTCACAGCTGCTATAGGGCGAGAGTTCACTCTGGACCAGTTGCCTATCTGTCACACATCTTGACACTTGAACAACAAACCTCCTCCATGTGTTTGGACTTTGGAGGAACACGGAGAACCCTGAGGAAACTCATGCAGACAAGAGGAGAATATGGAGACTCCACAGAGAAAGACCCTCTATTGGATTTGAACTGAGGACCTTGTTGTTGTGAGGTGGAAGCCTTAATACCTTTTAACCAATTAATTGCAAATAGATAACTGGGGAAAAGGTAATTATAAGCTTGAATGACGAATGAATATACAGTACCCCCTCTTTCTGTTTGTGAATGGGAGTGTTTTCTGCCTGTTCGTATTAGCGATATTGTTATCTTCTGCAGCAAAGTTAGCATTAGCACTACCACTGACATGTCTAACATGGAAGTGGTGATGGGGATAGAGGTGTTTCTGTGATACTGAAACTCCTTATTTGATTTTTTTTTGGTAATTAAATAATCAAAATTAACATTAAATTATATAAAATGTACAACTGTTGCTTGGCTTACCTGTTGCTTACCATTCACCAAATGGTAGAAAGAAAAATATTTTTTTGTTGTGACCAAAGACACTGTTGCTGACCATATCTCCTGAATATTGCCAGTTTTTCCCCCCTTGCGGTGAGAGTGAGCCTTGTGTTTAGCTCGGTTCGGATTATTCCCGTAACCTGGCTTCACATTGGTGTCGGATCTGTTGATTTTTGTTGCTTTGACCTGTATGTTCGAGTTCTCCCCTTGGGCTGAGTGCAATCAATGTTCTTGATGGTTACTGATGGCAGGTGGAGGTTTGCACTTCCAGAAGAAGACTTTCCCTAGCTTATAAAACGAAACATCACCGGTTTAATTTTGGTTGTCTTCAGCTCATCCCAGCTTAAATTTAATTGACTTGACTCACACTGGTCGTCAAGAATTTATCAAGCATCCACTTCCTAAAGCCTGCTGTTGCTTCTTGATCCCATTGGGTTGCGTTTAAGAGTTTCACAGTTCAGTGTCTGGGATTTAGATCTAGATGATACAAGATCAGCTGCAAACATGTTGGGCCGGCGACGACACTGCCCGACATTTGCAGATTTACATTTGTGTCCACTCCGAGTCTCTATATTTGGTCCCCCAGCTCATTAAATCTCCGCTTGAAGCATAAAGAGCTAATTTTCCCATTGCAAGCTTGTAATGTATGCATTTAGCATCTTGCTAAGCACTCGCTGTCCTCACAGATTGGTGGGGCGGGCTGGTGGGTTCCTCGACGTGGGGTTTCCTCTCCGGAGCCCGAAGGCTGAACAATTCCGTGCTGTTTTATACACATTATAATCTCTGTTAGCTATCATGATGAATGCAAAATTACAGCTTTGGTCTTTTGTCTCTGCACTCGAACCCATGCTGGAGACAGTCTGTTCAGCACAAGACAAACAACCGGGGCGTTTTTAGGGTCTCCGATGAGCCTCTTGCATGTTTTTGCTCCAAGATGTTTGTCGTCTTCCTTCCAAAAAACCATCCGGCTTGATTCGGAGCCACCTTTGTTTTCCTTCCCATTTTGGCTGAAGCAACAGAGGCTCTGTATGACGACCCAGTGACCTCGAGGTGTCGCTTGATATTATTACTGGATGGCAGCTTGATTGGCTCATGCGAAAAAAAATTAAAACTGCCTCATTAAAGGAACAGAAGCGGCGAGATTCTCATTTCCACGCTTTCCCCTCCTTTTATTATTGGCAGTAGATTTCTCGGCTTTGCCACTCAGGACATTGCCTCTGGATGAATTTCTGGATGAATGGCAATTGGGCGGAGGGAGTCAGCCTGAGGTGTGTGTGTGTGTGTGTGTGTGTGGGTGTGGTTGGGAGGGCTTAATCAACATGAATAACTACTCAGACTGAAAACGATTTGACTTAATTCCTTTTGCATACAATGAATACATTCATTCATTCATTATCTACACTGGTATCCTGCCATCCCTGCTGTCAGCAGGGGACGTACAGTGTTTCACTCTCTCATTTTTGTTATGCAGAGATAAGTAACCATTTACTCACTCATTCACCCGTCACATACATGTTACAAATCATATAGACACATAGGCATTCACTCACTCATTCTGCAAGAATTGACTGTGATTCACTAGGAGGACAATTCATGGTCTCCCAATTGGCTTTATTTTAAAATAAGTTTTAACATATCTATACATTACTTTTGCTTGGAGTCCTTGGTGGTGTTTAGTCCAACAATGTCTCAGTTGGAGGGGTTAACCTGCGGTGTTGCCTTCAGTAAAAGTGTGCGGGTTGAATTCCCTGCTTGGGAGCCGGAGGAGTCGGATATCTGTGTTATCCTGCTGGCGCTGGTGTGTTTCGGTATCCAGCACCCCTGACCTCCTCTTTAGTATTATGCCTGTAAAGACCTCAGGCTTAATCCTTACACACACACACACACACACACACACACACACACACACACTAGTACTTAATTTAGTAAATCCCATTTGAATGTTATTTCTAAATTTCTAATGTAGAATTACAAAGCCTCCCTACCTTACACCCAAAAATATTTTATGTGAGTATATATATATATATATATATATATATATGAATGACTGGTTTAACAATTTTTGTCCTATTTCCGAACTCCTAATTTCCATTTTATATTTTTTTAATTTGCTGCATCATTGCAGACTGTGGCGTGAGAGGCTATTGCTAACTTATTTGCTATAGGAACCAGACTTTTTTGCATGTTCTAGAACTTTTTAAGGAAACAGATTGTTTATTTTTTTTTTTTGGTGCATTCGGAGGGTAGAGGAACCAGAGATCATGGACCTTCAGCTTCTTGAAGCTCCTACTCCGAGGCACGTTCTTGGTAGATATCTGGTGATTGTAAGGACTCTTTGCAGAGCGACACTTTTAGAAAAATATGTTTTGTTAGAGGTTTTCTTGGCGCAAAATGGATGGAAGAAGCTATTAACAGAGCCACGAAGAGGTCCGAGCTCTCCTGGTTTCCTGCGCCTCAGAGTGGTTTCCAGCGCTTGCAGAGGAACATCTACACTTTGATCATAATAATTGCGGAGTTAGCTAATGGCTAACAGGGTTCTTCACCGTGCAGGGAGACCATCTGATGGTTCTTATTACATGATTGGCGTAGGAGCTTCCACCTCCATGTTGTCCACGTTGTCATCCACTTCTTCTTCGGTGGTCAATCTTGAACTTAAGGTGCCTCAGGTGCAGCTTAAGGTGCACGTCACCAGTCCTTAGTCCACTTCCTTGAACCAATAAGATACTTTTTAAAATATATGAGTTTGCAGTTATGTTGCACTCAGTGACAAAGTGATAAATATTTTTCAAGAAAATATTTCCTCATAACGTCTATACATATGTGCCCTCAGGTACAACCGCAGTCTATTTAAGCTATTGGATATTCCCACAGCAAGTGGAAGAGGACTCTCATCAGAGCCAGGTCAGCGAGGTCAAGCACATTGCACCGCGGTGTTCAGCACTGTGGGCGTAGATACAGGCGATGCGCAAGGGAAACGTCGTCAAAAGGGTTTTCGGTCTCATAATAGTTGTTGAATGACCTTCCCGGGTCATTGCCGTCCATCAGACACATCTACAGATAACCTGCACGCAGCCTCCTCTGGTCTCTAGCAGTGCAAAGCGTATTTACAGCCGCGGCCTTAACTTCCCTCTGCATGCAATTAAAAAGGCTGTTTGGACTCAGCCAAGCGGAACTCATCGTCATTCTATCCTTTTTTTTTTCCCCGACACTTTTTTTTTTCGCTGCTTTGCTCACTGAAGAATGACATCCTATTTTTTTGTTTTTTTTTTTGTCGGTCAAGGTCGCAGCAGAAGAGACGTCCCCTGGATGACTGTTGTCACCTGTCAACTCTCCTTTTCTTCTCCGGTATTGGTTTTTCCATGTGATGTGACGGTCCTGATGACATTGCTGGTTGTTGATTGGCCACGCTGATGTCAGAATGCAAGTGACCATTTGCAAAGGAGTCATTCTGGAATGATGTTTTTCTTTGGCTGGTTGCAACGATAGTTTATGAGTCTATAAATATACTTCAAGTATACTGCTCAAAAAAATAAAGGGAACACTTGAACAACACAATGTAACTCCAAGGCAATCACACTTCTGTGAAATCATAGTGTCCACTCAGGAAGCAACACAGATTCATTTTGACTTGTTTTAGGGAGATTACATCAAAGTTGGATCAGCCTGGAGTTTGTTTTTACACTTTAATTTTGAGTGTGATTCTTATCCAGACCTCCATGGGTTGATACAGTTGATTTCCATTGATCATTTTTGTGTGATTTTGTTGTCAGCACATTCAACTGTGTAAAGAGCAAAGTATTTCATAAGAATATTTCATTCATTTAGATCGAGGATGTGTTTTTTAAGTGTTCCCTTTATTTTTTTGAGCAGTGTATTTCTCTCTGTTGTTGATCAGTATGTTCGCACATTTATTTGTTCATGATCTAAATATTGTTGTGTGGAGGAGCCTATCTTAACTGTTATTGGCCGAGGTTTCATCCTGGAACGGTTGCCAAGTGATCACAGGGCCACATGTAGAAACATACAATAGACTCCTGGGTGATCCGACAGAGTCTGTGTACAGGAAAGGAATGAGCAGACTGTACTTCCTCAGGAAGCTCAGATCCTTTAATGAATGCAGCAAGATGTTAGAGATCTTTTATCAGTCTGTTGTCTCTCGTGTCATCTTTTTTGCGTCTGTGTGTTGGGGGAGCGGAATCTGAGCCAGAGAATCCCACAGACTAGACAGGGTCATTCGGAGAGCTGGCTCCCTGATCTGTCTCAGGATGGAGAACATTGAGACTGTGGTGGAAAGGAGGACGCTTAAGAAACTGTCAGCCGTCATGCACAACCCTAACCAACCCACCACCTCACACTGGATAGATAGATAGCAGCTCCATTTTTTACTTGCATTTTTAGCTAGCTCATTGGCTTGTCCTTGTATGTCTTGCTGCTGCTGCTGCTGCTAAACAATTTCCTAAGCATGGGATCAAGAACGTACATCTCATCTCCTCTCATTTAACCATTCACCCTCTCATCCGTTAGTCATATGTGGGCATACAACTCTTCACTCTCCCATTCCTGCATTTGTGTAATTTCTGAGTCAGCGATCAGCTTTCTCATTTTGGGTGAGACGGATTATTTATAACTGGTCTGGTGTAACAACATCTGCTCTTTCATTCACATGTCAAACACGTCAACATGATTTGCTGCTTTCTCCAGTTGCCCCTCTGTATGTTTTGGGCTTTGGGAGGAAACAGGAGAACCCACACAGACATGATGGAGAACATGCAAATTCCATACCTCTGTCGTATTTGAAACAGGGAAGCGTTAACTACTGCGCCGCTGTCCTGCTCAAGCTTTTTCGCCAACAATGAGCCACTGTAAGTTTGGCGTCCAGTCCAAAAAGCTCCATGAAAGGTTGCACTTTCTTCATTTAAGACCTTCCTGTTGTAAAGATATATTCCCAGTTAGTCTGGACTGTGAGGCACCTGAAAGTCCACCAGAAATTACTGAGTTTGTGTTGGAATTGGAGAAATGACATTTAATTTCAAACAGTGCTTTCAGAGGGAAAAGTGCAGAGATCCGTCCAGCTTGAATTTGGTTCAAGAAATTACCTTCACTCAGAGGACCTTTTTGGTTTAGCAATTTCACAGGCAGTGAAGGACTGCGGCACAAGCATCAGCGACGTGCACCTTCAGCTCCACATTCAAAAACAAACCGACACAAAGAGGAAGAAGAGTACGTGGACAACAAGGACAGCAAAGCTGTTACTCCATTCATGGTCTGCATGGTGGGAATAAAAACCCTGGACCCTCAGATGGCTGAAGTGTTTTTATCCTCTCCCTGCACTGTTTCACAGTGTGAAACACAATGTATTAGTTTTTAGTTAACTCCACATTTATTCTGGCCAAAATGTTCCTCTGCAAGCCCTGGAAACCGCTCTGAGGGGTAGCAGCCCTGAAGAGCTTGGACCTCTTTGTCACTCCATTTCTTGTTTTTTTTTCCATTTTGTGGCAAAAAATAGCCGCCCAGTGACCACCATTGTTTTTAAAATGGTACTCTGCTGTCTGCAAGAAAAAGCTAGTAATGGCCTTGGTGAATCATTTGCGGAGGACCCTGCCTCAGAGTAGGACCTAAAATGGTTCTGGGAGCTGAAGCACCATGGTTCCTGGTTCCTCTGTGGCCCAAATGCACCAAGAAACAGAATAGTTCCTGTAAAAAGTTCCAACAATGCGGACGTTACTAATGTACCATCATTTCCTTTGCAAAGCCAATGGACTGCCATGTATTCCAAAGGAGTCTTTCTTCTTAAACCTATTTGTTTCCTTCAGGACGATGGAGTAGCGCCGAGCGAGGGCTGGATTTGAACCCTTCCCCGCCACCTCGTGTCCGTCAGGGTGAAACCGAGCGAGTGAGACGTAGAGGTTATTATTTCCCAGCCAGAAACCCGACCAGACTTAACCCGAGTGAAAGCAGCGTGTCAATCCCCTGCGACTGTTTTCACAGCCGCGAATCGCAGTTCACCCGCGAGTCCCCTCCGGAGAGGCGGCGAGGCAACGGCTGAGGTACCTCATTGTTGCAAAACCATGCATTTTTAATCTCCTCCCTCCGTTCCCCCTCGTTCCCCGTCCCGGTTCCCCCCTTTTCTCGGCTCCCGGCCCCCAAGCTGAGGCTCAAATTTCCATCCTGGAGGGGCAGGATTTTTTAAAACCGATGGCCTGCCTGTCACTGCTGCTTGCTGCCCTTCCACCATGAGCGGGAGTGACCTTCAAATGTGCAGGGGTGTTTGAATCTCCAACCAGATTCCCGTTTTCTCTTTATTCTTAAAGCAGGCCGCTAAGCCTGCCAGGCTCCCTGCACCGCCGGCGTACGGCTTATTGACAAGTCCTAATCTTCTCCGGAGAAGCGCTTGTCCTTTTTCGGTCTTTTACTCGAAAAAGACGTTCCTAACTTAAAGTATTCTTTCGCTTCAGCACGGGACCATCTGATGTCTGACCGAGGAATATGACAAATCTCACAGTAAGCAGCCACTTATCTCGGGTGAGTCTCATTAACGTCCAGTCGCAGGAGTGGATCCATAAATCAAGAAAAAACACTGAATTAACGCCAAACAATTAGAAGCCCTTGTATAAATGACTCTGTTTTCAAAAGGAAAAAACAATCCTGATTGGATAATCTTACTTCAATAAATATCGATCATTTCCCATATGGCGTCAGACGAGCTCAGACGCAGATCTTTCCGGATATCTCGTGTTTTTAACGCTAATTTTGAAGGATCTTCATAGTTTATTTTGGTACTAAGAGTATAATACACGTCAGATTTTATATCGGTGACTCACATTTTGTGCTTGCCGCTCTTCATCATCACCTATTTTTACACGTTGCGAGGATATTAAATGAAAGTTTCTTCTTTTTAGAGGCAATAAAAACCGAAGCACTTTGTCTCCGGAGATCCACGGGGGCTCGGCGGGACTCCCAGGACCCGAGAAGTGATTCTGTGTTTATTGTGTTTGCGTTGCCGTTTGCATTGCCTCTGACTGTTGTCGTAAACCCTTCTTTCATTGCGGATAGTTGTGTTAGTGAAACCAAATGTGACTCCATGATTGCAGTTCCACCCCGCGCCTCCCGGGTGAATCAATCAATGGATCCGTCCATAATTCGTCAGTTTTTTCGGATTGATCATGGTGATTGATAAAGTGGTACCGTGGGTTGTGACCATGAGAATCCCAGAGGTGACCTTGACGATCTGTTCAACCATTCCGGTCTGAACGGAAATATCTTCTATCTCCTTTGGGTTTGATTATAACCTGGAAATTAAAAGGTTTATTTCAACGTTCAGTGGTTCCAGCTTCTGCCTCACATCAAGAAGGTCCCTGGTTGGATTCCCACAAGAGGCCTCTCTGTGTGGAGTCTCCATGTTCTTTCTGGGATTCCTCTGGGTTCTTCAGATTCCTCCTTCAGTCCAAACACATGCATGAGATTCAGTGGAGCCTGAATGATCCAGAAGTGTGAATGAAAGGGTGAATAGTTGTATGTCGTTCAGGGCCCTATTTCTGACAAATGACAGAACCCTGCTTTCCACTGATTGGCTGCTGGGATCAGCCAGATACACCATGAATAAGGGATTATCCACAAAACCTCAGTATTTATCCCTAAAAATGAATACTGTATTTTCCGGACTGCAAGCCGCTACTTTTATTTAACACTGCAGCTTAAACAATGATGTTGCTAATTTATGGATTTTTTTGGGCTAACAAGATCCATGCTGTCAAAACATTTAGCCTTGTCACATCGGACCAATGAAATTACCGTGAAATTCTGACGCCGTTCAATTCCGACACCGATGAAGACAACTTTAATGGTTTTATTGCGCAGGAGGATGACCAAGATAGCGATCAGCTGGAGTAGCACAAAGCGTGGATAGAAAATTGATGGACGTACGGACTTTTTCTTGTTATTTGTGATTAACCTTTTTCATCAGCCGTATTACAGGCGCTGTTTAGGAAAAAAAAAAAATGTCTAATGTGTATTTGTCGATGATACTGGTATGTATAATTAATTAAAAGTAAAAAAAAAATGTTTTTGTGTAAATATCTCATGTTACAGCATGGACACCTGTGGCTTATAGACAAGTGCGGCTTAAATATGAAAACATATATTTGTTTATTTTACCCGGGGCGGCTTATGTTCAGGTTCGCTCAGTAGTCCGGACATTATGGTAGATAGAAGGGAATCTCGAGGCAACAGTGAGTCACAACAAGCGTCAGTGAAATTCATGTTTTGCGTTCTTTGTTTAGTCATTTCGTTCAGATTTATCAAAAATTAAGATGCGGGGAGGGGGGCATTGCAGGGCCCGCAGAGTGGTCACCATGGCCTATAGGCTCCCAGTGTCAAAATTATTAAAAGTTATTAAAATGTAACAAAAGCCAGTTTTGGACAGAAAGGTTCAATGTGCTACCCTCGACCAGTGCAGGATGAAGCCCGCTTCTTGCCAAGTGACAGCCGGGATAGGCTTTGGCAACCCTGCGACCTCACGAGTGCAGGATAAGTTGTAAATATTGGATGGTTGGACGTTCAAGGAACAATCCGGCTCAAATTCAATTCCTGGAACCCCCCTCCTCAAAGAGGAACCAACGTCATCTTGCTGTGGAGGAGTACATATTTCACAAATTCATAGCTTGAGGGCAACCATCTGTTAAAGTGCATGTGTTTACCTTAAGTTCACACTCCTTAAAGACCCTTCAAAATGAGTCATAGTTCTATTCCACTTTTCCACAGCAGCCGACGCAGCAGCCGATAAAGGGCTTGAAATTAGTTACTTTTTGGGGGCGGCGTGGTAGAGGAGGTAGAGCAATCGTCTTTGGAGCTGAACATTCATGGGTCAATTCCTAGTTTGTCAAAGTGTTGTTGAGCAAGACACTGGACCTCTAACTGCTCCCTGGCGCTGATGGATGGCAGCCTACTGCACATGGTTCATCCATGATGTGTTAATGGCAGAGAAGGAATTTCCCCACAAGGGATTAATAAAGGATGAATTAAAAAGTTCTCAGTACTCATTTCTAAGAGCCGTCCAGCTGGAATATCGTTCCAGGAAGTAGCATCCTCCAGGGGAACCTACGAGTTTCCATTCTCAGAGGCATTTATAAACTGCGGTAGGAACCTTGACTTACCTTAAGCTGCACTCTTAACAGCGAACCCAAGAAGAAGATGAAGACAACACAGCATTCATGGTATAATAAGCATGGACTATCCAATGGTTGTGTTTTTATCTTCTCCCTGTCTTGTTTCACTGTGTGAAAACCCCTGTTAGCTGTTAGCTAAATCTGCACTTATTCTGGCCAAAATGTAGATGTTCCTCTGCAAGCCCTGGAAACCCCTCTGACATGTAGCAGGTCACAAGACTGCGGACATTTCTCCTGCACGTTCTTTCCTTTTTGTCACAAGAAAACCTCTAACCAGTGACCAAAATAGTTTTTAAAAATGGCACTATTCTGTCCAGAGGAAGCATCTGCTAATGGCTGTGGCTTATGAGTTCCACCATAAGGGAACGATAAAAAGGACTATGCCTCGGAGCAGGAGCAAGGACGGTTCCATGACCTAAAGGTCCGTGGTCCCTGGTTCCTCTGCTGTCTGAACGCACCAGGAAACTGGTTGGTTCCTGTAGAGGTTCTAGGAACTGAAAAAAGTTGCTACAGTGCAGAGGTGGCTAATGGTCCATAATTTCCTTTGCAAAGGCAATGGACTGTGACGTATTCTGAAGCACATATGGTAGTCCAACCATAGTCTAGTTCTAGGAACTGCAAAGAGTTCCTCCAGTACGAAAGCAGCTAATGCTGATGCACAAGTCTGGCATTTTAGGGAGGAAGCGCAACTTTGAATGAAGTTATGACGCATTAATTGCTCCTGGCAGACGGTGCACGGAGAGGGCTACACACTCCTTTGGCGAGGCAGGAAGAGGGGGAGGTGTCGGCGCGACACCCGCCCTGAACGTCTGCCAAAGAGCCGACCAATCCTCTGACGCTTGAAAGAATATCTAGTCAACCTTGCTTTTACAAGCCCACAGCCCATTTGACAGATTAACCTGTCCAGCTAGCTGGATAAAAACGGGTATTTCAATGGTTTGCGATGAACGGCCAGCAAATTCCAACTGGACCAGTGCCCAACTGATTGATCAGATTGTCAAACAGTAAAATATGAAATGGATAACCAGGGATCCAGCTATGAATCCCGTCCCCACTGACGGCTAATTTCATTGACAATATCAAGCAAGTGACCCTGCTTACTTTCTAGAGAGCCTGAAAGAACCCTACCAAGAAGTGATGGGAACATGTTGTCTCTGCTCAGAATGGCCCCCAGCTGGGATTGAACCAGGGGGCTTCTTGGTATTTAATGCTGATGCTAACCAGTGTGCCTTTTGTTTTCATAATAATAGCTACTTTCTGGCATTGTTCCTCATGGCCGTGAGGATTGTACAATAAATCAAATTACCTAATTGCTAATTCCAGCTGATGTCAGTGCTAGGTTTTTTTGTGAAATCAGCAGAATGCTTACCTGGTCTCCAATGTTTTCTTAATCAGCTCTTTTTGAATTATCCTTGATGTTTTCTGCTATTTCATCAAATATTGCCCTTCTCTGACGTTAGACTGAAATCGCGATATTGATCTTCCTGATATTGTTCTTGAGTGGTACCTTCTGTCCGCCTTGAATATTTGCCCGAATTACAATTAAAATTTCAATTATCTGTTTGTTGATTCTGATATTTCTTTTCTTATTCATTGGCCAATGATACGCCAATATACGATTGGCCACGGCTAACTAGATTGATGGGTGCAATAACATCCTTGTGTTCCAATAATATATATAAATTCACATGGCTCCCTCACGTGAGGCCCTTGTAATGGAAGCCATTACTCTTCCATCCTGTGTTTAGATCTAATAGGGCATTAGTTCGGTCTCAGTGGCGCCATTTGTATTGAGCTCTTCCTCCTTCAGTGCAGACTAACCGCTGCTTGATCTTTCCTCCACCCGCCCACCTTTCCGTCCCGCGTGTCTCAACGACCACTAACTGGTCTCGAGCCTGTAATGAAGCCTTCATGTTTTGTGAGCCAGTGCTGTTTCTCTAAATGTGATCTGGCTTTCCGTTCCCCTTTCAAGGTTCGGGCTTCCCCCTGTTATCTCAAGCATGTATTTATTTATTTGAATCATAACACTCTTGTTTGCTCGCTTGTCTTTTCAAAACGCATGCAAACGCTGGTTTTAGTCACCCCGACATGCATCCTGCATTCACATTGTCCTGCATCGCCTTTTTGTATTTCCCAGTATCTGGCAGTTGCAAATGAAGGACACAGTTCTGGGTGCATGAATCATTTTTCTTTTTAGCGAGGCCGTTTCTCTTTCGGCGTTGATGAATTCCTCAAATGAAAAAGGTGGAATCAAGCTCATAGCTTCACTTTGATCAAGGGATGTGAAGATAGATGCTGTTTTAGAGGAAATCTGGAGTGGTAGGGAAATATGTTAGACTGGTGCAAGACATGTATGCACGCTCTGAGACGGTGGTGAGGTGTGCTGTAGATACAACATTGGAGCTCAAGGTGGAATTGGGAGTGCACCAGGGGTCAGCAGAGATGAAGATGTGGAGGACTAAGGAGGATGGATAGGATCAGGAATGAGTCAATCAGAGGGACAGCACATGTTAGATGCTGTGGAGATAGTCAGAAAGAGATGGCTTGGACAGAGGAAGGATGGTGAACATCTGGATAGAAGGATGCTGAGGGTGAAACTGTCAGGAGAGGAAGACCAGATGGAATGAAGTGGACATGAAGTCACTTGTGTGAGAGAAGAGGATGCATAGAAGAGGATCAGATGGAGGCAGATGATTGCCTGTGGAGACCCCTGAAGGCAGCAGCCCGAAGAAAAAGACAACAACACCTCTAATGAAGACAATAAGAATAATGGATAACCAGAGGAAGACCAGGGAGGACACCTACGGCTGGAGTGGAAGAGGGTGTGATATTAGTTTGTGTGAGAGGAGATAGCAAGATGGAGGCAGATGATTGGCTGTGTCCCTGAATTTTTGGTCTGTAGAAATATGTACAACTTAGCAACTCTGGGCCAGTGTTTGTCAAGATCTTTAAGTTTTAAGACAACATACTGAGCAGAACATGAACTTCTGAATCCTCACCCATCTCTAGAGGATGAGCGAATGATTTTTTTTTTTTTCAATATAACATCACTATGCAAGGTGCAGTCCTCAGTTGCCTTCCAACTGAACCAATATCACGTAAATATACACATATTTGGATGAATATGAAGGGAGGAGACCTCAAAGGGAAAAGAGGGTCGGCCAGTGAATTCCTTATCACGATCTCTGTGACCCAAAACTGAACTGAGGGGGAGGAAGGCGAGAATTTGAAGTTTGCAAATTTGAGCTGCATCGTTTTTTTTTTTTTGCGTGACAGAGCTCTAATATTATCTTTGCTGGGCTTTCTGTGGGGCTTGCAGCATATCCCAGCCGTAATTTGATCAAAAGGCAGGGTTTAACCTGGACCCACTGCCAGTTGACCACAAGGCAACTTACAGAGACAAACAACTATTCACCCTCTCATTCACACCTCCCAGTAGCACATCCATGCGTCCATCGTCTACCTCTT
Organism: Fistularia commersonii; assembly: GCF_037954325.1. Classification (NCBI taxonomy): domain Eukaryota; kingdom Metazoa; phylum Chordata; class Actinopteri; order Syngnathiformes; family Fistulariidae; genus Fistularia; species Fistularia commersonii. Next base: position 15,035,829 of record NC_141302.1, read on the forward strand.
ATCCGGGGTTGGGTCAAGAAAGTCAAGAAGTCTCTGAAGCAGAGGCCCAGACTTCCCTTTCTCGTCTGGGGGATCCAGAGTTATTCCCAGTCCAGCATAGATACATAATCCCACTGGCGTGTCCTGCATCTTCTCCAAGGCCTCCTCCCAATTTGACATACCTGGAACATTCCCCCAGGAAGGTGTCTCGAAGGCATCCTGACCAGATGCAACTTTATCTGGCTCCTCTCCATGTAGAGAAGCTGATCCCCTCCTAGATGGCCAAGCTCCCTGTCCCATATCTGTGGGACACCCTTCAGAGAAAGCTCATTTTGGCCGCTTGCATTTCTTGGATCCGCAATCTTGTTCTTTCGATCCCGACCCACAGCTGGTGACCAATTATGGGGGTAAGAAGGGAGATCCGCCGGTATTGAGAGCTTCGCCTTTTGGCTCAGCTTCTTCTTCACCAGGACAGACCGGGGAGAGTCCTCATCGCTGCTAATGCTGTACCGAGCCGCCCCTTCATCTCCCGCTCCATCCTTCCCACTCTCGGGTCGACCCCAAGATACCTGACCTTCTCCACTTGAGGCAGGACTTCCTCCCCGGGGTAGCCACTCCACCTGTTCCCGGCTGAAAACCCCGGTCTTGGATTTGGAGGTTCCATTCCTCATCCTGACCGCTTCGCATTGGGCTGCGAACCACTCCAGTAAGAGCTGGAGATCACGGTCTGATGAAGCCAACAGAACCACGTCATCTGCAAAAAGCATGGTAGTTTAGCCTTCAATGATCCTATTGAATTTTTCTGGACTGTGGAAGGAAACCAGGGTATGTATGTTTTTATGTATATATATCATAAAAAGATAAACCCACAGTCCAAAAATACGCAATAGATAAATGAGAGATCTTAGACTACCAAGATGTGTGAAGGAGAGAGTGAAAGGTTGGATGTCTTTCTATGTGGCTTCGTGATGGACAGGTGACCAAACCCAGCATGAACCTCTGCCTCTCGCCTCGACCCCGATCGAAGGATTACCTGTTTAATGAATGAATGGAACAAGATCCAAAATGTCTGTCGACATACCACAGATTCACACAGGAGGCCCGAATTGAAAACCTCTTAAGTTCCATGTGAAATGCCGTGAAGTGTCCCAAGTAAAAAATTGCAGTTTTATTTAACTGTTGAGTTGGCAATTTATTTATCCTTTCTACAGAAACAAATAAGGCCCACTTTGATGTGCTCATTTATTTCTAGGAGAGTTTGGATCAAAATGAAACTCCGTCACTTAAGTTAGCTCCCGACGAGCGCGTAGGTGAAGTAAGACTTGAGGGGTCTTTGATGAGGCTTGGAAAACTCGGATGAATCCTGACAGAGAGCCCATGTTCCTTTTTAAACACAAAAAAATAAACAGAGAGTAAAAGGGAGTCGGGGAGCTCTTCCTCCGCCCTGAAAACAAAACAAACACACAAAGAATTTTGTTTACACATTTGTCAACTTTGCATGAAAGGGTGTGAGGTTCATCCTCCTTCATAATTAAATAAATTCAAAAATAAAATAATGAATGAATAAAATGAATGGATTAAAGATAAACTGATGAATAAAGATAAATAAATGGAGAAAAGTAAAATAATAAAAAAAAAAAAAATGAATAAGATTTATCAACAATTTACACGATGGGGTAAAAAAAAATCAGGATAGGTAAATAAATTAATTATTAAAAATAAAATAATTAATTCATACCCCCCAAAAAATATGCATAAAAAAAATAAATAGATACATTTAATGGATTAAAATAATTGACATATGACTTAATAAATAGATAGAAATAAATGAATATGATTATTAAAATCTTAATAAATCACTCAATAAAGGAATTTAAAAATAAAAAGAGAAGAAATTACACCCATTTTAGAATTCCTTGACTTATTTTACATTCCCGTACTTTCAGGCCCACTTATGCAGCAATATGGCGGTTGGTTAAGCCCGTGTTAATGTTCTTAATAGATGGTTAGTACGACCGTTTATGGATAAACAAACATGGTCTTCTAGCCACGCTTTTTCAAGCCCTTGCCGATTGGCTTTCCGCTTTTCGACCGACACAAAAACCGGAATAACTTGAAAACGACGAGGATGAATGCGAGTCGCGGTAACGTCCTCCAAAGCGTGCGCGGTTGAAAGGTCTAAGTCGATGCCTTTTATGGACTGAGAATCGAGCGGCCTGAGGACAAAGGGGACAAACTGTTGCCGGCCGTGAAACACGCCGTCCGTAACTGACCGCCTCCTGCTGCTATGACGACAAATCAATAGGCGCGCTTATTGATTTTCCCCTCGATTTACGCCATCATCAGCATCTTGCATCGCAAAACAAACACACCTGGGATACCCATGTCACCCCAAGGTCAGAGCCCGTGTGTGTCTTTTATGGTTTCCGCTCGGCCCGGGCCGTAAATTCATGGACGGCAAGCGTTTTCAGCCGGCCCCTTTGGAGCAGCAAGTATTCCATTCAACGAGTCGTAATTTCGCCTGTATGTAATATCCCCATCGAGACTATAGGAGGCAGGGGTCATCTTACCGGCGGAAGTTCTCGTAGAGTTCCTCCAGCAGATTAATTTATTCACTAATAGTGTTAGCATTCCAGGTGCTCACATAATCCAACCCCCCGCCTAACCTTGCAAAAACGCCCTGCATCGTTTCTCCAGGCCTTACGGAGCGTGTCTGAACGCCCATATGTGTGCATGTCACCTTGTGTCTTTTCAAAACTAAATTTGTGCTGTGTTTTATTTATTTATTTATTTATTTATTTATTTATTTATTTATTTATTTATTTATCTATTTATCTATATATATTTATTAATTTATTTGTGATTTTATTTATTTATTTATTTGTTTGTTTGTTTATTTGTTTATTTGTTTATTTACTTATTTTCTCTAACTCACAAAACGGCATCCATGTGTTTTAAAGGCGACCTGAATCTGCTTTTATTTTTTGTCTTTTTTTTTTTTTTCTCAGAGAAGGCGTCGCTTGCGTTTTTCGTCAGTTTATTCTTAGTTCCCTTTTTCAATAGGGAGCTGGGGGAAGGGGTTGCAGAAGTCCTTTTGTCAGGCAGCGTTTTCACCCGTATTACCTGGATCAATACGCCACCAAAGAAGGTACACTAAGTAAATTGAGAGGCCGATAATGAGCTCGGCGGGTCGACATGGGCTGTGAAATTAAACACATTGCTCAGCCGTCCGTGGGCGTCGGCTCCCGGCAATCATATCGGGACGCGGACGTCAATGGAGACCCACCGAGCTGGAATGCTAAGTAGAACGCTAAGGTCTCCGATACGCTTTCCTGTCTCCGAGTTGACTGAGACTTTATGAATCCTTATATTTGTGAACTGCGGATATTGAAATGTCAATTCTTCTTGTGAGGACATCTTCCCAGTGCCCCCTCCACCCCCCTGGGTTTGCCAGAACTTGATTGTACATATAATTCAGCATTAAACACATCTGCAATGATTTCCGCTTTAGAAAATGAAACAAAAAACAAACAAAAAAGTTTTGTGGACAATATTCTATTTTATGATAGATAGAATCTTATTTTTTTTAGCTAAGCCAGACCCAAAAGGCTTGAAAGTCATCTTCCAAACTGCTTATCCTTCATTCGGAGTAGCTGCCATTGGGTCAAGACGCAGAGTTTACTCTTGACCAGTATACTTACTGTATACTGCATGTTTGCATGTTCTCCCCGGGTTGTTCTGCAAACTCCTGTCTGGACCTTTTCACTAATGAGAAGCGCTAACCACTGAACCACAAAACAACACCGTTGTATTGACTGTTCTTTGTTTTCCCGGTCCTACTTGCCGGTAGAACAAATGAAACCATTAACAGCAAAGCGTGTGTTTGCGACTCGCTGGCCTCTCATTGGCTGTTTGGCTGCTGCTGAGAGGCTCCTTGCCCTGGACCACTCAGAAGGCAAGGGCGGACGGTAATTGCACCCCGACTACCCCGATTAGCATGGAGCAAGGATGGGATGGCTGACACCGAAGAGCCGCTACAGCTTTTTCATCATTCTCCTTCTATTATTTTGAGCTGCTCCCTTAAGGGGTGGCCACAGCCAATCACCTCTCTCCATCTAACCTTCTCTTCTGCATTTTCTTCTCTCACACCGTCTGTAAATCTCCTCATTGATCATGCTCCAGACCCTCACTTTTGCCATTGCTTGTAATTTTTCGGAATAATTAATCTTTCAATCATGCCCGTTCAAAAAATTGCAACTGTCCGATGGGTATATCCGTGCATGATGCTTTGCATAGTGAAAACAAAAGTTGGGTTAGATAAGAAGGCCAATGAGGGAGAGGGAATTTAAATGTATTCATTCTTTTGTGTAGTTGATATTTTCAGCCTGGCTTTTTTAATTCATTCACCCTGGACCGAGCGCCAGTCCATCCCAGGGTCACATATGGAGACATACAACCATTCATCCTCTCATAAAGACATACGACCATTCACCCTCTCATTCACAAGCTTGGACAAGGTGGTGTCCCATATGTTGTTGAACTATGAAGGGAATTCGGAGAACCATGAGAACATGGACACTCCACACAGAAAGACCCCGTATTGGAATCCAATCAGGGGATCTTAAACTTTACTAGAATAAATGAATGAATGACTGAATGAATTAATGAATGAAACAAAGAAGCAGGTTGTTGGTGCCGGAGGCGTCAGCCGCTTCTTGTGGAACAGAACTCTAGGAGAGCTTGTGTCCCGTCCAACTGTTGTGGATCTGGAGCTGAAAATTGTCAGACTTTATCCCCTGTCTTTCTGTTAAAAACTCCAAATACGTCATCTTTCAGTTTTGCACTTAGCGGATTACTTTTTTTTTTTCCCCATGCTTTTCTGTCCATTCCGCTCTGCCGTCCGAGGAGTGAATAATAGCCAGGATTTATAGGGAAATGATTCAGCTGCCTCTGTATCAGCCTTTTTTATTTATGGCGGCCCGCGGGAGAGGACATTAGCTTCCTACGTGTGCGTAGAAATAAAGAATGATTGAGATCATAAACCAAAGCCGTGCATATTTCCGTCTTTCTTTGTGCTTATATATAAAGCGCCACACTCAATAATCTACTGAGACACGTGCACGTCGTCAAAATGTCGGACAGGATTCACGAAAAAAGTCCGCAGGAAAGTGCGTTAGCGAAAATACTGGATTGCGGTTACACCTAAACCCAAACAGTTCAGGGGGGCTGGTTGGAGGACACGAGTTGAAACGTTGGTCCGAGATAGTTTGATGCAAAAAGTCACAGTGGCTTCCTCAGCCGGAAGCATCTGCAGACAACATGCATTGAAATCATCTTATACCAATAGTTGAATAAATAATAAGGGGGGTAACTTTTGCAATGATGATCAAAGTGACCCATTAAATTGGTAAACTAAGAGGTGACGAGACGATTGCCACAATTTGTCTTGTCAAAAGAACACAACTTGTAACCAATGGGTGGAGATAAACACGAATATGTTCCCTGTAGTTACAGAAGCTACAAAGACGGTACGTCCAAGAAAAAAAAGGGATTTCACATGCGAGTCTACGAAAGAACTCGGGTCAATTTCAACTGGACTGAAAATGGCCCAAAAAAAGGGTTACTTCCCCACAGTGCGGCACTGCACTCTGATTGGACGATACATTCAGAGGGAGCCTAAACAATCAGAACTGCTGGAAGAGAAGAAGAATGGGATTTTAAAAATTCACTCCTTGACACGCTTTTATGGTGCCATGCCTAGATGAACAAACCAGCCCTGGTTTTGAGACATGTCAAATAGTAAATACATAACAAGGCATAGCAGCAGTTAGCGCTCCCACCTTTCAGCAAGAAGGTCCCCTGTTGGATTCCCACTGATGGCCTGGCTATGTGGAGTCTCCATGTTCTCCTGGTTCTCCGGGTTCCTCTCACTGTCCAAACACACACAGGAGACCCTTGATGGCCCAGACGTGTGAATGAGAGGGTGAATGGCTGCACACGTGGCCATGCAAACGACTGGTTTTCGGTCCAAAGTGAGCCCCGGGAGATGAATCAATGACTTAATGAACGCTAACTAGCTTTTTGCATGATTTCGCTTGACCTGTTGTCAAGTATCGCATCTAATATCACATCTCAAAGTGCACACTTTCACATCAGTTTGTGATTTTACAAAATCAAGATTCAAAACTAAAAAGAAAATAAATAAAATAAAGAGTCTCCCCCTGTGGTCAATACTGACTCTTCTCATCGGCAAGGGCTTCAGAAAAAGCCGGTGACCAAGTGTTTTCGCGTCAAAACACACCCAATACTTTTGTCAACAGCCGACCATCTTTCCTCCGCTCATCTTTTGTCTCTCACCGAGACGAGACAGCTCTCAGCTTCCTGATGTGGAGAAGATGAAAGAGGTGTAGAATATGCGCCCTCGTGTGTGTGTGTTTTTACGCAGGGAGTTGATAGATATCGAACAAACAGTCGTCCGCAGCGGCAGCCTGGAAATATGACTGCGGAGTGAGTCCTCTCCTTCTCGCCCTCCCGCTTTTCCCTCTCTGTATCTCTTCTTGTCGTCTCTCCTCCCCTCCATCCCCGTCCCCTCCCCTGCTCGCCGCCTCTTCTTGCCCAGATAAGGCCAGCGGTGCTGCAGGCTGCTGGGCTGGTTAATTGGAGATCCCGAGGCCTGGCCGGCGAGCCTTGCGCTTCCTACCAAAACATCTCCGGGCGGCATGACAGTCACACGCGTTTTGGCCGGCTAACGCAAACACACACACACACACACACAAGTGTAATCGGGTGTATTCTTGCTCGCCCACAGCATGCATTTCACTCTTCACGCATGCAAAAACAACTTAGAAGTGGGGGAGCGGGAAGGAACGTGTTACCGAGAGAGGGGTAAAAGGCGCTCTGAGATAAACTGTGAAAACACCGTTGCCGCCCGGCGCTGCTTCCAATGTTGTCCGCACGTGCAAAGGCTGTCGTTTTTGATATTTATAATAATAATTTGAATTTAAGTCGGATTTCTTCTTGAACTGGAGGAGCACTTTTTTTCACAGAGGCGTGCGTATCGTCGCAGCTTCAGGGCCATGATTTGTTATTGTGTGTGTTTCCCCATCCTCAAAGAGCCTTCAAAATGAATCATTTCTTGTTTCTGCTTTTCCAGAATTGCACACAATTGTTTTCATGTCGCTTCAGCATAGAAAAGTTCCAAGAACTGTCCAGCTATAAGATTGTTCCAGGAAGACGATAATGGACTACTTACGGGAGCGGTGTGACGTGCACCTTAAGCTCCACTCAAAAACAAACCACCGAAGAAGAAGAGGAAGATGAAGAGGTGGAAGCTGCCACAGCGTCCATGGAATAATAACCATGGATAATCAGATGGTTGAAGTGTTTTTATCTTCTCCCTGCACTGCTTTGCCGTGTGAAGAACCCTGTTAGCAGTGAGCACTTATTCTCTGCAAGCCCTGGAATCTCCTCTGAGGCGTAGCAGGCCAGAAGAGCTTGAACCTCTGACCGGTGACCAAAATTGTTTTTAAAATAGCGCTCCGCTGTCTTCAAGAAGTATCGTGGGTGCAGTTTCTGAGTTCCACCAATCACCTATGTAAGACCCTGCCAAATATAGGAGGTAAAAGGGTTTGGAAGCTGAGGTCCATGGTCTCTGGCCCGGAAAAGGTACGAAGAATTGCCAAAATGTTCCTCCAGTGCAAAAGCGCCAAACGTCACCATTTTACTCACACCTATGGGATGGGCTACCCTGGAAGGGTCATCAGCCAAAATATCAGTTCTATTATGCTATAAGCATTGAAATATACTTTAACGCTAATGTGTATGCCCCTAAAATATTGAAAGCATCTGTACACTTGATATTGCACAAGGAATACATCATTTGCCCTTTAAAGAAACCCTGGTATCCATTGGTTCTGGTGGGAGGGAGCGACGGAGGGAAGATATTAGGAAGAGGAGGAGGAGGAGGGGAAAAAAGAGGCGAAAGAACGTGCACAAGGAGGTATCTTGAGCATGGATGGAGCTAAGCATGGAAAAAAAAAACAATCTGGATATTATGTAGCGTGCTCTCAATGTGGCGCGTATCGATTCTCAAAACACAAGTCCATCACGGAGGGTCGTGCTCTCTTTCTCTGCTTCCCCTCTGCTGTCATCGGCCATTTTGCCGTCTTGATCAGGGGGGGGGGGGTTGTGGGTTAGTAATGTGACTCGCCCTCACTGTCCTGCACACATCTTGTTTCTGAAATGGGATCCCAGAGTGGGTGCCAATGTTGTATGCCTTGGGAAAAAAATAAAAAAAATAAGTAAAAACAAAATCGATCTCAGTCGGGGGTTATTGATTGACTTGTTGAGGGAGAAAATTAGATAACCATTTCTTTTTTTTTTTTTTTTCAAGGTCTAAATAAAGAAGCAAAGGCATGTGCGCTTTCTTGTATGTTTATGCACCGTCACCCCATGGCCTTTCAGCGACCTCTGTGACATCATGTCATGGAGGATTGATGCGTTCGCCTCGCGTGGGTGTTGCCGTTAGCAACACCGAGACACCCAGAGAAAGTCATTATTAATCCGGAGCCACCAAAAAGGCTAAAGCCCTTGATTTGTTTCATTTGCATCTCCTTACTGAGGGCTACATGCGGTTAGCACTAACAGCTCTGGCTAGACGCTAATGCAATAATTGAATTAATTAACGAATAAATGGTAATAGCGATTAGGGCTTCCGCTTCGCAGCAAGAAGGTCCCTGGTTCTCCGGGATCGTCCCACGGTCCAAAATGTTTAGAAGGTTCAGTGGAGACCCTGCAATGTCCAGTGGTGTGAATGAGAGGTTGAATGGTTGCATGTCTGTTTTACGTGTGAATGAATGAGCGAATGGTTTTATGTCTTTATTTACGGCACTGGCCATCGGTCGAGGGGGAACTCTGGATCTCATCAAATGACAGCCGTGATCGACTGTGCAGTTCAGCGACCCTGAGTGCCGGATGAGCAGTAGATAATGAAAGAATGAATGAATGAATGAGAATCTTAGTCATTCACTATCTTCCAATTTTTGACTTCCTTTGCCATATTGTCACCTGATATTTCCCCATTTCTTGCATTTTTAAAGGTTTATCATCAGTTTTGCCTGGATGTCTCACCCCCTACTCTATTTTCCTTTCCTCCTGAGATGTATTCTCCACCATGCCTCCTCCTCCTTCTTCTTATTCTTCTTCTTCTTGTCTTTCTTCTTTCAAAGCCCTTGTTCTCCATCTTGACCGGGAATATTAAAAGTGGCTCAGTGTGCCTCTCTGGTTAATTAGAGCGCAGCGGCGGCGGCGGCATCGGCCTCACGCTGACGGATGGTGCACTGCTGAGCTTCTTACAGGCTAGGATTAATGACTCCTGGCTGACGGGAATATGGCGTGTGTGTGTGTGTGTGCAGTTGGTGTCTAGCATGTGGAAATCACGTGTGTAATCCGTTTGCACAGGTATTTGTCTGCGGGAAACTCTTTGCATGTGTAAATATTTGAGCGGGTTTTAGCTCGTTTAGCCTTTTTTTTTGGCTTATTTTTTCTTCTGGGACGGCGCCCCCGAAAACCCCGAGGCTATTTTCCGGCCTCCTTCCAGAACCCCTGATTTGAACCACACGCCGGGTGCTTGAGAGAGTAACGGTGGAGGGTTCGCAGTACAGGTGTAGCCCCGGTCCCCACGGGATTGGTGTTCTTGGGATGAAGGCGGAGTTGGATTAAAGCCTGGGGATGTGTTGATTTAAGCCAAAAGATATGGCCAAGTCTGTTTACACACCCTGAAAGGTGCTAGCTTGAAGGATTATAAATTAAGAAATAAGGTGCTGTTAAGTCAGTGTGTTTTTAGAGCTGTGCAGCTGCACTTAAGGAAACGCAATACCCATGCTTTGGTTAAATCGTCTTACATATGTAGTTTCTCGGGCGTGTTCTTTCCCCGGATGGGGATTAGTAATCCATCGGTCCAGGACTGGAGATACTGGAAGGTTTAACCGGGTGACGAAATGTGTATTTTCGACAAAAATCAGCCTCCTGATCTCCCGAGAAATCTGGGATTTTGACTTCTGGTGCCTCGATGTTCATCCTTGTTGGTCGTTTAAGCCGTTTTAATTCATCTACTTGTCTTCATGAGAGGGCTTGTCTTCCTCTTCTTCCACAGCCAATCAGCTGCCTCCATTTAGCTCTCACTTCTAGACCCTCTATTCTCAGACCAGCTAACGTTATGTAACTCTATTTCTCAGGTTTTCAGCTCTAACCTCAAAATCTTTCCACTCAGATCTCCGCTATTCCTCCTCTGTCCGCGTCCAAAACATCTCTTTATCTCTTTGTCTCCAAACCAAACACGTTCATGGTTTATTTCCTGTCGATGGTTCCCTCTTTTTATTTACTTCCTCCCCTCTGTCTGCTCCAGTGACGGCTTTAAGTATATCTAGAAGATTCTATTGGAAACGTGTTAAAGGTATTGAGTCCATCCAAAGTGCTAGTTAGAGCCTTCAGCCTCACAGCCAGAAGGATCCCCATGAGTTATGGATGAGAGACTGAGAATGAGAGATGTATGGTATCTGAACGTAGATAACAAGTGGATGAATGTGTTCATCCACTCGTACCAAAACATCTAGGCAGCGAGGATCTGTGTGTCCTCTGTTCGTCATCATTTCCAAAGTGGACTTTTCTTTTCTGAGGAGTGACTCTCATGGCTGGACTCCCCCGGAGGCTAGGCCGCCGTCCTTGAGCTGCCGTAGAAGCCCGAGCCCCAATTATCCCACCGCCAGTTTGGCATCTGACGTGGAGTGAATGCGATGCCCTTCCGAAGTACGTGCAGTGTCATTAAGGTAGAAAGATGATATAAAAATAGAATGCATTATAAATGTGCTATTTTTCCTGGCTTTTTTTGATCAGAGCGTTACACATTGGTGTTGTGGAGCTTTTTCAAGTGGTCCCGCCTCCAGGTGGATCCTGATTTGGTCTACCTGGCCTCACAGCTGCCATCCATGGCAGGCAATCAGTGTGGACTTAAAAGCCTCGCTGGTTTCCAGGTGGTTTCCATTCCCGTTGGACCTCCGGCAATCTCTTGCTCCGCGTCTTCCTGCGTCTCTTCCAGGTATCGTCCTTGCCTGTCTGTGATTCCTCCGCGGTGCTGTCTCGCTCAACAACACTTCGACATGCTAGGAGGTAATTGAAGCAGGAATGTTCGGTTCCAAAGGCGATCGCTCTAACTTCAGCGCCACGCCGCCCTGACTATTCTACTGATTCCCCGAGTCCTGATCCTGACAGATTCTTGTTCTGATCCTTAAACCTTGATCTTTAATTCACTTCAAGAATTTTGGCCCACCTCCCAGTTGCTTTCCCCTTCCACCTGGTGTCTCTGGACTGTCTTCATTTTTGGGAGGGCGTGGTTTACCAAAGGCCATCCCTTGAAGGGGCGTGGTGGTGGTGGTGGTGGTGGTGGTTCTGTTACAGTTCAATTTGCTCAGCTCACGGCTGCCATTCACATGGACCATCAGTATGGCTTAAGATGCTCAGCTACAGACTCACTTCTTGCTGGATGGTATTTTTTTTCCTCATCAGTGGACAGATTGTATTTACTAGACACAGAATAACTCTGTGTTTTTACAAGACCTACCAGCTGTCTTCTGTTCTGGTTCTTCATCATCCTTCCCAGTCTGTCTTCTATTCCCACAAATTGTTCACTTGCTGCCAGAGTGCCCGTAAGGTCTTAGACCCGTTACATCGGGATGACGAATCGGTATGCTTGCACATCTGCAGGGGTGAGGGTTGGTCGCCGCTCCATGCAAAGACTTAAAATAATGCTACACATGTGCAGGAGTCTACTGCATATTTTGTTTGGTCATTTACTCAGCCCCTCTCTGATCCAGGTCACAAGTATCAGCAACAGCCAGAACCTAATTTTAGTTAAACTCACATCATGTCTGTCCCCTGATGGAGTTGAAACAGTAACTGTATTTCACTTGCGCATGGTATTTAAATAAAATGAAGCACTGCATTATGGGGCAGTTGGTAGTGCTTCTGCTTCACAGCAAAATGGTCCCTGGTGTGATTCCCACAGGAGGTCCATGTGGCGTCTCCATGCTCTCCTGGTGTCTGCATGGATTTCCTCTGGGTCCTGTGGCTTCTTCCAGGAATTGCTGAGGCGGGTGAATGAGAGAGTGAATGGTTGCTTTACTCTTGTTTATCAGGGATCCACAACCATTCACTCACATTTAACATTCTCCCAAGCCTGCATCACCTGCTGATGCATTGGACAGCCTTTTTTTAGTTGTTTTTCGACGCACCTGGAGCAGCTTCTATTCCACTGATGCACGAGTGGGCAATTTCGGATGTCGAATGAAACAAAGTTTCACTTTGATTGGGTTTGGATAGAGACACCGATGCTGGCGTAGATATGATGCTGCACGGTTCGTCGAGAAATGTCAAAAAGGGGGTTCTTAATTCTCAATTCGTCAGGTGGTTGACGCATTACGATGAGAATGTTTTTGTCGACGGTTACAGGCGACCTGTCCAACCTCGCTCAATCACAGCTGGAACAGGCTCCGGCTTGCTTGCAATACCCGAGTGCAGGATAAGCGGTACGGATAATGAACGAATGCACGCTTGGACGAATGAACGCTATCGAGAAGAAGAGGGTACAGTGAAAATAAAAGACAGGAGAGACTGAAAAGATCGCCGAACATTCTCGTCGGCACGACGTCGTTTCCGTCCGAGCCGCAAATATTATCTCCCAGCTAATATGCGAGGTATTATATCGGTGAACACATTCAAGTCATTATTTGTACGACGTCTAAGAGGCCTTTTCGTGCTGCTGACTTCGACTTGAACCTTTTTCTGCATGAGCGATTATATAAAGATATATTAAATGGGGCAGCCTTTGCTGCAGCGTGGATGGAGCCAAAGAGTCTTAAAGAGATGGAGTGGAGTTACTGTCGGGGCTGTGCCAGTGTTCCCCATGGGTGGATGTAAGAGGAAATGGGTCGGTGCTGGCTCACATGACCGCGCAGTTATCCTGAGGGTTGCGGCGCTTCACTTTGACGAGGAAGGGGGGGGGTCAGGGTGTCTCCAGCTGGGTACATATTGGTCTTTCAGTGAAGGTTGTATCCTCGGTAAGGAGCGAGTGTGAGCGTATTTTACAATCTTTTTTTTTTTGGACATGACTGATACAGAGGGAAGTGTTGGGGGGGGGGGGGAGAAAAAGCACCCCGGTTATTTTTGGATTGCGCTGAAACTAGACCACGTATGTCTCATGTAAAATATGGGCGTTATGCAACACGCAGATAAGCGCAGTTCCAAAATGCAGGCATAAATATAGGCGTTAAGAAATAAAAAAAAATAAAACATGGTGTGTAGACGCGGGGCCGGATGATAAAGACGAAAAAAAAAAAAAATAGCTTTGCCGCGCAAGGACGGCTTCTCCATTGAATGCACACAGGGCCAGAATCAATCAGAACCACACACGCACACATAAGCCGCACAATCCCCAGAGCGCCAGTTATTTCTCCAGGCTTGTCGTGTCTCCACAGCGTCCTTGGGATTAAATAGTAGCAGCGCCCCTGTACTGTACTGATCACACGGAACATAACGGATGGCTACTGCCAAGCTTGACGTGTATGTTAATTGTGAAAAGTTAGTTTAACAAAGAAATTCCTGGAAAAAAAAATAACTGACGTTGGGTAATTTCTACCTGATATGATATACCCGATTAAGACATGCTTCTCATTAAAATATGTGGCAAATTTAGGTACTGGTCTTTTATTTTCCACCTGTCTCACAGTCTGAAAAAAATAAATAGTGTCATGGAGGGACAGGATAAAGATGTCCAAAAATTAGTCAGAATTAGGAAGTCCTTTAAAAAAATTCCTAAAAAAAATAAAATCGGAATGTGACAATCAACATCGCTAATATTGAGCATTTTTTTGGGATATAATTTTCCCGATTAAAAAAAAACAAACACTTACCATCAAAATGTATTGGAATACAATAATATATATATTATTGGAGTAGCCTACTCTTTTTTTATTTTACGTTAAATAATGATTCATAAGTGGAAAAAATATATGTATCGTGGACGGAATAGATGAAAAAGATCCCTCAAAAATTAGTGAAAAATTTGGAAGTCATTGACAAAAATAGCTTTCATCAAAGTATATTTTTGATCCCCCAATTCCAGCCCCTTGCTTGATGAAGCCATATTATTTGCTTCCTTCAGCGGAAAAATATTTTACTCAAAATGACCTGAACTAAGTGCACAAGCAGGAAGAACACGCGTTCCGTCGGTAATGTTTGTGTGCCGTCTGAGGCTACCTAAGGACCCACGCGGCTCACGTTCCCAACGCTCCGAGCTTGTTAACAAAACTGGATTGTTGAGGGGACTCCACGACTGTACCTTTCCAGATGTGTACATGAACAATCCCGTTGTCTCGGTGGGATCGGTGTTTAATTTACAGTAGCATCTGCATCTGCTGTGTGTGTGCAAAACGACCGCGCTGCATGTGCGAACATGCAGATTGGGATATGTCACGCCGAGACAAAAATAACAGCCCAGGCTTTATTGCACCCCAAGGCACGTTGTTCCTGTTATATACCAGAAGACATTTTGTCTTGACGGCGTCACATTTAGCAACAGCCTGAGCAGATGAGTACACCGGTGCAGCTCAATGCGCTCGAGGAGCGGAAACCACAGGGACTAATTTCCACTGACTCGGGATCCCATCGAGGAACTGGGCTTTAAGAAGGCGACTGATATGTCAACGGCGTACTTTAGATGTAACGATGTGTCTATGAAGGGGAAGCTTCTCGGCATTCCTTGTTTGCACCAATTAAATGTCGAATTTTATGACATGACATTTCGTGAGAACCAACCTTTCTGAATGAGCCCATGCAGTATTAAACATTGGGGTTTTTTGGAACAGTTAAATACGTACGGGGCAATGTTAAGGGGCGTCTGTGTCTGTCAGAGCGGGAGTCCCACCAATCAGGAAGTTGGTGGTTTCCTGGCTGAGGCGTCCCCAGGCGGGAAGATGAACCCTGAGCTGCCCCCTGAGTTGCTAGTACCTAAATGGGTAAATGGGATCGAGCAGTTATTTCCGTTTAGGAGTGAATTCCAGATATTGTTCTTGTCATTCTGGATAGTGCATATGTTTCTGGAAGGGCCAAAACAGACTTTCTTTCAAATTGGTAAATGATCTCCGCTCATCCGGCACTTTCTTCACCTTCGAATCATTTTAAACCGGATTTCACATTCACAGATTCACATACGGATGCAGTGCAAGCCGCTAATCAGACCACTGGGGGCCACAGATTTACAATCTCCTCAATTTTTACCAGTACAACCTCCAGATGGAGCCACTGCTACCTCCTCATTTTACTACTGTTTACAACTGTCAACCTTCCAATTAGAGGAGGGCTGCCATCCTACCAAGAGACCCAAAACTGCCTTCATTTATGTTAAACCATGAACAGCAAATAAGTTAATCTGTGTAATGTAGTATCTTGTTTATGACATTGCAGGGTTTGTTTGTAACACACACCAGAACTGAATCGGACGTGATTGGTGGGTGAGGTTAGCTTGCTCTTGAGTTGTTCATGATTCTAGGTGTGCGAGGTCTGTTTTTTGGTCGAAAGATTAAAATGAGACTATGCTCGGCGGGAATCGGGCTAAGGACGACTGCAGCCTCCCCTCACCGCTCCCCTATTCCGAAGCCAATCGCACAAACACACCCTCCGTCGGCCGACCAGGCTTTGAAGCCATCGTGAAAGGCCGTGGCAGAGAAGCGGCGGGGATCAGCCCGCCATTCCAGCGGTAAACCGGGATGGAAATAGATTAATTCACCCTCAAGAAATGACGGTCACAGGGTCAAGACCGGCTACTCCAATCGCTATTGAACGCTTCGCACTTCACTCGGAATTTCATTCGATCTAATAGTCTGTGTGTGTGTGTGTGTGTGTGTGTGTGTGTGTGTGTGTGCGTGATGCATATGCATGCCCAGTGTGGCGTCCCTGATTTGCTGAAAAGCGCACACAGATGACAGTTCTCATCAGCGCGTAACCATTATGCTATGCTACGGTACACCGCTTGACAGATCCATTGACGTGACTGAGAGCCATCAGATGAAATAAGACATTGGTATCGCTCAGGTCCCTCTGGGATGTATGGAGCCAAGCAACGCATTTATATTACGGCACTGGGTATGGAGAGTAACAGAAGGGAAAGCATGAAAGAGAGAAAATAAATGGCGTACCATGTGGAATATTATTATATGTACATATTATATACACAAAATGTATAATTTTACTTTTTATTTTTTTCAGGCTATATGTAATGGATCAGTTGATTCATATTGATACGCTTTCTCGATTATCTTTTTTTAGATAACCGGCGAAATGACAATGATCTATATTTTATTGTTATTTTTTCTTTTTGGGAGAATTTTTTCATGCATTTGTTTATTTCAGGCAATATAGAATGGATCATCTGACTACATTGGTACATTTGGGTTTTTGATAACTAACAAGTAGCAATGTTTGCAATTATATATATATGTATATAAAGATAAAAAAAAAATTATCTTTTCATTATTTATTTTTTTATGTATTTATATTTTTAATGTATCTTTTTTCTTTGTTTTTTTCAGACAACATGGAGTTGATCAGCTGATTGTATTTGTGCATTTTGATTTTTTGATAACTAGCAAATTAATATGTTTGAAATTGATTATATCTTTTTGTTTATTTTTTTCAGCCAATATGAAAGAAATATTTGTGCGTTTTTGGTTTGTAGATAGCTATTTTTTAGATTTTTTTCAGGCACTATGGAATGGATCAACTGATGAAATTGGTGGATTTGTTTTTTTAGATAATTAGGAATAAGCCATATTTGCATTTCATTTCACATATATTCTTTTCCCTTTGTCTTCCAGATCTGTTTCCTGTGACCATGTCGGGAGAAATGCCATGCTAAAGGCTTCAAGGCCTCAAGGAGACGAATGCTTTCTTCCACTGGAACCATGAGTGCAACTTGGCTTGCAAACACTCCGGACAAAGACCAGGATTGGATAAATCCCCCACACTTGTAACTGCCGTTCCCTGGAAATCTCTCTGAGATCTGGATTCTAGGAGACCAATATTCTATTTCTGGTCCAGGATACAGACCAGGAGGAGGGGGGTTTGAAATTACCATACACCCCCGCCTCTTGTACACGTATCCCTATTCTTCATTCACTTTCTCGCATTCCCAGAGGCACCGACTGATGGAGAGACAAAGGAGGGAGTCAGGATAAGATTAAGAGCATCAAGGAGATCAGGGGGAAAAAAGAAAAATTGCCGATTCTTTTGGAAAATTGGTTTAGGGGTCCCTCTGATTCTTACTCTGTAAGCTGTACATCATTTAAAAAAAAAAAAAAAGCTACATAGTTGGGAATTTCATTCCAACTCTTTTGACCACGGCTAACACTTTTGCGATTATCAGACTTGGGATAAGAGAAGGGGACATTTGAGCGCTCGAAGCATGACACGGGGCCTAAGATTGATGTGTTGGCCCCTGTGGCTGCTAGCTCTCTTTAGCCTACTGGCTAGAGTGAGCATGCTGGAGTTCGGCGGCGCCCCGGGCCAGTGGGCGCGCTACGGCCGCTGGGAGGCCGGTTCAGTGGGCGAGTTGAGCTTCAGTCTCAAGACCAACATCAGCAAGGCTTTGGTACTCTACCTAGACGACGGCGGCAACTGCGACTTCCTGGAGCTGCTGATCGCCGGCGGGCGCCTCCAGCTGCGCTTCGCCATCCACTGCGCCGAGCCGGCACGGTTGCACATGGAGACGCAGGTGAACGACGACCGCTGGCACATGGTTTTGCTCACCCGCAACTTCCGCGAGACCCTCCTGATGGTGGACGGGGAAACGAAAGTGGCCGAGGTGAAGTCCAAAAGGAAGGAGATGGCGGTGGTCAGCGACCTGTTTGTTGGCGGGATCCCTCCAGATGTGCGTCTCTCTGCGCTCACGTCCAGCACCGTAAAGTACGAGCCCCCTTTCCAGGGACTGATCTCCAACCTGAAGGTGGGGGAGATGCCCCCTACTTTACTAAACAGCCAGGGTATCGAGGACAACCTGGAGTACATCTGCACCAAGCAGAACCCGTGCTTGAACGGAGGGTTTTGCTCGATTCAATACGGAGAGGTTCACTGTGACTGCACCCAGACCCGCTTCAAGGGGAAGTACTGCAAGGAAGGTAGGTCACTAAAATGTAAAAGCTCCTCCGCGCATTTTAAATCTGTTTTATGACTCTGCGCTTGACGAGTGACTGGAAGGGTATCTGCTACCCCCGTCGAAGCGACAAAGCCTACACACACCGTTTGATGCATTATGAGAAGGTTTGTCATTTGTCATCGCTTTGGCGCCCGCCGGCTGTCGGGTTTGATTCGGCTCCTGCCTTCTAATGACTGGGAGCTTTTCTCTTTTTAAATCTGGCCGGCCAAACCGGTACTCCAAAGCAAACACTTTCCCTATGCAAACACAAGATGTGCTTTTCTTTGTACGTTCGGAGCTCAGCGGTGACAACAGATGGCGGTAAATATACGAGAGATAATCGGCTCCGCCCACCAGACGCGTGTCAATCACGTAAGCTCGGGGTACACGGGGCTAAATGACTTACCAAGTCATGTTGATTGTGCTGAGCGGATTTGTCCTCGAGTGTCGGCACTAATTTTAAGATAATGGAAATAAATGCCGGTGGAGTTGTCAGACTCCGGCGTGGTGAAGACGCACCGCATGACTCTAAGGGTGCCGAGGAACGAGTGCAGAGTAATGGATTACGGTTGTGCGGTGGAACAAGACGTGCTGAGCCCTTGCCCTCCGGCTCCTGTCTTCTTCGGGGCGATGTGACCAGCTTACAGAATCAAATTGTTACTCTTTGGCCTCAGCAAACACCTGCTGTTTTGAATCATTCGTCTTATAAGCCGAGATGGAAGAAATTCAGCTCTCCGGCAGTGATTGACAGGTTTTAAGACGACAAAATGATCCGACAGTGGGTCGGACAATGCAGTCGAGGCTTCATTGTGTCGGACCAAAGAGTTCCCGCGCGATCTGGAGTGATCTGGTATGGCTTTTTAAGCTGTCGTATCTGGTACGACGTGAGGCAAGAGGTCATCTTCCCACAACATCAGGAGTCTGTGGCTCTGCTGGTGGAGCAGGAGACCCTCCAATCCAAACGTCTGCTCTTCGATCCCCATCTCCTCCCCCCTGTTGCTCTCGAGTGGTCCGGTTAGCGCGTTGCTTGTCTCATTTATCCCCAGGTTGCTTCTGTAAATAGGTATGTCCATTTCAACATTTGTCAAACTCCCTTCCCCTGCTTCCTCTTCTCTTGCACCATCCA
The DNA here is from genome assembly GCF_037954325.1 of Fistularia commersonii. Lineage (NCBI taxonomy): Eukaryota > Metazoa > Chordata > Actinopteri > Syngnathiformes > Fistulariidae > Fistularia > Fistularia commersonii. The sequence goes on from NC_141302.1 coordinate 15,055,175, forward strand.
TCTCCAGAATTCTTCAAGGACTTCTGCCTTGCAGTTCTAGGCCTACATACGTCTCTTAGGTTACCATGGTTGCCATGCCAATGCAGCAATTGGAGGGCACTTCAGAGTTCACTTCCAAATTCCGTTTCAGACAGTAACGAACTCAGCAAAAGGAGGGAGAACGAATAATCAATCTATGAAAGAGGAAGCACGGCCATGAAATCCATGGCGGCATGTGGACGGAGAAGTCTTCTCCCAGATGTTATACCGCCGCCATGTTGTTGCTGGTCGAAGCATACTGAGACACCGCTTCCCCAGACTTCCAGAGGTACCACTCTGTTAGACCATCTGCAAACTCCCAAAAAGCGTGCAGACGATGACAGACTGAAGGCTATGCGTGTTTAGGGTTGTGCATATATTAATCTGTGAGAGCTTTGGTACAATAAGTTGCTAAAAGCGCTATACAAGGGAGACCACTGAGGATAACTCAGACTCATAAGGTCGTCAGCCAGTGAACTGTAAGTAGAACAAAAGTACAAAAACATAGTGATATGACAGATGATGATCTATAAGATGCATATTTATAGAACACATAATGTCACCTTGGTTTGGTACAGAATTTTTTTTTCTGTTTGCGGTCAAAGACAACAACAGCAAAAGTGGATTAAGTCCAAAAAAAAGATTTGAAAACAGCTTTACTTTGTCAGACAAATGAAAGATAACATTATTCCGATCAAAGAAAAACTCCAGATCTCAACTTGAGTCCCTAAATCGATGTTTTAAAACCAAATATAATTAGAAAGAACAAGCAATGGATGCCTTTGGGTATTTCTTTTTTCTTTTTTTTTTTTTTTTTTTTTAATTGATGTATTTATTATCTTTTTTTTATTCTTTTTAATGGACTCTGCTTTTACAGGGTGCCTGTAATGAAGTCACATTTTGCAAATTTACTTCTATGCAATCGGATATCGGGGCAGTGGTCTCAGCTTCGGCTCGACAGCGAGACGGCCGCCGGTTCGAATCCGACAGGAATTAAAGAGTGAAAGCTTAAATGTCTCTATATGACTTGTGAATGAGAGGGTGAATGGTTTATGTCTCTGAGATGTAAATGAGAGGCTGTGCTTCTCCATATGATCTGTGAATGGTTGTATGTCTCTATATGTGGCCCTATGATTGGCTAGCAGTCCAGGGTGAATCACAGCAGGGATCAGCAAGTGGATAGTGAATTAATGAACTTAGGAATGAATTAGTGATCATACTTTGCATATCGAGCAGATTTTCCCACTCTTCCCGCCCTGGGAGCCAAATTTGTCGAGTGACTCTGACCCCCTTTTTCACAAAAAAAAAAAACATATTTCGAACATCTCACTCTCCCCGCCGAGCCCGTGGTCTCCGTCCGGCCTCCGCCTCCGTCTGGCTCCTGTGCTGTCAGCGTACGTCAAACCCGCTTCTGTTTTAAACCCCGGGCCTCCCTCTTCACTGACACATCCCATTTCCATATCTATGTTTCCGCCCCCCTCCTCCCCTCCAGCGCGTTCATCCATCTCTTCGTCCTGCCGCATTTTCATCGTCCGCCTCCTACCTTCCCTCTCAAGGCTATCTGTGCTTTCCATCTCTCTCCCGAATTCACTCCCTCACTCCACTTATCTATCTTTCACCTTTACCCGCCGTCAGCACTTCCTACTCCTGCTTCCCCTCTGTTGCGTCTGCATCTCCGTGCTCAGGCTTGTGAATTCCCTCGTTCCCGGGGCGGCGGTCAGAAGACGGGTGTCGTCTGGGTCGACGGCGATGGAGATAAATCATCTCAACCTACAGCATCCCTCGTATTTCACTATCATAATTTCATTTTTTTTTTTTTCAATATCCACCCCCCCCTTCCGCCCACATACGAACAAGGGGCGTGGAGCCGTCGGTCTTGGCCTTTGTGACCGACTTATCTGTGATGAATCTTCTCAAGGATAAATCATCTGGTCGTTTTGAAGGCCTCTATGATAATATCATTAACAACAACAAAAATAATAATTGCTCCGATGGTTATTATGATAGTCATAAACCATCATTTCCGGATTATTAGCTGCTTTTCACAGGCTTCAAACCCTGTGGCTTAAACAATGATGTGGCCGGTTTATGGATTTTTACAGGCGAAAGAGCTTCATGCCTCCAAAACATTTAGTCCGGTCCAATCGGACCATGGAAGACAAAAGAGAGACTAAGAAGTGAGACAGAGGACTTCTGTTTAATTCCAACAATGAAGAGGACATCTTTGGCGGTTTTAGCACGCAGGATAAAGATGACGATAGCGATCAACCTTTTCCTGCTAAACTACTGTATTTCTTATTCTTTTAACCATGTGTGTTACAGGCACTGTTCAGAAAAAAAAAGCATTTATGGTATATATCTAGTGAAAAAATCTTTCTATGTTACAAATAGAAACTTGCGGCTTATACACAAGAGCGGCCTATTTTTGTTCAATTTTTTTTTTCCTTTCAAATTTTTATGGGTGTGGCTTATATTCCAGTGCACTTAAAAGTTCGAGGATTACGGTAATTTGCTGCGGGTCAGTAGGTAGAGCAGTGTTCCTCCAACCAGCTCCTCCTGTCTGCATGTCCAACTCTCCTTGGGTAAGACGCTGAACCCTAAAGACATGAATGAAAGGGTGAATGGTTGTAAGCCTCTATATGTGGCCCTGTGATTGGTCCTCGTGGAACCCCACATGAATTAATAGCGATGATAATATCCCTTTAAACAGTTTGGATGAGAAGGGGAAAAACCAGAGAGCGACACGGAGCGTCCATGGAGGCGTCGTCGTCAATTCACCGCCGTTTTGATGGACTTCAGTCACGCGGGAATTAACGTCGATGCCAGACAAGCATTTGCGTCTCCGTCTCACAGCCATCCTCGCCGCTTTCATCCTTTCACCCCCTCCTCCCCGCTTGCTCTCGCCTCGGCTCCGTGTCAGATTGCTGTGTGGACGCCGGGAGCAGATACTGCCGCCCAGCTCTCGGCAAACGTGAGAGCGGAATACCAATGCGGCGCCGTGGTGGCTGCAGGAAACATTTGTCCTTTTGAGACATGGGGGGGGGTGCGAGGCGGGAGGGCGATGGAGATGGAGGCGGCGGGAGCGGAAGAAGCGGGAGAAACAGCTAATCAACACGTAGAAATGAGAGGAAGACCTCTAATTTTCTCCGTCTGCATTTACTTTTAGAGACATGTTCTATTTCAGAGTTATAAATGGGGGTCACTGAGCCGCGGGTGTTTTCAGCGATTTATCCTTTCCCCTGACCCAGAAGCAAATACCAAAAGACGGGGCATTTGGGTACCACAATATGTGGATTCGCTCATTCATGCTTTGTTGGCTCTGCCGGGAGAGAGCTTGCTGTTCCATTGATGGTGCATGGGGGTGCTGTGCTAAGCTAAGTGTCAGCAAATGTGGAATTTGTGAATGCAGATTTCGTTTTCTTTAAGATCCTCTTTTGGTCATTTATTCATCTACATCGTCCTGCACTCGGGGCTGCAGGCTGGGGGAGTGGAGCTTATCCCAGCTGTGATTGGATGAGAGGTGGGGTTCACCTGGGACCTGTCACCAGGCAACCACAGGGCCACATATAGAGGCAAACATTCACCCTCTCATCCACTCGTCCTATGGAGACGTATAACCATTCACCCTCTCGTTCACTTGTGAGAAAAATTCAATCACTCACTCCTTCACACTTCATTTGAACAGTCAACCATTTACCCTCTCATTCATGCCTCAAAAGGACATACTACCATTCACTCTTTCACTTAGCAGCCGTATAAAAATGAACAAAAAATGTATCATTCACACGTCATGGAAAGAGGCATCCAATCATTCACATTTCATACAGACACTCTGTCTTTAGGGGTGAAAGCTTTACAACCTTCCGCCCTCTCAATCATAAGTCACATAGGGTTATTGAATCATTGACTCATTCACACTATATAGACAAATTCACCCTCTCATCGACGCATCATACGGAGACATACAACCATTCACCCTCTCATTCATATGTCATTGAGAGGCATCCAACCATTCACTCATTCACATTTCATACAGACACTCAACCATTCACCTCCTCATTCATATGTAAATTGGACATACGGCCATTCACTCTCTCAGCAACCATATAAAAACGTAAACAAATTCACTCCCTTATTGATGATTGGCTAGATGATGAACCTCTTGTAAGTGCTTGGACATTGTGAGGAAGCCGGAGGAACCTCATTCAGACACAGAAAGGCTTTGGAATTGAACCAGGGATCTTGTTGCCGCAAGGCGGAGAAGCTAACCGCTGTGCTGACTTAATTCAGGGTCGTGACGCCTAAATTGAAGCTAAATGATGCTAAACACCACCTTTAAGCTATAAACTTTATTTAATTTAGGATAGATTCAACCATCATAATTCAACTTTAATTATCACCCATGACTTAAAAAGACATTAAAAGGGTGGACCTAAAATGGCCGCAGATGCTCAGCAAATGAAGAATGACCTCCGATGCGGAGAGCAGAGGCCCGCTAGAAGAACAAGCAGGCATTCGAGATGCCAGAAACAGGATTTCATTAATATCTTTGTGTTTTACCAGAAGCTCCAGTTTAGGGGACACGGTGATTATTCCTCTGCTATTTATCACGGCGTGTGATGGCGGCGCAGTGGTTAGTGCTCCCACTGCACAGCTAGGAGGCTCCAGGAGTCCAAACAGGTGCTGTAGCCTTATTTGACACATTTGGTGTCTTGTGAACAAGTGAGTGAACATTGCGCTGCTCTTTATGACTTTTGAACTAGAGAAGATTCAACTTTTTTGATCCCCATTCGGGAAATGTGGGTGTCGCAGCAGCAGAGAGCAGAGGACAGGTATCAGAAGACATTAAAGTTAATAAATGGAAGAAGATGGAGACATTAAAAAGAACGGAGACAACGTAAACCATAAAACTAAACTGCTACATGAGAACAGGAGTAAAGTGAAAGTTTCAGGAAGTGGCCAGTGGTATAGATGCGACTCCGGCCGGTCAGAACTGTGTGCTGTCCCTGCTCCGGGGTGGACGATCAGCTAGCCGAGTGAGCTGCCCGTCAACCACAGCTCGTCATGCAGGGGCGAAAAGGTTTGTCCAGGATAGCTCCAGGTTTGTCCTTCACCTTCCCCTTAGCCACCATTTCCAGGTTGTCCCAGTTTAGTCCCGCGAGCGAGCGGCTTTCCTCACAAGCTTGTTGATCTTTACAGCAAAGAAGAGCAAAGTGGCTACCAGAGACTGGTAGAAGGTCTTGAGGAGCGCACTTTAGATGCCTAACCCCTTCTGTCCCCTCAGGAAGAACATCCCTGGTTTTATCTGAGCCCACTTTATTGTTAACCCTAATGTACTTCTATGAGTCCACCATCTCCACCTCCTCAGCCTGGATGGTGATTAGTACAGGTCTCCTACTTGGTCCGCTTCCTTTGTCTTGTTGATATTGAGTTGAAGGTTACTCCAACGAAACTCTCAGTCAGTCCTCTGTACTCGTCCTTGTCCTTGTAATTGACACATCCGACAAAGGAAGAGTCATCGGTGAATGTTTGGAGGTGACAGGAACTAGAGTTGTGGCAGAAGTCGGAGGGGAAGAGGGTGAAGAGGAATGGGGACACGACGGTACCTGAGGGTACTTTGGGGCTACGTGGCCTCAGACAGTAGCACAGGCAATGATGTCAGGTGAAGTGAATGACAATGAGAGAGTGAATGGTTGTATGCCCCTGTAGGACATGTGAGTGAGAGGGTGAATAGTTGGCAACAGCTAGTAATCATTGACTTCTCACCCAATGATGATTTGGATCAGTTCTGGCTCCACGAAAACCCAAGACTCACACTAAAGGGTCAGGAGAGTAAATGGTAAATGGATGCATGGATGAACGTGGTGCTAATACAAAGCTAAGAATGAAACTATCTGGAAATGAATAGTATACAAATAAATATATTCAGATTTTGGCAGTGTAATAAAACGGGTATACATGTCAAGTACAACATTAATACCAGCCGCAGTGATTCTTCAATCCTTGGGTAGGAATACACGGCTTCAGAAGTATCTTTTGAAGTACACATTAGAGAGTACTGGGAGCGAGTTTGACACAGACGAGTCGCTCTTTCAAATCCGGCTGACGTGGGGATGGAGATACTGAGCAGGGCTTCAAGAGAGGAATCTGATTATGTTTAAGAATGAAGACAAAGAATCCTTTTTGAAAGCGTTTGGTGCCTTTTGGTTGCGTGATTGAGGGGGAAAAAAAAAGTAAAAAACTAAATCGTTTTTTGCCACAAGGGTCTAATTTACTGCAAAGTATATATTGTGTTTTAACTTTGGAGATGTTTTTTTGTGACTGTGAGTGTCGAGTAAAATGTGAAAAATGGAGTTTGACAGGAGTTGTTCTGTAATTTGAGGAGGTTATGCGATCTCATCTCCCTCCAGCAGTATCTTTATTATTATTATTATTATTATTTCTTTTCTTTAATCCCCCCTTCATAGAATCAGCCTCCTGTTGCTTTCTTGTGAACAGCAGAGATCTGAGTTTGGTCAGGTTGTTGTTTAATTCAAACAAACTGATCTGAATTGAATCTTCTGCCTTGATTTTTTTATTAATTCATTCAGTCGCTCTCTTTATGGCCTATTCAGCACTGCCGGAGGAGGCGTCAGACAAGAGGCGGGGTTTCCATGGATGGCTTCCAGGTTCCCATATAGAGACATTCATCCATTCACCCTCTCATTCACGATTCCAATGCATATGCTGTGTTTTCTTTAACATCCTCCTTTAGTTAAGATTCAGTCATTCATTCATTCATCCACACCGCTAGATCCAACACTTTGGGTTCCGGGGTCGTGAACGGAGCCGATATCAGCTGTGATTGGGTGAGTGGCGGGGTCACCCGGGACTGGTTGCCGGGCGACCGCAGGGCCACATAAAGAGGCAAACAAACATTCACCCTCTCATCCTTGCATCATACGGAGACACATAAGAATTCACGCTTACTAAAGAGACACCCAACTATTCACCCTCTTATTCCTGCATCTTTTTGACTTACAACCATTCACCCTGTCATCCACATGTCATATAGGGTTATTCAACCATTCACTCTTTCACACCTCATATAGAGACTTGAGTATTCATCCTCTCATTCACATATCCTATAGAGAGGCATCCAATCATTCACTCATTCACATAGACTCAACCATTCACCCTTGCATCCATACATACTTAGACTTATAACCATTCACCCTCTCATTCACAAGTCCTATAGTCACACAACCATTCCCCTTTTCATTCATACCTGTTACACATGTGTTTCACTCCCTCATTCACATGGCCTATACAGACAAATATGTATTCACCCTCTCATTCACGGGACAAAGAGACAAAGAAATATTCTGCATCTCTTTTAGACGTCATAGCGGGACAGACAACAATTCACTCTCTCATTCACATGTTATATAGAGGCATACAACTATTCACTCACTCATTCACATGTCTGGATATTCAGGGTCTCCAGTGAATCTCCAGTGTGTTTGGACTGAGTAACCCCAGGCAGACAGAGGGAGAACATGGACACTCCACACAGATATCCTACCGTGGAACAAAATATATGTAGCAATTACCTGGACCCTTGTAAACCTTCGCACACTGTGTGTGTGTTTTAGTTTGTGTGTGTGTGTTTGCGTCCCTTTTTGTCCCATTACCCCTGTAATCACGCGCAGGCCTTTGTTGGCCGTCAGGGCTGTAATTAAAGTTGCAGCGAGGCAGCGCTCGCGTCACCGCGCTTAGAGGTTAAATGACTTCTGGGGGAAGCGACAGCACCGACATTAATATGTTCATTTACTCGAGAGGGTGAACCCTGCTAGGTTCCACAGCTAACTTCCAAGCATAGCATAGCTAACTCGCTATGATGTGCAAGAGGCGGCGAGATCGATCAGCTTGGTAGGTTTGTAAAATCCTCATTTTTACAGAAAGATGGAAAACCCTTCTTTTGTGAGAATGCGTCCTGCTGAGAAATCAAACCGCAGATGGAAAATGATCACAGTATCGATTGATGATTGATCCCTTGTTCTCGTGTGATATTTTTTGTTCGGGAAGGCGACATGCAAAAGTGTCATCGCTGTCAAAATGTGTTGTTTTAACAATTTACCAAGCTCCTGATGTTGCTATGTCCCGTTTACGTGATGGATTCCACGGCGGGTTAATTAATCATTCACTGTCAATTACACATGGAGACATGTTTCACATCTGGGTTATTTTATGTGGAAAGAGCCTGGAGAACCTGAAGGAGAATGCGGGGCAACATGGAGACTCCACGCAGAAACGCCCGCGGAGTCTCGGGCTAAAGCACTAACCGCTGCCGTGGCATCCCACTACTTCGCATTTCACCCTTTTTTTCATCACTTTTATCGTTAAATGTTTTCTGGACATGTTACATAAAACGTTCACAGTATTTGCTGCCTGGCAGTGGAATAAACGCGGCGTTGCTTTTTAGCAACGGCAAAAAAAAAAAGAAAAAATCAGCTTGACGCCGCAGCACTTTTCACTTGGCAGCAGCAGATAGAGGTGCGTTCAAAACCAGCTATGTAAGTCATTACTCCAGGTACACTCCGGTCCGCTCTCATCATCACTTCTTATTATGGTAGATGAAGCAGAAGCCTAGCCTAGCTCTCAAACACACACACACAGACTCACACACACCCTTGGGCAAAAAAAAAAAAAAAAAAAAAAAAAACTGTGACCCTAATGTGGGTAAATAACCAGCGAGTGCAAGACGAGGCGCCAGTTTCCAACACACTGTCCCTTTCCCAGCCTCAGGGGGTGTTTCACACACTGCGCTTTAGACACATGTGGCAGGTCAGACACGTTTAAGGCTGCCGACATATCGCATGAGCAGCCCGATGAAATGATAAATATTAGACAAATAAATGCATTTAAAAGATAGAACTGGTGATATCAAATATATTGTGTTTAGTGCTGGATTGGTGGGGCTTCACAAAGCAGATTAGTGAGAGTATTTATTTATGTATTGTTATTTTCAGTGCTGTGATAATAGTGGTATCGGTGTAAGTTGTGTTGGTATCGATGTTATTATTCTATAATTATAATTATATATTATTATAATTATCATTACTATTATTGGTTGTAGTAATCTTAGTTGTGGGAATAGTTCTCATCATAGTATTGGTAATAGTGGTATTGTAATTTTCTATGGCTTTATTATTATTATTATTATTATTATTATTATTATTGTTGTTATTGATTGTGTTGTTGTTTTGATTGTGTTGTTGTTTTGATTGTTGTAGTTTTTTTCATAATTGGTAATGGTATTATTGTTAGCTGTTGTGAAATTTGCATTGGTGGGAGTGTAATGATTTTACTTTATTATTGTTAATAATAATAGATTTTTTAAATTATTATTCAGGGTTAAACAGAGAAGGTGGATTTGCTGTGGTGACCCTGAACAGAAAAGCCAAAAGATATTTTTTTTATTATCATTACAATTATTATCATTATTATTATTATTTTTATTATTATTATTAATAATAATAATATAATAATCCAACTAGTAGTATTATAGTCATTATTGTTATATTATTATTATAGTTGTTGTTGTTTATCTTGATTGTTGTTTTTTTGATTGGTTTCTTTTTAGAATTAGTAATGTGATTGTTATTGTAACTACAATTAATGATAGTCCTCGTCGCTTTTGTCGTTGTTGTTTTTGTGATTTTTATTGTTACAATAAGATAATACGTTATTGATCCCGATGTGGAATTTTGATCATTAATCAATTGATTATTATAATCATTATTATTCTATTTTTTGGCATTATCATTGTTGCAGATTAGAGGTAAGCGGCAGCTCTTACGTATCTTAAATATTAGATATTTGCTGCTGAGAATCTCTGTTTTCTGCACTATTCTTCGTGTGCATTCATTCATTCATTCAATATTATATATCATATAAAATAAAAAAATGTTTAAAATATATACAATATAAAGCTAACAGATCCCCGGATTACGAGTTGTGTATTCCCCAAGGAAATATGTTGTTTTGTTTTTTTTAATATTTATTTTTTTAGCGGTTAGCTTGTTGGACTTTGACGAAATAGCGCCGGGGCAAAGAGCTGGGGAGGAACCGGGGAGCCATATATCACGGGTGATAATTGCGACCCACTGGCAACCTCGGAGGAGGAGGAGGGGTTGAGAGCGTGACAACGGTGTGATCCGCCTGATAACTAGAGTCCAAATGAGTGGGGCTGGGATACATAAGTACATGAGGTGTTAATGAGGGGCCGCACCCTGCAAGGGCGCCTCAAGAGGCTCTCTGGGAAATCTGATCGGCGACAGTGATGATGGCTGACAGCGTTCATGCTGAGCATTTCTATTTATTTTATTTTATTTTTTTTTCTTCTGTTTTGTTTTCGCACACATCATCTAACCACACTGATTATGAAGCCTGCGGCGCTCTGGGCCTCGGCTGGAGCGCTCAGATTCACTGTTCATCACATGGGCTGCTGTTTGGTCTCTGCCTCCCCGCGGGAAACACCATATAAACTAACGCCCACTTAGGTCAGTGCTTCCTTCTCACAGCCAGAAGGTTCCTGGTTGGATTCCCACAGGATGCATTTCATGTGTGGAGTCTCCATGTTCTCCCTGTGTCTGTGCAGGGTTCCTCCCACAGTCCAAAGCATAATAATGAGATTGAGTTTATGTACATAGACGTGTTAATGAGAGGGTGTATGCTTGTTTATATAGATACTTAAATTAGTTTTTTTTTTCTTTTTTTCCATAGATGTGACATTTCCTCAGTGTGGGACGATAAAAGGCCATATTCATGTATTCATTCATGAATCACAGGGTCAATGTTTGTTTATATTGACGTGTAAAGGCGCGGGTAATTTCTTTGTTTTTCCTAGCATTTAAATGAAGGAATGAATATATAGTTGTGTACATGAAAGTGCAAATGTTGTTTATATCGATGTGTAAATGAGAGGGTGAATGTTTTTGGTTTACATAGACATGCAAATGAGTGGTTGAATGATGTTTATTTAGCTGATAAATGAAAGGGTAATTTTTTGGGTGATTTTGATGCGTAAATGGTAGGGTAAATAGTTGTTTCATTTTGTTTACAAAGTGAATGGTTGTATGTTTCAATTAGACATGTGAATGAGAGAGTGAATGTTGGTACAAATGTGAAAATGTAAATGAGAATGTTATTTTATATAGATGTTTTAGTGAGAGGGTGAATGTTTTTGTTCCTATAGACTTGTAAATCAGAGGATGAATGTTTTTTAGAGAAATCTAAATGACAGGGTGAATTAATTGTTTATATATGTGTGTAATTAAAGGATGGATGCTTGTTTGTATAGATGTGTAAATGGAACAATGACATTTTTTGTTTATATAGACGCGTGGATGAGAGGGTGAATGGTTGTTTACATAAACGTGTCAATGAGTAGCTGAATGTTTCTTTATATAGACAATTAAGTGAGAGGTTGAATATTTGTCTGTTTGTATTGGTGTTATTGAGAGGATGAATGTTTTTGTTTATAGAGATATGTAAATAAGATGCTGAATTTTGGTTTTTATGACATGTAAATGAGAGGATGAATGTTTGTTCATATAAACATGTAAATGAGAGAGTAAATACATGTTTGTATGGATGTATAAATGAGAGGGTGATTTTTTTTTGGTTTATCTAGATCTGTAAATGGGTGAATTCTTTATTGGTAATATTGAACTGTAAATGAGCAGGTGAATGGTTTTAATTAGATGATGGCATGAATGGTTGTATGTTTCTGTCAGATGCATGAATGAGAAAACAAATGTTTGTCTATCTGGACGTGTAACAGAGAGAGTAAGTGTTTGTCTCTAAGACAAGTGGATGAAAGGGTGAATGGATTTGTGACTTTATGAGAGGGTGAATATTGCATCCCTCAATGTGGCACATGAATAAGACAATAAGGCAGTGTGTCTTGATGTGATGGGGAAATGAGACAGTGAACGTTGAATGTCTCCATATGATATGTGAAGGACAGATTGAATTGTTGCAGGTCTCTATATTGGCGCTCAGCAGCGGATTGAATCTCAGACCATTCCAGTGTGCTAGTTAGCAAACGGCTAATACACGAGGTGACGTCTCACAGAAATACTAATCGGAATGCGCATGGTACATAATAATAACTGGAGAATTAGAGGGTGCAGGAAATGTCTCGAGACCGCCAGCGGGGGGATCCATACATTCAATTTCACAGCTTCTCAATGAGAGTGGGGTTTTATTGTGAAGAGGAAGCTGAGCGTGACAGTCGTGAGGGTCAAAGGTTGAACGCTGAAGAAACATGGAAACTACATGCCATGGATAATGGAAGGTTCCTGGTTCCTGTGTGGAGTCTCCATGTTCTCCTCAGACGCCTGGGGTTCCTTCCATGATACAAATACATGGAGGAGGTGAAAATTTGTATGTCTTATAGGAAGAGCTGATGAGAGGTTAAATTGTTGGAGTTCTCTTTATGAATGAGTGATTGAATGAATGGCTGCATATCTCTATGACACCTGAAGGAATGGATGAATTGTTGCATGTCTGATAGGAAGCGCTCATGAGAGGGTGAACTGTTGGAGTTCTCTTTATGAGTGAGCGAATTGCTTTATATCTTTATGATACCTGGATGAATGAGTGAATGGCTCCAGATGTCTATGTTTTGTGTGAATGTGAGGGTGAATGTTTGTATGTCTTAGAGGAAGGGCTCATGAGAGGGTGAATGTTGGAGTTCTCTTTATGGACGTATGAATGAAGTATGAAAGTGTTTGTTTTGTGTGAATGATTGATTATCTCTAAACAAAGTCCGAATGATTGAGTGAATGACTGTATGTCTTTATGGACGTGTGAATGAATGGGTGAAGACTTTTTTGTCTCCTTATATGGTGCTATGATTGACGGCCCTGCAGTGGTTGGGGTAAACCCCGCCTCTCGCCTCTGACAGCCATGATAGGCCGTCTGATAATAACGAATGAAGCAGATAACATGAATGAATTAATGAATAAATAAATAAAAACTTCCTTGACACAACAACAAACCCATCCTCAGGTGTGGTTGTGTTTTTAACACACAAACAGTGAAATGCTCTCACACTGGGTTCCTGAAGGCAGCGTTTGAATCAACACCCCTATGGCGCGTGAAATAACGTTAGCACGTTAACATTTGAGGAGAGAACGCAGGAAACCGACGCCTGGGCCCAAAAGGATGGCCGTCGCGGCGGAAACAAAATAATTGTGCATGTGTGAGAAGTTGGTCAGTGCGAAGCTGTGCATATTGAAGCTTCTTTGTCGACATTCCGGGAGCATTGAGAAGTTCCCCGTCGTGAGAATGCAGAACTCCCCTGAGCCCCGACAATCATATGCAAATCGGCACAATCATGTAACATAGTCACAGCAAGGCACCTGTGTGTGTGTGTGTGTGTGTGTGTGTGTGTGTGTGTGTGTGTGTGTGTGTGTGTCAAGGCTGCATTGATTAAAACATGAAGCTGTTGTCACCGCTAATGTATTCCTACATTTCTAAAAAATAAAAATAAAAACACAACCGCTAGAGCCATTGTATGAAATCATCACAACCAAAGGTCAGTTGAGGTTGATTCATACGTTATTGTTGTTAACGGTAGGAGTAGTAGCAATGGTAATGCTGATGTTGTTTTTAATTGTATTCTTTTTATTATTGATCATGGTTTTACTACTAGTTGTAGTGATATTGATATTATCCAATTATTGATTATTATTACTATTATTATTATTATTTTAACCCCGTGACCCAGAGTGCAGGATGAGCAGCAGCCGATCGATGGGTTATTATAAAGAGAATTATGATCACAATTAGTTTTTAAATTATTATTAATATTTTTTTATTTCCCCCATTGCTTACATTATTATTATTGTTAGTACAGATATTAGTAGTTACAGTAAAAGTAGCAGTAGTAGTACTGGTAGTAGTGGAAATAGTGGTATTATCATTGTTTACAGCATTATTATAATAATAATTCATTACGATTATTGTCATGATTATTTTTCTTTATTGTGATTATTATTATTATTATTATTATTATTATTATTATTATTATTATTACTGGTCTTGTGAGCAGCAGGGTTCATCCTGGATGGCTCAGGTTGCTTATAGTCACATGATTCAGTAGGGCATATATGGTAAATATATAGTAGTAGTAAATATAGTAGTAGTAAATATAGTAATAAAGCTATTCACTCATCAAATATAGATATGCAACCATTCACCTTCACATTCAAACGTCTCAACAATTAAAGTGGTTGGCGCAGCGCCCGGCTCTTCATCATGATCCGTTACCGTCTTGTTTGCTGTTTCTGACACGTTTGGCGATGACAAGATTCTCATAAACATCCAGGGCCTTGTCCTTCGACCTTTCAAATCCTAATCCAACTCCGAACGGATGGATGGTTGGATGGTTGAATGAAGCTCCGCTTATTCATTCCCATATGCAGAATAGCAACCTTGAACTAATGGCAACGCAAAAAAAAAAAAAAAATGAGGCAAATATTTCCAGATCCGTTATACATTCATTTAAGAACATTGCTCTGCACACTTTTATTTCATCCATTTATTTAATACCTGTGCTTTTCATCTCCTGTTTGTGCAGAGCCTGACTCTAAATAACACATTCTGATGCTGCACTTTTCATAACTTGACTTTATAAGAAAAAGGAGGGGGGGATCAGTAACAACTGCTGCAGATGAAAGCCTTCCTTAAATCCCCAATCTCCTAATTCCTTCTCTTATGCACAGTGTGACTACTATAATGCAGATTGCTCTTCCTCGCGGCAGCATAAAGCAAGAATTAATGGATTAAAGTAGGAGGTTAAGTTGCCTCACAGGAGTCACGTGACCGTGGAGTTCTCCAATCACATGTGGTCGGTGGTGTCGATCTGCTGTTTCCGGCCCACGGCCGTCTCTAGCTCTTTGTCAGGTAAAGTCTCCGGTAGCTTGAAGGTTCCCCGCCGGCGTGCTCGTCCGTCACATGCAATTAAACGGGGCTCGCCGCTGTCGGCCTGCAAGTCGGGGTACTGAGCGAGAGGTCTGGCTTGTGCATCCCTGTCAGATGTCACTCGCCATCCATCTTGCTTTATGGCTGAGGTGAAGGGGATGGGCACACACACACACACACACAAACACACACACACACACACAAACACACACAAACAGACATGCAGGAGTTGCAAACCAAAACTATGAAGGTTTTCCTGGCATGTGGTGCTTCATGGGGTTAAGCGAACTTGTATAGGACTTTTAATGGATGATTATCAATGTGGACGATTAGCGATTATCGATGGTTTCTGGCAAAAGCCATAAGCATTAGCATTCACAGCTTTTTGCATTCGTGAAGGATACTCTCCTGGTATGAGCTGCCAACATTTACTTGTTCATTTATTAAAAATATGCATGTATTATTATTGTTATTATTAATATTTCATTTACGTGATTATGATTATGATGTTGATGGTGATTATTAATATTGTTGTTGTTGTGTTACTATTTGAAGTACCGGTAGTACTATTAGTGAGTAGTAGTTTCAGTATTAGTGTTTTCTTTAATTATGTAAAAAAGTTATTCAATCATTATTTTAATTACTATTAATAGTAGTAGTAGGAGCATCAGTATCAAAGTTGTTGTTATTCTTATGCCCATTCCTATAAACTGATTGAAACATCCTACTGTACCTAAAGTCTAAAAGTTTACGAGCTGGTCTTTGCAATAATAGACAGAGTAGGTATTTGCATTTCAATTTCTTAATTTCTCAATTAATCTCAGGGAATACAGTTGATCAACATTGCATTCTCTGATTGGTCGACTGAATTGCGTAGCATCTTCCAGGACGATCAACTGTACTGATTCCCCCAATCTCTTGTCGATGTATATATGTTTATATATCTATTTAACTTTCTTTTGAGTTAATCATTTTATTCTCACGGCAAGAATAGCGACTTTGAGCATCATGCAGGTAATTATACTAATTAATTAAGTGTTTTAATGCGTAACCAAAGGATGTAATACAAGGCAATGTACAAAATGCTTCAAATGCTCTAACAGGAAATAGTTAAATGAGAGAAAAACGACGGCCGTTCAAACGAAGGCTGCAATAATATCACAATTTGACCGAAAGGGATTTCGCAACCTGCCATCTCGGGTCGTTCAGGAGACAAAAGTGAACATATTTATTTACAGGAAAAGGCGCTCGGGAGTAAAACCCGTGGAAGTAATATCTTTCTTATGCACGGCTGCACATTAAACACACCACTCGCTCGCCAGCGCCCTCAGGAGACGCAGCGTCGTGTTCGCCCCTGATAATGTTCTATAACCTTTTATTAGAGCCGCCGCGGTGGCGGGATACAAACGTGGGCAATCTAGTTCCGCCCCGGTGTTACTTTTTAAAGCCAACATGTCAGCGGTCGACGAGAGAGCATAAAATATTTATGTGTTGTTTTTTTATTTTTTGATTACCCATACCTGCAGCATTTTTAATAGTCCGGCATTCTCGCTATACATTATGTACTTCCAACTGCTCACATACAAGTGTTTATTTCCCCACTGGGCTCCGTGGATTAGAGAGGCTTCATATTCAGTTATCAGGGTCAGAGAGGCCTCTTTCCAGCAGGTGGATTAAAATGAGCTAAATAGAGTGACTGTCGTTTGTGAGAGATTCCAATTGAAGTGAACATTGGATACCACATTGTGTAATAAATCATTAGAATCTGGTTCAAATATAATTAGATATACTTTTTTGTGTGTGATATTATTCTTATTATCATAATATATATATTATACTATTCCATACTATATTATACACTCTCTCACTCAGTAATATATACTATATTTTACCATATATAATAGATGGTAATCTATCATAATATAATATTATACAATATTCATATATTTTTTTATATAATAGCTATGTTATTCTTCTTCACATCAATAATAATATTATCAAGACATATATTTAACATATTTTATATGTGTGTATTTATATATATATAATTTTATTATTATACTATTAATATATCTTATATATATTATAATATTTATATCATATTTTATATTTATCACATACATATATATAATTTTTTTTTTATATTCCCTTGTTTTGTTTCCTGACGTGTAGATTGAGTTCAAACGGTTGCTTTACCCTGAAGACACACTGATGTTTTTTTGGGGTGCTTCATCATCCTGCTTGAAATACACCACCCTCCTGAGTAGAACCTAATGTATTACTTTACACGGCCTGTCACACACTCTGAACTCGAGTCTTATTGAATCTGCTCATTCCTCCAACTCCACTTTCAATCGCGCAAAGGAAAGGCAAACACGGCTGTGCTTTTTATGACCGCCCAGATCTCCAGAGAATCAGGCTCCATCGATGACATTCATCGATTCATTTATTTATCTATCCCGGCCCTGCGACCAGACAGGACCTCCTGCGGAGTGAATGAAAGCTCCCACAACACCGAATTAATGGGAAATCAGGTGTGACGGCAGATGCGCCGGCTTATATGCCACTGCAAGCTGTCTATGCCTGTTGCTTATCTGAGCGAGGCCGAAAATGAAAATGATGGTTATTCATTTATTCATTTCACTATTTATTTAGTTAGTTCCTTCTTTTTCATAGTCTATGCATTTATTTTTATTTTTTACTTGTGTGTTTGTTTGATTTATTTATGTTTGTATTTGTGTATCTATTTATTATTCATTTATTTATTTATTTTCATTTTACTCCCTATTCTTTTTAACCTTTCTTTTTGCATATTTTTGTATTCTTTAAAAATACAATTTGTCTCATTGGAGAGGCTGCAGTCAAATAATCAATCGTGACCTATTCCAATTTCTGCCAAGGGAGGCCGAGACTTCATAGTAATCCTCTCGGGCTTGACGAGGCGCCTCCCTTGACATGACCCTGCTGGATTTCCTGCACGCCAAGTGAGCTGCAGAGGTTGTGGCTCTGAACACTGATAAAAAGCGCCATTGCCGGGAGAAGCTGAAGTGTTGGAAAGAGGAAGGTTTCAAATGGAGTTGGATTGACAGTGCAAAAGAAGGGGTGAGCACATGGAGCGATGGTGCAAAACATGACCAGTGTTACTGACAAAGTCCCCTGCACGTTGTGTTTGTCATGGTTGGTGGTGAGCGTGGCAGCGCCCACTCGAAGATCGGCACGTCCGCAGACACGATTTCCCAGACACTGTCCGCTGAGAGACTTTCAGCTGGGTCCCAATGTCATGCAGCAGATTGCGCGGGAATGTGCACCAAGTAACAAATACAGGCACGGCGGAATTGCAGTTATTTGTCTGTCAGCCTGATGTGAGAATAACCCTGCTAGAAAACCTCATCTCAGCGCCCGTAAAGCGCAAATACAGGAGAGCCTGGGGTTACCAACGCCTCTAAACACCAACAAATCGGCCCACGAGCAGAGTTTTCCATCACATTTTGAATGAAGCTGTGAACAAGCCTTGGTGCCCAAGTGCACAAACAAACAAACTCACAGGTTTTCTGTTTTGTGGTGTTGCAGCGTGGCATCAGGTGTGCATGTTACTCCATGTTATTTACATTGTTCATCATGTGTTCTCCTGGTATAATGCTTTTTGGTGCTTGTTTTACAGTAAGCTAGCTTCATTATTTCTCCCAAAAAGGTTGAAACTATGGTGGATAGTGGTGTTAGAAGAAGTTAAGGATGAACGTAGATCCAAAGAAGGAAATAACAGCTAAACATTACGGCGGTGTTGGTGTTACAGATCTCGCTAATAGCTAAGTCAACCATCTGTACGATCCTGAAGAGCAAAGATGAGCTCAAGATGGCTGATGTGGCTAATAGGGCAACTAGTCTAACAAAAGAAAGGTCTCATGTCTTAGAAGAAGGAGAAAAGTGGTTGTTAGTTTGGATGAATGAAAGATAGCTTGATGGAGGCTTAACTTTTGCTGATTGAGTGAAGGAAATGCTGACTACAAGAGCTGGCAAGAAGGGAAAGAACACCAGAAACACAGCAATAATTAAAGTTATCTTTAATTCTTTTCTGTATTTTTGCAAAAAAATAGACCATAAAAAAGTTTGTAAAGTTCATTTGTTTTTGGGTCTGGAGAATGGATCAACGGGGTTTACATTGATTTTAATGGAAACAATGATTCGAGTCAAAGGATAAATTAAATTTGTAAGTTGGGGTTCTGCTGCATGTTGTTATTCATCTCTGCCACTGCATTGAGCTTAGCAGTGCTAAAAAAAACACCAGGTACATTTGATCTCTTCATCACTTATCATCCACCCATCACATCCCACCTCATTGTTGTGATAAATGTGTCGCCGGATGGGGGTGGCTGGGGTTGCGATCATCTTCACCAAGAGTATTGATTAGCTGATTAGCAGTCCCGGCGGCGCCTGTTTGAAGAGAATTTGAGCAAGACTGATGGGAAACTGTCTGCAGTTATGAGGGAGTGAAGGAGGGGGAAATGTAATAGGGATTTTTCGGGATTTGAAAGGTAGGGGGAGCAGTTGTACCCCAGGATTGGACTGTTAATCAATAACACACAGAGTCATGGTCACGTGACCTATTTGGCCCTCACGACGAGGTAAACATGAGACTCCCTGGGAAAGGAACGTCTTCATATGTTCTTTTAGGCATAAAATATTCACGCCATCGATCGGCTGACACTCGATCAATACCTACCGATGTGTTTGTTTGTTGGCTGCTGAAGATGGGGGTCAACATGAGGGTTCAACATTCGTTCAATGGGTATTGGTATATATATATACCCATTGAACGAATGTTGAACCCTATATATATGTTCGTTACATCCATGTATTTGTTAAGATATCTATTTAAATCATCTAGATTGCAGGACACCTGATACACACACACACACACACACACACACACACACACACACACACACACATATATATATCCAGTGGTAAGAACGAGTATTTGATGCACTGCTAATTTTTCAGCTTTTCCTACTGTCACAGCCTGTAGAGATCTGACATTTAGGTGCTTATATAGGTACTAACTATGAGTGATGGTATCTAAAACAAAAATCCACAAAGAAACATTGTGTGATTTTTAAGTAGTTAATTTGCTTTTTTATTGAATTACATAAGGTTTCGATACATCAGAAAAACAGAACTTAATATTCGGTACAGAAGTCTTTGTTGGCACAGAGATCAGACATTTCATGTAGTTCTTGATCAGGTTTTCACACACACACAGCAGCAGCGATTTTGGCCCACTCCTGCATACAGATCTTCTCCAGATCCTTCTGGTTTTAGGCCATTCCCTGGTCAATTTGGACTTTCGGGTCCCTCCAGAGATTTTCTATTGGCTTCAGATGTGGAGACTGGCCAGGCCACTGCAGGACCTTGAGATGCTTCTTACGGAGACACTCCTTAGTTCCCCTGGCGGTGTGTTTCGGGTCGTCATCATGCTGGAAGACCCGGCCATGATCCATCTTCAAGGCTCTTACTGAGGGAAGGAGGTTGTTGGCCAGATCTTGCGATACATGGCCCCATCCATCTTCCCCTCAATACAAGGCAGTCGTCCTGCAGAAAAGCAGCCCCAAGGAATGACCTTTCCACTTCCATGCTTCACAGTTGGGATGTTGTTCTTGTTGCTGTACTCATCCTTCTTCTTCCTCCAAACATGTTGAGTGGAGTTTAGACCAAAAAGCTCTATCTTTGTCTCATCAGACCACATGACCTTTTTCTATTCTTCCTCTGGATCACCAAGATGGTCATTTGCAATCTTCATCCAGGCCTAGACAAGTGCTGGCTTGAGCAGGGGGACCTTGCGTGCGCTGCAGGATTTTAATCGATAACGGTGTTGTGTGTTACTGGTGTTTTTTTTTGAAACTGTGGTCCCAGCTCTCTGCAGGTCAATGAGCAGGTCCAGCTGTGCAGTTATGGGCTTCTCTCACTTTCCTCATGATCACTGATGCCCCGCGAGGTGAGATCTTGCATGAAGCCCCAGGACGAGGGAGATTGACCATCATTTTGAACTTCTTCCATTTTCTAACCAATTTCAACAAATAGTTGTTATCTTCTCACCAAGCTGCTTGCCTGTTGTCCTGCAGCCCATCCCAGCCTTGTGCAGGTCTACAATTTTATCCCTGATGTCCTTACACAGCTCTCTGGTCTTGGCCATGGTGGAGAGGTTGGAGTTTGTTTGATTGAGTGTGTGGACAGGTGTCTTTTATACAGGTAGCGAGTTTAAACTGGTGCAGTTAATACAGGTAATGAGTGGAGAACAGGAGGGCCTCTTAAAGAGGAACCGAGCTCTGTGAGAACCTTAATTCTTACAGATTGGAAGATGATCAATACTTGTCATGCAATAAATTGCTAATTAATTACTTAAAAATCATACAATGTGTTTTTCTGTATTTTTGTTTGAGATTCCATCACTCACAGTTGAAGAGTACGTATGACAAAAATTACAGAACTCTAAATGCTTTGCAAGTGGGAAAAGCTGAAAAATCAACAGTGTATATTCGCCACTGTATGTATATCATTGCATGTATTGAATGCATGTGTTTGTATTGAGGTATATAAAATGATTTTAGATTGTAGGAGGAAACCTGATACACTGCAAAAAGAAAAAAAAAAAAGAAAAAAAAAATATATATATATATACGGGAAAAAAAAGACTGGATTGCACATTTCCATAAACACAGAAACACATTGACACGCATCTGCCTCGGCGGCGGCGCTCCTCACATGCCGAGCCGGGAAGATAAATATTGACTCACAGGCTTCTCATTAAAAGGCTCTTTTGACTACAGCAGCCTGAAAGGGACATATAGTGCACTCATTACAAATGCTAGAACGTGTGCACCGGAGATAATGGTGACCCTTTGTGTTGTTTGCGACGGAGAGCCGAGGGTCTGCGGAGGCGTAATTGGGGACGGGGATCAGATCGGAGGTCATCCCGGATGTTAGGAATTACATGATTTGCTGTAAAATGCAGAAAAAAATAAAACAACGGGGGTTAATCTTGTTTTGCCAGGAGATCACGCCAAGTTTGCACAATGGATGCAGCTTCTAGTCCGGGACTCGCTGCCATCTGTTGTTCCCTGTGTTCCACCCGGGCTCTTTGTTTTCTATAACACGGACAGTATTTAAAGTGAATAAATGCCGTTGGTGAAGCTATCACACGGACAACAGTGGCTGCAAGAGAGAGAAGAAGCGCAGAGATGAGGCGGCAGCACTGCTCTGGTGTCTGATCAGGCCTAAAATGCTATTACTCCGTTGTCACCACTACTGCTCTCTGCTGTTTAACTCGCAGAGATGTGCTGACCTTTTTGGCGCTTAAACGCGCCATTCCTCCCAAACGCTGAATCTTTTTTCTTAGAATTACAGCGACTCCCGGTTTTATAGCCATGAAAAAGGCAACACCGGTGTCCGGAAGAGTTTGGAAGAGTCTGGAAGAGGAGCGACCATTGCTTTGGGGCGCCATTGAGTGCCGATAAATTTCCTGGATTTCCTTCCCTGTTGGATTTTCAGCCACAAACCTCACATCAAATATGTGGCTGGAGGGATCAAATGAAGTTGAAACAGTAATACTTTGTGTATTTCTGTGTTTGTGTACATATATATATATATATATAGTAAAAGGACAATGTCATTATCCTTTTTCTTTATGATCAAGGATCTCTTGATCTTTGCTTTGACCCCTGATTGCTGCAGGAGGTTGGAGGAAACATCAGGCTGAGTCAGAACTTAGCGGGCTGCCTCCTCTGGCACGCCGTTTGCGTGCCGATCCTAGGCTCAAAATACGGTGAAAAGTGGAAAAAAAAAACAAAAAAAAAAAAAACTAAAAAAAAGAATGCAAAAAATATGCTGAAATAATGAATTGATAAGTACATAAAATAAAAAAGGAAAACAATTAAATCTAAAAAAAATTATTTTAAGCATATTTTAACAATAAATACATAATTCCATTAATTAAAAAAAAATCTAAATTATATAAATGCATATTATAGAATTAGAATAATAAAGCCATAAATACATGAATACATTTAGCATTGACATTTAGCAATGAATGAATAAACAAATAAAACCCTGAATAATATAAATTGATAAAATATTAAAATGTAAATAAATAAATTAACCAAAAAAGGAAAGACAGGATAATATTGCGGGTAATGAATGAATAAATCAATCAAAGTTGTGTGGATGGAATAGTGAATCAATGCATAAAAAAAAAATAACTTATTCAAAGGAATATTTGGTATTTTTCCAAGATATTTTGCCATTTTGTGTCAATTTTACCCTTTGAAGAAAAAAAATATATAAAAATAGAAAAAGGCATTTAAAAAAAAAAACAGAATTATGGCAAATGGATGTAATTTCCCATGATACTTTGGTGACAGTGACACAATATATCCGCCCACATGTGCAGTAATGGAGGATCAACCAGGTATTATCCTTTTTTATCCGCTCCCACTGCATGTGGAACAAAGTCTGAGCTGAGTTTTTTTTTTACCGGCGTGACACGTTTGTCACATTTATCACACGGATTCAAAGAGGAGCATGATTCACACACAAATAAGATACAAGGGGAAGCACACACACACACACACACACATACACACGTCCTAATCTGGACACAGATGAGCTAAAGATGGATCTGTTTACTCCGTCTGTCCTCAGCCAGGTAGCTACTGTGATATGGCCTGGTTTCTCAGCTGTGCGAGTGTGTTGTCGTGTGTGTGTGTGTCTGTGTGCGTGCGTGTGCGCGCCGTCGTACAGCACAGGTGGTGGTGGGCAGCAGGGAAGGGAGCAGGCCAGCGATCAGGTAGAACTCCACTGAGGTGGAAATAACACAGTCTGGACTTCTGACTGCTTGACGGGACCCGGTGTGAAAATGCTGCAGGTGATTCTGACAGCACACTGCTTCTCCCTCCTTCTCCAGAGCCTGGTCCAGGTGCTTCCACGTGCAGCTTCTCTGTCATACAACATGCACATGCACACCATAAGGTCATATTCTTACTGGGGATGAGTCCATGGACTCGGAAGTCGGACTGAGCTGGTTTGGACAGATCTGGTTAGGATGCTGATGTTTAAAGTCCCTAGAGACTGGATTTATGAATGGAGGAGGGGGTTATGATGTCAGCAGGTGGGGAAGAAGATGATGCTGAGGGGAGGGTTAAATGGAGGGAGATGACTGGCTGTCTTGAAGGCAGCAGCCCAAATGAAAAAGAAGGCATTGCAACGTTCTTGTGTTTCCTGCAACTTGTTAAATGCATCCAATCGTTCATCATCTACTACAGTTCACCCTCTCACTCAAACATCTGGGCAATTTAGAGCCTCCAGTTTAGCAGCTACGTGTTATTGGACTGTGGGAGGAACCCAGAGAAACAGGAGGGATCTGTGACTGGATAACATGTGCTGTCCTTCTGATGGACTCATTCCTGATCCTATCCATCCTGGTCACTCCCAAAGAGAACCTCAGCATCTTCACCTCTGCAACCTTCAGCTCTGCCTCCTGTCTTTTTGTCATTGTCACTGTTTCTAGGCCGTACAGTATCGCTGGTCTCACCACTGTCTTGCACACTTTTCCTTTCATTCTTGCTGATAATCTCATTGTACCCCTGACACTTTTCTCCACCCATTCCAACCTGCTTAAACCTGTTTCGTTATCTCTTTTCCACACTCTTCGATGCTCTGGAATGTTGACCCCGAGTATTTGAAACCTCCAACTCATTCATCTCCACTCCCTGTGGCTTCACCTTTCCACCTAAGTCTGTAAATCACCCACATGTGATTTACAGACTGATTACTATGCACATATTATACAGGTGGATATATGCATTAAATGTGATAAAAATATAATTTACAATAGAAAATATACAGATGATAAATTATGATATACAAACTATGCAGTTGAAATGGAAATTAAAGGGTGCATATTGAGTAAATATTAACCATCGGTAACTAGAGTTACTAATTATCTTTATTTCTGGACTATTGAGCTATATTGAGCGCACCTGAATGCAAGCCGCACCGGCCAGAAATAACTTAATACATATAAGTGTTCATGTATAAGCTGCATAGGTCTATAAACCCCAGGTGTCCATGTTGTAGCATGAGATATTTAGACAGGAACATTTTTTTCACATACCGGTAGCATCCACAAGTACGTTCTTGAAATGCTCTTTTCCAAACGGTGCCTGTAACACGCCTGATGAAAAAGATTAATAATAAATAATACGAGGAAAAGTCCATCCATCCATCCATCCATTTTCTATCCCCGCTTTGTCCTACTCCAGCTGATCGCTATCTTGGTCTTCCTCCTGCGCACCAAAACCATTAAAGTCGTCTTCTTCCGTGTCAAAATTCAACGGCCTCAGAATTGCACGGTAATTTCATTGGTCCGATATGATGAGGCTAAATGTTTTGGCGGCATGAAGCTCATTAGTGCAAAAAAATCCGTAATTTAGCTGCATCATCGTTTAAGCCGCAGTGTTCAAAGCCTGTGAAAAAAAGTAGCGGCTAATAGCCCTGAAATTACGGTAGGGTGGTATTGTGTATTGTGAGATGGTGAGAGGGGGTCATCAAGAGTTCATAAGGACACAGTTGTTCCTCAGTTGCTGGTCCAAGTCCAGACACTGCCCAAGGGTGCCAGGGAAAGCAATCCATGGGCAGTGTGGTGCTGCAAGTCTCATGTAGATCCTTGCCGGCAGTTTTCCCTGGAGATGTCCTCAATGGTTAAAGGTGGAGTTTCAGAGTGAATGGATGAATGTTTTATGTGACATGAATGAGTGAGTGAATGGCTTCTCAGCTGTAGGACATGTGGATGAGGGTCCAGAACCTGGTCTAGGGTGAACCCCGCCTTCCACCCAACATTAGGTCGGATCGAGTCCAGACCTCCTGTGACCCCGAGTTCAGGATTTGTAGAAAAGATGAATTCTATGACTGTGGGCTTTTTTCAGTGCTGGTTGGGTAAAACAGCTGCACAGAACATGCATTTGGGAACCCCTTCTAGCCTTGTTGGTATAAAACACATCAGGTTTTTACTCTTAATCATCACCATGTCAGTCTTATGGGCCTTTTTCAGACGCGGGTCAAAGTGCATCTTTTAGTTCAGCAGGTTAAAGACTCAGCAGATTTAGCCACAGGCCTCCGGCGAAGAGGCTGCAGAAGATCGGCGGTCTTTGTCTCTGTACTCCCTCTTGTTGTCACTCACACAAAGCAAGCCATCAGTGTCAAACCGAGTCTCCGACTGCTGTTACTCCTTCGGCTCGGAGAGACAGGTGCCATTGCCAGAGGCGATCATGAACCCGTAATTGTCCAGAAGATCCAGTCGTCTGAGCCGTTACGCTGGCAAAAGCCAGGCAGCATATGTGAAGAAATCAAAACTGCTTGGCAGCTCGGGGGGAAAGAGTGAAGTCTAACAGCCGGGGCGGGGAGGGCTTCGCTAGCCGAAACATGTATTATCCGCTTGACTTTGTCTGACCTGCATACCCGAGTGATCAAGTGTGACAGCGGCTACGAGGAGGTGCATAAAAGAGACCAGTCGACCGCCTTCTGCTTTGTCTCTTCCAGAGTCCCTTCTTTTGTTCTTGGGATTTTTCTTTTTTTTTTTTTTTTAAGCTGTGAACCTTAATCTAGTCAACTTCCACTGCAGCTATTTGTCTCACAGAGCCGCTCACCGCTTTCATCTGAAGGAGTCCGGGGGAGACAAGGAAGGGGGCGAGCGTCAGTTCCGGTGCTAGGTATTAGGCAAATACATTTACTGCAGCAGGCAGGCAGACGGGCAGATGGGTGTTGGAGAAGGCAGCTGGGCAGCAGATGAGAGTGCTGACTAGCTGCCCTCTGCCAAAACCCAGTCCACGGGCTCTGAGTACGAAGCCGGAAGTTCAAGTGACGGCAAGTTAAGAAAAGTTTTCTTTCCTGGGCTCAGAGGGCCTCAAACAAAAACCCAGAGTCCAAAATCAAATGTGGATCCCTCTTGTAGTCTTGGTCCACAAAAGGCTACTTCTTCTTCTTCTCCTTTCGGGTTTTCCCTTCAGGGGTCGCCACAGCGAATCAACCTTCTCCATCTAACCCTATTCTCTGTGTCCTCCTCTCTCACACCAAATACCTTCATATCTTCTCCCACTACGTCCATAAATCTTCTCTTTGGTTTTCCTCAAGACCTCCTGCCTGGCAGCTCCAATTCCAACATCTGTCTCTCTTAATATAATCACTATCCCTCCTCTGTACATGACCCAACCATCTCTGTCTGGCTTCTCTTACCTTCTCTCCAAAACATCTAACAAGTGCTTTTCCTCTGATACTCATTCCTGATCCTATCCATCCTGGTCACTCCTAAAGAGAACCTTAGCATCTTCATCTCCGTTTGTCAACAACAGGCTGCAAAGCTTGTTATTAATCATTGCACCTACTCACTTTCTGTGCCCTTCCACGCCATCCATGAATTTTCTCACTGGTTTCCCGTCTATTCCAACCTTGGCTTCCTTCTATCCAGTTCCTGATGATCCTTACTCTGTCCATGTCTAACCATCTCTTTCTTACATTTATCTCGAAATATCTAACTGCTGTCCGCCTGATGGACTCATTTTTGATCCTCTACATCCTCCTCACTTCCAAAGGGGAACCTCCATATCTTCACCTCTGCTGCCTCCAGCTCTGCTTCCTGTCTTCTCCTCAGTGTCTCCAAACTAGACAACATGGCTGTTCTCACCTCTGTTTTCTTTTCCTTTCCTTTACTTCTGGCTCTGTTGGCAATTTTCTCCACCCATTCCAACCTGCTTCTGCAAGTTTCTTCACCTCTTTTCCACCCAACCATCTCCATTGCTCCAGACTGTTGATCTTCAGTACTAGAAGCCCTCCACTTTCATCTCCACTCTCTGTAGCCTCAACTGTACACATGTATTCTATCTTGCTGCAGGTGACCCCGATTCCTCTTCTTTCCAAAGCATACCTCCACCTTTCTAGAGGTCTCCTTCTGCTCCCTGCTCTCACCTCAGGTCGCAATGTTATCTGCAAACTGTCCAACCTCATTCTGTCAGCCTGTCCATCATTTTAAAATCATCACCCCCTTTCTTCTGCTAAAGTAGTGGATCGACAAACAAACCAACAATGTTTCCTGAATATTTACCACAGTAAGCATGTGATCTATTAAATATAACGTCTCCACCCAATTTAAAGAAGCTCCAACTGGTGATAGGGATCTGCCATAGTTGACCCATACGGAGCTTCACCCGCACTTCCATCTGCAGATGCTCTTCAAGATGGCGATGGACAAAATGGAGAGGCTCTACAATGCGGTGATAGAGGGAGGACGTGACTTGCATTCATTCTTCAGCGAAGCCAGAGTCTGCCCAATCAGAGCTAAATATGCACATACACAGAAGGCTGAACGAGGCAGGGCAGCATGTATTTTAAGTATGAATATGTTGATGACTCTCTCATTTTCTGCTCTCTGAACCCCCCAATTTTGTCAGAAAATATACGCCAAAGTGATCTACCAGGCAGGGATTTAGAAAGGTACCGACGCAGCCCGGCTTGTAGGACACGGGATTGTATCTGTACTGTTCCCCAGAGCAGCTTCTGACCCTTCGAATGCCTTCGGATTAGCTTGCAATTATCTTTTGGCTGAATTGACCAGAAGAAAGATCACATCGCATCCTAATTAGCATCTTTGCGTTGTAGTTGTGAGCCTTGCTGCGATAATTGCACCCCGGCTCTGTATTCCAGCGACGCCGCCTCTGCGCGTCCATGCGAGGTACAACTCCCGGACTTACCGGCCTTCTTTCTAATGTACAGCACTATTCCCTTTCAGCCTGCTCGCAGCCTGTTTCGTTTTCGCTCTGCTAAGCAAGACCGACCCTGACTGTGGTTCGGTATGCTTTTCCCTTCCAACTGTATCCCTCATCGCCATTCCCTCCCTATGGTTCATTGACTGCTGTCTTGATGAGGGTTGAGGAGCCGATGTAGCTGCTGCCACATTCACATGAGGGAATAATTAATGTTTCAGTCCACTGGGCATCCGTGAGGGCCGGGATCAGCGACCAAAGGTTGGTTTCTGGACAGTGATGTGTATGTCCACAGCGGGGAAGGATGTCCAGAAGCCCCACAAGCTAGGAGTTCATTTTGGGATGGAAAATTGCCACGGGCTGAAAGTCATTCCCGCAAAGAAAGTTGCCATTTCTGAAATGCTGTGGCTGAAGTTGGTCACAGAGGGATTGTGGTTGTTTCTGAATATTTTTTCATTCATTCATCATTTATATATTTATATCATATTACATTTAATTCAACTCAGGAATTCAAATTTAAATGGATGGTTGGATAGATGCTTGAATGAAGCAATCAATGTGTACATGACCTTAGGGTTGGATTATTTGGTTGGTTCAATACCAATAACACTTTTTGTGCAATCAGTGTCACAGGAAGGGCTGAAGCCTATCCATACTGTCAAAGGGCGAGAAGCGGGGTCCACCTTGGACCGCTCACCGGTTAATCACAAATAAACATTCACCTCACATCTTTGCACCTTTGGTTCTCCGATGAACCTGCTGCCTGTATAAAACCTGCCTGTGAGAATCAAACCTGGGACCTTCTTGCTGCGAATTGGAAGTGCTAACCAGTATCTATTTACTTGTTTGTTTTTTGATTTATCTTTAATTCTTATTGGAGAACTTTGAGCACTGTAGCCTTTGGGGCAAGTGAACCCTCAGGTAATCTGACTAGGACTCTCTTGCTCCAGCTTTAGTAGACACGTCACCAAACAAGCTGGTCGGATATTTTCTTAATTCTTCGTACGCTGAGAGCTACACTTAAGTACACGTTGTCCTAGAAGAGAAAATGCTGCACTTGTTCCCATATGTAACCTAAATATCTCCTTTAAGTGGAGGCGGTAATATTCTGATGTCACAGGTGCTAACAGCTGCTAAACATGGCTGAAGAACAGCGATAGCTGAACACTTACTTAAGATCGTTTTCTTTTCCTTATCATCATTACCGCTGCAGCGTAGAAGTACCCATTGCAGGTGCTTAAAGCGTCATCCTCTGTCGTGATCATTCAATTTTTTTATTTATTTCTTTTTTTTCCCTGAGAAGAAAGTCAATAAAATAGTAGAGCCCCCTCGCTATCAGAGAACAGGCTAATAAAATGGGCTGCACTTGCACATCGCCTTCTCTACCTTAATGGCACTCTGAGCACTTTCCAATATCTCTTGATTTACAGTCCCGTCCGTGAGCTAATAGCGGGTGGGGCAGCACAATGCCAGGTGCCAAAGCGCTCATCACCAGCTATTATGGTAGGGGGGGGAGGGGTGTCTTGCTCAAGGGCGCGGTCTCTGGAGGAAGCTCGGGATTGAGTCGGTAATCGACCGATAATTGCGAATTCCGAGGAGCGCCTCTCCGAGGCCGTCCCTCCCTTCATTTTGTTTTTGAGAGAAAAATTATCTTTGCTCATTATTCATGTTTATTAAATACCAACTCGCATTACGTGCCAAATGATTCACATCGGCAGTGGTCGCTACGGCGACCCTTTTGCAGCCGCCTCCACCTCCTCCTCGAGAGCTGCAAGCTCAGTCAAATATGAAATATGATTTCGATGGAGCAATGTCTTCTGACTCATAAATATCCTGGCGGACGACATGAGCAGGAGTGACGACGTGATGCCAATTATCCGTTGAATCATATCGTTTTATATTTGCGGCGTAGCAGCAAGGCCCGGAACAGTCCAAAAATATACCACACTCTATATTTAGATTTGAATCGGAGACAGCGGATTGAACACTCCACGCCGAATCCGTTGGCCACGGCCTGCGGACTGAAATTCAGTCTGACGTTCATTTGCCCCTGATGGCGGAGGGACGCTGTGTGTGTGTGTGTGAGTGTGTGTTTTCAAATGGAGGAGGGGGGAGGGGGTTAATCAATGAATTATAGAAAAGGTCACATCATGCCATTTTCATAAAAAGCTCATTAACATTTATTCGCCGCAATTGATGCCTGTGTAATTGGGATAACAGAAATCTAGGTACTGGAATTACAATATAAGACCCCGGAGTGCACCCCCCTAAATAAATAAATAAATGAATAATTTAAAAGTTAAATAAATTAATTAGTTGAAGTTAAAAATACGGATGCAAATAAATCAAAACTAAAAATGAATGTTAAAATTGAAATTGAAATTAAAAATAGATAAATGAATGCATAAAACATTATAAATAGTGGAATTGATGAATATAAAATTAAATAACTAAATAAATAAACAAGTAAGTTTGTAAGCGAGTAAATAAATTGCTCTGTGTTTTCTCAGGAATGAGACTTGCATGATTGGCAGGTGACCTTTTTAAGGACGATGATCCAGCGCTGGTGTTTTATGAATTGCACTTTTAATTGAGTGCTTTTTCAAGCAAACAAGATTTTTTTATATCAGCTCACATCACAGACAATGAGTGATTAGCTTTTGCCGTAGCTCCTGATGTGTTACCTCAACCCACTAAATGCCATATATGTTTGCCATATATGCTGTATACGTAACTAAAAGACCTCCTTAAAATAGTTAACATTTTCTTTTTTGCCGGAATCAACTCCATATTCAGCTTGTCTTTATTTTTCTATGGAAAAAATGTTTGAGATGATTCATTAAGAAGGCGTCTATACTCGGCTACACACTGGTAAATATATATAGTGCATATGCGTTGTGTTTGGCATTCCAGTCCTCATCACGAAATTGTAGCTTTGGCTGGTCCTTAAGAAAATCAACCTTGCAAGAAGGAAGTCTAACTCTGCACCTCAGAGCATCACATAGATCTCAGAAAGTTGACAGAATATGAATTTATAGACTTTGATTTTGGTCCTTTCACCCAAAAAACTGCAGCTAGATTTAACAGTGACAGAAGGTACGCTCGCAGAAACAAGTGTACAGGGGAGTGATTTGCCCTTAAATCTAAAATTCATTTTTTAGCCTTATCCTGTGGCACAATTAGGCAAAATTAAGTAAGAGATCAATGAAGAGCCGCTGAACATCTCTCTCTGAACGGAAAGAATCCAGACACGGCGATGCTTCCTCCCGGACATCGTAGTCACGTTAGCTAAGATCGTCCGACGAGCCTCTCGAGAGATCAAGCAGGTCTGAGTTACAGAGCTGTGCAAAGAACATACATTTTAGGCTTTTCACATAGATTATTTTTCATCGCTTTGACCGCCACTATGCAAATCCCATGAGCACTGATGTGTTGAATAATACTTACACATCTCTTCGGTTGCTCGCTTCAAAATTAGACAACATCTACATGTGTGTTAACAGATTTTTTGATGGTAATAAATAGTCCAGGGACGGCTTGAGTTTGGTTCCAGGAACTAGCCTCCTCCAGGGGGAGATGTTGGTTTTCCATTGCCTCAGGTAGTGAGGGACGTGCTCCTGAAGCTGTACACTCAAAAACAAACCCACCGAAGACGAAGAAGGAGGTGACAAGGACAACACGGAGAGCAAAGCTGAAACAACGTTCATGATCTGCATGGTGGGATTGAGTGATCTCTTCAGGCTCTCGACAAAGGCAGACGTTTCTCTCTCCCTCCCTCCCAGCCCTTATCTCCCCTGCTTGCTGCTCTCTGTCTTGTAATGTCTCTGTCTGAACTATTGGAGCCTCTCTTATGCATTTCGTCCAAAACCCAAAATTAGATTTATCAACCGGTCTCTCAAGGTAATCGACCAAATTTTCTCAACAAGAAGACGGGGTAAAGGTGAGCCCTCATGCCCTGATGGAACATTTTTAGCCGGATACACGATGGACTTCTGGGAGAAGTTGAGAGCGCAAAGACATCCGACATAATTGGAATTATGATAACACATGTGCTTCTATTTGGAGCTCATAGTTTCCTGATTTATCAGTAATTGTTAATGGTATGTGCAGGGCTGTCAACACTCCGACTCAATTGAGTCGAGGATGGATGCCAACTTGGAGAAGTTGACTGCTCGGCTCAATGGAAATAGGCCACCAAATTCGGACAATTGGATCTGGGAGATACTGGGAGAATCAGAAAAGATTTAATGGAGATGGAAAATTACAATGCCTGTCTGAACCCAAACAATTGTTATCTTCTTTGGTTCCCCAACACCGACCTTAGAAGGCTGGTATCTCTACAGTCTCCTGGATGGTATGCAGACAAGATGCTCCCTCCCCCATGGACCCCCTAGACCATCCACCTCCATCTACGAACTTTGCCTCTGCATCAGAACTCTCCGAGGTTGTCTCCCCTGCAATGGCCATGTCTTTGTCATCACTATCAGACAGCACAGAGATTTGAGAGGGACTCAATTAAGAACGAAGTTCGCGGACTCACACATCCACATACACGAAGACACATAACGCACATACCCCCTTGACTAGACGCCTTCCTGGCCCCAACCCCCTCTCCTTTCCCTCGTTGCAGAGCAGAATATGGAGGCCTGTGTGAGTGACTGTTAGGTAGCAGGCACAGCCTCAAGTAGCTGTACTGGAGGCTGTACACCCCCCCCCCCCCCCCCCCCCACACACACACACACACCACCCCACATACAAGTCTCGAGTATTGTTGTATATATTGCTTATGTGCTGAGGTGTTTTTTCTGCACTACTTTGCTATTTGAATAATCCTGTTAGCCGTTTGCTAACTTCATCCTTATTTTAGCCAAAATGTTGATGTCCCTCTGCAAGCCCTGTAAACCCCTCCAAGCCAGAAGAGCTTGAGCCTCTTAGTTGCTCTATTTCTCTGTGCTTCTGTCCATTTGGTCACAAGAAAACATCTGACAAGGAGCACCATTGTTTTAGGAAAAAAAAAAAAAAGATGGCACTCCGCAGTTCACACGAAGCATCTAGCAATGAGCATGGCCTATGAGTTCCTTCAGTCACCGTTGAGTTCTTATGTAACTGTATAAAGCTCCTGCCTTGGAGAAAGGGCTAAAATGGTTCTACAAACGGCAGTTCTCTGGTTTCTGTGCCGTCCCAATGCACCAAGAAACAGCACAGTTCCAGAAAAAGGTTCTGCAAAGGGTTCTTACTGTGAGATCGGGGATAGGGAGCCAAGTTGCTGCTTCTTCCTGGTTGACATCTCACCGGAAACATTGGATGCATGTAAGTGTAGCACCTTTCGGTTTAATAAGTTGTAGGGTTTGCGTTGGTTTGAAGTTTTAATCGGAAAGATGTTCCGGGATTGGCCCTGGCGCTTGGCGCTCATACATTATTGACTGCTAGCAAGTGTAGGTTTCAGCGTGTCATTAGTCAAAGTGGGCCATTAATGATGGATGCAACGTGGTGATATAAATGGAGTCGGTGCAGCCTAACGCTGTTGAAACCGCCGATCGATTCCCGGCCGGTGCGATCACCTCACTGGTCCAATGTTTGCCTTTGACCTCCAGGACGGAAAGTCACCAGGGCGGCGATGGCTGAAACCCGACAGCCTCCCGGGCCCATATGAACAAAATTAAAGTGTTTGTAATAGATCGAGATCAGGGACGTTTTGTTTTTTCCAGAGGGATTTGCTCCACCTCGACTTAGGTATCGCCTTTCTAACCTGCCTGAAATCTGGCTGGGTTGCGCAGATATTTGGGAGATTTGTCAGCTTCCCTGTTTGCTCACTGTGTTTGCCGATAGCCAGTACGACTTGTTTGTTTATTTGCCGTCTAGGTCAGAGCCGATGCCCTCTATCTCCTCCCCTACCTTTCCTCCCCGCCCACACCGAGACTCATAACCCTTGCAGACCCCGTTGCGCTGACCT
Organism: Fistularia commersonii; assembly: GCF_037954325.1. Lineage (NCBI taxonomy): Eukaryota > Metazoa > Chordata > Actinopteri > Syngnathiformes > Fistulariidae > Fistularia > Fistularia commersonii. Next base: position 15,089,927 of record NC_141302.1, read on the forward strand.
TTTCAAAGACAACGTAAGGTAACGTCAAAACAACAGATTCTCTGATCGATTCTGGGCAAACAGAAGGATGCGATGGTTGGTTCGGGAGACTGGTGGAATCATGCAAGATGAGAATGACAATTTGCATCAGCGTTTGGAAACACCTGGTTGAAATGTCAATATATGGATGTTCCATTCAGAATATTGTTTTTAGTGCAGAGACTTTTAGGGCTCCATGTATCGTCTCATTCAGACAGACAGTTAAGAGATTTCAGCTAAACTACATTAGAGCAGTGGAAGGAAGAGGGAATATAAATAGAAGCCATGATTAATTTGATTGAATAAATTAAATAAATGTATTAATTATATTATTATTTTTATTGCATTCACCATTGCAATTATTTATTAGCATCACATTGTTTATCGTTAATTGTTAATTAATTTCCCTTTTTTTTTCAATTATTATCAATAGTACAATCATCCGTTGTAATAGTAGCAATCTTAGCTTTATTTAATTGTCATCACATCATTAAAATTCATTATTAACTTATTTTGATTGAAATTATTATTGATATTATTATTACTATTATTATTATTATTCCTGTTGTCAGATCCATTGTAAGGCATTAGCTCTGCACCGCTGTGAACTGCAGTTTCAGTGATGTTTCTTTTGGTGCCTTCACACCCGTCAGGATGAATCTGTCAGAGGCCCCGACAGCCTCAGAGGCGTGGAGTCCATTCGCTGGGATTGGCGGGCGAAAACAGAGATGACGGCGCCCCGGCATAATTGCCACACAGCAACTCAGATGAATCCAAAACAGACCCTTTCTCTCCAGCTAATATGTCTTTTGCCTTTTCACCAGGCATTGAGCGTTATGAACCCGCTCCGTTTCACCTTGTCTCATTTTTTCTGGGTTAACACGGTTTAGACGCACTCCATAGGAGTTATTTAGGGTCCCGTTTGGCGTTTAACGGGATGATTTATTGGACAATAACACAGAGTGCAGAGCTGCACTGGCATCGGAGGAACAACCCCGCATTCACAGGAGTTCTACACCAGGCGAGGGCGAGATCTCCTTCTTTCAGGCGCCGACCGAGACCTGGTTTGTTGCTGGGTATTGATCCAAGGGCCGAAGAAGCAGGTTACACCTATATAACACTTTGCAGACATCTTTGAAGAGAAAGGGGGACAGTGCACCGAATAAACTTCATATCCAGGTCTGTTATAATGGTGTTATTGCTCATTGTTGTGGCATCACCCAGTTTCATTCTGGCACAAATGGATGAATGGGCTGTTCAATGAAATTAGTCCATCAATGCACGTCGAGGTACAAGCGGCACACTGGAGACATACGACCACAGTCGAAGTCAGCATTGTTGTCAATTTCTCTGCATGTACAGGACATACAGAGGAATCCAATAGACTTTTCTCACAATAGCACGTTTTTTTAACACTGTGGGTACAACAATGATGCAGCTAATTGATGGATTTTTTTTGGGCTAATGAGCTTCATGCCACCAAAACGTTTAGGCTCGTCACATCGCACCAATGAAACGACCATGAAATTCTGAGGTCATTCAATTCAGACACCAAAGACAACTTTAATGGTTTTAGTACGCAGGAGGAAGACAAAGATAGCGATCAGCTGGAGTAAGACAGAGCAGGGATAGAAAATGGATGGATGGATGGATGGACTTTGCTTGTATGATTTATTATTAATCTTTTTCATCAGCCTTATTACAGGCTCTGTTCGGAAAAAAAAGCATATCCAGTACATATTTGTGGACGTTACCAGTATGTATTTAATTAGATTTAAAAGAAATGGTCCAGTGTAGATATCTACAGCTGTGGCTTATAGACAAGTGTGGCCTGTATGTATACACAAATATTTATTTACGGCATTTTCCGCACTATAAGGCGCACCTAAAAGCCTTTAATTTTCTCAGAAACCAACAGTGTGCCTTATAATCCGATGCCCCTCATATATAGATCAATATTGAGGTGCGAGAGGTCTCACAACTACGGGAAGCAGCCACCGACTCCATTCTCTCCCGTAGAAGAAGTAGCTCACGGTGAATGGTGGGATATATGACTGCGTAAAGCGTGCATTTTCATTTCCGTGTGTGTGTGTGTGTGTGTGTGTGTGTGTGTGTGTGTGTGTGTGTGTGTGTGTGTGTGTGTGTGTGTGCGTGTGTGTGTGAAGACCCCAAAACAGCTCCTTTGAAGACACAAGCTTACGCCGCAGAGTTTAAACTCAAGGCTATCAGTCACGTGGTAGAACATGGGAATAGAGCAGCGGAGACAGAATTCAACATTAACGAATCAATTGTGGGGAAGTGGAGGAAGCAGCAAGATGACCTGCGCCAAGTAAAGAGGACTAAACAGAGTTTCCAAGGAAACAAAGCGAGATGGCTACAGTTAAGAGGACAAACAAAAAGCGGGTCGTTGAACAGAGAGCAGCAAGTAGAAGTGTCACCACAGAAGTGAAGTGTCACTATTTGAATGAAGGCCACAGCGCTAGCTAGCGAACTTAACATCAATTAATTTAGAGGTGGTCCTTCTCGGTGCTTTATTTTTATGAAAAGCTTTGAACTGTGACAAATGGGGTTGGAAATACATTGTTTTCAACAAAGGTGGCACAAATACCCGTAAGAAATACCGATACGTATGGTACTGTATTGTGTATCCACTAACTTGTTTTGGGAGTGATTTGTATTCTATTAATAGAATTTGACTGACTTATCTGACTGTTTTGTTGACATTCCCTTTAGCACACCTCCATTTAGCGGATGCAGAACGAAACCCCAGACCCTACTGTTGCTTTTATTCTACCTTTATATGACTTATTTTTTATAATAGGCCATTCATTGAAAGTGCGCCTTATAATCTGGTGCACCTTATAGTGCGGAAAATACGGTGGTTATTTTCAGTCAGTGCGGCTTATATTCAGTAGTAAACAAACAAACCAAAAGTATTATATCCTCAGTCATCCAGAAATTACAGTAACATAATAATGATAATGATATAGAGTGCAAATTAGCAGTAAAATGCACTGTTACATTAAACAGTAAACCCTAAACTATGAGCTATGACGTAAAATGCATGCTATGTATAAAATGCACGGAGATACAGACTGATATTTGATGGCATGAGAGCTGAGCAGCATTTTTTTTTTTTTTTAGTGCAAAGGTCAGTAGGCAGTACCGTAATGGTATAAGGTGCAATACCAACGTGGTGGTTTTCTTTGTGCAAAGCAGCAGTACTGCAAAAAAAGGGGTAATGTTTCCATATATTATCCACTAGAGAGTGGTGGGAGAGTTTGGCATGTTGGGATTGGGGGGGAATAGTGGGATAGTGGGTAGCTAGTTCAGCATCCTGAAAGCTTAGTGGATGAAGCTGTTGGTGAGGCTGGTTGAGCAGGCCTGCAGGTTCCGGTACCTTCTCCTTGGAGGCAGGAGGTTGGACATGTTTTGTGTAGTACGGCTAGCTCTTACGAACGCTTTGCAGATGAGGCGGGTGGTGTGTCTGTCTTTCAAGGGTAGGTCGTTGTTACTCTTTGACGGTGATGTTCCAATCCAAGTTCAACACCAGAGCGTTTACTATGATGTGATGTTGAAAACGGAGTCCTTTGTGATGTTTTACTCATTAACTTCATCATGAAAAATAGGTGCTTTTTGGGCTTGCCTGAAAAATGGCCCGCTGCTGTCTCTTTTTCTTCTGAAATGAAAAAAAAAAAAAAAATCAATCAGTCATTTAATTTTGTTATTCAACTTGTAAATTACACTTTGGATGATAAACGAAGTTTCAAACGCTGTGCATGGAAACCGCCAACCTTCTGCATACTCGGTTGCCCCCCACCTTAGAGAATAGGTGAAAGCTTGGGAAAAAGTAACATTACCCAAAAGATGCATTTCGAGTGTAATAACTGAACAGAACTTGTTACGGCATAGATTTGTTGATAAAACAAACTGATCCAAGTTAATCTAGTGCGCTGAGCGCAGCAACCAGAGTTGCAAATATGAGATGGTTGGTTTCTATGTTTTGACTCCTCGGCAAGAATCCACATTGCCCTTCTGATACCAGACATCAGGCTCTTTCCTGAATGCTGGAAAATAATGGCCGCCCGCAGCGTTCCCCTCAAAATCGCTGCGTCCGCATTCGGCTACAAGGATCGGCAAGGGGAGGGATTATGAGAAAATGCGTGAGTAAACCTGTGCTCGCAACAGCAAACTGTGAGATAATTTGGGTCAACACACTTGTAAACTCCACACATCCTGGCTCTCACTTGCAGGGTAACCATTTACCATCAGGTTTTTCTTTTTGAAGGAAGACAGACAAAAGGCGAGGCCTTCAGGCCAACATCTATTGCTTGGGTGTTTTTTTTTATAAGATTTGGTTTTCTCAGTGGCAATGGCCTTTTTCATGAGGTAGGAAAAACATGAGGACGGGGCGTTGCATTAGAATGACAAGTAAATGTCAGTTTTTCTTCAGGGTCTCTTTTTGATGATACGTGAAAGGTCAGCTCTTCGTTCCCTCTCCAGAGCGTCGCAAGTTATGGATTGTGAACATACATTAAAGATCTTAATCCATGCTTTATTGACATCGTGACTGGATTATTGTAGGGCCCGTTTATCCGGGTGGCCTACTATTGGTGTCCAAGGCCTGTGAACCGTCCATAAGGCCGCAGCGCTTGTTTCTAAGGGAAGCAAGTCAATAGGAACACATTACTCCAGGGTTGGCCTCGCTCCACTGGCTTCCTCTTTGAGGGAGACTACAAGGTTTGTTCCTCACTAGTGAAATAGTCACTTGCATTGCATTGAAGCCATATGATACCGGATCTAGTCTTTTGTGTTCCAGAGGTCTGGAAACAGACTGTCGGTGAGGGGCTTTTTCTTCTGGTGCACCAACTTTGTGGAAAGTTTGGCATAGTCTGCTCTGCTGCAAAGCTGAGGACCGCCTTGTTTGACCATACAACTGATATTAACACGAAGAGTGGTTTGCACTTCTGCCTTGCAACAAGAGGGTCCATGGTTTGATCTGAGCAGGGGCGGCTCTCCATGCGGGGTCTTCCTGTCTACATCTGGGTTCTCCAGG